>NW_027182491.1:0-676158 GCF_040938575.1 Ambystoma mexicanum | reverse complement strand
AATCCAATCCTGAGACCCTTCCGATAGCAGCGACGTGATATCTCAATGCTTCTACCAAACCTGAGACCCTTCCTTTAGCATGAGATGTGATATCCAAATCCTTCACATTCCAATCCTGAGACCCTTCCTATAGCATGAGATGTGATATCTCAATGCTTCTAATACCAAACCTGAGATCCTTCCTATAACATGAAATGTGATATCCAATTCCTTCCCATTCCAAACCTGAGACCCTTCCTATTGGATGAGATGTGATATCCAACTCCTTCCCATTCCAACCCTGAGACCCTTCCTATAGCATGAGATGTGATGTCTCAATGCTTCTAATACCAAACCTGAGATCCTTCCTATAACATGAGATGTGATATCCAACTCCTTCCATTCCAATCCTGAGACCCGTCCTATAGCATGGGATGTGATATCTCAATGCTTATACCAAACCTGAGACCCTTCCTATAGCATGAGATGTGATATCCAACTGCTTCCCATTCCAATCCTGAGACCCTTCCTATAGCATGAGATGTGATATCTCAATGCTTCTAATACCAAACCTGAGATCCTTCCTCTAACATGAAATATGATATCCAACTCCTTCCCTTTCCAAACCTAAGAGCCTATCTATAGCATGAGATGTGATATCCAAGTCCTTCACATTCCAACCCTTAGACCCTTCCTACAGCATGCAATATGATATCTCAATGATTCTAATAACAAACCTGAGACCCGTCCTATAACATGAGATGGGATATCCAACTCCTTCCCATTCCAATCCTGAGACACTTCCGATAGCAGAGATGTGATATCTCAATGCTTATACCAAACCTGAGACCCTTCCTATAACATGAGATGTGATATCCAAATCCTTCTCGTTCCAAACCTGAGACCCTTCCTTTAGCATGATATGTGATATCTAAGTCCTTCCCATTCCAATCCTGAGACCCTCCCTATATCATGAGATGTGATATCCAACTCCTTCCCATTCCAATCCTGAGACCCTTCCTATAGCATGAGATATGATATCTCAATACTTCTAATACCAAACGTGAGATCCTTCCGATAACATGAGATGTGATATCCAAATCCTTCCCCTTCCAAACCTGAGACCCTCCCTTTAGCATGAAATGTGATATCCAACTCCTTCCTATTCCAATCCTGAGACTCTTCTGATAGCATGAGATGTGATATCTCAATGCTTCTAATACCAAACCTGAGATCCTTCCGATAGCATGAGATGTGATATCTCAATGCTTCTAATACCAAACCTGAGATCCTTCCTATAACATGAGATGTGATATCCAAATCCTTCCCCTTCCAAACCTGAGACCCTCCCTTTAGCATGAGATGTGATATCTAACTCCTTCCCATTGCATTCCTGAGACCCTTCTGATAGCATGAGATGTGATATCTCAATGCCTCTAATACCAAACCTGAGATCCTACCTCTAACATGAAATGAGATATCCAACTCTTTCCCCTTCCAAACCTGAGAGCCTTCCTATAGCATGAGATGTGATATCCAAGTCCTTCCCATTCCAATACTGAGACCCTTCCTATAGCTTGAGATGTGATATCCAACTCCTTCCCATTCCAATTCTGAGACCCTTCCTACAGCATGCGATGTGAATATCTCAATGATTCTAATACCAAACCAGAGACTCTTCCTATAACATGAGATGGGATATCCAACTCCTTCCCATTCCAATTCTGAGACCCTTCCTATACTATGAGACTTGATATCTCAATGCTTCTAATACCAAACCTGAGACCCGTAATATAACATGAGATGTGATATCCAAATCCTTCCCCTTCCAAACCTTAGACCCGTCCTTTATCATGAGATGTGATATCCAACTCCTTCCCATTCCAATCCTGAGACCCTTCCGATATCATGAGATGTGATATCTCAAAGCTTCTAATATCAAACTTGAGACCCTCCCTATAGCATGAGATGTGATAACCAAGTCCTTCCCATTCCAATCCTGAGACCCTTCCTATAGCATGAGATGTGATATCTCAATGCTTCTAATACCAAACCTGAGACCCTTCCTATAACATGAGATGGGAATATCCAACTCCTTCCCATTCCAATCTTGAGACCCTTCCGATAGCAGAGATGTGATATCTCAATGCTTATACCACACCTGAGATCCTTCCTATAACATGAGATGTGATATCCAACTCCTTCCCATTCCAATCCTGAGACACTTCCTATAGCATGAGATGTGATATCTCACTGCTTATACCAAACCTGAGACCCTTCCCATAGCAGGAGATGTGATATCCAACTCCTTCCCATTCAAATCCTCAGACCCTTCCTATAGCATGAGATGTGATATCTCAATGCTTCTAATGTCAAACTTGAGACCCTACCTATAGGATGAGATGTGATATCCAAGTCCTTCCCATTCCAATCCTGAGACACTTCCTATAGCATGAGATGTGATATCTCAATGCTTCTAATACCAAACCTGAGACTCTTCCTATAACATGAGATGGGATATCCAACTCCTTCCAATTCCAATCCTGAGACCCTTTTGATAGCAGAGATGTGATATCTCAATGTTTATACCAAACCTGAGACCCTTCCTACGGCATGAGATGTCATATTCAACTCCTTCCCATTCCAATCCTGAGACCCTTCCTATAGCATGAGATTTGATATCCAACTCCTTCCCATTCCAATCCTGAGACCCTTCCTATAGCATGAGATGTGATGTCTCAATGCTTCTAATACCAAACCTGAGATCCTTCCTATAACATGAGATGTGATATCCAACTCCTTCCATTCCAATCCTGAGACCCTTCCTATAGCATGAGATGTGATATCTCAATGCTTATACCAAACCTGAGACCCTTCCTATAGCATGAGATGTGATATCCAACTCCTTCCCATTCCAATCCTGAGACCCTTCCTATAGCCTGAGATGTGATATCCAATTCCTTCCCATTCCAATCCTGAGACCCTTCCTATAGCATGAGATGTGATATCTCAATGCTTATACCAAACCTGAGAGCCTACCTATAACATGAGATGTGATATCCAAGCGCATCCCATTCCAATCCTTAGACCCTTCCTACAGCATGCGATGTGATATCTCAATGATTCTAATACCAAACCAGAGACTCTTCCTATAACATGAGATGGGATATCCAACTCCTTCCCATTCCAATCCTGAGCCGCTTCTGATAGCAGAGATGTGATATCTCAATGCTTATACCAAACCTGAGACCCTTCCTATAACATGAGATGTGATATCCAACTCCTTCCTGTTCCAAACCTGAGACACTAACTATAGCATATGTGATATCCAACTCCTTCCCATTCCAAACATGAGACCCTTCCTATAGCAAGAAAATAATATCCAACTCCTACCCATTCCAATCCTGAGACCCTTCCTATAGCAAGAGATGTGATATCCAAATCCTTCCCATTCCAATCCTGAGACCCTTCCTATAACATGAGATGTGATATCCAACTCCTTCCCATTCCAACCTGAGACACTTCCTATAGCATGAGAAGGGATATCCAACTCCTTCCCAATCCAATCCTGAGACCCTTCCGATAGCAGAGATGTGATATCTCAATGCTTATACCAAACCTGAGACCCTTCCTATGGCATGAGATGTGATATCCAACTCCTTGCCATTCAAATCCTGAGACCCTTCCTATAGCATGAGAAGGGATATCCAACTCCTTCCCAATCCAATCCTGAGACCCTTCCGATAGCAGCGACGTGATATCTCAATGCTTCTACCAAACCTGAGACCCTTCCTTTAGCATGAGATGTGATATCCAAATCCTTCACATTCCAATCCTGAGACCCTTCCTATAGCATGAGATGTGATATCTCAATGCTTCTAATACCAAACCTGAGATCCTTCCTATAACATGAGATGTGATATCCAATTCCTTCCCATTCCAAACCTGAGACCCTTCCTATTGGATGAGATGTGATAACCAACTCCTTCCCATTCCAACCCTGAGACCCTTCCTATAGCATGAGATGTGATGTCTCAATGCTTCTAATACCAAACCTGAGATCCTTCCTATAACATGAGATGTGATATCCAACTCCTTCCATTCCAATCCTGAGACCCGTCCTATAGCATGAGATGTGATATCTCAATGCTTATACCAAACCTGAGACCCTTCCTATAGCATGAGATGTCATATCCAACTGCTTCCCATTCCAATCCTGAGACCCTTCCTATAGCATGAGATGTGATATCTCAATGCTTCTAATACCAAACCTGAGATCCTTCCTCTAACATGAAATGTGATATCCAACACCTTCCCTTTCCAAACCTAAGAGCCTATCTATAGCATGAGATGTGATATCCAAGTCCTTCACATTCCAACCCTTAGACCCTTCCTACAGCATGCAATATGATATCTCAATGATTCTAATAACAAACCTGAGACCCGTCCTATAACATGAGATGGGATATCCAACTCCTTCCCATTCCAATCCTGAGACACTTCCGATAGCAGAGATGTGATATCTCAATGCTTATACCAAACCTGAGACCCTTCCTATAACATGAGATGTGATATCCAAATCCTTCTCGTTCCAAACCTGAGACCCTTCCTTTAGCATGAGATGTGATATCCAGCTCCTTCCCATTCCAATCCTGAGACACTTCCGATAGCATGAGATGTGATATCTCAATGCTTCTAATATCAAAACTGAGACCCTCCCTATAGCATGATATGTGATATCTAAGTCCTTCCCATTCCAATCCTGAGACCCTCCCTATAGCATGAGATGTGATATCCAACTCCTTCCCATTCCAATCCTGAGACCCTTCCTATAGCATGAGATATGATATCTCAATACTTCTAATACCAAACGTGAGATCCTTCCGATAACATGAGATATGATATCCAAATCCTTCCCCTTCCAAACCTGAGACCCTCCCTTTAGCATGAAATGTGATATCCAACTCCTTCCTATTCCAATCCTGAGACTCTTCTGATAGCATGAGATGTGATATCTCAATGCTTCTAATACCAAACCTGAGATCCTTCCGATAGCATGAGATGTGATATCTCAATGCTTCTAATACCAAACCTGAGATCCTTCCTATAACATGAGATGTGATATCCAAATCCTTCCCCTTCCAAACCTGAGACCCTCCCTTTAGCATGAGATGTGATATCTAACTCCTTCCCATTCCATTCCTGAGACCCTTCTGATAGCATGAGATGTGATATCTCAATGCCTCTAATACCAAACCTGAGATCCTACCTCTAACATGAAATGAGATATCCAACTCTTTCCCCTTCCAAACCTGAGAGCCTTCCTATAGCATGAGATGTGATATCCAAGTCCTTCCCATTCCAATACTGAGACCCTTCCTATAGCTTGAGATGTGATATCCAACTCCTTCCCATTCCAATTCTGAGACCCTTCCTATAGCATGAGATGTGATATCTCAATGCTTATACCAAACCTGAGAGCCTACCTATAGCATGAGATGTGATATCCAAGTCCATCCCATTCCAATCCTTAGACCCTTCCTACAGCATGCGATGTGAATATCTCAATGATTCTAATACCAAACCAGAGACTCTTCCTATAACATGAGATGGGATATCCAACTCCTTCCCATTCCAATTCTGAGACCCTTCCTATACTATGAGACTTGATATCTCAATGCTTCTAATACCAAACCTGAGACCCATAATATAACATGAGATGTGATATCCAAATCCTTCCCCTTCCAAACCTTAGACCCTTCCTTTATCATGAGATGTGATATCCAACTCCTTCCCATTCCAATCCTGAGACCCTTCCGATATCATGAGATGTGATATCTCAAAGCTTCTAATATCAAACTTGAGACCCTCCCTATAGCATGAGATGTGATATCCAAGTCCTTCCCATTCCAATCCTGAGACCCTTCCTATAGCATGAGATGTGATATCTCAATGCTTCTAATACCAAACCTGAGACCCTTCCTATAACATGAGATGGGAATATCCAACTCCTTCCCATTCCAATCTTGAGACCCTTCCGATAGCAGAGATGTGATATCTCAATGCTTATACCACACCTGAGATCCTTCCTATAACATGAGATGTGATATCCAACTCCTTCCCATTCCAATCCTGAGACACTTCCTATAGCATGAGATGTGATATCTCACTGCTTATACCAAACCTGAGACCCTTCCCATAGCAGGAGATGTGATATCCAACTCCTTCCCATTCCAATCCTCAGACCCTTCCTATAGCATGAGATGTGATATCTCAATGCTTCTAATGTCAAACTTGAGACCCTACATATAGCATGAGATGTGATATCCAAGTCCTTCCCATTCCAATCCTGAGACACTTCCTATAGCATGAGATGTGATATCTCAATGCTTCTAATACCAAACCTGAGACTCTTCCTATAACATGAGATGGGATATCCAACTCCTTCCAATTCCAATCCTGAGACCCTTTTGATAGCAGAGATGTGATATCTCAATGTTTATACCAAACCTGAGACCCTTCCTACGGCATGAGATGTCATATTCAACTCCTTCCCATTCCAATCCTGAGACCCTTCCTATAGCATGAGATTTGATATCCAACTCCTTCCCATTCCAATCCTGAGACCCTTCCTATAGCATGAGTTGTGATGTCTCAATGCTTCTAATACCAAACCTGAGATCCTTCCTATAACATGAGATGTGATATCCAACTCCTTCCATTCCAATCCTGAGATCCTTCCTATAGCATGAGATGTGATATATCAATGCTTATACCAAACCTGAGACCCTTCCTATAGCATGAGATGTGATATCCAACTCCTTCCCATTCCAATCCTGAGACCCTTCCTATAGCCTGAGATGTGATATCCAATTCCTTCCCATTCCAATCCTGAGACCCTTCCTATAGCATGAGATGTGATATCTCAATGCTTATACCAAACCTGAGAGCCTACCTATAACATGAGATGTGATATCCAAGTCCATCCCATTCCAATCCTTAGACCCTTCCTACAGCATGCGATGTGATATCTCAATTATTCTAATACCAAACCAGAGACTCTTCCTATAACATGAGATGGGATATCCAACTCCTTCCCATTCCAATCCTGAGCCGCTTCCGATAGCAGAGATGTGATATCTCAATGCTTATACCAAACCTGAGACCCTTCCTATAACATGAGATGTGATATCCAACTCCTTCCCGTTCCAAACCTGAGACACTAACTATAGCATATGTGATATCCAACTCCTTCCCATTCCAAACATGAGACCCTTCCTATAGCAAGAAAGTAATATCCAACTCCTACCCATTCCAATCCTGAGACCCTTCCTATAGCAAGAGATGTGATATCCAAATCCTTCCCATTCCAATCCTGAGACCCTTCCTATAACATGAGATGTTATATCCAACTTCTTCCCATTCCAACCTGAGACACTTCCTATAGCATGAGAAGGGATATCCAACTCCTTCCCAATCCAAACCTGAGACCCTTCCTATGGCATGAGATGTGATATCCAACTCCTTGCCATTCAAATCCTGAGACCCTTCCTATAGCATGAGAAGGGATATCCAACTCCTTCCCAATCCAATCCTGAGACCCTTCCGATAGCAGCGACGTGATATCTCAATGCTTCTACCAAACCTGAGATCCTTCCTATAACATGAGATGTGATATCCAATTCCTTCCCATTCCAAACCTGAGACCCTTCCTATTGGATGAGATGTGATATCCAACTCCTTCCCATTCCAACCCTGAGACCCTTCCTATAGCATGAGATGTGATGTCTCAATGCTTCTAATACCAAACCTGAGATCCTTCCTATAACATGAGATGTGATATCCAACTCCTTCCATTCCAATCCTGAGACCCGTCCTATAGCATGAGATGTGATATCTCAATGCTTATACCAAACCTGAGACCCTTCCTATAGCATGAGATGTGATATCCAACTGCTTCCCATTCCAATCCTGAGACCCTTCCTATAGCATGAGATGTGATATCTCAATGCTTCTAATACCAAACCTAAGAGCCTATCTATAGCATGAGATGTGATATCCAAGTCCTTCACATTCCAACCCTTAGACCCTTCCTACAGCATGCAATATGATATCTCAATGATTCTAATAACAAACCTGAGACCCGTCCTATAACATGAGATGGGATATCCAACTCCTTCCCATTCCAATCCTGAAACACTTCCGATAGCAGAGATGTGATATCTCAATGCTTATACCAAACCTGAGACCCTTCCTATAACATGAGATGTGATATCCAAATCCTTCTCGTTCCAAACCTGAGACCCTTCCTTTAGCATGAGATGTGATATCCAGCTCCTTCCCATTCCAATCCTGAGACACTTCCGATAGCATGAGATGTGATATCTCAATGCTTCTAATATCAAAACTGAGACCCTCCCTATAGCATGATATGTGATATCGAAGTCCTTCCCATTCCAATCCTGAGACCCTCCCTATATCATGAGATGTGATATCCAACTCCTTCCCATTCCAATCCTGAGACCCTTCCTATAGCATGAGATATGATATCTCAATACTTCTAATACCAAACGTGAGATCCTTCCGATAACATGAGATGTGATATCCAAATCCTTCCCCTTCCAAACCTGAGACCCTCCCTTTAGCATGAAATGTGATATCCAACTCCTTCCTATTCCAATCCTGAGACTCTTCTGATAGCATGAGATGTGATATCTCAATGCTTCTAATACCAAACCTGAGATCCTTCCGATAGCGAGATGTGATATCTCAATGCTTCTAATACCAAACCTGAGATCCTTCCTATAACATGAGATGTGATATCCAAATCCTTCCCCTTCCAAACCTGAGACCCTCCCTTTAGCATGAGATGTGATATCTAACTCCTTCCCATTCCATTCCTGAGACCCTTCTGATAGCATGAGATGTGATATCTCAATGCCTCTAATACCAAACCTGAGATCCTACCTCTAACATGAAATGAGATATCCAACTCTTTCCCCTTCCAAACCTGAGAGCCTTCCTATAGCATGAGATGTGATATCCAAGTCCTTCCCATTCCAATACTGAGACCCTTCCTATAGCTTGAGATGTGATATCCAACTCCTTCCCATTCCAATTCTGAGACCCTTCCTATAGCATGAGATGTGATATCTCAATGCTTATACCAAACCTGAGAGCCTACCTATAGCATGAGATGTGATATCCAAGTCCATCCCATTCCAATCCTTAGACCCTTCCTACAGCATGCGATGTGAATATCTCAATGATTCTAATACCAAACCAGAGACTCTTCCTATAACATATGGGATATCCAACTCCTTCCCATTCCAATTCTGAGACCCTTCCTATACTATGAGACTTGATATCTCAATGCTTCTAATACCAAACCTGAGACCCGTAATATAACATGAGATGTGATATCCAAATCCTTCCAAACCTTAGACCCATCCTTTATCATGAGATGTGATATCCAACTCCTTCCCATTCCAATCCTGAGACCCTTCCGATATCATGAGATGTGATATCTCAAAGCTTCTAATATCAAACTTGAGACCCTCCCTATAGCATGAGATGTGATATCCAAGTCCTTCCCATTCCAATCCTGAGACCCTTCCTATAGCAAGAGATGTGATATCTCAATGCTTCTAATACCAAACCTGAGACCCTTCCTATAACATGAGATGGGAATATCCAACTCCTTCCCATTCCAATCTTGAGACCCTTCCGATAGCAGAGATGTGATATCTCAATGCTTATACCACACCTGAGATCCTTCCTATAACATGAGATGTGATATCCAACTCCTTCCCATTCCAATCCTGAGACCCTTCCTATAGCTTGAGGTGTGATATCCAACTCCTTCCCATTCCAATTCTGAGACCCTTCTTATACCATGAGACTTGATATCTCAATGCTTCTAATATTAAACCTGAGACCCGTCCTATAACATGAGATGTGATATCCAAATCCTTCCCCTTCCAATCCTGAGACCCTTCCTATAGCCTGAGATGTGATATCCAATTCCTTCCCATTCCAATCCTGAGACCCTTCCTATAGCATGAGATGTGATATCTCAATGCTTATACCAAACCTGAGAGCCTACCTATAACATGAGATGTGATATCCAAGTCCATCCCATTCCAATCCTTAGACCCTTCCTATAGCATGAGATGTGATATCTCTATGCTTGAAGGGTCTCAGGATTGGAATGGGAAGGACTTGGATATCACATCTCATGCTATAGGAAGGCTCTCAGGTTTGCAAGGGGAAAGAGTTGGATATCACATTTCATGTTAGAGGTAGGATCTCAGGTTTGGTATTAGAAGCATTGAGATATCACATCTCATGCTATCAGAAGGATCTCAGGTTTGGTATAGAAGCATTGAGATATCATATCTTATGCTATCAGAAGGGTCTCAGGATTGGAATGGGAAGGAGTTGGATATCACATCTCATGCTAAAGGGAGGGTCTCAGGTTTGGAAGGGGAAGGATTTGGATATCACATCTCATGTTATAGGATGGATCTCAGGTTTGGTATTAGAAGTATTGAGATATCACATCTCATGTTATCGGAAGGATCTCAGGTTTGGTATTAGAAGTATTGAGATATCACATCTCATGCTATAGGAAGGGTCTCAGGATTGGAATGGGAAGGAGTTGGATATCACATCTCATGCTAAAGGAAGGGTCTCAGGTTTGGTAGAAGCATTGAGATATCACATCTCATGCTATAGGAAGGGTCTCAGGATTGGAATGGGAAGGACTTAGATATCACATATGCTATAGGGAGGGTCTCAGTTTTGATATTAGAAGCATTGAGATATCACATCTTATGCTATCAGAAGTGTCTCAGGATTGGAATGGGAAGGAGCTGGATATCACATCTCATGCTAAAGGAAGGGTCTCAGGTTTGGAACGGGAAGGAGTTGGATATCACATCTCATGTTATAGGAAGGGTCTCAGGTTTGGTATAAACATTGAGATATCACATCTCTGCTATCGGACGTGTCTCAGGATTGGAATGGGAAGGAGTTGGATATCCCATCTCATGTTATAGGACGGGTCTCAGGTTTTTTATTAGAATCATTGAGATATCATATTGCATGCTGTAGGAAGGGTCTAAGGATTGGAATGGGAAGGACTTGGATATCACATCTCATGCTATAGATAGGCTCTCAGGTTTGGAAAGTGAAGGAGTTGGATATCACATTTCATGTTAGAGGAAGGATCTCAGGTTTGGTATAAGCATTGAGATATCACATCTCATGCTATAGGAAGGGTCTCAGGATTGGAATGGAAGGAGTTGGATATCACATCTCATGTTATAGGAAGGATCTCAGGTTTGGTATTAGAAGCATTGAGACATCACATCTCATGCTATAGGAAGGGTCTCAGGATTGGAATGGGAAGGAGTTGAATATGACATCTCATGCCGTAGGAAGGGTCTCAGGTTTGGTATAAACATTGAGATATCACATCTCTGCTATCAAAAGGGTCTCAGGATTGGAATTGGAAGGAGTTGGATATCCCATCTCATGCTATAGGGAGGGTATCAAGTTTGATATTAGAAGCTTTGAGATATCACATCTCATGATATCGGAAGGGTCTCAGGATTGGAATGGGAAGGAGTTGGATATCACATCTCATGATAAAGGAAGGGTCTAAGGTTTGGAAGGGGAAGGATTTGGATATCACATCTCATGTTATATTACGGGTCTCAGGTTTGGTATTAGAAGCATTGAGAAATCAAGTCTCATAGTATAGGAAGGGTCTCAGAATTGGAATGGGAAGGAGTTGGATATCCCATGCCATGTTATAGGAAGAGTCTCTGGTTTGGTATTAGAATCATTGAGATATTCACATCGCATGCTGTAGGAAGGGTCTAAGGATTGGAATGGGATGGACTTGGATATCACATCTCATGCTATAGGTAGGCTCTCAGGTTTGGTATAAGCATTGAGATATCACATCTCATGCTATAGGAAGGGTCTCAGAATTGGAATGGGAAGGAGTTGGATATCACATCTCAAGCTATAGGAAGGGTCTCAGTATTGGAATGGGAAGGACTTGGATATCACATCTCATGCTATAGGAAGGCTCTCAGGTTTGGAAGGGGAAAGAGTTGGATATCTCATTTCATGTTAGAGGTAGGATCTCAGGTTTGGTATTAGAAGCATTGAGATATCACATCTCATGCTATCAGAAGGGTCTCAGGAATGGAATGGGAAGGAGTTAGATATCACATCTCATGCTAAAGGGAGGGTCTCAGGTTTGGAAGGGGAAGGATTTGGATATCACATCTCATGTTATAGGAAGGATCTCAGGTTTGGTATTAGAAGCATTGAGATATCACATCTCATGCTATCGGAAGGATCTCAGGTTTGGTATTAGAAGCATTGAGATATCGCATCTCATGCATCAGAAGAGTCTCAGGATTGGAATAGGAAGGAGTTGGATATCACATTTCATGCTAAAGGGAGGGTCTCAGGTTTGGAAGGGGAAGGATTTGGATATCACCTCTCATGTTATCGGAAGGATCTCACGTTTGGTATTAGAAGTATTGAGATATCATATCTCATGCTATAGGAAGGGTCTCAGGATTGGAATGGGAAGGAGTTGGATATCACATCTCATGCTATAGGGAGGGTCTCAGGATTGGAATGGGAAGGACTTAGATATCACATATCATGCTATAGGGAGGGTCTCAGTTTTGATATTAGAAGCATTGAGATATCACATCTCATGCTATCGGAAGTGTCTCAGGATTGGAATGGGAAGGAGCTGGATATCACATCTCATGCTAAAGGAAGGGTCTCAGGTTTGGAACAAGAAGGATTTGGATATCACATCTCATGTTATAGGAAGGGTCTCAGGTTTGGTATAAGCATTGAGATATCACATCTCTGCTATCGGAAGTGTCTCAGGATTGGAATGGGAAGGAGTTGGATATCCCATCTCATGTTATAGGACGGGTCTCAGGTTTGTTATCAGAATCATTGAGATATCATATTGCATGCTGTAGGAAGGGTCTAAAGGTTGGAATGTGATGGACTTGGATATCACATCTCATGCTATAGATAGGCTCTTAGGTTTGGAAAGGGAAGGAGTTGGATATCACATTTCATGTTAGAGGAAGGATCTCAGGTTTGGTATTAGAAGCATTGAGATATCACATCTCATGCTATAGGAAGGGTCTCAGGTTTGGTATAAGCATTGAGATATCACATCTCATGCTATAGGACGGGTCTCAGGATTGGAATGGAAGGAGTTGGATATCACATCTCATGTTATAGGAAGGATCTCAGGTTTGGTATTAGAAGCATTGAGACATCACATCTCATGCTATAGGAAGGGTGTCAGGGTTGGAATAGGAAGGAGTTGGATGTCACATCTCATCCAATAGGAAGGGTCTCAGGTTTGGAATGGGAAGGAATTGGATATCACATCTCATGTTATAGGAAGGATCTCAGGTTTGGTATTAGAAGCATTGAGATATCACATCTCATGCTATAGGAAGGGTCTCAGGATTGGAATGTGAAGGATTTGGATATCACATCTCATGCTAAAGGAAGGGTCTCAGGTTTGGTAGAAGCATTGAGATATCACGTCGCTGCTATCGGAAGGGTCTCAGGATTGGATTGGGAAGGAGTTGGATATCCCTTCTCATGCTATAGGAAGGGTCTCAGGATTTGAATGGCAAGGAGTTGGATATCACATCTCATGCCATAGGAAGGGTCCCAGGTTTGGTATAAGCATTGAGATATCACATCTCTGCTATCGGAAGGGTCTCAGGATTGGATTGGAAAGGAGTTGGATATCCCTTCTCATGCTATAGGAAGTTTCTCAGGTTGGAATGGGAAGGAGTTGGATATCACATCTCATGTTATAGGAAGGGTCTCAGGATTGGAATGGGAAGGATTTGGATATCACATCTCTTGCTATAGGAAGGGTCTCAGGATTGGAATGGGTAGGAGTTGGATATTACTTTCTTGCTATAGGAAGGGTCTCATGTTTGGAATGGGAAGGAGTTGGATATCACATATGCTATAGTTAGTGTCTCAGGTTTGGAACGGGAAGGAGTTGGATATCACATCTCATGTTATAGGAAGGGTCTCAGGTTTGGTATAAGCATTGAGATATCACATCTCTGCTATCGGAAGCGGCTCAGGATTGGAATGGGAAGGAGTTGGATATCCCATCTCATGTTATAGGAAGAGTCTCTGGTTTGGTATTAGAATCATTGAGATATCACATCGCATGCTGTAGGAAGGGTCTAAGGATTGGAATGGGATGGACTTGGATATCACATCTCATGTTATAGGTAGGCTCTCAGGTTTGGTATAAGCATTGAGATATCACATCTCATGCTATAGGAAGGGTCTCAGGATTGGAATGGGAAGGAATTGGATATCACATCTCAGGCTATAGGAAGGGTCTCAGGATTGGAATGGGAAGGAGTTGGATATCACATCTCATGCTATAGGAAGGGTCTCAGGTTTGGTATAAGCATTGAGATATCACATCTCATGCTATAGGAAGGGTCTCAGGATTGGAATGGAAGGAGTTGGATATCACATCTCATGTTATAGGAAGGATCTCAGGTTTGGTATTAGAAGCATTGAGACATCACATCTCATGCTATAGGAAGGGTCTCAGGATTGGAATGGGAAGGAGTTGGATATCAAATCTCATGCTATAGGAAGGGTCTCAGGATTGGAATGGGAAGGAGTTGAATATGACATCTCATGCCGTAGGAAGGGTCTCAGGTTTGGTATAAACATTGAGATATCACATCTCTGCTATCAAAAGGGTCTCAGGATTGGAATTGGAAGGAGTTGGATATCCCATCTCATGTTATAGGAAGAGTCTCAGGTTTGGTATTAGAAGCATTGAGATATCACATCTCATGCTATAGGAAGTGTCTCAGGATTGGAATGGGAAGGACTTGGATATCACATCTCATGCTATAGGTAGGGTCTCAAGTTTGACATTAGAAGCATTGAGATATCACATCTCATGCTATAGGAAGGGTCTGAGGATTGGAATGGGAAGGAGTTGGATATCACATCTCCTGCTATGGGAAGGGTCTCAGGTTTGGTATAAGCAGTGAGATATCACATCTCATGCTATAGGAAGTGTCTCAGGATTGGAATGGGAAGGAGTTGGATATCACATCTCATGTTATAGGAAGGATCTCAGGTGTGGTATAAGCATTGAGATATCACATCTCTGCTATCGGAAGGGTCTCAAGATTGGAATGGGAAGGAGTTGGATATTCCCATCTCATGTTATAGGAAGGGTCTCAGGTTTGGTATTAGAAGCATTGAGATATCACATCTCATGCTATAGGGAGGGTCTCAAGTTTGATATTAGAAGCTTTGAGATATCACATCTCATGATATCGGAAGGGTCTCAGGATTGGAATGGGAAGGAGTTGGATATCACATCTCATGATAAAGGATGGGTCTAAGGTTTGGAAGGATTTGGATATCACATCTCATGTTATATTACGGGTCTCAGGTTTGGTATTAGAAGCATTGAGATATCAAGTCTCATAGTATAGGAAGGGTCTCAGAATTGGAATGGGAAGGAGTTGGATATCCCATATGTTATAGGAAGAGTCTCTGGTTTGGTATTAGAATCATTGAGATATTCACATCGCATGCTGTAGGAAGGGTCTAAGGATTGGAATGGGATGGACTTGGATATCACATCTCATGCTATAGGTAGGCTCTCAGGTTTGGTATAAGCATTGAGATATCACATCTCATGCTATAGGAAGGGTCTCAGAATTGGAATGGGAAGGAGTTGGATATCACATCTCAAGCTATAGGAAGGGTCTCAGTATTGGAATGGGAAGGACTTGGATATCACATCTCATGCTATAGGAAGGCTCTCAGGTTTGGAAGGGGAAAGAGTTGGATATCTCATTTCATGTTAGAGGTAGGATCTCAGGTTTGGTATTAGAGGCATTGAGATATCACATCTCATGCTATCAGAAGGGTCTCAGGAATGGAATGGGAAGGAGTTAGATATCACATCTCATGCTAAAGGGAGGGTCTCAGGTTTGGAAGGGGAAGGATTTGGATATCACATCTCATGTTATAGGAAGGATCTCAGGTTTGGTATTAGAAGCATTGAGATATCACATCTCGCTATCGGAAGGATCTCAGGTTTGGTATTAGAAGCATTGAGATATCACATCTCATGCTATCAGAAGAGTCTCAGGATTGGAATAGGAAGGAGTTGGATATCACATTTCATGCTAAAGGGAGGGTCTCAGGTTTGGAAGGGGAAGGATTTGGATATCACATCTCATGTTATCGGAAGGATCTCACGTTTGGTATTAGAAGTATTGAGATATCATATCTCATGCTATAGGAAGGGTCTCAGGATTGGAATGGGAAGGAGTTGGATATCACATCTCATGATATAGGGAGGGTCTCAGGATTGGAATGGGAAGGACTTCGATATCACATATCATGCTATAGGGAGGGTCTCAGTTTTGATATTAGAAGCATTGAGATATCACATCTCATGCTATCGGAAGTGTCTCAGGATTGGAATGGGAAGGAGCTGGATATCACATCTCATGCTAAAGGAAGGGTCTCAGGTTTGGAACGAGAAGGATTTGGATATCACATCTCATGTTATAGGAAGGGTCTCAGGTTTGGTATAAGCATTGAGATATCACATCTCTGCTATCGGAAGTGTTTCAGGATTGGAATGGGAAGGAGTTGGATATCCCATCTCATGTTATAGGACGGGTCTCAGGTTTGTTATTAGAATCATTGAGATATCATATTGCATGCTGTAGGAAGGGTCTAAGGGTTGGAATGTGAAGGACTTGGATATCACATCTCATGCTATAGATAGGCTCTTAGGTTTGGTATTAGAAGCATTGAGATATCACATCTCATGCTATAGGAAGGGTCTCAGGATTGGAATGGGAAGCAGTTGGATATCACATCTCATGCTATAGGAAGGGTCTCAGGTTTGGTATAAGCATTGAGATATCACATCTCATGCTATAGGACGGGTCTCAGGATTGGAATGGAAGGAGTTGGATATCACATCTCATGTTATAGGAAGGATCTCAGGTTTGGTATTAGAAGCATTGAGACATCACATCTCATGCTATAGGAAGGGTCTCAGGGTTGGAATGGGAAGGAGTTGGATATCACATCTCATCCAATAGGAAGGGTCTCAGGTTTGGAATGGGAAGGAATTGGATATCACATCTCATGTTATAGGAAGGATCTCAGGTTTGGTAGAAGCATTGAGATATCACGTCGCTGCTATCGGAAGGGTCTCAGGATTGGATTGGGAAGGAGTTGGATATCCCTTCTCATGCTATAGGAAGGGTCTCAGGATTTGAATGGCAAGGAGTTGGATATCACATCTCATGCCATAGGAAGGGTCTCAGGTTTGGATTGGGAAGGAGTTGGATATCCCTTCTCATGCTATAGGAAGTGTCTCAGGTTGGAATGGGAAGAAGTTGGATATAACATCTCATGTTATAGGAAGGGTCTCAGGATTGGAATGGGAAGGATTTGGATATCACATCTCTTGCTATAGGAAGGGTCTCAGGATTGGAATGGGTAGGAGTTGGATATTACTTTCTTGCTATAGGAAGGGTCTCATGTTTGGAATGGGAAGGAGTTGGATATCACATATGCTATAGTTAGTGTCTCAGGTTTGGAACGGGAAGGAGTTGGATATCACATCTCATGTTATAGGAAGGGTCTCAGGTTTGGTATAAGCATTGAGATATCACATCTCTGCTATCGGAAGCGGCTCAGGATTGGAATGGGAAGGAGTTGGATATCCCATCTCATGTTATAGGAAGAGTCTCTGGTTTGGTATTAGAATAATTGAGATATCACATCGCATGCTGTAGGAAGGGTCTAAGGATTGGAATGGGATGGACTTGGATATCACATCTCATGTTATAGGTAGGCTCTCAGGTTTGGTATAAGCATTGAGATATCACATCTCATGATATAGGAAGGGTCTCAGGATTGGAATGGGAAGGAATTGGATATCACATCTCAGGCTATAGGAAGGGTCTCAGGATTGGAATGGGAAGGAGTTGGATATCACATCTCATGCTATAGGAAGGGTCTCAGGTTTGGTATAAGCATTGATATATCACATCTCATGCTATAGGAAGGATCTCAGGATTGGAATGGAAGGAGTTGGATATCACATCTCATGTTATAGGAAGGATCTCAGGTTTGGTATTAGAAGCATTGAGACATCACAACTCATGCTATAGGAAGGGTCTCAGGATTGGAATGGGAAGGAGTTGGATATCAAATCTCATGCTATAGGAAGGGTCTCAGGATTGGAATGGGAAGGAGTTGAATATGACATCTCATGCCGTAGGAAGGGTCTCAGGTTTGGTATAAACATTGAGATATCACATCTCTGCTATCAAAAGGGTCTCAGGATTGGAATTGGAAGGAGTTGGATATCCCATCTCATGTTATAGGAAGAGTCTCAGGTTTGGTATTAGAAGCATTGAGATATCACATCTCATGCTATAGGAAGTGTCTCAGGATTGGAATGGGAAGGACTTGGATATCACATCTCATGCTATATGTAGGGTCTCAAGTTTGACATTAGAAGCATTGAGATATCACATCTCATGCTATAGGAAGGGTCTGAGGATTGGAATGGGAAGGAGTTGGATATCACATCTCCTGCTATGGGAAGGGTCTCAGGTTTGGTATAAGCAGTGAGATATCACATCTCATGCTATAGGAAGTGTCTCAGGATTGGAATGGGAAGGAGTTGGATATCACATCTCATGTTATAGGAAGGATCTCAGGTGTGGTATAAGCATTGAGATATCACATCTCTGCTATCGGAAGGGTCTCAAGATTGGAATGGGAAGGAGTTGGATATTCCCATCTCATGTTATAGGAAGGGTCTCAGGTTTGGTATTAGAAGCATTGAGATATCACATCTCATGCTATAGGAAGGGTCTCAGGATTGGAATGGGAAGGACTTGGATATCACATCTCATGCTATAGGGAGGGTCTCAAGTTTGATATTAGAAGCTTTGAGATATCACATCTCATGATATCGGAAGGGTCTCAGGATTGGAATGGGAAGGAGTTGGATATCACATCTCATGATAAAGGAAGGGTCTAAGGTTTGGAAGGGGAAGGATTTGGATATCACATCTCATGTTATATTATGGGTCTCAGGTTTGGTATTAGAAGCATTGAGATATCAAGTCTCATAGTATAGGAAGGGTCTCAGAATTGGAATGGGAAGGAGTTGGATATCCCATCTCATGTTATAGGAAGAGTCTCTGGTTTGGTATTAGAATCATTGAGATATTCACATCGCATGCTGTAGGAAGGGTCTAAGGATTGGAATGGGATGGACTTGGATATCACATCTCATGCTATAGGTAGGCTCTCAGGTTTGGTATAAGCATTGAGATATCACATCTCATGCTATAGGAAGGGTCTCAGAATTGGAATGGGAAGGAGTTGGATATCACATCTCAAGCTATAGGAAGGGTCTCAGTATTGGAATGGGAAGGACTTGGATATCACATCTCATGCTATAGGAAGGCTCTCAGGTTTGGAAGGGGAAAGAGTTGGATATCTCATTTCATGTTAGAGGTAGGATCTCAGGTTTGGTATTAGAGGCATTGAGATATCACATCTCATGCTATCAGAAGGGTCTCAGGAATGGAATGGGAAGGAGTTAGATATCACATCTCATGCTAAAGGGAGGGTCTCAGGTTTGGAAGGGGAAGGATTTGGATATCACATCTCATGTTATAGGAAGGATCTCAGGTTTGGTATTAGAAGCATTGAGATATCACATCTCATGCTATCGGAAGGATCTCAGGTTTGGTATTAGAAGCATTGAGATATCACATCTCATGCTATCAGAAGAGTCTCAGGATTGGAATAGGAAGGAGTTGGATATCACATTTCATGCTAAAGGGAGGGTCTCAGGTTTGGAAGGGGAAGGATTTGGATATCATATCTCATGTTATCGGAAGGATCTCACGTTTGGTATTAGAAGTATTGAGATATCATATCTCATGCTATAGGAAGGGTCTCAGGATTGGAATGGGAAGGAGTTGGATATCACATCTCATGCTATAGGGAGGGTCTCAGGATTGGAATGGGAAGGACTTAGATATCACATATCATGCTATAGGGAGGGTCTCAGTTTTGATATTAGAAGCATTGAGATATCACATCTCATGCTATCGGAAGTGTCTCAGGATTGGAATGGGAAGGAGCTGGATATCACATCTCATGCTAAAGGAAGGGTCTCAGGTTTGGAACGAGAAGGATTTGGATATCACATCTCATGTTATAGGAAGGGTCTCAGGTTTGGTATAAGCATTGAGATATCACATCTCTGCTATCGGAAGTGTCTCAGGATTGGAATGGGAAGGAGTTGGATATCCCATCTCATGTTATAGGACGGGTCTCAGGTTTGTTATTAGAATCATTGAGATATCATATTGCATGCTGTAGGAAGGGTCTAAGGGTTGGAATGTGAAGGACTTGGATATCACATCTCATGCTATAGATAGGCTCTTAGGTTTGGAAAGGGAAGGTGTTGGATATCACATTTCATGTTAGAGGAAGGATCTCAGGTTTGGTATTAGAAGCATTGAGATATCACATCTCATGCTATAGGAAGGGTCTCAGGATTGGAATGGGAAGCAGTTGGATATGACATCTCATGCTATAGGAAGGGTCTCAGGTTTGGTATAAGCATTGAGATATCACATCTCATGCTATAGGACGGGTCTCAGGATTGGAATGGAAGGAGTTGGATATCACATCTCATGTTATAGGAAGGATCTCAGGTTTGGTATTAGAAGCATTGAGACATCACATCTCATGCTATAGGAAGGGTCTCAGGGTTGGAATGGGAAGGAGTTGGTTATCACATCTCATCCAATAGGAAGGGTCTCAGGTTTGGAATGGGAAGGAATTGGATATCACATCTCATGTTATAGGAAGGATCTCAGGTTTGGTATTAGAAGCATTGAGATATCACATCTCATGCTATAGGAAGGGTCTCAGGATTGGAATGTGAAGGATTTGGATATCACATCTCATGCTAAAGGAAGGGTCTCAGGTTTGGTAGAAGCATTGAGATATCACGTCGCTGCTATCGGAAGGGTCTCAGGATTGGATTGGGAAGGAGTTGGATATCCCTTCTCATGCTATAGGAAGGGTCTCAGGATTTGAATGGCAAGGAGTTGGATATCACATCTCATGCCATAGGAAGGGTCTCAGGTTTGGTATAAGCATTGAGATATCACATCTCTGCTATCGGAAGGGTCTCAGGATTGGATTGGGAAGGAGTTGGATATCCCTTCTCATGCTATAGGAAGTGTCTCAGGTTGGAATGGGAAGGAGTTGGATATCACATCTCATGTTATAGGAAGGGTCTCAGGATTGGAATGGGAAGGATTTGGATATCACATCTCTTGCTATAGGAAGGGTCTCAGGATTGGAATGGGTAGGAGTTGGATATTATTTTCTTGCTATAGGAAGGGTCTCATGTTTGGAATGGGAAGGAGTTGGATATCACATATGCTATAGTTAGTGTCTCAGGTTTGGAACAGGAAGGAGTTGGATATCACATCTCATGTTATAGGAAGGGTCTCAGGTTTGGTATAAGCATTGAGATATCACATCTCTGCTATCAGAAGCGGCTCAGGATTGGAATGGGAAGGAGTTGGATATCCCATCTCATGTTATAGGAAGAGTCTCTGGTTTGGTATTAGAATCATTGAGATATCACATCGCATGCTGTAGGAAGGGTCTAAGGATTGGAATGGGATGCGCTTGGATATCACATCTCATGTTATAGGTAGGCTCTCAGGTTTGGTATAAGCATTGAGATATCACATCTCATGCTATAGGAAGGGTCTCAGGATTGGAATGGGAAGGAATTGGATATCACATCTCAGGCTATAGGAAGGGTCTCAGGATTGGAATGGGAAGGAGTTGGATATCACATCTCATGCTATAGGAAGGGTCTCAGGTTTGGTATAAGCATTGAGATATCACATCTCATGCTATAGGAAGGGTCTCAGGATTGGAATGGAAGGAGTTGGATATCACATCTCATGTTATAGGAAGGATCTCAGGTTTGGTATTAGAAGCATTGAGACATCACATCTCATGCTATAGGAAGGGTCTCAGGATTGGAATGGGAAGGAGTTGGATATCAAATCTCATGCTATAGGAAGGGTCTCAGGATTGGAATGGGAAGGAGTTGAATATGACATCTCATGCCGTAGGAAGGGTCTCAGGTTTGGTATAAACATTGAGATATCACATCTCTGCTATCAAAAGGGTCTCAGGATTGGAATTGGAAGGAGTTGGATATCCCATCTCATGTTATAGGAAGAGTCTCAGGTTTGGTATTAGAAGCATTGAGATATCACATCTCATGCTATAGGAAGTGTCTCAGGATTGGAATGGGAAGGACTTGGATATCACATCTCATCCTATAGGTAGGGTCTCAAGTTTGACATTAGAAGCATTGAGATATCACATCTCATGCTATAGGAAGGGTCTGAGGATTTGAATGGGAAGGAGTTGGATATCACATCTCCTGCTATGGGAAGGGTCTCAGGTTTGGTATAAGCAGTGAGATATCACATCTCATGCTATAGGAAGTGTCTCAGGATTGGAATGGGAAGGAGTTGGATATCACATCTCATGTTATAGGAAGGATCTCAGGTGTGGTATAAGCATTGAGATATCA
Source organism: Ambystoma mexicanum (assembly GCF_040938575.1). Taxonomy (NCBI): domain Eukaryota; kingdom Metazoa; phylum Chordata; class Amphibia; order Caudata; family Ambystomatidae; genus Ambystoma; species Ambystoma mexicanum. The sequence goes on along the minus strand of NW_027182491.1, from coordinate 653,402 downwards.
CATCTCTGCTATCGGAAGGGTCTCAAGATTGGAATGGGAAGGAGTTGGATATTCCCATCTCATGTTATAGGAAGGGTCTCAGGTTTGGTATTAGAAGCATTGAGATATCACATCTCATGCTATAGGAAGGGTCTCAGGATTGGAATGGGAAGGACTTGGTTATCACATCTCATGCTATAGGGAGGGTCTCAAGTTTGATATTAGAAGCTTTGAGATATCACATCTCATGATATCGGAAGGGTCTCAGGATTGGAATGGGAAGGAGTTGGATATCACATCTCATGATAAAGGACGGGTCTAAGGTTTGGAAGGGGAAGGATTTGGATATCACATCTCATGTTATATTACGGGTCTCAGGTTTGGTATTAGAAGCATTGAGATATCAAGTCTCATAGTATAGGAAGGGTCTCAGAATTGGAATGGGAAGGAGTTGGATATCCCATCTCATGTTATAGGAAGAGTCTCTGGTTTGGTATTAGAATCATTGAGATATTCACATCGCATGCTGTAGGAAGGGTCTCAGAATTGGAATGGGAAGGAGTTGGATATCACATCTCAAGCTATAGGAAGGGTCTCAGTATTGGAATGGGAAGGACTTGGATATCACATCTCATGCTATAGGAAGGCTCTCAGGTTTGGAAGGGGAAAGAGTTGGATATCTCATTTCATGTTAGAGGTAGGATCTCAGGTTTGGTATTAGAGGCATTGAGATATCACATCTCATGCTATCAGAAGGGTCTCAGGAATGCAATGGGAAGGAGTTAGATATCACATCTCATGCTAAAGGGAGGGTCTCAGGTTTGGAAGGGGAAGGATTTGGATATCACATCTCATGTTATAGGAAGGATCTCAGGTTTGGTATTAGAAGCATTGAGATATCACATCTCATGCTATCGGAAGGATCTCAGGTTTGGTATTAGAAGCATTGAGATATCACATCTCATGCTATCAGAAGAGTCTCAGGATTGGAATAGGAAGGAGTTGGATATCACATTTCATGCTAAAGGGAGGGTCTCAGGTTTGGAAGGGGAAGGATTTGGATATCACATCTCATGTTATCGGAAGGATCTCACGTTTGGTATTAGAAGTATTGAGATATCATATCTCATGCTATAGGAAGGGTCTCAGGATTGGAATGGGAAGGAGTTGGATATCACATCTCATGATATAGGGAGGGTCTCAGGATTGGAATGGGAAGGACTTAGATATCACATATCATGCTAAAGGAAGGGTCTCAGGTTTGGAACGAGAAGGATTTGGATATCACATCTCATGTTATAGGAAGGGTCTCAGGTTTGGTATAAGCATTGAGATATCACATCTCTGCTATCGGAAGTGTCTCAGGATTGGAATGGGAAGGAGTTGGATATCCCATCTCATGTTATAGGACGGGTCTCAGGTTTGTTATTAGAATCATTGAGATATCATATTGCATGCTGTAGGAAGGGTCTAAGGGTTGGAATGTGAAGGACTTGGATATCACATCTCATGCTATAGATAGGCTCTTAGGTTTGGAAAGGGAAGGAGTTGGATATCATATTTCATGTTAGAGGAAGGATCTCAGGTTTGGTATTAGAAGCATTGAGATATCACATCTCATGCTATAGGAAGGGTCTCAGGATTGGAATGGGAAGCAGTTGGATATCACATCTCATGCTATAGGAAGGGTCTCAGGTTTGGTATAAGCATTGAGATATCACATCCCATGCTATAGGACGGGTCTCAGGATTGGAATGGAAGGAGTTGGATATCACATCTCATGTTATAGGAAGGATCTCAGGTTTGGTATTAGAAGCATTGAGACATCACATCTCATGCTATAGGAAGGGTCTCAGGGTTGGAATGGGAAGGAGTTGGATATCACATCTCATCCAATAGGAAGGGTCTCAGGTTTGGAATGGGAAGGAATTGGATATCACATTTCATGTTATAGGAAGGATCTCAGGTTTGGTATTAGAAGCATTGAGATATCACATCTCATGCTATAGGAAGGGTCTCAGGATTGGAATGTGAAGGATTTGGATATCACATCTCATGCTAAAGGAAGGGTCTCAGGTTTGGTAGAAGCATTGAGATATCACGTCGCTGCTATCGGAAGGGTCTCAGGATTGGATTGGGAAGGAGTTGGATATCCCTTCTCATGCTAGAGGAAGGGTCTCAGGATTTGAATGGCAAGGAGTTGGATATCACATCTCATGCCATAGGAAGGGTCTCAGGTTTGGTATAAGCATTGAGATATCACATCTCTGCTATCGGAAGGGTCTCAGGATTGGATTGGGAAGGAGTTGGATATCCCTTCTCATGCTATAGGAAGTGTCTCAGGTTGGAATGGGAAGGAGTTGGATATCACATCTCATGTTATAGGAAGGGTCTCAGGATTGGAATGGTAAGGATTTGGATATCACATCTCTTGCTATAGGAAGGGTCTCAGGATTGGAATGGGTAGGAGTTGGATATTACTTTCTTGCTATAGGAAGGGTCTCATGTTTGGAATGGGAAGGAGTTGGATATCACATATGCTATAGTTAGTGTCTCAGGTTTGGAACGGGAAGGAGTTGGATATCACATCTCATGTTATAGGAAGGGTCTCAGGTTTGGTATAAGCATTGAGATATCACATCTCTGCTATCGGAAGCGGCTCAGGATTGGAATGGGAAGGAGTTGGATATCCCATATCATGTTATAGGAAGAGTCTCTGGTTTGGTATTAGAATCATTGAGATATCACATCGCATGCTGTAGGAAGGGTCTAAGGATTGGAATGGGATGGACTTGGATATCACATCTCATGTTATAGGTAGGCTCTCAGGTTTGGTATAAGCATTGAGATATCACATCTCATGCTATAGGAAGGGTCTCAGGATTGGAATGGGAAGGAATTGGATATCACATCTCAGGCTATAGGAAGGGTCTCAGGATTGGAATGGGAAGGAGTTGGATATCACATCTCATGCTTTAGGAAGGGTCTCAGGTTTGGTATAAGCATTGATATATCACATCTCATGCTATAGGAAGGGTCTCAGGATTGGAATGGAAGGAGTTGGATATCACATCTCATGTTATAGGAAGGATCTCAGGTTTGGTATTAGAAGCATTGAGACATCACATCTCATGCTATAGGAAGGGTCTCAGGATTGGAATGGGAAGGAGTTGGATATCAAATCTCATGCTATAGGAAGGGTCTCAGGATTGGAATGGGTAGGAGTTGAATATGACATCTCATGCCGTAGGAAGGGTCTCAGGTTTGGTATAAACATTGAGATATCACATCTCTGCTATCAAAAGGGTCTCAGGATTGGAATTGGAAGGAGTTGGATATCCCATCTCATGTTATAGGAAGTGTCTCAGGTTTGGTATTAGAAGCATTGAGATATCACATCTCATGCTATAGGAAGTGTCTCAGGATTGGAATGGGAAGGACTTGGATATCACATCTCATGCTATAGGTAGGGTCTCAAGTTTGACATTAGAAGCATTGAGATATCACATCTCATGCTATAGGAAGGGTCTGAGGATTGGAATGGGAAGGAGTTGGATATCACATCTGCTATGGGAAGGGTCTCAGGTATGGTATAAGCAGTGAGATATCACATCTCATGCTATAGGAAGTGTCTCAGGATTGGAATGGGAAGGAGTTGGATATCACATCTCATGTTATAGGAAGGATCTCAGGTGTGGTATAAGCATTGAGATATCACATCTCTGCTATCGGAAGGGTCTGAAGATTGGAATGGGAAGGAGTTGGATATTCCCATCTCATGTTATAGGAAGGGTCTCAGGTTTGGTATTAGAAGCATTGAGATATCACATCTCATGCTATAGGAAGGGTCTCAGGATTGGAATGGGAAGGACTTGGATATCACATCTCATGCTATAGGGAGGGTCTCAAGTTTGATATTAGAAGCTTTGAGATATCACATCTCATGCTATAGGAAGGCTCTCAGGTTTGGAAGGGGAAAGAGTTGGATATCTCATTTCATGTTAGAGGTAGGATCTCAGGTTTGGTATTAGAAGCATTGAGATATCACATCTCATGCTATCAGAAGGGTCTCAGGAATGGAATGGGAAGGAGTTGGATATCACATCTCATGATAAAGGAAGGGTCTAAGGTTTGGAAGGGGAAGGATTTGGATATCACATCTCATGTTATATTACGGGTCTCAGGTTTGGTATTAGAAGCATTGAGATATCAAGTCTCATAGTATAGGAAGGGTCTCAGAATTGGAATGGGAAGGAGTTGGATATCCCATCTCATGTTATAGGAAGAGTCTCTGGTTTGGTATTAGAATCATTGAGATATCACATCGCATGCTGTAGGAAGGGTCTAAGGATTGGAATGGGATGGACTTGGATATCACATCTCATGCTATAGGTAGGCTCTCAGGTTTGGTATAAGCATTGAGATATCACATCTCATGCTATAGGAAGGGTCTCAGAATTGGAATGGGAAGGAGTTGGATATCACATCTCAAGCTATAGGAAGGGTCTCAGTATTGGAATGGGAAGGACTTGGATATCACATCTCATGCTATAGGAAGGCTCTCAGGTTTGGAAGGGGAAAGAGTTGGATATCTCATTTCATGTTAGAGGTAGGATCTCAGGTTTGGTATTAGAGGCATTGAGATATCACATCTCATGCTATCAGAAGGGTCTCAGGAATGGAATGGGAAGGAGTTAGATATCACATCTCATGCTAAAGGGAGGGTCTCAGGTTTGGAAGGGGAAGGATTTGGATATCACATCTCATGTTATAGGAAGGATCTCAGGTTTGGTATTAGAAGCATTGAGATATCACATCTCATGCTATCGGAAGGATCTCAGGTTTGGTATTAGAAGCATTGAGATATCACATCTCATGCTATCAGAAGAGTCTCAGGATTGGAATAGGAAGGAGTTGGATATCACATTTCATGCTAAAGGGAGGGTCTCAGGTTTGGAAGGGGAAGGATTTGGATATCACATCTCATGTTATCGGAAGGATCTCACGTTTGGTATTAGAAGTATTGAGATATCATATCTCATGCTATAGGAAGGGTCTCAGGATTGGAATGGGAAGGAGTTGGATATCACATCTCATGCTATAGGGAGGGTCTCAGGATTGGAATGGGAAGGACTTAGATATCACATATCATGCTATAGGGAGGGTCTCAGTTTTGATATTAGAAGCATTGAGATATCACATCTCATGCTATCGGAAGTGTCTCAGGATTGGAATGGGAAGGAGCTGGATATCACATCTGATGCTAAAGGAAGGGTCTCAGGTTTGGAACGGGAAGGATTTGGATATCACATCTCATGTTATAGGAAGGGTCTCAGGTTTGGTATAAGCATTGAGATATCACATCTCTGCTATCGGAAGTGTCTCAGGATTGGAATGGGAAGGAGTTGGATATCCCATCTCATGTTATAGGACGGGTCTCAGGTTTGTTATTAGAATCATTGAGATATCATATTGCATGCTGTAGGAAGGGTCTAAGGGTTGGAATGTGAAGGACTTGGATATCACATCTCATGCTATAGATAGGCTCTTAGGTTTGGAAAGGGAAGGAGTTGGATATCACATTTCATGTTAGAGGAAGGATCTCAGGTTTGGTATTAGAAGCATTGAGATATCGCATCTCATGCTATAGGAAGGGTCTCAGGATTGGAATGGGAAGCAGTTCGATATCACATCTCATGCTATAGGAAGGGTCTCAGGTTTGGTATAAGCATTGAGATATCACATCTCATGCTATAGGACGGGTCTCAGGATTGGAATGGAAGGAGTTGGATATCACATCTCATGTTATAGGAAGGATCTCAGGTTTGGTATTAGAAGCATTGAGACATCACATCTCATGCTATAGGAAGGGTCTCAGGGTTGGAATGGGAAGGAGTTGGATATCACATCTCATCCAATAGGAAAGGTCTCAGGTTTGGAATGGGAAGGAATTGGATATCACATCTCATGTTATAGGAAGGATCTCAGGTTTGGTATTAGAAGCATTGAGATATCACATCTCATGCTATAGGAAGGGTCTCAGGATTGGAATGTGAAGGATTTGGATATCACATCTCATGCTAAAGGAAGGGTCTCAGGTTTGGTAGAAGCATTGAGATATCACGTCGCTGCTATCGGAAGGGTCTCAGGATTGGATTGGGAAGGAGTTGGATATCCCTTCTCATGCTATAGGAAGTGTCTCAGGTTGGAATGGGAAGGAGTTGGATATCACATCTCATGTTATAGGAAGGGTCTCAGGATTGGAATGGGAAGGATTTGGATATCACATCTCTTGCTATAGGAAGGGTCTCAGGATTGGAATGGGTAGGAGTTGGATATTACTTTCTTGCTATAGGAAGGGTCTCATGTTTGGAATGGGAAGGAGTTGGATATCACATATGCTATAGTTAGTGTCTCAGGTTTGGAACGGGAAGGAGTTGGATATCACATTTCATGTTATAGGAAGGGTCTCAGGTTTGGTATAAGCATTGAGATATCACATCTCTGCTATCGGAAGCGGCTCAGGATTGGAATGGGAAGGAGTTGGATATCCCATCTCATGTTATAGGAAGAGTCTCTGGTTTGGTATTAGAATCATTGAGATATCACATAGCATGCTGTAGGAAGGGTCTAAGGATTGGAATGGGATGGACTTGGATATCACATCTCATGTTATAGGTAGCTTCTCAGGTTTGCTATAAGCATTGAGATATCACATCTCATGCTATAGGAAGGGTCACAGGATTGGAATGGGAAGGAATTGGATATCACATCTCATGCTATAGGAAGGGTCTCAGATTTGGTATAAGCATTGAGATATCACATCTCATGCTAAAGGAAGGGTCTCAGGATTGGAATGGGAAGGAGTTGTATATGACATCTCAGGCCATAGGAAGGTTCTCAGGTTTGGTATAAGCATTGAGATATCACATCTCTGCTATCGGAAAGGTCTCAGGATTGGAATGGGAAGGAGTTGGATATCCCATCTCATGTTATAGGAAGGGTCTCAGGTTTGGTATTAGAAGCATAGAGATATCACATCTCATGCTATAGGAAGGGTCTCAGGATTGGAATGGGAAGGACTTGGATGTCACATCTCATGCTATAGGTAGGGTCTCAAGTTTGATATTAGAAGCATTGAGATAACAAATCTCATGATATCGGAAGGGTCTCAGGATTGGAATGGGAAGGAGTTGGATATCACATCTCATGATAAAGGAAGGGTCTAAGGTTTGGAAGGGGAAGGATTTGGATATCACATCTCATGTTATAGGACGGGTCTCAGGTTTAATATTAGAAGCATTGAGATATCAAGTCTCATGGTATAAGAAGGGTCTCAGAATTGGAATGGGAAGGAGTTGGATATCACACCTCAAGCTATAGGAAGGGTCTCAGGATTGGAATGGGAAGGAGTTTGATATCACATCTCATGCCATAGTATGGGTCTCAGGTTTGGTAGAAGCATTGGGATATCACATCTCATGCTATCGGAAGGGTATCAGTATTGGATTTGGAAGAAGTTGGATATCCCATCTCATGCTATAGGAAGGGTCTCAGGTTGGAATGGGAAGGAGTTGGATATCACATTTCGTGTTATAGGAAGGGTCTCAGGATTGGAATGGGAAGGACTTGGATATCATATCTCATGCTATAGGACGGGTCTCAGGTTTGTTATTAGAATCATTGAGATATCATATTGCATGCTGTAGGAAGGGTCTAAGGATTGGAATGGGAAGGACCTGGTTATCACATCTCATGCTATAGAACGGCTCTCAGGTTTGGAAAGGGAAGGAGTTGGATATCACATCTCATGTTATAGGATGGATCTCAGGTTTGGTATTAGAAGTATTGAGATATCACATCTCATGTTATCGGAAGGATCTCAGGTTTGGTATTAGAAGTATTGAGATATCACATCTCATGCTATAGGAAGGGTCTCAGGATTGGAATGGGAAGGAGTTGTATATCACATCTCATGCTAAAGGAAGGGTCTCAGGTTTGGTAGAAGCATTGAGATATCACATCTCATGCTATAGGAAGGGTCTCATGATTGGAATGGGAAGGAGTTGGATATCACATCTCATGCTATAGGGAGGGTCTCGGGATTGGAATGGGAAGGACTTAGATATCACATATCATGCTATAGGGAGGGTCTCAGTTTTGATATTAGAAGCATTGAGATATCACATCTCATGCTATCGGAAGTGTCTCAGGATTGGAATGGGAAGGAGCTGGATATCACATCTCATGCTAAAGGAAGGGTCTCAGGTTTGGAACGGGAAGGATTTGGATATCACATCTCATGTTATAGGAAGGGTCTCAGGTTTGGTATAAGCATTGAGATATCACATCTCTGCTATCGGAAGTGTCTCAGGATTGGAATGGGAAGGAGTTGGATATCCCATCTCATGTTATAGGACGGGTCTCAGGTTTGTTATTAGAATCATTGAGATATCATATTGCATGCTGTAGGAAGGGTCTAAGGGTTGGAATGTGAAGGACTTGGATATCACATCTCATGCTATAGATAGGCTCTTAGGTTTGGAAAGGGAAGGAGTTGGATATCACATTTCATGTTAGAGGAAGGATCTCAGGTTTGGTATTAGAAGCATTGAGATATCACATCTCATGCTATAGGAAGGGTCTCAGGATTGGAATGGGAAGCAGTTGGATATCACATCTCATGCTATAGGAAGGGTCTCAGGTTTGGTATAAGCATTGAGATATCACATCTCATGCTATAGGACGGGTCTCAGGATTGGAATGGAAGGAGTTGGATATCACATCTCATGTTATAGGAAGGATCTCAGGTTTGGTATTAGAAGCATTGAGACATCACATCTCATGCTATAGGAAGGGTCTCAGGGTTGGAATGGGAAGGAGTTGGATATCACATCTCATCCAATAGGAAGGGTCTCAGGTTTGGAATGGGAAGGAATTGGATATCACATCTCATGTTATAGGAAGGATCTCAGGTTTGGTATTAGAAGCATTGAGATATCACATCTCATGCTATAGGAAGGGTCTCAGGATTGGAATGTGAAGGATTTGGATATCACATCTCATGCTAAAGGAAGGGTCTCAGGTTTGGTAGAAGCATTGAGATATCACGTCGCTGTATCGGAAGGGTCTCAGGATTGGATTGGGAAGGAGTTGGATATCCCTTCTCATGCTATAGGAAGGGTCTCAGGATTTAAATGGCAAGGAGTTGGATATCACATCTCATGCCATAGGAAGGGTCTCAGGTTTGGTATAAGCATTGAGATATCACATCTCTGCTATCGGAAGGGTCTCAGGATTGGATTGGGAATGAGTTGGATATCCCTTCTCATGCTATAGGAAGTGTCTCAGGTTGGAATGGGAAGGAGTTGGATATCACATCTCATGTTATAGGAAGGGTCTCAGGATTGGAATGGGAAGGATTTGGATATCACATCTCTTGCTATAGGAAGGGTCTCAGGATTGGAATGGGTAGGAGTTGGATATTACTTTCTTGCTATAGGAAGGGTCTCATGTTTGGAATGGGAAGGAGTTGGATATCACATATGCTATAGTTAGTGTCTCAGGTTTGGAACGGGAAGGAGTTGGATATCACATCTCATGTTATAGGAAGGGTCTCAGGTTTGGTATAAGCATTGAGATATCACATCTCTGCTATCGGAAGCGGCTCAGGATTGGAATGGGAAGGAGTTGGATATCCCATCTCATGTTATAGGAAGAGTCTCTGGTTTGGTATTAGAATCATTGAGATATCACATCGCATGCTGTAGGAAGGGTCTAAGGATTGGAATGGGATGGACTTGGATATCACATCTCATGTTATAGGTAGGCTCTCAGGTTTGCTATAAGCATTGAGATATCACATCTCATGCTATAGGAAGGGTCACAGGATTGGAATGGGAAGGAATTGGATATCACATCTCATGCTATAGGAAGGGTCTCAGATTTGGTATAAGCATTGAGATATCACATCTCATGCTAAAGGAAGGGTCTCAGGATTGGAATGGGAAGGAGTTGTATATGACATCTCAGGCCATAGGAAGGTTCTCAGGTTTGGTATAAGCATTGAGATATCACATCTCTGCTATCGGAAATGTCTCAGGATTGGAATGGGAAGGAGTTGGATATCCCATCTCATGTTATAGGAAGGGTCTCAGGTTTGGTATTAGAAGCATAGAGATATCACATCTCATGCTATAGGAAGGGTCTCAGGATTGGAATGGGAAGGACTTGGATGTCACATCTCATGCTATAGGTAGGGTCTCAAGTTTGATATTAGAAGCATTGAGATAACAAATCTCATGATATCGGAAGGGTCTCAGGATTGGAATGGGAAGGAGTTGGATATCACATCTCATGATAAAGGAAGGGTCTAAGGTTTGGAAGGGGAAGGATTTGGATATCACATCTCATGTTATAGGACGGGTCTCAGGTTTAATATTAGAAGCATTGAGATATCAAGTCTCATGGTATAAGAAGGGTCTCAGAATTGGAATGGGAAGGAGTTGGATATCACACCTCAAGCTATAGGAAGGGTCTCAGGATTGGAATGGGAAGGAGTTTGATATCACATCTCATGCCATAGTATGGGTCTCAGGTTTGGTAGAAACATTGGGATATCACATCTCATGCTATCGGAAGGGTATCAGTATTGGATTTGGAAGAAGTTGTATATCCCATCTCATGCTATAGGAAGGTTCTCAGGTTGGAATGGGAAGGAGTTGGATATCACATTTCGTGTTATAGGAAGGGTCTCAGGATTGGAATGGGAAGGACTTGGATATCATATCTCATGCTATAGGACGGGTCTCAGGTTTGTTATTAGAATCATTGAGATATCATATTGCATGCTGTAGGAAGGGTCTAAGGATTGGAATGGGAAGGACCTGGTTATCACATCTCATGCTATAGAACGGCTCTCAGGTTTGGAAAGGGAAGGAGTTGGATATCACATCTCATGTTATAGGATGGATCTCAGGTTTGGTATTAGAAGTATTGAGATATCACATCTCATGTTATCGGAAGGATCTCAGGTTTGGTATTAGAAGTATTGAGATATCACATCTCATGCTATAGGAAGGGTCTCAGGATTGGAATGGGAAGGAGTTGGATATCACATCTCATGCTAAAGGAAGGGTCTCAGGTTTGGTAGAAGCATTGAGATATCACATCTCATGCTATCGGAAGTGTCTCAGGATTGGAATGGGAAGGAGCTGGATATCACATCTCATGCTAAAGGAAGGGTCTCAGGTTTGGAACGGGAAGGAGTTGGATATCACATCTCATGTTATAGGAAGGGTCTCAGGTTTGGTATAAACATTGAGATATCACATCTCTGCTATCGGAAGTGTCTCAGGATTGGAATGGGAAGGAGTTGGATATCCCTACTCATGTTATAGGACGGGTCTCAGGTTTGTTATTGGAATCATTGAGATATCATATTGCATGCTGTAGGAAGGGTCTAAGGGTTGGAATGTGAAGGACTTGGATATCACATCTCATGCTATAGATAGGCTCTTAGGTTTGGAAAGGGAAGGAGTTGGATCTCACATTTCATGTTAGAGGAAGGATCTCAGGTTTGGTATTAGAAGCATTGAGATATCACATCTCATGCTATAGGAAGGGTCTCAGGATTGGAATGGGAAGGAGTTGGATATCACATCTCATGCTATAGGAAGGGTCTCAGGTTTGGTATAAGCATTGAGATATCACATCTCATGCTATAGGAAGGGTCTCAGGATTGGAATGGAAGGAGTTGGATATCAGATCTCATGTTATAGGAAGGATCTCAGGTTTGGTATTAGAAGCATTGAGACATCACATCTCATGCTATAGGAAGGGTCTCAGGATTGGAATGGGAAGGAGTTGGATATCAAATCTCATGCTATAGGAAGGGTCTCAGGATTGGAATGGGAAGGAGTTGAATATGACATCTCATGCCGTAGGAAGGGTCTCAGGTTTGGTATAAACATTGAGATATCACATCTCTGCTATCAAAAGGGTCTCAGGATTGGAATGGGAAGGAGTTGGATATCCCATCTCATGTTATAGGAAGAGTCTCAAGTTTGGTATTAGAAGCATTGAGATATCACATCTCATGCTATAGGAAGTGTCTCAGGATTGGAATGGGAAGGACTTGGATATCACATCTCATTCTATAGGTAGGGTCTCAAGTTTGACATTAGAAGCATTGAGATATCACATCTCATGCTATAGGAAGGGTCTGAGGATTGGAATGGGAAGGAGTTGGATATCACATCTCCTGCTATGGGAAGTGTCTCAGGTTTGGTATAAGCAGTGAGATATCACATCTCATGCTATAGGAAGTGTCTCAGGATTGGAATGGGAAGGACTTGGATATCACATCTCATGTTATAGGAAGGATCTCAGGTTTGGTATAAGCATTGAGATATCACATCTCTGCTATCGGAAGGGTCTCAAGATTGGAATGGGAAGGAGTTGGATATTCCCATCTCATGTTATAGGAAGGGTCTCAGGTTTGGTATTAGAAGCATTGAGATATCACATCTCATGCTATAGGAAGGGTCTCAGGATTGGAATGGGAAGGACTTGGATATCACATCTCATGCTATAGGGAGGGTCTCAAGTTTGATATTAGAAGCTTTGAGATATCACATCTCATGATATCGGAAGGGTCTCAGGATTGGAATGGGAAGGAGTTGGATATCACATCTCATGATAAAGGAAGGGTCTAAGGTTTGGAAGGGGAAGGATTTGGATATCACATCTCATGTTATAGGACGGGTCTCAGGTTTAATATTAGAAGCATTGAGATATCAAGTCTCATGGTATAAGAAGGGTCTCAGAATTGGAATGGGAAGGAGTTGGATATCACACCTCAAGCTATAGGAAGGGTCTCAGGATTGGAATGGGAAGGAGTTTGATATCACATCTCATGCCATAGTATGGGTCTCAGGTTTGGTAGAAGCATTGGGATATCACATCTCATGCTATCGGAAGGGTATCAGTATTGGATTTGGAAGAAGTTGGATATCCCATCTCATGCTATAGGAAGGGTCTCAGGTTGGAATGGGAAGGAGTTGGATATCACATTTCGTGTTATAGGAAGGGTCTCAGGATTGGAATGGGAAGGACTTGGATATCATATCTCATGCTATAGGACGGGTCTCAGGTTTGTTATTAGAATCATTGAGATATCATATTGCATGCTGTAGGAAGGGTCTAAGGATTGGAATGGGAAGGACCTGGTTATCACATCTCATGCTATAGAAAGGCTCTCAGGTTTGGAAAGGGAAGGAGTTGGATATCACATCTCATGTTATAGGATGGATCTCAGGTTTGGTATTAGAAGTATTGAGATATCACATCTCATGTTATCGGAAGGATCTCAGGTTTGGTATTAGAAGTATTGAGATATCACATCTCATGCTATAGGAAGGGTCTCAGGATTGGAATGGGAAGGAGTTGGATATCACATCTCATGCTAAAGGAAGGGTCTCAGGTTTGGTAGAAGCATTGAGATATCACATCTCATGCTATCGGAAGTGTCTCAGGATTGGAATGGGAAGGAGCTGGATATCACATCTCATGCTAAAGGAAGGGTCTCAGGTTTGGAACGGGAAGGAGTTGGATATCACATCTCATGTTATAGGAAGGGTCTCAGGTTTGGTATAAACATTGAGATATCACATCTCTGCTATCGGAAGTGTCTCAGGATTGGAATGGGAAGGAGTTGGATATCCCTACTCATGTTATAGGACGGGTCTCAGGTTTGTTATTGGAATCATTGAGATATCATATTGCATGCTGTAGGAAGGGTCTAAGGGTTGGAATGTGAAGGACTTGGATATCACATCTCATGCTATAGATAGGCTCTTAGGTTTGGAAAGGGAAGGAGTTGGATCTCACATTTCATGTTAGAGGAAGGATCTCAGGTTTGGTATTAGAAGCATTGAGATATCACATCTCATGCTATAGGAAGGGTCTCAGGATTGGAATGGGAAGGAGTTGGATATCACATCTCATGCTATAGGAAGGGTCTCAGGTTTGGTATAAGCATTGAGATATCACATCTCATGCTATAGGAAGGGTCTCAGGATTGGAATGGAAGGAGTTGGATATCAGATCTCATGTTATAGGAAGGATCTCAGGTTTGGTATTAGAAGCATTGAGACATCACATCTCATGCTATAGGAAGGGTCTCAGGATTGGAATGGGAAGGAGTTGGATATCAAATCTCATGCTATAGGAAGGGTCTCAGGATTGGAATGGGAAGGAGTTGAATATGACATCTCATGCCGTAGGAAGGGTCTCAGGTTTGGTATAAACATTGAGATATCACATCTCTGCTATCAAAAGGGTCTCAGGATTGGAATGGGAAGGAGTTGGATATCCCATCTCATGTTATAGGAAGAGTCTCAAGTTTGGTATTAGAAGCATTGAGATATCACATCTCATGCTATAGGAAGTGTCTCAGGATTGGAATGGGAAGGACTTGGATATCACATCTCATTCTATAGGTAGGGTCTCAAGTTTGACATTAGAAGCATTGAGATATCACATCTCATGCTATAGGAAGGGTCTGAGGATTGGAATGGGAAGGAGTTGGATATCACATCTCCTGCTATGGGAAGTGTCTCAGGTTTGGTATAAGCAGTGAGATATCACATCTCATGCTATAGGAAGTGTCTCAGGATTGGAATGGGAAGGAGTTGGATATCACATCTCATGTTATAGGAAGGATCTCAGGTTTGGTATAAGCATTGAGATATCACATCTCTGCTATCGGAAGGGTCTCAAGATTGGAATGGGAAGGAGTTGGATATTCCCATCTCATGTTATAGGAAGGGTCTCAGGTTTGGTATTAGAAGCATTGAGATATCACATCTCATGCTATAGGAAGGGTCTCAGGATTGGAATGGGAAGGACTTGGATATCACATCTCATGCTATAGGGAGGGTCTCAAGTTTGATATTAGAAGCTTTGAGATATCACATCTCATGATATCGGAAGGGTCTCAGGATTGGAATGGGAAGGAGTTGGATATCACATCTCATGATAAAGGAAGGGTCTAAGGTTTGGAAGGGGAAGGATTTTGATATCACATCTCATGTTATATTACGGGTCTCAGGTTTGGTATTAGAAGCATTGAGATATCAAGTCTCATAGTATAGGAAGGGTCTCAGAATTGGAATGGGAAGGAGTTGGATATCCCATCTCATGTTATAGGAAGAGTCTCTGGTTTGGTATTAGAATCATTGAGATATCACATCGCATGCTGTAGGAAGGGTCTAAGGATTGGAATGGGATGGACTTGGATATCACATCTCATGTTATAGGTAGGCTCTCAGGTTTGGTATAAGCATTGAGATATCACATCTCATGCTATAGGAAGGGTCTCAGAATTGGAATGGGAAGGAGTTGGATATCACATCTCAAGCTATAGGAAGGGTCTCAGTATTGGAATGGGAAGGACTTGGATATCACATCTCATGCTATAGGAAGGCTCTCAGGTTTGGAAGGGGAAAGAGTTGGATATCTCATTTCATGTTAGAGGTAGGATCTCAGGTTTGGTATTAGAGGCATTGAGATATCACATCTCATGCTATCAGAAGGGTCTCAGGAATGGAATGGGAAGGAGTTAGATATCACATCTCATGCTAAAGGGAGGGTCTCAGGTTTGGAAGGGGAAGGATTTGGATATCACATCTCATGTTATAGGAAGGATCTCAGGTTTGGTATTAGAAGCATTGAGATATCACATCTCATGCTATCGGAAGGATCTCAGGTTTGGTATTAGAAGCATTGAGATATCACATCTCATGCTATCAGAAGAGTCTCAGGATTGGAATAGGAAGGAGTTGGATATCACATTTCATGCTAAAGGGAGGGTCTCAGGTTTGGAAGGGGAAGGATTTGGATATCACATCTCATGTTATCGGAAGGATCTCACGTTTGGTATTAGAAGTATTGAGATATCATATCTCATGCTATAGGAAGGGTCTCAGGATTGGAATGGGAAGGAGTTGGATATCACATCTCATGCTATAGGGAGGGTCTCAGGATTGGAATGGGAAGGACTTAGATATCACATATCATGCTATAGGGAGGGTCTCAGTTTTGATATTAGAAGCATTGAGATATCACATCTCATGCTATCGGAAGTGTCTCAGGATTGGAATGGGAAGGAGCTGGATATCACATCTCATGCTAAAGGAAGGGTCTCAGGTTTGGAACGGGAAGGATTTGGATATCACATCTCATGTTATAGGAAGGGTCTCAGGTTTGGTATAAGCATTGAGATATCACATCTCTGCTATCGGAAGTGTCTCAGGATTGGAATGGGAAGGAGTTGGATATCCCATCTCATGTTATAGGACGGGTCTCAGGTTTGTTATTAGAATCATTGAGATATCATATTGCATGCTGTAGGAAGGGTCTAAGGGTTGGAATGTGAAGGACTTGGATATCACATCTCATGCTATAGATAGGCTCTTAGGTTTGGAAAGGGAAGGAGTTGGATATCACATTTCATGTTAGAGGAAGGATCTCAGGTTTGGTATTAGAAGCATTGAGATATCACATCTCATGCTATAGGAAGGGTCTCAGGATTGGAATGGGAAGCAGTTGGATATCACATCTCATGCTATAGGAAGGGTCTCAGGTTTGGTATAAGCCTTGAGATATCACATCTCATGCTATAGGACGGGTCTCAGGATTGGAATGGAAGGAGTTGGATATCACATCTCATGTTATAGGAAGGATCTCAGGTTTGGTATTAGAAGCATTGAGACATCACATCTCATGCTATAGGAAGGGTCTCAAGGTTGGAATGGGAAGGAGTTGGATATCACATCTCATCCAATAGGAAGGGTCTCAGGTTTGGAATGGGAAGGAATTCGATATCACATCTCATGTTATAGGAAGGATCTCAGGTTTGGTATTAGAAGCATTGAGATATCACATCTCATGCTATAGGAAGGGTCTCAGGATTGGAATGTGAAGGATTTGGATATCACATCTCATGCTAAAGGAAGGGTCTCAGGTTTGGTAGAAGCATTGAGATATCACGTCGCTGCTATCGGAAGGGTCTCAGGATTGGATTGGGAAGGAGTTGGATATCCCTTCTCATGCTATAGGAAGGGTCTCAGGATTTGAATGGCAAGGAGTTGGATATCACATCTCATGCCATAGGAAGGGACTCAGGTTTGGTATAAGCATTGAGATATCACATCTCTGCTATCGGAAGGGTCTCAGGATTGGATTGGGAAGGAGTTGGATATCCCTTCTCATGCTATAGGAAGTGTCTCAGGTTGGAATGGGAAGGAGTTGGATATCACATCTCATGTTATAGGAAGGGTCTCAGGATTGGAATGGGAAGGATTTGGATATCACATCTCTTGCTATAGGAAGGGTCTCAGGATTGGAATGGGTAGGAGTTGGATATTACTTTCTTGCTATAGGAAGGGTCTCATGTTTGGAATGGGAAGGAGTTGGATATCACATATGCTATAGTTAGTGTCTCAGGTTTGGAACGGGAAGGAGTTGGATATCACATCTCATGTTATAGGAAGGGTCTCAGGTTTGGTATAAGCATTGAGATATCACATCTCTGCTATCGGAAGCGGCTCAGGATTGGAATGGGAAGGAGTTGGATATCCCATCTCATGTTATAGGAAGAGTCTCTGGTTTGGTATTAGAATTATTGAGATATCACATCGCATGCTGTAGGAAGGGTCTAAGGATTGGAATGGGATAGACTTGGATATCACATCTCATGTTATAGGTAGGCTCTCAGGTTTGGTATAAGCATTGAGATATCACATCTCATGCTATAGGAAGGGTCTCAGGATTGGAATGGGAAGGAATTGGATATCACATCTCATGCTATAGGAAGGGTCTCAGATTTGGTATAAGCATTGAGATATCACATCTCATGCTAAAGGAAGGGTCTCAGGATTGGAATGGGAAGGAGTTGTATATGACATCTCAGGCCATATGAAGGTTCTCAGGTTTGGTATAAGCATTGAGATATCACATCTCTGCTATCGGAAAGGTCTCAGGATTGGAATGGGAAGGAGTTGGATATCCCATCTCATGTTATAGGAAGGGTCTCAGGTTTGGTATTAGAAGCATAGAGATATCACATCTCATGCTATAGGAAGGGTCTCAGGATTGGAATGGGAAGGACTTGGATGTCACATCTCATGCTATAGGGAGGGTCTCAAGTTTGATATTAGAAGCATTGAGATAACAAATCTCATGATATCGGAAGGGTCTCAGGATTGGAATGGGAAGGAGTTGGATATCACATCTCATGATAAAGGAAGGGTCTAAGGTTTGGAAGGGGAAGGATTTGGATATCACATCTCATGTTATAGGACGGGTCTCAGGTTTAATATTAGAAGCATTGAGATATCAAGTCTCATGGTATAAGAAGGGTCTCAGAATTGGAATGGGAAGGAGTTGGATATCACACCTCAAGCTACAGGAAGGGTCTCAGGATTGGAATGGGAAGGAGTTTGATATCACATCTCATGCCATAGTATGGGTCTCAGGTTTGGTAGAAGCATTGGGATATCACATCTCATGCTATCGGAAGGGTATCAGTATTGGATTTGGAAGAAGTTGGATATCCCATCTCATGCTATAGGAAGGGTCTCAGGTTGGAATGGGAAGGAGTTGGATATCACATTTCGTGTTATAGGAAGGGTCTCAGGATTGGAATGGGAAGGACTTGGATATCATATCTCATGCTATAGGACGGGTCTCAGGTTTGTTATTAGAATCATTGAGATATCATATTGCATGCTGTAGGAAGGGTCTAAGGATTGGAATGGGAAGGACCTGGTTATCACATCTCATGCTATAGAACGGCTCTCAGGTTTGGAAAGGGAAGGAGTTGGATATCACATCTCATGTTATAGGATGGATCTCAGGTTTGGTATTAGAAGTATTGAGATATCACATCTCATGTTATCGGAAGGATCTCAGGTTTGGTATTAGAAGTATTGAGATATCACATCTCATGCTATAGGAAGGGTCTCAGGATTGGAATGGGAAGGAGTTGGATATCACATCTCATGCTAAAGGAAGGGTCTCAGGTTTGGTAGAAGCATTGAGATATCACATCTCATGCTATCGGAAGTGTCTCAGGATTGGAATGGGAAGGAGCTGGATATCACATCTCATGCTAAAGGAAGGGTCTCAGGTTTGGAACGGGAAGGAGTTGGATATCACATCTCATGTTATAGGAAGGGTCTCAGGTTTGGTATAAACATTGAGATATCACATCTCTGCTATCGGAAGTGTCTCAGGATTGGAATGGGAAGGAGTTGGATATCCCTACTCATGTTATAGGACGGGTCTCAGGTTTGTTATTGGAATCATTGAGATATCATATTGCATGCTGTAGGAAGGGTCTAAGGGTTGGAATGTGAAGGACTTGGATATCACATCTCATGCTATAGATAGGCTCTTAGGTTTGGAAAGGGAAGGAGTTGGATCTCACATTTCATGTTAGAGGAAGGATCTCAGGTTTGGTATTAGAAGCATTGAGATATCACATCTCATGCTATAGGAAGGGTCTCAGGATTGGAATGGGAAGGAGTTGGATATCACATCTCATGCTATAGGAAGGGTCTCAGGTTTGGTATAAGCATTGAGATATCACATCTCATGCTATAGGAAGGGTCTCAGGATTGGAATGGAAGGAGTTGGATATCAGATCTCATGTTATAGGAAGGATCTCAGGTTTGGTATTAGAAGCATTGAGACATCACATCTCATGCTATAGGAAGGGTCTCAGGATTGGAATGGGAAGGAGTTGGATATCAAATCTCATGCTATAGGAAGGGTCTCAGGATTGGAATGGGAAGGAGTTGAATATGACATCTCATGCCGTAGGAAGGGTCTCAGGTTTGGTATAAACATTGAGATATCACATCTCTGCTATCAAAAGGGTCTCAGGATTGGAATGGGAAGGAGTTGGATATCCCATCTCATGTTATAGGAAGAGTCTCAAGTTTGGTATTAGAAGCATTGAGATATCACATCTCATGCTATAGGAAGTGTCTCAGGATTGGAATGGGAAGGACTTGGATATCACATCTCATTCTATAGGTAGGGTCTCAAGTTTGACATTAGAAGCATTGAGATATCACATCTCATGCTATAGGAAGGGTCTGAGGATTGGAATGGGAAGGAGTTGGATATCACATCTCCTGCTATGGGAAGTGTCTCAGGTTTGGTATAAGCAGTGAGATATCACATCTCATGCTATAGGAAGTGTCTCAGGATTGGAATGGGAAGGAGTTGGATATCACATCTCATGTTATAGGAAGGATCTCAGGTTTGGTATAAGCATTGAGATATCACATCTCTGCTATCGGAAGGGTCTCAAGATTGGAATGGGAAGGAGTTGGATATTCCCATCTCATGTTATAGGAAGGGTCTCAGGTTTGGTATTAGAAGCATTGAGACATCACATCTCATGCTATAGGAAGGGTCTCAGGATTGGAATGGGAAGGAGTTGGATATCAAATCTCATGCTATAGGAAGGGTCTCAGGATTGGAATGGGTAGGAGTTGAATATGACATCTCATGCCGTAGGAAGGGTCTCAGGTTTGGTATAAACATTGAGATATCACATCTCTGCTATCAAAAGGGTCTCAGGATTGGAATTGGAAGGAGTTGGATATCCCATCTCATGTTATAGGAAGTGTCTCAGGTTTGGTATTAGAAGCATTGAGATATCACATCTCATGCTATAGGAAGTGTCTCAGGATTGGAATGGGAAGGACTTGGATATCACATCTCCTGCTATAGGTAGGGTCTCAAGTTTGACATTAGAAGCATTGAGATATCACATCTCATGCTATAGGAAGGGTCTGAGGATTGGAATGGGAAGGAGTTGGATATCACATCTGCTATGGGAAGGGTCTCAGGTATGGTATAAGCAGTGAGATATCACATCTCATGCTATAGGAAGTGTCTCAGGATTGGAATGGGAAGGAGTTGGATATCACATCTCATGTTATAGGAAGGATCTCAGGTGTGGTATAAGCATTGAGATATCACATCTCTGCTATCGGAAGGGTCTGAAGATTGGAATGGGAAGGAGTTGGATATTCCCATCTCATGTTATAGGAAGGGTCTCAGGTTTGGTATTAGAAGCATTGAGATATCACATCTCATGCTATAGGAAGGGTCTCAGGATTGGAATGGGAAGGACTTGGATATCACATCTCATGCTATAGGGAGGGTCTCAAGTTTGATATTAGAAGCTTTGAGATATCACATCTCATGATATCGGAAGGGTCTCAGGATTGGAATGGGAAGGAGTTGGATATCACATCTCATGATAAAGGAAGGGTCTAAGGTTTGGAAGGGGAAGGATTTGGATATCACATCTCATGTTATATTACGGGTCTCAGGTTTGGTATTAGAAGCATTGAGATATCAAGTCTCATAGTATAGGAAGGGTCTCAGAATTGGAATGGGAAGGAGTTGGATATCCCATCTCATGTTATAGGAAGAGTCTCTGGTTTGGTATTAGAATCATTGAGATATCACATCGCATGCTGTAGGAAGGGTCTAAGGATTGGAATGGGATGGACTTGGATATCACATCTCATGCTATAGGTAGGCTCTCAGGTTTGGTATAAGCATTGAGATATCACATCTCATGCTATAGGAAGGGTCTCAGAATTGGAATGGGAAGGAGTTGGATATCACATCTCAAGCTATAGGAAGGGTCTCAGTATTGGAATGGGAAGGACTTGGATATCACATCTCATGCTATAGGAAGGCTCTCAGGTTTGGAAGGGGAAAGAGTTGGATATTTCATTTCATGTTAGAGGTAGGATCTCAGGTTTGGTATTAGAGGCATTGAGATATCACATCTCATGCTATCAGAAGGGTCTCAGGAATGGAATGGGAAGGGGTTAGATATCACATCTCATGCTAAAGGGAGGGTCTCAGGTTTGGAAGGGGAAGGATTTGGATATCACATCTCATGTTATAGGAAGGATCTCAGGTTTGGTATTAGAAGCATTGAGATATCACATCTCATGCTATCGGAAGGATCTCAGGTTTGGTATTAGAAGCATTGAGATATCACATCTCATGCTATCAGAAGAGTCTCAGGATTGGAATAGGAAGGAGTTGGATATCACATTTCATGCTAAAGGGAGGGTCTCAGGTTTGGAAGGGGAAGGATTTGGATATCACATCTCATGTTATCGGAAGGATCTCACGTTTGGTATTAGAAGTATTGAGATATCATATCTCATGCTATAGGAAGGGTCTCAGGATTGGAATGGGAAGGAGTTGGATATCACATCTCATGCTATAGGGAGGGTCTCAGGATTGGAATGGGAAGGACTTAGATATCACATATCATGCTATAGGGAGGGTCTCAGTTTTGATATTAGAAGCATTGAGATATCACATCTCATGCTATCGGAAGTGTCTCAGGATTGGAATGGGAAGGAGCTGGATATCACATCTCATGCTAAAGGAAGGGTCTCAGGTTTGGAACGGGAAGGATTTGGATATCACATCTCATGTTATAGGAAGGGTCTCAGGTTTGGTATAAGCATTGAGATATCACATCTCTGCTATCGGAAGTGTCTCAGGATTGGAATGGGAAGGAGTTGGATATCCCATCTCATGTTATAGGACGGGTCTCAGGTTTGTTATTAGAATCATTGAGATATCATATTGCATGCTGTAGGAAGGGTCTAAGGGTTGGAATGTGAAGGACTTGGATATCACATCTCATGCTATAGATAGGCTCTTAGGTTTGGAAAGGGAAGGAGTTGGATATCACATTTCATGTTAGAGGAAGGATCTCAGGTTTGGTATTAGAAGCATTGAGATATCGCATCTCATGCTATAGGAAGGGTCTCAGGATTGGAATGGGAAGCAGTTGGATATCACATCTCATGCTATAGGAAGGGTCTCAGGTTTGGTATAAGCATTGAGATTTCACATCTCATGCTATAGGACGGGTCTCAGGATTGGAATGGAAGGAGTTGGATATCACATCTCATGTTATAGGAAGGATCTCAGGTTTGGTATTAGAAGCATTGAGACATCACATCTCATGCTATAGGAAGGGTCTCAGGGTTGGAATGGGAAGGAGTTGGATATCACATCTCATCCAATAGGAAGGGTCTCAGGTTTGGAATGGGAAGGAATTGGATATCACATCTCATGTTATAGGAAGGATCTCAGGTTTGGTATTAGAAGCATTGAGATATCACATCTCATGCTATAGGAAGGGTCTCAGGATTGGAATGTGAAGGATTTGGATATCACATCTCATGCTAAAGGAAGGGTCTCAGGTTTGGTAGAAGCATTGAGATATCACGTCGCTGCTATCGGAAGGGTCTCAGGATTGGATTGGGAAGGAGTTGGATATCCCTTCTCATGCTATAGGAAGGGTCTCAGGATTTGAATGGCAAGGAGTTGGATATCACATCTCATGCCATAGGAAGGGTCTCAGGTTTGGTATAAGCATTGAGATATCACATCTCTGCTATCGGAAGGGTCTCAGGATTGGATTGGGAAGGAGTTGGATATCCCTTCTCATGCTATAGGAAGTGTCTCAGGTTGGAATGGGAAGGAGTTGGATATCACATCTCATGTTATAGGAAGGGTCTCAGGATTGGAATGGGAAGGATTTGGATATCACATCTCTTGCTATAGGAAGGGTCTCAGGATTGGAATGGGTAGGAGTTGGATATTACTTTCTTGCTATAGGAAGGGTCTCATGTTTGGAATGGGAAGGAGTTGGATATCACATATGCTATAGTTAGTGTCTCAGGTTTGGAACGGGAAGGAGTTGGATATCACATCTCATGTTATAGGAAGGGTCTCAGGTTTGGTATAAGCATTGAGATATCACATCTCTGCTATCGGAAGCGGCTCAGGATTGGAATGGGAAGGAGTTGGATATCCCATCTCATGTTATAGGAAGAGTCTCTGGTTTGGTATTAGAATCATTGAGATATCACATAGCATGCTGTAGGAAGGGTCTAAGGATTGGAATGGGATGGACTTGGATATCACATCTCATGTTATAGGTAGCTTCTCAGGTTTGCTATAAGCATTGAGATATCACATCTCATGCTATAGGAAGGGTCACAGGATTGGAATGGGAAGGAATTGGATATCACATCTCATGCTATAGGAAGGGTCTCAGATTTGGTATAAGCATTGAGATATCACATCTCATGCTAAAGGAAGGGTCTCAGGATTGGAATGGGAAGGAGTTGTATATGACATCTCAGGCCATAGGAAGGTTCTCAGGTTTGGTATAAGCATTGAGATATCACATCTCTGCTATCGGAAAGGTCTCAGGATTGGAATGGGAAGGAGTTGGATATCCCATCTCATGTTATAGGAAGGGTCTCAGGTTTGGTATTAGAAGCATAGAGATATCACATCTCATGCTATAGGAAGGGTCTCAGGATTGGAATGGGAAGGACTTGGATGTCACATCTCATGCTATAGGTAGGGTCTCAAGTTTGATATTAGAAGCATTGAGATAACAAATCTCATGATATCGGAAGGGTCTCAGGATTGGAATGGGAAGGAGTTGGATATCACATCTCATGATAAAGGAAGGGTCTAAGGTTTGGAAGGGGAAGGATTTGGATATCACATCTCATGTTATAGGACGGGTCTCAGGTTTAATATTAGAAGCATTGAGATATCAAGTCTCATGGTATAAGAAGGGTCTCAGAATTAGAATGGGAAGGAG
The DNA here is from genome assembly GCF_040938575.1 of Ambystoma mexicanum. Taxonomy (NCBI): domain Eukaryota; kingdom Metazoa; phylum Chordata; class Amphibia; order Caudata; family Ambystomatidae; genus Ambystoma; species Ambystoma mexicanum. The sequence goes on along the minus strand of NW_027182491.1, from coordinate 628,672 downwards.
TTGGATATCACACCTCAAGCTATAGGAAGGGTCTCAGGATTGGAATGGGAAGGAGTTTGATATCACATCTCATGCCATAGTATGGGTCTCAGGTTTGGTAGAAGCATTGGGATATCACATCTCATGCTATCGGAAGGGTATCAGTATTGGATTTGGAAGAAGTTGGATATCCCATCTCATGCTATAGGAAGGGTCTCAGGTTGGAATGGGAAGGAGTTGGATATCACATTTCGTGTTATAGGAAGGGTCTCAGGATTGGAATGGGAAGGACTTGGATATCATATCTCATGCTATAGGACGGGTCTCAGGTTTGTTATTAGAATCATTGAGATATCATATTGCATGCTGTAGGAAGGGTCTAAGGATTGGAATGGGAAGGACCTGGTTATCACATCTCATGCTATAGAACGGCTCTCAGGTTTGGAAAGGGAAGGAGTTGGATATCACATCTCATGTTATAGGATGGATCTCAGGTTTGGTATTAGAAGTATTGAGATATCACATCTCATGTTATCGGAAGGATCTCAGGTTTGGTATTAGAAGTATTGAGATATCACATCTCATGCTATAGGAAGGGTCTCAGGATTGGAATGGGAAGGAGTTGTATATCACATCTCATGCTAAAGGAAGGGTCTCAGGTTTGGTAGAAGCATTGAGATATCACATCTCATGCTATAGGAAGGGTCTCATGATTGGAATGGGAAGGAGTTGGATATCACATCTCATGCTATAGGGAGGGTCTCGGGATTGGAATGGGAAGGACTTAGATATCACATATCATGCTATAGGGAGGGTCTCAGTTTTGATATTAGAAGCATTGAGATATCACATCTCATGCTATCGGAAGTGTCTCAGGATTGGAATGGGAAGGAGCTGGATATCACATCTCATGTTATAGGAAGGGTCTCAGGTTTGGTGTAAGCATTGAGATATCACATCTCTGCTATCGGAAGTGTCTCAGGTTTGGAACGGGAAGGATTTGGATATCACATCTCATGTTATAGGAAGGGTCTCAGGTTTGGTATAAGCATTGAGATATCACATCTCTGCTATCGGAAGTGTCTCAGGATTGGAATGGGAAGGAGTTGGATATCCCATCTCATGTTATAGGACGGGTCTCAGGTTTGTTATTAGAATCATTGAGATATCATATTGCATGCTGTAGGAAGGGTCTAAGGGTTGGAATGTGAAGGACTTGGATATCACATCTCATGCTATAGATAGGCTCTTAGGTTTGGAAAGGGAAGGAGTTGGATATCACATTTCATGTTAGAGGAAGGATCTCAGGTTTGGTATTAGAAGCATTGAGATATCACATCTCATGCTATAGGAAGGGTCTCAGGATTGGAATGGGAAGCAGTTGGATATCACATCTCATGCTATAGGAAGGGTCTCAGGTTTGGTATAAGCATTGAGATATCACATCTCATGCTATAGGACGGGTCTCAGGATTGGAATGGAAGGAGTTGGATATCACATCTCATGTTATAGGAAGGATCTCAGGTTTGGTATTAGAAGCATTGAGACATCACATCTCATGCTATAGGAAGGGTCTCAGGATTGGAATGTGAAGGATTTGGATATCACATCTCATGCTAAAGGAAGGGTCTCAGGTTTGGAACGGGAAGGAGTTGGATATCACATCTCATGTTATAGGAAGGGTCTCAGGTTTGGTATAAACATTGAGATATCACATCTCTGCTATCGGAAGTGTCTCAGGATTGGAATGGGAAGGAGTTGGATATCCCTACTCATGTTATAGGACGGGTCTCAGGTTTGTTATTGGAATCATTGAGATATCATATTGCATTCCAATCCTGAGACCCTTCCTATAGCATGAGATGTGATATCTCAATACTTCTAATACCAAACCTGAGATCCTTCCGATAACATGAGATGTGATATCTCAATACTTCTAATACCAAACCTGAGATCCATCCTATAACATGAGATGTGATATCCAACTCCTTCCCTTTCCAAACCTGAGAGCCGTTCTATAGCATGAGATGTGATAACCAGGTCCTTCCCATTCCAATCCTTAGACCCTTCCTACAGCATGCAATATGATATCTCAATGATTCTAATAACAAACCTGAGACCCGTCCTATAGCATGAGATATGATATCCAAGTCCTTCCCATTCCAATCCTGAGACCCTTCCTATAACATGAGATGTGATATCCAACTCCTTCCCATTCCAACCTGAGACCCTTCCTATAGCATGAGATGGGATATCCAACTTCTTCCAAATCCAATACTGATACCCTTCCGATAGCATGAGATGTGATATCCCAATGTTTCTACCAAACCTGAGACCCATACTATGGCATGAGATGTGATATCAAACTCCTTCCCATTCCAATCCTGAGACCCTTCCTATAGCTTGAGGTGTGATATCCAACTCCTTCCCATTCCAATTCTGAGACCCTTCTTATACCATGAGACTTGATATCTCAATGCTTCTAATATTAAACCTGAGACCCGTCCTATAACATGAGATGTGATATCCAAATCCTTCCCCTTCCAAACCTTAGACCCTTCCTTTATCATGAGATGTGATATCCAACTCCTTCCCATTCCAATCCTGAGACCCTTCCGATATCATGAGATTTGTTATCTCAATGCTTCTAATATCAAACTTGAGACCCTACCTATAGCATGAGATGTGACATCCAAGTCCTTCCCATTCCAATCCTGAGACCCTTCCTATAGCATGAGATGTGATATCTCTATGCTTCTAATACCAAACCTGAGACCCTTCCTATAACATGAGATGGGATATCCAACTCCTTCCCATTCCAATCCTGAGACCTTTCCGATAGCAGAGATGTGATATCTCAATGCTTATACCAAACCTGAGAACCTTCCTATGGCCTGAGATGTCATATACAACTCCTTCCCATTCCAATCCTGAGACCCTTCCTTTAGCATGAGATGTGATATCTCAATGCTTATACCAAATCTGAGACCCTTCCTATAGCATGAGATGTGATATCCAATTCCTTCCCATTCCAATCCTGTGACCCTTCCTATAGCATGAGATGTGATATCTCAATGCTTATAGCAAACCTGAGAGCCTACCTATAACATGAGATGTGATATCCAAGTCCATCCCATTCCAATCCTTAGACCCTTCCTACAGCATGCGATGTGATATCTCAATGATTCTAATACCAAACCAGAGACTCTTCCTATAACATGAGATGGGATATCCAACTCCTTCCCATTCCAATCCTGAGCCGCTTCCGATAGCAGAGATGTGATATCTCAATGCTTATACCAAACCTGAGACCCTTCCTATAACATGAGATGTGATATCCAACTCCTTCCCGTTCCAAACCTGAGACACTAACTATAGCATATGTGATATCCAACTCCTTCCCATTCCAAACATGAGACCCTTCCTATAGCAAGAAAGTAATATCCAACTCCTACCCATTCCAATCCTGAGACCCTTCCTATAGCAAGAGATGTGATATCCAAATCCTTCCCATTCCAATCCTGAGACCCTTCCTATAACATGAGATGTGATATCCAACTCCTTCCCATTCCAACCTGAGACACTTCCTATAGCATGAGAAGGGATATCCAACTCATTCCCAATCCAATCCTGAGACCCTTCCGATAGCAGAGATGTGATATCTCAATGCTTATACCAAACCTGAGACCCTTCCTATGGCATGAGATGTGATATCCAACTCCTTGCCATTCAAATCCTGAGACCCTTCCTATAGCATGAGAAGGGATATCCAACTCCTTCCCAATCCAATCCTGAGACCCTTCCGATACAGCGACGTGATATCTCAATGCTTCTACCAAACCTGAGACCCTTCCTTTAGCATGAGATGTGATATCCAAATCCTTCACATTCCAATCCTGAGACCCTTCCTATAGCATGAGATGTGATGTCTCAATGCTTCTAATACCAAACCTGAGATCCTTCCTATAACATGAGATGTGATATCCAACTCCTTCCATTCCAATCCTGAGACCCGTCCTATAGCATGAGATGTGATATCTCAATGCTTATACCAAACCTGAGACCCTTCCTATAGCATGAGATGTGATATCCAACTGCTTCCCATTCCAATCCTGAGACCCTTCCTATAGCATGAGATGTGATATCTCAATGCTTCTAATACCAAACCTGAGATCCTTCCTCTAACATGAAATGTGATATCCAACTCCTTCCCTTTCCAAACCTAAGAGCCTATCTATAGCATGAGATGTGATATCCAAGTCCTTCACATTCCAACCCTTAGACCCTTCCTACAGCATGCAATATGATATCTCAATGATTCTAATAACAAACCTGAGACCCGTCCTATAACATGAGATGGGATATCCAACTCCTTCCCATTCCAATCCTGAGACACTTCCGATAGCAGAGATGTGATATCTCAATGCTTATACCAAACCTGAGACCCTTCCTATAACATGAGATGTGATATCCAAATCCTTCCCGTTCCAAACCTGAGACACTTCCGATAGCAGAGATGTGATATCTCAATGCTTACACCAAACCTGAGACCCTTCCTATAACATGAGATGTGATATCCAGCTCCTTCCCATTCCAATCCTGAGACACTTCCGATAGCATGAGATGTGATATCTCAATGCTTCTAATATCAAAACTGAGACCCTCCCTATAGCATGATATGTGATATCTAAGTCCTTCCCATTCCAATCCCGAGACCCTCCCTATAGCATAAGATGTGATATCCAACTCCTTCCCATTCCAATCATGAGACCCTTCCTATAGCATGAGATGTGATATCTCAATGCTTCTACCAAACCTGAGACCCTTCCTTTAGCATGAGATGTGATATACAACTCCTTCCCATTCCAATCCTGAGACCCTTCCTATAGCATGAGATGTGATATCTCAATACTTCTAATACCAAACCTGAGATCCTTCCGATAACATGAGATGTGATATCTCAATACTTCTAATACCAAACCTGAGATCCATCCTATAACATGAGATGTGATATCCAACTCCTTCCCTTTCCAAACCTGAGAGCCGTTCTATAGCATGAGATGTGATAACCAGGTCCTTCCCATTCCAATCCTTAGACCCTTCCTACAGCATGCAATATGATATCTCAATGATTCTAATAACAAACCTGAGACCCGTCCTATAGCATGAGATATGATATCCAAGTCCTTCCCATTCCAATCCTGAGACCCTTCCTATAACACGAAATGTGATATCCAACTCCTTCCCATTCCAACCTGAGACCCTTCCTATAGCATGAGATGGGATATCCAACTTCTTCCAAATCCAATACTGATACCCTTCCGATAGCATGAGATGTGATATCCCAATGCTTCTACCAAACCTGAGACCCATACTATGGCATGAGATGTGATATCAAACTCCTTCCCATTCCAATCCTGAGACCCTTCCTATAGCTTGAGGTGTGATATCCAACTCCTTCCCATTCCAATTCTGAGACCCTTCTTATACCATGAGACTTGATATCTCAATGCTTCTAATATTAAACCTGAGACCCGTCCTATAACATGAGATGTGATATCCAAATCCTTCCCCTTCCAAACCTTAGACCCTTCCTTTATCATGAGATGTGATATCCAACTCCTTCCCATTCCAATCCTGAGACCCTTCCGATATCATGAGATTTGTTATCTCAATGCTTCTAATATCAAACTTGAGACCCTACCTATAGCATGAGATGTGACATCCAAGTCCTTCCCATTCCAATCCTGAGACCCTTCCTATAGCATGAGATGTGATATCTCTATGCTTCTAATACCAAACCTGAGACCCTTCCTATAACATGAGATGGGATATCCAACTCCTTCCCATTCCAATCCTGAGACCTTTCCGATAGCAGAGATGTGATATCTCAATGCTTATACCAAACCTGAGAACCTTCCTATGGCCTGAGATGTCATATACAACTCCTTCCCATTCCAATCCTGAGACCCTTCCTTTAGCATGAGATGTGATATCTCAATGCTTATACCAAATCTGAGACCCTTCCTATAGCATGAGATGTGATATCCAATTCCTTCCCATTCCAATCCTGTGACCCTTCCTATAGCATGAGATGTGATATCTCAATGCTTATAGCAAACCTGAGAAGCTACCTATAACATGAGATGTGATATCCAAGTCCATCCCATTCCAATCCTTAGACCCTTCCTACAGCATGCTATGTGATATCTCAATGATTCTAATACCAAACCAGAGACTCTTCCTATAACATGAGATGGGATATCCAACTCCTTCCCATTCCAATCCTGAGCCGCTTCCGATAGCAGAGATGTGATATCTCAATGCTTATACCAAACCTGAGACCCTTCCTATAACATGAGATGTGATATCCAACTCCTTCCCGTTCCAAACCTGAGACACTAACTATAGCATATGTGATATCCAACTCCTTCCCATTCCAAACATGAGACCCTTCCTATAGCAAGAAAGTAATATCCAACTCCTACCCATTCCAATCCTGAGACCCTTCCTATAGCAAGAGATGTGATATCCAAATCCTTCCCATTCCAATCCTGAGACCCTTCCTATAACATGAGATGTGATATCCAACTCCTTCCCATTCCAACCTGAGACACTTCCTATAGCATGAGAAGGGATATCCAACTCCTTCCCAATCCAATCCTGAGACCCTTCCGATAGCAGAGATGTGATATCTCAATGCTTATACCAAACCTGAGACCCTTCCTATGGCATGAGATGTGATATCCAACTCCTTGCCATTCAAATCCTGAGACCCTTCCTATAGCATGAGAAGGGATATCCAACTCCTTCCCAATCCAATCCTGAGACCCTTCCGATAGCAGCGACGTGATATCTCAATGCTTCTACCAAACCTGAGACCCTTCCTTTAGCATGAGATGTGATATCCAAATCCTTCACATTCCAATCCTGAGACCCTTCCTATAGCATGAGATGTGATATCTCAATGCTTCTAATACCAAACCTGAGATCCTTCCTATAACATGAGATGTGATATCCAATTCCTTCCCATTCCAAACCTGAGACCCTTCCTATTGGATGAGATGTGATATCCAACTCCTTCCCATTCCAACCCTGAGACCCTTCCTATAGCATGAGATGTGATGTCTCAATGCTTCTAATACCAAACCTGAGATCCTTCCTATAACATGAGATGTGATATCCAACTCCTTCCATTCCAATCCTGAGACCCGTCCTATAGCATGAGATGTGAAATCTCAATGCTTATACCAAACCTGAGACCCTTCCTATAGCATGAGATGTGATATCCAACTGCTTCCCATTCCAATCCTGAGACCCTTCCTATAGCATGAGATGCGATATCTCAATGCTTCTAATACCAAACCTGAGATCCTTCCTCTAACATGAAATGTGATATCCAACTCCTTCCCTTTCCAAACCTAAGAGCCTATCTATAGCATGAGATGTGATATCCAAGTCCTTCACATTCCAACCCTTAGACCCTTCCTACAGCATGCAATATGATATCTCAATGATTCTAATAACAAACCTGAGACCCGTCCTATAACATGAGATGGGATATCCAACTCCTTCCCATTCCAATCCTGAGACACTTCCGATAGCAGAGATGTGATATCTCAATGCTTATACCAAACCTGAGACCCTTCCTATAACATGAGATGTGATATCCAAATCCTTCCCGTTCCAAACCTGAGACCCTTCCTTTAGCATGAGATGTGATATCCAGCTCCTTCCCATTCCAATCCTGAGACACTTCCGATAGCATGAGATGTGATATCTCAATGCTTCTAATATCAAAACTGAGACCCTCCCTATAGCATGATATGTGATATCTAAGTCCTTCCCATTCCAATCCTGAGACCCTCCCTATAGCATGAGATGTGATATCCAACTCCTTCCCATTCCAATCCTGAGACCCTTCCTATAGCATGAGATATGATATCTCAATACTTCTAATACCAAACGTGAGATCCTTCCGATAACATGAGATGTGATATCCAAATCCTTCCCCTTCCAAACCTGAGACCCTCCCTTTAGCATGAAATGTGATATCCAACTCCTTCCTATTCCAATCCTGAGACTCTTCTGATAGCATGAGATGTGATATCTCAATGCTTCTAATACCAAACCTGAGATCCTTCCGATAGCATGAGATGTGATATCTCAATGCTTCTAATACCAAACCTGAGATCCTTCCTATAACATGAGATGTGATATCCAAATCCTTCCCCTTCCAAACCTGAGACCCTCCCTTTAGCATGAGATGTGATATCTAACCCCTTCCCATTCCATTCCTGAGACCCTTCTGATAGCATGAGATGTGATATCTCAATGCCTCTAATACCAAACCTGAGATCCTACCTCTAACATGAAATGAAATATCCAACTCTTTCCCCTTCCAAACCTGAGAGCCTTCCTATAGCATGAGATGTGATATCCAAGTCCTTCCCATTCCAATACTGAGACCCTTCCTATAGCTTGAGATGTGATATCCAACTCCTTCCCATTCCAATTCTGAGACCCTTCCTATAGCATGAGATGTGATATCTCAATGCTTATACCAAACCTGAGAGCCTACCTATAGCATGAGATGTGATATCCAAGTCCATCCCATTCCAATCCTTAGACCCTTCCTACAGCATGCGATGTGATATCTCAATGATTCTAATACCAAACCAGAGACTCTTCCTATAACATGAGATGGGATATCCAACTCCTTCCCATTCCAATTCTGAGACCCTTCCTATACTATGAGACTTGATATCTCAATGCTTCTAATACCAAACCTGAGACCCGTAATATAACATGAGATGTGATATCCAAATCCTTCCCCTTCCAAACCTTAGACCCTTCCTTTATCATGAGATGTGATATCCAACTCCTTCCCATTCCAATCCTGAGACCCTTCCGATATCATGAGATGTGATATCTCAAAGCTTCTAATATCAAACTTGAGACCCTCCCTATAGCATGAGATGTGATATCCAAGTCCTTCCCATTCCAATCCTGAGACCCTTCCTATAGCATGAGATGTGATATCTCAATGCTTCTAATACCAAACCTGAGACCCTTCCTATAACATGAGATGGGAATATCCAACTCCTTCCCATTCCAATCTTCAGACCCTTCCGATAGCAGAGATGTGATATCTCAATGCTTATACCACACCTGAGATCCTTCCTATAACATGAGATGTGATATCCAACTCCTTCCCATTCCAATCCTGAGACACTTCCTATAGCATGAGATGTGATATCTCACTGCTTATACCATACCTGAGACCCTTCCCATAGCAGATGTGATATCCAACTCCTTCCCATTCCAATCCTCAGACCCTTCCTATAGCATGAGATGTGATATCTCAATGCTTCTAATGTCAAACTTGAGACCCTACCTATAGCAGGAGATGTGATATCCAAGTCCTTCCCATTCCAATCCTGAGACACTTCCTATAGCATGAGATGTGATATCTCAATGCTTCTAATACCAAACCTGAGACACTTCCTATAACATGAGATGGGATATCCAACTCCTTCCAATTCCAATCCTGAGACCCTTTTGATAGCAGAGATGTGATATCTCAATGTTTATACCAAACCTGAGACCCTTCCTACGGCATGAGATGTCATATTCAACTCCTACCCATTCCAATCCTGAGACCCTTCCTATAGCATGAGATTTGATATCCAACTCCTTCCCATTCCAATCCTGAGACCCTTCCTATAGCATGAGATGTGATGTCTCAATGCTTCTAATACCAAACCTGAGACCCTTCCTATAACATGAGATGGGAATATCCAACTCCTTCCCATTCCAATCTTGAGACCCTTCCGATAGCAGAGATGTGATATCTCAATGCTTATACCAAACCTGAGATCCTTCCTATAACATGAGATGTGATATCCAACTCCTTCCCATTCCAATCCTGAGACACTTCCTATAGCATGAGATGTGATATCTCACTGCTTATACCAAACCTGAGACACTTCCCATAGCAGGAGATGTGATATCCAACTCCTTCCCATTCCAATCCTCAGACCCTTCCTATAGCATGAGATGTGATATCTCAATGCTTCTAATGTCAAACTTGAGACCCTACCTATAGAATGAGATGTGATATCCAAGTCCTTCCCATTCCAATCCTGAGACACTTCCTATAGCATGAGATGTGATATCTCAATGCTTCTAATACCAAACTTGAGACTCTTCCTATAACATGAGATGGGATATCCAACTCCTTCCCATTCCAATCCTGAGACCCTTTTGATAGCAGAGATGTGATATCTCAATGTTTATACCAAACCTGAGACCCTTCCTACGGCATGAGATGTCATATTCAACTCCTTCCCATTCCAATCCTGAGACCCTTCCTATAGCATGAGATTTGATATCCAACTCCTTCCCATTCCAATCCTGAGACCCTTCCTATAGCATGAGATGTGATGTCTCAATGCTTCTAATACCAAACCTGAGATCCTTCCTATAACATGAGATCTGATATCCAACTCCTTCCATTCCAATCCTGAGACCCTTCCTATAGCATGAGATGTGATATCTCAATGCTTATACCAAACCTGAGACCCTTCCTATAGCATGAGATGTGATATCCAACTCCTTCCCATTCCAATCCTGAGACCCTTCCTATAGCATGAGATGTGATATCTCAATGCTTCTAATACCAAACCTGAGATCCTTCCTCTAACATGAAATGTGAGATCCAACTCCTTCCCTTTCCAAACCTAAGAGCCTATCTATAGCATGAGATGTGATATCCAAGTCCTTCACATTCCAACCCTTAGACCCTTCCTACAGCATGCAATATGATATCTCAATGATTCCAATAACAAACCTGAGACCCGTCCTATAACATGAGTAGGGATATCCAACTCCTTCCCATTCCAATCCTGAGACACTTCCGATAGCAGAGATGTGATATCTCAATGTTTATACCAAACCTGAGACCCTTCCTATAACATGAGATGTGATATCCAACTCCTTCCCGTTCCAAACCTGAGACCCTTCCTTTAGCATGAGATGTGATATCCAGCTCCTTCCCATTCCAATCCTGAGACACTTCCGATAGCATGAGATGTGATATCTCAATGCTTCTACCAAACCTGAGACCCTTCCTTTAGCATGAGATGTGATATCCAACTCCTTCCCATTCCAATCCTGAGACCCTTCCTATAGCATGAGATGTGATATCTCAATACTTCTAATACCAAACCTGAGATCCTTCCGATAACATGAGATGTGATATCTCAATACTTCTAATACCAAACCTGAGATCCATCCTATAACATGAGATGTGATATCCAACTCCTTCCCTTTCCAAACCTGAGAGCCGTTCTATAGCATGAGATGTGATAACCAGGTCCTTCCCATTCCAATCCTTAGACCCTTCCTACAGCATGCAATATGATATCTCAATGATTCTAATAACAAACCTGAGACCCGTCCTATAGCATGAGATATGATATCCAAGTCCTTCCCATTCCAATCCTGAGACCCTTCCTATAACACGAAATGTGATATCCAACTCCTTCCCATTCCAACCTGAGACCCTTCCTATAGCATGAGATGGGATATCCAACTTCTTCCAAATCCAATACTGATACCCTTCCGATAGCATGAGATGTGATATCCCAATGCTTCTACCAAACCTGAGACCCATACTATGGCATGAGATGTGATATCAAACTCCTTCCCATTCCAATCCTGAGACCCTTCCTGTAGCTTGAGGTGTGATATCCAACTCCTTCCCATTCCAATTCTGAGACCCTTCTTATACCATGAGACTTGATATCTCAATGCTTCTAATATTAAACCTGAGACCCGTCCTATAACATGAGATGTGATATCCAAATCCTTCCCCTTCCAAACCTTAGACCCTTCCTTTATCATGAGATGTGATATCCAACTCCTTCCCATTCCAATCCTGAGACCCTTCCGATATCATGAGATTTGTTATCTCAATGCTTCTAATATCAAACTTGAGACCCTCCCTATAGCATGAGATGTGACATCCAAGTCCTTCCCATTCCAATCCTGAGACCCTTCCTATAGCATGAGATGTGATATCTCTATGCTTCTAATACCAAACCTGAGACCCTTCCTATAACATGAGATGGGATATCCAACTCCTTCCCATTCCAATCCTGAGACCTTTCCGATAGCAGAGATGTGATATCTCAATGCTTATACCAAACCTGAGAACCTTCATATGGCCTGAGATGTCATATACAACTCCTTCCCATTCCAATCCTGAGACCCTTCCTTTAGCATGAGATGTGATATCTCAATGCTTATACCAAATCTGAGACCCTTCCTATAGCATGAGATGTGATATCCAATTCCTTCCCATTCCAATCCTGAGACCCTTCCTATAGCATGAGATGTGATATCTCAATGCTTATACCAAACCTGAGAGCCTACCTATAACATGAGATGTGATATCCAAGTCTATCCCATTCCAATCCTTAGACCCTTCCTACAGCATGCGATGTGATATCTCAATAATTCTAATACCAAACCAGAGACTCTTCCTATAACATGAGATGGGATATCCAACTCCTTCCCATTCCAATCCTGAGCCGCTTCCGATAGCAGAGATGTGATATCTCAATGCTTATACCAAACCTGAGACCCTTCCTATAACATGAGATGTGATATCCAACTCCTTCCCGTTCCAAACCTGAGACACTAACTATAGCATATGTGATATCCAACTCCTTCCCATTCCAAACATGAGACCCTTCCTATAGCAAGAAAGTAATATCCAACTCCTACCCATTCCAATCCTGAGACCCTTCCTATAGCAAGAGATGTGATATCCAAATCCTTCCCATTCCAATCCTGAGACCCTTCCTATAACATGAGATGTGATATCCAACTCCTTCCCATTCCAACCTGAGACACTTCCTATAGCATGAGAAGGGATATCCAACTCCTTCCCAATCCAATCCTGAGACCCTTCCGATAGCAGAGATGTGATATCTCAATGCTTATACCAAACCTGAGTCCCTTCCTATGGCATGAGATGTGATATCCAACTCCTTGCCATTCAAATCCTGAGACCCTTCCTATAGCATGAGAAGGGATATCCAACTCCTTCCCAATCCAATCCTGAGACCCTTCCGATAGCAGCGACGTGATATCTCAATGCTTCTACCAAACCTGAGACCCTTCCTTTAGCATGAGATGTGATATCCAAATCCTTCACATTCCAATCCTGAGACCCTTCCTATAGCATGAGATGTGATATCTCAATGCTTCTAATACCAAACCTGAGATCCTTCCTATAACATGAGATGTGATATCGAATTCCTTCCCATTCCAAACCTGAGACCCTTCCTATTGGATGAGATGTGATATCCAACTCCTTCCCATTCCAACCTTGAGACCCTTCCTATAGCATGAGATGTGATGTCTCAATGCTTCTAATACCAAACCTGAGATCCTTCCTATAACATGAGATGTGATATCCAACTCCTTCCATTCCAATCCTGAGACCCGTCCTATAGCATGAGATGTGATATCTCAAGGCTTATACCAAACCTGAGACCCTTCCTATAGCATGAGATGTGATATCCAACTGCTTCCCATTCCAATCCTGAGACCCTTCCTATAGCATGAGATGTGATATCTCAATGCTTCTAATACCAAACCTGAGATCCTTCCTCTAACATGAAATGTGATATCCAACTCCTTCCCTTTCCAAACCTAAGAGCCTATCTATAGCATGAGATGTGATATCCAAGTCCTTCACATTCCAACCCTTAGACCCTTCCTACAGCATGCAATATGATATCTCAATGATTCTAATAACAAACCTGAGACCCGTCCTATAACATGAGATGGGATATCCAACTCCTTCCCATTCCAATCCTGAGACACTTCCGATAGCAGAGATGTGATATCTCAATGCTTATACCAAACCTGAGACCCTTCCTATAACATGAGATGTGATATCCAAATCCTTCCCGTTCCAAACCTGAGACCCTTCCTTTAGCATGAGATGTGATATCCAGCTCCTTCCCATTCCAATCCTGAGACACTTCCGATAGCATGAGATGTGATATCTCAATGCTTCTAATATCAAAACTGAGACCCTCCCTATAGCATGATATGTGATATCTAAGTCCTTCCCATTCCAATCCTGAGACCCTCCCTATAGCATGAGATGTGATATCCAACTCCTTCCCATTCCAATCCTGAGACCCTTCCTATAGCATGAGATATGATATCTCAATACTTCTAATACCAAACGTGAGATCCTTCCGATAACATGAGATGTGATATCCAAATCCTTCCCCTTCCAAACCTGAGACCCTCCCTTTAGCATGAAATGTGATATCCAACTCCTTCCTATTCCAATCCTGAGACTCTTCTGATAGCATGAGATGTGATATCTCAATGCTTCTAATACCAAACCTGAGATCCTTCCGATAGCATGAGATGTGATATCTCAATGCTTCTAATACCAAACCTGAGATCCTTCCTATAACATGAGATGTGATATCCAAATCCTTCCCCTTCCAAACCTGAGACCCTCCCTTTAGCATGAGATGTGATATCTAACTCCTTCCCATTCCATTCCTGAGACCCTTCTGATAGCATGAGATGTGATATCTCAATGCCTCTAATACCAAACCTGAGATCCTACCTCTAACATGAAATGAGATATCCAACTCTTTCCCCTTCCAAACCTGAGAGCCTTCCTATAGCATGAGATGTGATATCCAAGTCCTTCCCATTCCAATACTGAGACCCTTCCTATAGCTTGAGATGTGATATCCAACTCCTTCCCATTCCAATTCTGAGACCCTTCCTATAGCATGAGATGTGATATCTCAATGCTTATACCAAACCTGAGAGCCTACCTATAACATGAGATGTGATATCCAAGTCCATCCCATTCCAATCCTTAGACCCTTCCTACAGCATGCGATGTGATATCTCAATGATTCTAATACCAAACCAGAGACTCTTCCTATAACATGAGATGGGATATCCAACTCCTTCCCATTCCAATTCTGAGACCCTTCCTATACTATGAGACTTGATATCTCAATGCTTCTAATACCAAACCTGAGACCCGTAATATAACATGAGATGTGATATCAAAATCCTTCCCCTTCCAAACCTTAGACCCTTCCTTTATCATGAGATGTGATATCCAACTCCTTCCCATTCCAATCCTGAGACCCTTCCGATATCATGAGATGTGATATCTCAAAGCTTCTAATATCAAACTTGAGACCCTCCCTATAGCATGAGATGTGATATCCAAGTCCTTCCCATTCCAATCCTGAGACCCTTCCTATAGCATGAGATGTGATATCTCAATGCTTCTAATACCAAACCTGAGACCCTTCCTATAACATGAGATGGGAATATCCAACTCCTTCCCATTCCAATCTTGAGACCCTTCCGATAGCAGAGATGTGATATCTCAATGCTTATACCAAACCTGAGATCCTTCCTATAACATGAGATGTGATATCCAACTCCTTCCCATTCCAATCCTGAGACACTTCCTATAGCATGAGATGTGATATCTCACTGCTTATACCAAACCTGAGACACTTCCCATAGCAGGAGATGTGATATCCAACTCCTTCCCATTCCAATCCTCAGACCCTTCCTATAGCATGAGATGTGATATCTCAATGCTTCTAATGTCAAACTTGAGACCCTACCTATAGAATGAGATGTGATATCCAAGTCCTTCCCATTCCAATCCTGAGACACTTCCTATAGCATGAGATGTGATATCTCAATGCTTCTAATACCAAACTTGAGACTCTTCCTATAACATGAGATGGGATATCCAACTCCTTCCCATTCCAATCCTGAGACCCTTTTGATAGCAGAGATGTGATATCTCAATGTTTATACCAAACCTGAGACCCTTCCTACGGCATGAGATGTCATATTCAACTCCTTCCCATTCCAATCCTGAGACCCTTCCTATAGCATGAGATTTGATATCCAACTCCTTCCCATTCCAATCCTGAGACCCTTCCTATAGCATGAGATGTGATGTCTCAATGCTTCTAATACCAAACCTGAGATCCTTCCTATAACATGAGATCTGATATCCAACTCCTTCCATTCCAATCCTGAGACCCTTCCTATAGCATGAGATGTGATATCTCAATGCTTATACCAAACCTGAGACCCTTCCTATAGCATGAGATGTGATATCCAACTCCTTCCCATTCCAATCCTGAGACCCTTCCTATAGCATGAGATGTGATATCTCAATGCTTCTAATACCAAACCTGAGATCCTTCCTCTAACATGAAATGTGAGATCCAACTCCTTCCCTTTCCAAACCTAAGAGCCTATCTATAGCATGAGATGTGATATCCAAGTCCTTCACATTCCAACCCTTAGACCCTTCCTACAGCATGCAATATGATATCTCAATGATTCCAATAACAAACCTGAGACCCGTCCTATAACATGAGTAGGGATATCCAACTCCTTCCCATTCCAATCCTGAGACACTTCCGATAGCAGAGATGTGATATCTCAATGTTTATACCAAACCTGAGACCCTTCCTATAACATGAGATGTGATATCCAACTCCTTCCCGTTCCAAACCTGAGACCCTTCCTTTAGCATGAGATGTGATATCCAGCTCCTTCCCATTCCAATCCTGAGACACTTCCGATAGCATGAGATGTGATATCTCAATGCTTCTACCAAACCTGAGACCCTTCCTTTAGCATGAGATGTGATATCCAACTCCTTCCCATTCCAATCCTGAGACCCTTCCTATAGCATGAGATGTGATATCTCAATACTTCTAATACCAAACCTGAGATCCTTCCGATAACATGAGATGTGATATCTCAATACTTCTAATACCAAACCTGAGATCCATCCTATAACATGAGATGTGATATCCAACTCCTTCCCTTTCCAAACCTGAGAGCCTTTCTATAGCATGAGATGTGATAACCAGGTCCTTCCCATTCCAATCCTTAGACCCTTCCTACAGCATGCAATATGATATCTCAATGATTCTAATAACAAACCTGAGACCCGTCCTATAGCATGAGATATGATATCCAAGTCCTTCCCATTCCAATCCTGAGACCCTTCCTATAACACGAAATGTGATATCCAACTCCTTCCCATTCCAACCTGAGACCCTTCCTATAGCATGAGATGGGATATCCAACTTCTTCCAAATCCAATACTGATACCCTTCCGATAGCATGAGATGTGATATCCCAATGCTTCTACCAAACCTGAGACCCATACTATGGCATGAGATGTGATATCAAACTCCTTCCCATTCCAATCCTGAGACCCTTCCTATAGCTTGAGGTGTGATATCCAACTCCTTCCCATTCCAATTCTGAGACCCTTCTTATACCATGAGACTTGATATCTCAATGCTTCTAATATTAAACCTGAGACCCGTCCTATAACATGAGATGTGATATCCAAATCCTTCCCCTTCCAAACCTTAGACCCTTCCTTTATCATGAGATGTGATATCCAACTCCTTCCCATTCCAATCCTGAGACCCTTCCGATATCATGAGATGTGATATCTCAAAGCTTCTAATATCAAACTTGAGACCCTCCCTATAGCATGAGATGTGATATCCAAGTCCTTCCCATTCCAATCCTGAGACCCTTCCTATAGCATGAGATGTGATATCTCAATGCTTCTAATACCAAACCTGAGACCCTTCCTATAACATGAGATGGGAATATCCAACTCCTTCCCATTCCAATCTTGAGACCCTTCCGATAGCAGAGATGTGATATCTCAATGCTTATACCAAACCTGAGATCCTTCCTATAACATGAGATGTGATATCCAAGTCCTTCCCATTCCAATCCTGAGACACTTCCTATAGCATGAGATGTGATATCTCACTGCTTATACCAAACCTGAGACACTTCCCATAGCAGGAGATGTGATATCCAACTCCTTCCCATTCCAATCCTCAGACCCTTCCTATAGCATGAGATGTGATATCTCAATGCTTCTAATGTCAAACTTGAGACCCTACCTATAGAATGAGATGTGATATCCAAGTCCTTCCCATTCCAATCCTGAGACACTTCCTATAGCATGAGATGTGATATCTCAATGCTTCTAATACCAAACTTGAGACTCTTCCTATAACATGAGATGGGATATCCAACTCCTTCCCATTCCAATCCTGAGACCCTTTTGATAGCAGAGATGTGATATCTCAATGTTTATACCAAACCTGAGACCCTTCCTACGGCATGAGATGTCATATTCAACTCCTTCCCATTCCAATCCTGAGACCCTTCCTATAGCATGAGATTTGATATCCAACTCCTTCCCATTCCAATCCTGAGACCCTTCCTATAGCATGAGATGTGATGTCTCAATGCTTCTAATACCAAACCTGAGATCCTTCCTATAACATGAGATCTGATATCCAACTCCTTCCATTCCAATCCTGAGACCCTTCCTATAGCATGAGATGTGATATCTCAATGCTTATACCAAACCTGAGACCCTTCCTATAGCATGAGATGTGATATCCAACTCCTTCCCATTCCAATCCTGAGACCCTTCCTATAGCATGAGATGTGATATCTCAATGCTTCTAATACCAAACCTGAGATCCTTCCTCTAACATGAAATGTGAGATCCAACTCCTTCCCTTTCCAAACCTAAGAGCCTATCTATAGCATGAGATGTGATATCCAAGTCCTTCACATTCCAACCCTTAGACCCTTCCTACAGCATGCAATATGATATCTCAATGATTCCAATAACAAACCTGAGACCCGTCCTATAACATGAGTAGGGATATCCAACTCCTTCCCATTCCAATCCTGAGACACTTCCGATAGCAGAGATGTGATATCTCAATGTTTATACCAAACCTGAGACCCTTCCTATAACATGAGATGTGATATCCAACTCCTTCCCGTTCCAAACCTGAGACCCTTCCTTTAGCATGAGATGTGATATCCAGCTCCTTCCCATTCCAATCCTGAGACACTTCCGATAGCATGAGATGTGATATCTCAATGCTTCTACCAAACCTGAGACCCTTCCTTTAGCATGAGATGTGATATCCAACTCCTTCCCATTCCAATCCTGAGACCCTTCCTATAGCATGAGATGTGATATCTCAATACTTCTAATACCAAACCTGAGATCCTTCCGATAACATGAGATGTGATATCTCAATACTTCTAATACCAAACCTGAGATCCATCCTATAACATGAGATGTGATATCCAACTCCTTCCCTTTCCAAACCTGAGAGCCGTTCTATAGCATGAGATGTGATAACCAGGTCCTTCCCATTCCAATCCTTAGACCCTTCCTACAGCATGCAATATGATATCTCAATGATTCTAATAACAAACCTGAGACCCGTCCTATAGCATGAGATATGATATCCAAGTCCTTCCCATTCCAATCCTGAGACCCTTCCTATAACACGAAATGTGATATCCAACTCCTTCCCATTCCAACCTGAGAACCTTCCTATAGCATGAGATGGGATATACAACTTCTTCCAAATCCAATACTGATACCCTTCCGATAGCATGAGATGTGATATCCCAATGTTTCTACCAAACCTGAGACCCATACTATGGCATGAGATGTGATATCAAACTCCTTCCCATTCCAATCCTGAGACCCTTCCTATAGCTTGAGGTGTGATATCCAACTCCTTCCCATTCCAATTCTGAGACCCTTCTTATACCATGAGACTTGATATCTCAATGCTTCTAATATTAAACCTGAGACCCGTCCTATAACATGAGATGTGATATCCAAATCCTTCCCCTTCCAAACCTTAGACCCTTCCTTTATCATGAGATGTGATATCCAACTCCTTCCCATTCCAATCCTGAGACCCTTCCGATATCATGAGATTTGTTATCTCAATGCTTCTAATATCAAACTTGAGACCCTACCTATAGCATGAGATGTGACATCCAAGTCCTTCCCATTCCAATCCTGAGACCCTTCCTATAGCATGAGATGTGATATCTCTATGCTTCTAATACCAAACCTGAGACCCTTCCTATAACATGAGATGGGATATCCAACTCCTTCCCATTCCAATCCTGAGACATTTCCGATAGCAGAGATGTGATATCTCAATGCTTATACCAAACCTGAGAACCTTCCTATGGCCTGAGATGTCATATACAACTCCTTCCCATTCCAATCCTGAGACCCTTCCTTTAGCATGAGATGTGATATCTCAATGCTTATACCAAATCTGAGACCCTTCCTATAGCATGAGATGTGATATCCAATTCCTTCCCATTCCAATCCTGTGACCCTTCCTATAGCATGAGATGTGATATCTCAATGCTTATAGCAAACCTGAGAGCCTACCTATAACATGAGATGTGATATCCAAGTCCATCCCATTCCAATCCTTAGACCCTTCCTACAGCATGCGATGTGATATCTCAATGATTCTAATACCAAACCAGAGACTCTTCCTATAACATGAGATGGGATATCCAACTCCTTCCCATTCCAATCCTGAGCCGCTTCCGATAGCAGAGATGTGATATCTCAATGCTTATACCAAACCTGAGACCCTTCCTATAACATGAGATGTGATATCCAACTCCTTCCCGTTCCAAACCTGAGACACTAACTATAGCATATGTGATATCCAACTCCTTCCCATTCCAAACATGAGACCCTTCCTATAGCAAGAAAGTAATATCCAACTCCTACCCATTCCAATCCTGAGACCCTTCCTATAGCAAGAGATGTGATATCCAAATCCTTCCCATTCCAATCCTGAGACCCTTCCTATAACATGAGATGTGATATCCAACTCCTTCCCATTCCAACCTGAGACACTTCCTATAGCATGAGAAGGGATATCCAACTCATTCCCAATCCAATCCTGAGACCCTTCCGATAGCAGAGATGTGATATCTCAATGCTTATACCAAACCTGAGACCCTTCCTATGGCATGAGATGTGATATCCAACTCCTTGCCATTCAAATCCTGAGACCCTTCCTATAGCATGAGAAGGGATATCCAACTCCTTCCCAATCCAATCCTGAGACCCTTCCGATACAGCGACGTGATATCTCAATGCTTCTACCAAACCTGAGACCCTTCCTTTAGCATGAGATGTGATATCCAAATCCTTCACATTCCAATCCTGAGACCCTTCCTATAGCATGAGATGTGATATCTCAATGCTTCTAATACCAAACCTGAGATCCTTCCTATAACATGAGATGTGATATCCAATTCCTTCCCATTCCAAACCTGAGACCCTTCCTATTGGATGAGATGTGATATCCAACTCCTTCCCATTCCAACCCTGAGACCATTCCTATAGCATGAGATGTGATGTCTCAATGCTTCTAATACCAAACCTGAGATCCTTCCTATAACATGAGATGTGATATCCAACTCCTTCCATTCCAATCCTGAGACCCGTCCTATAGCATGAGATGTGATATCTCAATGCTTATACCAAACCTGAGACCCTTCCTATAGCATGAGATGTGATATCCAACTGCTTCCCATTCCAATCCTGAGACCCTTCCTATAGCATGAGATGTGATATCTCAATGCTTCTAATACCAAACCTGAGATCCTTCCTCTAACATGAAATGTGATATCCAACTCCTTCCCTTTCCAAACCTAAGAGCCTATCTATAGCATGAGATGTGATATCCAAGTCCTTCACATTCCAACCCTTAGACCCTTCCTACAGCATGCAATATGATATCTCAATGATTCTAATAACAAACCTGAGACCCGTCCTATAACATGAGATGGGATATCCAACTCCTTCCCATTCCAATCCTGAGACACTTCCGATAGCAGAGATGTGATATCTCAATGCTTATACCAAACCTGAGACCCTTCCTATAACATGAGATGTGATATCCAAATCCTTCCCGTTCCAAACCTGAGACCCTTCCTTTAGCATGAGATGTGATATCCAGCTCCTTCCCATTCCAATCCTGAGACACTTCCGATAGCATGAGATGTGATATCTCAATGCTTCTAATATCAAAACTGAGACCCTCCCTATAGCATGATATGTGATATCTAAGTCCTTCCCATTCCAATCCCGAGACCCTCCCTATAGCATGAGATGTGATATCCAACTCCTTCCCATTCCAATCATGAGACCCTTCCTATAGCATGAGATGTGATATCTCAATGCTTCTACCAAACCTGAGACCCTTCCTTTAGCATGAGATGTGATATACAACTCCTTCCCATTCCAATCCTGAGACCCTTCCTATAGCATGAGATGTGATATCTCAATACTTCTAATACCAAACCTGAGATCCTTCCGATAACATGAGATGTGATATCTCAATACTTCTAATACCAAACCTGAGATCCATCCTATAACATGAGATGTGATATCCAACTCCTTCCCTTTCCAAACCTGAGAGCCGTTCTATAGCATGAGATGTGATAACCAGGTCCTTCCCATTCCAATCCTTAGACCCTTCCTACAGCATGCAATATGATATCTCAATGATTCTAATAACAAACCTGAGACCCGTCCTATAGCATGAGATATGATATCCAAGTCCTTCCCATTCCAATCCTGAGACCCTTCCTATAACACGAAATGTGATATCCAACTCCTTCCCATTCCAACCTGAGACCCTTCCTATAGCATGAGATGGGATATCCAACTTCTTCCAAATCCAATACTGATACCCTTCCGATAGCATGAGATGTGATATCCCAATGCTTCTACCAAACCTGAGACCCATACTATGGCATGAGATGTGATATCAAACTCCTTCCCATTCCAATCCTGAGACCCTTCCTATAGCTTGAGGTGTGATATCCAACTCCTTCCCATTCCAATTCTGAGACCCTTCTTATACCATGAGACTTGATATCTCAATGCTTCTAATATTAAACCTGAGACCCGTCCTATAACATGAGATGTGATATCCAAATCCTTCCCCTTCCAAACCTTAGACCCTTCCTTTATCATGAGATGTGATATCCAACTCCTTCCCATTCCAATCCTGAGACCCTTCCGATATCATGAGATTTGTTATCTCAATGCTTCTAATATCAAACTTGAGACCCTACCTATAGCATGAGATGTGACATCCAAGTCCTTCCCATTCCAATCCTGAGACCCTTCCTATAGCATGAGATGTGATATCTCTATGCTTCTAATACCAAACCTGAGACCCTTCCTATAACATGAGATGGGATATCCAACTCCTTCCCATTCCAATCCTGAGACCTTTCCGATAGCAGAGATGTGATATCTCAATGCTTATACCAAACCTGAGAACCTTCCTATGGCCTGAGATGTCATATACAACTCCTTCCCATTCCAATCCTGAGACCCTTCCTTTAGCATGAGATGTGATATCTCAATGCTTATACCAAATCTGAGACCCTTCCTATAGCATGAGATGTGATATCCAATTCCTTCCCATTCCAATCCTGTGACCCTTCCTATAGCATGAGATGTGATATCTCAATGCTTATAGCAAACCTGAGAAGCTACCTATAACATGAGATGTGATATCCAAGTCCATCCCATTCCAATCCTTAGACCCTTCCTACAGCATGCTATGTGATATCTCAATGATTCTAATACCAAACCAGAGACTCTTCCTATAACATGAGATGGGATATCCAACTCCTTCCCATTCCAATCCTGAGCCGCTTCCGATAGCAGAGATGTGATATCTCAATGCTTATACCAAACCTGAGACCCTTCCTATAACATGAGATGTGATATCCAACTCCTTCCCGTTCCAAACCTGAGACACTAACTATAGCATATGTGATATCCAACTCCTTCCCATTCCAAACATGAGACCCTTCCTATAGCAAGAAAGTAATATCCAACTCCTACCCATTCCAATCCTGAGACCCTTCCTATAGCAAGAGATGTGATATCCAAATCCTTCCCATTCCAATCCTGAGACCCTTCCTATAACATGAGATGTGATATCCAACTCCTTCCCATTCCAACCTGAGACACTTCCTATAGCATGAGAAGGGATATCCAACTCCTTCCCAATCCAATCCTGAGACCCTTCCGATAGCAGCGACGTGATATCTCAATGCTTCTACCAAACCTGAGACCCTTCCTTTAGCATGAGATGTGATATCCAAATCCTTCACATTCCAATCCTGAGACCCTTCCTATAGCATGAGATGTGATATCTCAATGCTTCTAATACCAAACCTGAGATCCTTCCTATAACATGAGATGTGATATCCAATTCCTTCCCATTCCAAACCTGAGACCTTTCCTATTGGATGAGATGTGATATCCAACTCCTTCCCATTCCAACCCTGAGACCCTTCCTATAGCATGAGATGTGATGTCTCAATGCTTCTAATACCAAACCTGAGATCCTTCCTATAACATGAGATGTGATATCCAACTCCTTCCATTCCAATCCTGAGACCCGTCCTATAGCATGAGATGTGATATCTCAATGCTTATACCAAACCTGAGACCCTTCCTATAGCATGAGATGTGATATCGAACTGCTTCCCATTCCAATCTTGAGACCCTTCCTATAGCATGAGATGCGATATCTCAATGCTTCTAATACCAAACCTGAGATCCTTCCTCTAACATGAAATGTGATATCCAACTCCTTCCCTTTCCAAACCTAAGAGCCTATCTATAGCATGAGATGTGATATCCAAGTCCTTCACATTCCAACCCTTAGACCCTTCCTACAGCATGCAATATGATATCTCAATGATTCTAATAACAAACCTGAGACCCGTCCTATAACATGAGATGGGATATCCAACTCCTTCCCATTCCAATCCTGAGACACTTCCGATAGCAGAGATGTGATATCTCAATGCTTATACCAAACCTGAGACCCTTCCTATAACATGAGATGTGATATCCAAATCCTTCCCGTTCCAAACCTGAGACCCTTCCTTTAGCATCAGATGTGATATCCAGCTCCTTCCCATTCCAATCCTGAGACACTTCCGATAGCATGAGATGTGATATCTCAATGCTTCTAATATCAAAACTGAGACCCTCCCTATAGCATGATATGTGATATCTAAGTCCTTCCCATTCCAATCCTGAGACCCTCCCTATAGCATGAGATGTGATATCCAACTCCTTCCCATTCCAATCCTGAGACCCTTCCTATAGCATGAGATATGATATCTCAATACTTCTAATACCAAACGTGAGATCCTTCCGATAACATGAGATGTGATATCCAAATCCTTCCCCTTCCAAACCTGAGACCCTCCCTTTAGCATGAAATGTGATATCCAACTCCTTCCTATTCCAATCCTGAGACTCTTCTGATAGCATGAGATGTGATATCTCAATGCTTCTAATACCAAACCTGAGATCCTTCCGATAGCATGAGATGTGATATCTCAATGCTTCTAATACCAAACCTGAGATCCTTCCTATAACATGAGATGTGATATCCAAATCCTTCCCCTTCCAAACCTGAGACCCTCCCTTTAGCATGAGATGTGATATCTAACTCCTTCCCATTCCATTCCTGAGACCCTTCTGATAGCATGAGATGTGATATCTCAATGCCTCTAATACCAAACCTGAGATCCTACCTCTAACATGAAATGAGATATCCAACTCTTTCCCCTTCCAAACCTGAGAGCCTTCCTATAGCATGAGATGTGATATCCAAGTCCTTCCCATTCCAATACTGAGACCATTCCTATAGCTTGAGATGTGATATCCAACTCCTTCCCATTCCAATTCTGAGACCCTTCCTATAGCATGAGATGTGATATCTCAATGCTTATACCAAACCTGAGAGCCTACCTATAGCATGAGATGTGATATCCAAGTCCATCCCATTCCAATCCTTAGACCCTTCCTACAGCATGCGATGTGATATCTCAATGATTCTAATACCAAACCAGAGACTCTTCCTATAACATGAGATGGGATATCCAACTCCTTCCCATTCCAATTCTGAGACCCTTCCTATACTATGAGACTTGATATCTCAATGCTTCTAATACCAAACCTGAGACCCGTAATATAACATGAGATGTGATATCCAAATCCTTCCCCTTCCAAACCTTAGACCCTTCCTTTATCATGAGATGTGATATCCAACTCCTTCCCATTCCATTCCTGAGACCCTTCTGATAGCATGAGATGTGATATCTCAATGCTTCTAATACCAAACCTGAGATCCTACCTCTAACATGAAATGAGATATCCAACTCTTTCCCCTTCCAAACCTGAGAGCCTTCCTATAGCATGAGATGTGATATCTCAAAGCTTCTAATATCAAACTTGAGACCCTCCCTATAGCATGAGATGTGATATCCAAGTCCTTCCCATTCCAATCCTGAGACCCTTCCTATAGCATGAGATGTGATATCTCAATGCTTCTAATACCAAACCTGAGACCCTTCCTATAACATGAGATGGGAATATCCAACTCCTTCCCATTCCAATCTTCAGACCCTTCCGATAGCAGAGATGTGATATCTCAATGCTTATACCACACCTGAGATCCTTCCTATAACATGAGATGTGATATCCAACTCCTTCCCATTCCAATCCTGAGACACTTCCTATAGCATGAGATGTGATATCTCACTGCTTATACCATACCTGAGACCCTTCCCATAGCAGATGTGATATCCAACTCCTTCCCATTCCAATCCTCAGACCCTTCCTATAGCATGAGATGTGATATCTCAATGCTTCTAATGTCAAACTTGAGACCCTACCTATAGCATGAGATGTGATATCCAAGTCCTTCCCATTCCAATCCTGAGACACTTCCTATAGCATGAGATGTGATATCTCAATGCTTCTAATACCAAACCTGAGACACTTCCTATAACATGAGATGGGATATCCAACTCCTTCCAATTCCAATCCTGAGACCCTTTTGATAGCAGAGATGTGATATCTCAATGTTTATACCAAACCTGAGACCCTTCCTACGGCATGAGATGTCATATTCAACTCCTACCCATTCCAATCCTGAGACCCTTCCTATAGCATGAGATTTGATATCCAACTCCTTCCCATTCCAATCCTGAGACCCTTCCTATAGCATGAGATGTGATGTCTCAATGCTTCTAATACCAAACCTGAGATCCTTCCTATAACATGAGATGTGATATCCAACTCCTTCCATTCCAATCCTGAGACCCTTCCTATAGCATGAGATGTGATATATCAATGCTTATACCAAACCTGAGACCCTTCCTAAAGCATGAGATGTGATATCCAACTCCTTCCCATTCCAATCCTGAGACCCTTCCTATAGCCTGAGATGTGATATCCAATTCCTTCCCATTCCAATCCTGAGACCCTTCCTATAGCATGAGATGTGATATCTCAATGCTTATACCAAACCTGAGAGCCTACCTATAACATGAGATGTGATATCCAAGTCCATCCCATTCCAATCCTTAGACCCTTCCTACAGCATGCGATGTGATATCTCAATGATTCTAATACCAAACCAGAGACTCTTCCTATAACATGATATGGGATATCCAACTCCTTCCCATTCCAATCCTGAGCCGCTTCCGATAGCAGAGATGTGATATCTCAATGCTTATACCAAACCTGAGACCCTTCCTATAACATGAGATGTGATATCCAACTCCTTCCCGTTCCAAACCTGAGACACTAACTATAGCATATGTGATATCCAACTCCTTCCCATTCCAAACATGAGACCCTTCCTATAGCAAGAAAGTAATATCCAACTCCTACCCATTCCAATCCTGAGACCCTTCCTATAGCAAGAGATGTGATATCCAAATCCTTACCATTCCAATCCTGAGACCCTTCCTATAACATGAGATGTGATATCCAACTCCTTCCCATTCCAACCTGAGACACTTCCTATAGCATGAGAAGGGATATCCAACTCCTTCCCAATCCAATCCTGAGACCCTTCCGATAGCAGAGATGTGATATCTCAATGCTTATACCAAACCTGAGACCCTTCCTATGGCATGAGATGTGATATCCAACTCCTTGCCATTCAAATCCTGAGACCCTTCCTCTAGCATGAGAAGGGATATCCAACTCCTTCCCAATCCAATCCTGAGACCCTTCCGATAGCAGCGACGTGATATCTCAATGCTTCTACCAAACCTGAGACCCTTCCTTTAGCATGAGATGTGATATCCAAATCCTTCACATTCCAATCCTGAGACCCTTCCTATAGCATGAGATGTGATATCTCAATGCTTCTAATACCAAACCTGAGATCCTTCCTATAACATGAAATGTGATATCCAATTCCTTCCCATTCCAAACCTGAGACCCTTCCTATTGGATGAGATGTGATATCCAACTCCTTCCCATTCCAACCCTGAGACCCTTCCTATAGCATGAGATGTGATGTCTCAATGCTTCTAATACCAAACCTGAGATCCTTCCTATAACATGAGATGTGATATCCAACTCCTTCCATTCCAATCCTGAGACCCGTCCTATAGCATGGGATGTGATATCTCAATGCTTATACCAAACCTGAGACCCTTCCTATAGCATGAGATGTGATATCCAACTGCTTCCCATTCCAATCCTGAGACCCTTCCTATAGCATGAGATGTGATATCTCAATGCTTCTAATACCAAACCTGAGATCCTTCCTCTAACATGAAATATGATATCCAACTCCTTCCCTTTCCAAACCTAAGAGCCTATCTATAGCATGAGATGTGATATCCAAGTCCTTCACATTCCAACCCTTAGACCCTTCCTACAGCATGCAATATGATATCTCAATGATTCTAATAACAAACCTGAGACCCGTCCTATAACATGAGATGGGATATCCAACTCCTTCCCATTCCAATCCTGAGACACTTCCGATAGCAGAGATGTGATATCTCAATGCTTATACCAAACCTGAGACCCTTCCTATAACATGAGATGTGATATCCAAATCCTTCTCGTTCCAAACCTGAGACCCTTCCTTTAGCATGATATGTGATATCTAAGTCCTTCCCATTCCAATCCTGAGACCCTCCCTATATCATGAGATGTGATATCCAACTCCTTCCCATTCCAATCCTGAGACCCTTCCTATAGCATGAGATATGATATCTCAATACTTCTAATACCAAACGTGAGATCCTTCCGATAACATGAGATGTGATATCCAAATCCTTCCCCTTCCAAACCTGAGACCCTCCCTTTAGCATGAAATGTGATATCCAACTCCTTCCTATTCCAATCCTGAGACTCTTCTGATAGCATGAGATGTGATATCTCAATGCTTCTAATACCAAACCTGAGATCCTTCCGATAGCATGAGATGTGATATCTCAATGCTTCTAATACCAAACCTGAGATCCTTCCTATAACATGAGATGTGATATCCAAATCCTTCCCCTTCCAAACCTGAGACCCTCCCTTTAGCATGAGATGTGATATCTAACTCCTTCCCATTGCATTCCTGAGACCCTTCTGATAGCATGAGATGTGATATCTCAATGCCTCTAATACCAAACCTGAGATCCTACCTCTAACATGAAATGAGATATCCAACTCTTTCCCCTTCCAAACCTGAGAGCCTTCCTATAGCATGAGATGTGATATCCAAGTCCTTCCCATTCCAATACTGAGACCCTTCCTATAGCTTGAGATGTGATATCCAACTCCTTCCCATTCCAATTCTGAGACCCTTCCTACAGCATGCGATGTGAATATCTCAATGATTCTAATACCAAACCAGAGACTCTTCCTATAACATGAGATGGGATATCCAACTCCTTCCCATTCCAATTCTGAGACCCTTCCTATACTATGAGACTTGATATCTCAATGCTTCTAATACCAAACCTGAGACCCGTAATATAACATGAGATGTGATATCCAAATCCTTCCCCTTCCAAACCTTAGACCCGTCCTTTATCATGAGATGTGATATCCAACTCCTTCCCATTCCAATCCTGAGACCCTTCCGATATCATGAGATGTGATATCTCAAAGCTTCTAATATCAAACTTGAGACCCTCCCTATAGCATGAGATGTGATAACCAAGTCCTTCCCATTCCAATCCTGAGACCCTTCCTATAGCATGAGATGTGATATCTCAATGCTTCTAATACCAAACCTGAGACCCTTCCTATAACATGAGATGGGAATATCCAACTCCTTCCCATTCCAATCTTGAGACCCTTCCGATAGCAGAGATGTGATATCTCAATGCTTATACCACACCTGAGATCCTTCCTATAACATGAGATGTGATATCCAACTCCTTCCCATTCCAATCCTGAGACACTTCCTATAGCATGAGATGTGATATCTCACTGCTTATACCAAACCTGAGACCCTTCCCATAGCAGGAGATGTGATATCCAACTCCTTCCCATTCAAATCCTCAGACCCTTCCTATAGCATGAGATGTGATATCTCAATGCTTCTAATGTCAAACTTGAGACCCTACCTATAGGATGAGATGTGATATCCAAGTCCTTCCCATTCCAATCCTGAGACACTTCCTATAGCATGAGATGTGATATCTCAATGCTTCTAATACCAAACCTGAGACTCTTCCTATAACATGAGATGGGATATCCAACTCCTTCCAATTCCAATCCTGAGACCCTTTTGATAGCAGAGATGTGATATCTCAATGTTTATACCAAACCTGAGACCCTTCCTACGGCATGAGATGTCATATTCAACTCCTTCCCATTCCAATCCTGAGACCCTTCCTATAGCATGAGATTTGATATCCAACTCCTTCCCATTCCAATCCTGAGACCCTTCCTATAGCATGAGATGTGATGTCTCAATGCTTCTAATACCAAACCTGAGATCCTTCCTATAACATGAGATGTGATATCCAACTCCTTCCATTCCAATCCTGAGACCCTTCCTATAGCATGAGATGTGATATCTCAATGCTTATACCAAACCTGAGACCCTTCCTATAGCATGAGATGTGATATCCAACTCCTTCCCATTCCAATCCTGAGACCCTTCCTATAGCCTGAGATGTGATATCCAATTCCTTCCCATTCCAATCCTGAGACCCTTCCTATAGCATGAGATGTGATATCTCAATGCTTATACCAAACCTGAGAGCCTACCTATAACATGAGATGTGATATCCAAGCGCATCCCATTCCAATCCTTAGACCCTTCCTACAGCATGCGATGTGATATCTCAATGATTCTAATACCAAACCAGAGACTCTTCCTATAACATGAGATGGGATATCCAACTCCTTCCCATTCCAATCCTGAGCCGCTTCTGATAGCAGAGATGTGATATCTCAATGCTTATACCAAACCTGAGACCCTTCCTATAACATGAGATGTGATATCCAACTCCTTCCTGTTCCAAACCTGAGACACTAACTATAGCATATGTGATATCCAACTCCTTCCCATTCCAAACATGAGACCCTTCCTATAGCAAGAAAATAATATCCAACTCCTACCCATTCCAATCCTGAGACCCTTCCTATAGCAAGAGATGTGATATCCAAATCCTTCCCATTCCAATCCTGAGACCCTTCCTATAACATGAGATGTGATATCCAACTCCTTCCCATTCCAACCTGAGACACTTCCTATAGCATGAGAAGGGATATCCAACTCCTTCCCAATCCAATCCTGAGACCCTTCCGATAGCAGAGATGTGATATCTCAATGCTTATACCAAACCTGAGACCCTTCCTATGGCATGAGATGTGATATCCAACTCCTTGCCATTCAAATCCTGAGACCCTTCCTATAGCATGAGAAGGGATATCCAACTCCTTCCCAATCCAATCCTGAGACCCTTCCGATAGCAGCGACGTGATATCTCAATGCTTCTACCAAACCTGAGACCCTTCCTTTAGCATGAGATGTGATATCCAAATCCTTCACATTCCAATCCTGAGACCCTTCCTATAGCATGAGATGTGATATCTCAATGCTTCTAATACCAAACCTGAGATCCTTCCTATAACATGAGATGTGATATCCAATTCCTTCCCATTCCAAACCTGAGACCCTTCCTATTGGATGAGATGTGATAACCAACTCCTTCCCATTCCAACCCTGAGACCCTTCCTATAGCATGAGATGTGATGTCTCAATGCTTCTAATACCAAACCTGAGATCCTTCCTATAACATGAGATGTGATATCCAACTCCTTCCATTCCAATCCTGAGACCCGTCCTATAGCATGAGATGTGATATCTCAATGCTTATACCAAACCTGAGACCCTTCCTATAGCATGAGATGTCATATCCAACTGCTTCCCATTCCAATCCTGAGACCCTTCCTATAGCATGAGATGTGATATCTCAATGCTTCTAATACCAAACCTGAGATCCTTCCTCTAACATGAAATGTGATATCCAACACCTTCCCTTTCCAAACCTAAGAGCCTATCTATAGCATGAGATGTGATATCCAAGTCCTTCACATTCCAACCCTTAGACCCTTCCTACAGCATGCAATATGATATCTCAATGATTCTAATAACAAACCTGAGACCCGTCCTATAACATGAGATGGGATATCCAACTCCTTCCCATTCCAATCCTGAGACACTTCCGATAGCAGAGATGTGATATCTCAATGCTTATACCAAACCTGAGACCCTTCCTATAACATGAGATGTGATATCCAAATCCTTCTCGTTCCAAACCTGAGACCCTTCCTTTAGCATGAGATGTGATATCCAGCTCCTTCCCATTCCAATCCTGAGACACTTCCGATAGCATGAGATGTGATATCTCAATGCTTCTAATATCAAAACTGAGACCCTCCCTATAGCATGATATGTGATATCTAAGTCCTTCCCATTCCAATCCTGAGACCCTCCCTATAGCATGAGATGTGATATCCAACTCCTTCCCATTCCAATCCTGAGACCCTTCCTATAGCATGAGATATGATATCTCAATACTTCTAATACCAAACGTGAGATCCTTCCGATAACATGAGATATGATATCCAAATCCTTCCCCTTCCAAACCTGAGACCCTCCCTTTAGCATGAAATGTGATATCCAACTCCTTCCTATTCCAATCCTGAGACTCTTCTGATAGCATGAGATGTGATATCTCAATGCTTCTAATACCAAACCTGAGATCCTTCCGATAGCATGAGATGTGATATCTCAATGCTTCTAATACCAAACCTGAGATCCTTCCTATAACATGAGATGTGATATCCAAATCCTTCCCCTTCCAAACCTGAGACCCTCCCTTTAGCATGAGATGTGATATCTAACTCCTTCCCATTCCATTCCTGAGACCCTTCTGATAGCATGAGATGTGATATCTCAATGCCTCTAATACCAAACCTGAGATCCTACCTCTAACATGAAATGAGATATCCAACTCTTTCCCCTTCCAAACCTGAGAGCCTTCCTATAGCATGAGATGTGATATCCAAGTCCTTCCCATTCCAATACTGAGACCCTTCCTATAGCTTGAGATGTGATATCCAACTCCTTCCCATTCCAATTCTGAGACCCTTCCTATAGCATGAGATGTGATATCTCAATGCTTATACCAAACCTGAGAGCCTACCTATAGCATGAGATGTGATATCCAAGTCCATCCCATTCCAATCCTTAGACCCTTCCTACAGCATGCGATGTGAATATCTCAATGATTCTAATACCAAACCAGAGACTCTTCCTATAACATGAGATGGGATATCCAACTCCTTCCCATTCCAATTCTGAGACCCTTCCTATACTATGAGACTTGATATCTCAATGCTTCTAATACCAAACCTGAGACCCATAATATAACATGAGATGTGATATCCAAATCCTTCCCCTTCCAAACCTTAGACCCTTCCTTTATCATGAGATGTGATATCCAACTCCTTCCCATTCCAATCCTGAGACCCTTCCGATATCATGAGATGTGATATCTCAAAGCTTCTAATATCAAACTTGAGACCCTCCCTATAGCATGAGATGTGATATCCAAGTCCTTCCCATTCCAATCCTGAGACCCTTCCTATAGCATGAGATGTGATATCTCAATGCTTCTAATACCAAACCTGAGACCCTTCCTATAACATGAGATGGGAATATCCAACTCCTTCCCATTCCAATCTTGAGACCCTTCCGATAGCAGAGATGTGATATCTCAATGCTTATACCACACCTGAGATCCTTCCTATAACATGAGATGTGATATCCAACTCCTTCCCATTCCAATCCTGAGACACTTCCTATAGCATGAGATGTGATATCTCACTGCTTATACCAAACCTGAGACCCTTCCCATAGCAGGAGATGTGATATCCAACTCCTTCCCATTCCAATCCTCAGACCCTTCCTATAGCATGAGATGTGATATCTCAATGCTTCTAATGTCAAACTTGAGACCCTACATATAGCATGAGATGTGATATCCAAGTCCTTCCCATTCCAATCCTGAGACACTTCCTATAGCATGAGATGTGATATCTCAATGCTTCTAATACCAAACCTGAGACTCTTCCTATAACATGAGATGGGATATCCAACTCCTTCCAATTCCAATCCTGAGACCCTTTTGATAGCAGAGATGTGATATCTCAATGTTTATACCAAACCTGAGACCCTTCCTACGGCATGAGATGTCATATTCAACTCCTTCCCATTCCAATCCTGAGACCCTTCCTATAGCATGAGATTTGATATCCAACTCCTTCCCATTCCAATCCTGAGACCCTTCCTATAGCATGAGTTGTGATGTCTCAATGCTTCTAATACCAAACCTGAGATCCTTCCTATAACATGAGATGTGATATCCAACTCCTTCCATTCCAATCCTGAGATCCTTCCTATAGCATGAGATGTGATATATCAATGCTTATACCAAACCTGAGACCCTTCCTATAGCATGAGATGTGATATCCAACTCCTTCCCATTCCAATCCTGAGACCCTTCCTATAGCCTGAGATGTGATATCCAATTCCTTCCCATTCCAATCCTGAGACCCTTCCTATAGCATGAGATGTGATATCTCAATGCTTATACCAAACCTGAGAGCCTACCTATAACATGAGATGTGATATCCAAGTCCATCCCATTCCAATCCTTAGACCCTTCCTACAGCATGCGATGTGATATCTCAATTATTCTAATACCAAACCAGAGACTCTTCCTATAACATGAGATGGGATATCCAACTCCTTCCCATTCCAATCCTGAGCCGCTTCCGATAGCAGAGATGTGATATCTCAATGCTTATACCAAACCTGAGACCCTTCCTATAACATGAGATGTGATATCCAACTCCTTCCCGTTCCAAACCTGAGACACTAACTATAGCATATGTGATATCCAACTCCTTCCCATTCCAAACATGAGACCCTTCCTATAGCAAGAAAGTAATATCCAACTCCTACCCATTCCAATCCTGAGACCCTTCCTATAGCAAGAGATGTGATATCCAAATCCTTCCCATTCCAATCCTGAGACCCTTCCTATAACATGAGATGTTATATCCAACTTCTTCCCATTCCAACCTGAGACACTTCCTATAGCATGAGAAGGGATATCCAACTCCTTCCCAATCCAAACCTGAGACCCTTCCTATGGCATGAGATGTGATATCCAACTCCTTGCCATTCAAATCCTGAGACCCTTCCTATAGCATGAGAAGGGATATCCAACTCCTTCCCAATCCAATCCTGAGACCCTTCCGATAGCAGCGACGTGATATCTCAATGCTTCTACCAAACCTGAGATCCTTCCTATAACATGAGATGTGATATCCAATTCCTTCCCATTCCAAACCTGAGACCCTTCCTATTGGATGAGATGTGATATCCAACTCCTTCCCATTCCAACCCTGAGACCCTTCCTATAGCATGAGATGTGATGTCTCAATGCTTCTAATACCAAACCTGAGATCCTTCCTATAACATGAGATGTGATATCCAACTCCTTCCATTCCAATCCTGAGACCCGTCCTATAGCATGAGATGTGATATCTCAATGCTTATACCAAACCTGAGACCCTTCCTATAGCATGAGATGTGATATCCAACTGCTTCCCATTCCAATCCTGAGACCCTTCCTATAGCATGAGATGTGATATCTCAATGCTTCTAATACCAAACCTAAGAGCCTATCTATAGCATGAGATGTGATATCCAAGTCCTTCACATTCCAACCCTTAGACCCTTCCTACAGCATGCAATATGATATCTCAATGATTCTAATAACAAACCTGAGACCCGTCCTATAACATGAGATGGGATATCCAACTCCTTCCCATTCCAATCCTGAAACACTTCCGATAGCAGAGATGTGATATCTCAATGCTTATACCAAACCTGAGACCCTTCCTATAACATGAGATGTGATATCCAAATCCTTCTCGTTCCAAACCTGAGACCCTTCCTTTAGCATGAGATGTGATATCCAGCTCCTTCCCATTCCAATCCTGAGACACTTCCGATAGCATGAGATGTGATATCTCAATGCTTCTAATATCAAAACTGAGACCCTCCCTATAGCATGATATGTGATATCGAAGTCCTTCCCATTCCAATCCTGAGACCCTCCCTATATCATGAGATGTGATATCCAACTCCTTCCCATTCCAATCCTGAGACCCTTCCTATAGCATGAGATATGATATCTCAATACTTCTAATACCAAACGTGAGATCCTTCCGATAACATGAGATGTGATATCCAAATCCTTCCCCTTCCAAACCTGAGACCCTCCCTTTAGCATGAAATGTGATATCCAACTCCTTCCTATTCCAATCCTGAGACTCTTCTGATAGCATGAGATGTGATATCTCAATGCTTCTAATACCAAACCTGAGATCCTTCCGATAGCGAGATGTGATATCTCAATGCTTCTAATACCAAACCTGAGATCCTTCCTATAACATGAGATGTGATATCCAAATCCTTCCCCTTCCAAACCTGAGACCCTCCCTTTAGCATGAGATGTGATATCTAACTCCTTCCCATTCCATTCCTGAGACCCTTCTGATAGCATGAGATGTGATATCTCAATGCCTCTAATACCAAACCTGAGATCCTACCTCTAACATGAAATGAGATATCCAACTCTTTCCCCTTCCAAACCTGAGAGCCTTCCTATAGCATGAGATGTGATATCCAAGTCCTTCCCATTCCAATACTGAGACCCTTCCTATAGCTTGAGATGTGATATCCAACTCCTTCCCATTCCAATTCTGAGACCCTTCCTATAGCATGAGATGTGATATCTCAATGCTTATACCAAACCTGAGAGCCTACCTATAGCATGAGATGTGATATCCAAGTCCATCCCATTCCAATCCTTAGACCCTTCCTACAGCATGCGATGTGAATATCTCAATGATTCTAATACCAAACCAGAGACTCTTCCTATAACATATGGGATATCCAACTCCTTCCCATTCCAATTCTGTGACCCTTCCTATACTATGAGACTTGATATCTCAATGCTTCTAATACCAAACCTGAGACCCGTAATATAACATGAGATGTGATATCCAAATCCTTCCAAACCTTAGACCCATCCTTTATCATGAGATGTGATATCCAACTCCTTCCCATTCCAATCCTGAGACCCTTCCGATATCATGAGATGTGATATCTCAAAGCTTCTAATATCAAACTTGAGACCCTCCCTATAGCATGAGATGTGATATCCAAGTCCTTCCCATTCCAATCCTGAGACCCTTCCTATAGCATGAGATGTGATATCTCAATGCTTCTAATACCAAACCTGAGACCCTTCCTATAACATGAGATGGGAATATCCAACTCCTTCCCATTCCAATCTTGAGACCCTTCCGATAGCAGAGATGTGATATCTCAATGCTTATACCACACCTGAGATCCTTCCTATAACATGAGATGTGATATCCAACTCCTTCCCATTCCAATCCTGAGACACTTCCTATAGCATGAGATGTGATATCTCACTGCTTATACCAAACCTGAGACCCTTCCCATAGCAGGAGATGTGATATCCAACTCCTTCCCATTCCAATCCTCAGACCCTTCCTATAGCATGAGATGTGATATCTCAATGCTTCTAATGTCAAACTTGAGACCCTACCTATAGCATGAGATGTGATATCCAAGTCCTTCCCATTCCAATCCTGAGACACTTCCTATAGCATGAGATGTGATATCTCAATGCTTCTAATACCAAACCTGAGACTCTTCCTATAACATGAGATGGGATATCCAACTCCTTCCAATTCCAATCCTGAGACCCTTTTGATAGCAGAGATGTGATATCTCAATGTTTATACCAAACCTGAGACCCTTCCTACGGCATGAGATGTCATATTCAACTCCTTCCCATTCCAATCCTGAGACCCTTCCTATAGCATGAGATTTGATATCCAACTCCTTCCCATTCCAATCCTGAGACCCTTCCTATAGCATGAGATGTGATGTCTCAATGCTTCTAATACCAAACCTGAGATCCTTCCTATAACATGAGATGTGATATCCAACTCCTTCCATTCCAATCCTGAGACCCTTCCTATAGCATGAGATGTGATATCTCAATGCTTATACCAAACCTGAGACCCTTCCTATAGCATGAGATGTGATATCCAACTCCTTCCCATTCCAATCCTGAGACCCTTCCTATAGCCTGAGATGTGATATCCAATTCCTTCCCATTCCAATCCTGAGACCCTTCCTATAGCATGAGATGTGATATCTCAATGCTTATACCAAACCTGAGAGCCTACCTATAACATGAGATGTGATATCCAAGTCCATCCCATTCCAATCCTTAGACCCTTCCTACAGCATGCGATGTGATATCTCAATGATTCTAATACCAAACCAGAGACTCTTCCTATAACATGAGATGGGATATCCAACTCCTTCCCATTCCAATCCTGAGCCGCTTCCGATAGCAGAGATGTGATATCTCAATGCTTATACCAAACCTGAGACCCTTCCTATAACATGAGATGTGATATCCAACTCCTTCCCGTTCCAAACCTGAGACACTAACTATAGCATATGTGATATCCAA
The DNA here is from genome assembly GCF_040938575.1 of Ambystoma mexicanum. Taxonomy (NCBI): domain Eukaryota; kingdom Metazoa; phylum Chordata; class Amphibia; order Caudata; family Ambystomatidae; genus Ambystoma; species Ambystoma mexicanum. Next base: position 589,708 of record NW_027182491.1, on the reverse strand, counting down.
CTCCTTCCCATTCCAAACATGAGACCCTTCCTATAGCAAGAAAGTAATATCCAACTCCTACCCATTCCAATCCTGAGACCCTTCCTATAGCAAGAGATGTGATATCCAAATCCTTCCCATTCCAATCCTGAGACCCTTCCTATAACATGAGATGTGATATCCAACTCCTTCCCATTCCAACCTGAGAAACTTCCTATAGCATGAGAAGGGATATCCAACTCCTTTCCAATCCAATCCTGAGACCCTTCCGATAGCAGAGATGTGATATCTCAATGCTTATACCAAACCTGGGACCCTTCCTATGGCATGAGATGTGATATCCAACTCCTTGCCATTCAAATCCTGAGACCCTTCCTATAGCATGAGAAGGGATATCCAACTCCTTCCCAATCCAATCCTGAGACCCTTCCGATAGCAGCGACGTGATATCTCAATGCTTCTACCAAACCTGAGACCCTTCCTTTAGCATGAGATGTGATATCCAAATCCTTCACATTCCAATCCTGAGACCCTTCCTATAGCATGAGATGTGATATCTCAATGCTTCTAATACCAAACCTGAGATCCTTCCTATAACATGAGATGTGATATCCAATTCCTTCCCATTCCAAACCTGAGACCCTTCCTATTGGATGAGATGTGACATCCAACTCCTTCCTATTCCAACCCTGACACCCTTCCTATAGCATGAGATGTGATGTCTCAATGCTTCTAATACCAAACCTGAGATCCTTCCTATAACATGAGATGTGATATCCAACTCCTTCCATTCCAATCCTGAGACCCGTCCTATAGCATGAGATGTGATATCTCAATGCTTATACCAAACCTGAGACCCTTCCTATAGCATGAGATGTGATATCTCAATGCTTCTAATACCAAACCTGAGATCCTTCCTCTAACATGAAATGTGATATCCAACTCCTTCCCTTTCCAAACCTAAGAGCCTATCTATAGCATGAGATGTGATATCCAAGTCCATCACATTCCAACCTTTAGACCCTTCCTACAGCATGCAATATGATATCTCAATGATTCTGATAACAAACCTGAGACCCGTCCTATAACATGAGATGGGATATCCAACTCCTTCCCATTCCAATCCTGAGACACTTCCGATAGCAGAGATGTGATATCTCAATGCTTATACCAAACCTGAGACCCTTCCTATAACATGAGATGTGATATCCAAATCCTTCTCGTTCCAAACCTGAGACCCTTCCTTTAGCATGAGATGTGATATCCAGCTCCTTCCCATTCCAATCCTGAGACACTTCCGATAGCATGAGATGTGATATCTCAATGCTTCTAATATCAAAACTGAGACCCTCCCTATAGCATGATATGTGATATCTAAGTCCTTCCCATTCCAATCCTGAGACCCTCCCTATAGCATGAGATGTGATATCCAACTCCTTCCCATTCCAATCCTGAGACCCTTCCTATAGCATGAGATATGATATCTCAATACTTCTAATACCAAACGTGAGATCCTTCCGATAACATGAGATGTGATATCCAAATCCTTCCCCTTCCAAACCTGAGACCCTCCCTTTAGCATGAAATGTGATATCCAACTCCTTCCTATTCCAATCCTGAGACTCTTCTGATGCATGAGATGCGATATCTCAATGCTTCTAATACCAAACCTGAGATCCTTCCGATAGCATGAGATGTGATATCTCAATGCTTCTAATACCAAACCTGAGATCCTTCCTATAACATGAGATGTGATATCCAAATCCTTCCCCTTCCAAACCTGAGACCCTCCCTTTAGCATGAGATGTGATATCTAACTCCTTCCCATTCCATTCCTGAGACCCTTCTGATAGCATGAGATGTGATATCTCAATGCTTCTAATACCAAACCTGAGATCCTACCTCTAACATGAAATGAGATATCCAACTCTTTCCCCTTCCAAACCTGAGAGCCTTCCTATAGCATGAGATGTGATATCCAAGTCCTTCCCATTCCAATACTGAGACCCTTCCTATAGCTTGAGATGTGATATCCAACTCCTTCCCATTCCAATTCTGAGACCCTTCCTATAGCATGAGATGTGATATCTCAATGCTTATACCAAACCTGAGAGCCTACCTATAGCATGAGATGTGATATCCAAGTCCATCCCATTCCAATCCTTAGACCCTTCCTACAGCATGCGATGTGAATATCTCAATGATTCTAATACCAAACCAGAGACTCTTCCTATAACATGGCATGGGATATCCAACTCCTTCCCATTCCAATTCTGAGACCCTTCCTATACTATGAGACTTGATTTCTCAATGCTTCTAATACCAAACCTGAGACCCGTAATATAACATGAGATGTGATATCCAAATCCTTCCCCTTCCAAACCTTAGACCCTTCCTTTATCATGAGATGTGATATCCAACTCCTTCCCATTCCAATCCTGAGACCCTTCCGATATCATGAGATGTGATATCTCAAAGCTTCTAATATCAAACTTGATACCCTCCCTATAGCATGAGATGGGATATCCAACTCCTTCCAATTCCAATCCTGAGACCCTTTTGATAGCAGAGATGTGATATCTCAATGTTTATACCAAACCTGAGACCCTTCCTACGGCATGAGATGTCATATTCAACTCCTTCCCATTCCAATCCTGAGACCCTTCCTATAGCATGAGATGTGATGTCTCAATGCTTCTAATACCAAACCTGAGATCCTTCCTATAACATGAGATGTGATATCCAACTCCTTCCATTCCAATCCTGAGACCCTTCCTATAGCATGAGATGTGATATCTCAATGCTTATACCAAACCTGAGATCCTTCCTCTAACATGAAATGTGATATCCAACTCCTTCACTTTCCAAACCTGAGAGCCTATCTATAGCATGAGATGTGATATCCAAGTCCTTCCCATTCCAATCCTTAGACCCTTCCTACAGCATGCAATATGATATCTCAATGATTCTAATAAAAAACCTGAGACCCGTCCTATAACATGAGATGGGATATCCAACTCCTTCCCATTCCAATCCTGAGACACGTCCGATAGCAGAGATGTGATATCTCAATGTTTATACCAAACCTGAGACCCTTCCTATAACATGAGATGTGATATCCAACTCCTTCCCGTTCCAAACCTGAGACCCTTCCTTTAGCATGAGATGTGATATCCAGCTCCTTCCCATTCCAATCCTGAGACACTTCTGATAGCATAAGATGTGATATCTCAATGCTTCTAATATCAAAACTGAGACCCTCCCTATAGCATATGTGATATCTAAGTCCTTCCCATTCCAATCCTGAGACCCTTCCTATAGCATGAGATGTGATATCTCAATGCTTCTACCAAACCTGAGACCCTTCCTTTAGCATGAGATGTGATATCCAACTCCTTCCCATTCCAATCCTGAGACCCTTCCTATAGCATGAGATGTGATATCTCAATACTTCTAATACCAAACCTGAGATCCTTCCGATAACATGAGATGTGATATCTCAATACTTCTAATACCAAACCTGAGATCCATCCTATAACATGAGATGTGATATCCAAATCCTTCCCCTTCCAAACCTGAGACCCTCCCTTTAGCATGAGATGTGATATCCAACTCCTTCCCATTCCAATCCTGAGACCCTTCTGATAGCATAAGATATGATATCTCAATGCTTCTATACCAAACCTGAGATCCTTCTGATAGCATGAGATGTGATATCTCAATGCTTCTAATACCAAACCTGAGATCCTACCTCTAACATGAAATGTGATATCCAACTCTTTCCCCTTGCAAACCTGAGAGCCTTCCTATAGCATGAGATGTGATATCCAAGTCCTTCCCATTCCAATCCTGAGACCCTTCCTATAACATGAGATGTGATATCCAACTCCTTCCCATTCCAACCTGAGACCCTTCCTATAGCATGAGATGGGATATCCAACTCCTTCCAAATCCAATCCCGATACCCTTCCGATAGCATGAGATGTGATATCCCAATGCTTCTACCAAACCTGAGACCCATATTATGGCATGAGATGTGATATCAAACTCCTTCCCATTCTAATCCTGAGACCCTTCCTATACCATGAGACTTGATATCTCAATGCTTCTAATACCAAACCTGAGACCCGTCCTATAACATGAGATGTGATATCCAAATCCTTCCCCTTCCAAACCTTAGACCCTTCCTTTATCATGAGATGTGATATCCAACTCCTTCCCATTCCAATCTTGAGACCCTTCCGATATCATGAAATGTTATATCTCAATGCTTCTATCAAACTTGAGACCCTCCCTATAGCATGAGATGTGATATCCAAGTCCTTACCATTCCAATCCTGAGACCCTTCCTATAGCATGAGATGTGATATCTCAATGCTTCTAATACCAAACCTGAGACCCTTCCTATAACATGAGATGGGAATATCCAACTCCTTCCCATTCCAATCCTTAGACCCTTCCTACAGCATGCAATATGATATCTCAATGATTTTAATAAAAAACCTGAGACCCGTCCTATAACATGAGATGGGATATCCAACTCCTTCCCATTCCAATCCTGAGACACTTCCGATGGTAGAGATGTGATATCTCAATGTTTATACCAAACCTGAGACCTTTCCTATAACATGAGATGTGATATCCAACTCCTTCCCATTCCAATCCTGAGACCCTTCCTATAGCATGAGATGTGATATCCAACTCCATCCCATTCCAATCCTGAGACCCTTCTGATAGCATAAGATATGATATCTCAATGCTTCTATACCAAACCTGAGATCCTTCTGATAGCATATGTGATATCTCAATGCTTCTAATACCAAACCTGAGATCCTACATCTAACATGAAATGTGATATCCAACTCTTTCCCCTTGCAAACCTGAGAGCCTTCCTATAGCATGAGATGTGATATCCAAGTCCTTCCCATTCCAATCCTGAGACCATTCCTATAACATGAGATGTGATATCCAACTCCTTCCCATTCCAACCTGAGACCCTTCCTATAGCATGAGATGGGATATCCAACTCCTTCCAAATCCAATCCCGATACCCTTCCGATAGCATGAGATGTGATATCCCAATGCTTCTACCAAACCTGAGACCCATATTATGGCATGAGATGTGATATCAAACTCCTTCCCATTCTAATCCTGAGACCCTTCCTATACCATGAGACTTGATATCTCAATGCTTCTAATACCAAACCTGAGACCCGTCCTATAACATGAGATGTGATATCCAAATCCTTCCCCTTCCAAACCTTAGACCCTTCCTTTATCATGAGATGTGATATCCAACTCCTTCCCATTCCAATCTTGAGACCCTTTCCGATATCATGAAATGTGAATTCTCAATGCTTCTATCAAACTTGAGACCCTCCCTATAGCATGAGATGTGATATCCAAGTCCTTCCCATTCCAATCCTGAGACCCTTCCTATAGCATGAGATGTGATATCTCAATGCTTCTAATACCAAACCTGAGACCCTTCCTATAACAAGAGATGGGAATATCCAACTCCTTCCCATTCCAATCCTTAGACCCTTCCTACAGCATGCAATATGATATCTCAATGATTTTAATAAAAAACCTGAGACCCGTCCTATAACATGAGATGGGATATCCAACTCCTTCCCATTCCAATCCTGAGACACTTCCGATGGTAGAGATGTGATATCTCAATGTTTATACCAAACCTGAGACCTTTCCTATAACATGAGATGTGATATCCAACTCCTTCCCATTCCAATCCTGAGACCCTTCCTATAGCATGAGATGTGATATCCAACTCCATCCCATTCCAATCCTGAGACCCTTCTGATAGCATAAGATATAATATCTCAATGCTTCTATACCAAACCTGAGATCCTTCTGATAGCATATGTGATATCTCAATGCTTCTAATACCAAACCTGAGATCCTACATCTAACATGAAATGTGATATCCAACTCTTTCCCCTTGCAAACCTGAGAGCCTTCCTATAGCATGAGATGTGATATCCAAGTCCTTCCCATTCCAATCCTGAGACCCTTCCTATAACATGAGATGTGATATCCAACTCCTTCCCATTCCAACCTGAGACCCTTCCTATAGCATGAGATGGGATATCCAACTCCTTCCAAATCCAATCCCGATACCCTTCCGATAGCATGAGATGTGATATCCCAATGCTTCTACCAAACCTGAGACCCATATTATGGCATGAGATGTGATATCAAACTCCTTCCCATTCTAATCCTGAGACCCTTCCTATACCATGAGACTTGATATCTCAATGCTTCTAATACCAAACCTGAGACCCGTCCTATAACATGAGATGTGATGTCCAAATCCTTCCCCTTCCAAACCTTAGACCCTTCCTTTATCATGAGATGTGATATCCAACTCCTTCCCATTCCAATCTTGAGACCCTTCCGATATCATGAAATGTGATATCTCAATGCTTCTATCAAACTTGAGACCCTCCCTATAGCATGAGATGTGATATCCAAGTCCTTCCCATTCCAATCCTGAGACCCTTCCTATAGCATGAGATGTGATATCTCAATGCTTCTAATACCAAACCTGAGACCCTTCCTATAACATGAGATGGGAATATCCAACTCCTTCCCATTCCAATCCTTAGACCCTTCCTACAGCATGCAATATGATATCTCAATGATTTTAATAAAAAACCTGAGACCCGTCCTATAACATGAGATGGGATATCCAACTCCTTCCCATTCCAATCCTGAGACACTTCCGATGGTAGAGATGTGATATCTCAATGTTTATACCAAACCTGAGACCCTTCCTATAACATGAGATGTGATATCCAACTCCTTCCCATTCCAATCCTGAGACCCTTCCTATAGCATGAGATGTGATATCCAACTCCATCCCATTCCAATCCTGAGACCCTTCCTATAGCATGAGATGTGATGTCTCAATGCTTCTAATACCAAACCTGAGATCCTTCCTTTAACATGAGATGTGATATCCAACTCCTTCCATTCCAATCCTTAGACCCTTCCTACAGCATGCAATATGATATCTCAATGATTTTAATAAAAAACCTGAGACCCGTCCTATAACATGAGATGGGATATCCAACTTCTTCCAAATCCAATACTGATACCCTTCCGATAGCATGAGATGTGATATCCCAATGCTTCTACCAAACCTGAGACCCATACTATGGCATGAGATGTGATATCAAACTCCTTCCCATTCCAATCCTGAGACCCTTCCTATAGCTTGAGGTGTGATATCCAACTCCTTCCCATTCCAATTCTGAGACCCTTCTTATACCATGAGACTTGATATCTCAATGCTTCTAATATTAAACCTGAGACCCGTCCTATAACATGAGATGTGATATCCAAATCCTTCCCCTTCCAAACCTTAGACCTTTCCTTTATCATGAGATGTGATATCCAACTCCTTCCCATTCCAATCCTGAGACCCTTCCGATATCATGAGATTTGTTATCTCAATGCTTCTAATATCAAACTTGAGACCCTCCCTATAGCATGAGATGTGACATCCAAGTCCTTCCCATTCCAATCCTGAGACCCTTCCTATAGCATGAGATGTGATATCTCTATGCTTCTAATACCAAACCTGAGACCCTTCCAATAACATGAGATGGGATATCCAACTCCTTCCCATTCCAATCCTGAGACCTTTCCGATAGCAGAGATGTGATATCTCAATGCTTATACCAAACCTGAGAACCTTCCTATGGCCTGAGATGTCATATACAACTCCTTCCCATTCCAATCCTGAGACCCTTCCTTTAGCATGAGATGTGATATCTCAATGCTTATACCAAATCTGTGACCCTTCCTATAGCATGAGATGTGATATCCAATTCCTTCCCATTCCAATCCTGAGACCCTTCCTATAGCATGAGATGTGATATCTCAATGCTTATACCAAACCTGAGAGCCTACCTATAACATGAGATGTGATATCCAAGTCTATCCCATTCCAATCCTTAGACCCTTCCTACAGCATGCGATGTGATATCTCAATAATTCTAATACCAAACCAGAGACTCTTCCTATAACATGAGATGGGATATCCAACTCCTTCCCATTCCAATCCTGAGCCGCTTCCGATAGCAGAGATGTGATATCTCAATGCTTATACCAAACCTGAGACCCTTCCTATAACATGAGATGTGATATCCAACTCCTTCCCGTTCCAAACCTGAGACACTAACTATAGCATATGTGATATCCAACTCCTTCCCATTCCAAACATGAGACCCTTCCTATAGCAAGAAAGTAATATCCAACTCCTACCCATTCCAATCCTGAGACCCTTCCTATAGCAAGAGATGTGATATCCAAATCCTTCCCATTCCAATCCTGAGACCCTTCCTATAACATGAGATGTGATATCCAACTCCTTCCCATTCCAACCTGAGACACTTCCTATAGCATGAGAAGGGATATCCAACTCCTTCCCAATCCAATCCTGAGACCCTTCCGATAGCAGAGATGTGATATCTCAATGCTTATACCAAACCTGAGACCCTTCCTATGGCATGAGATGTGATATCCAACTCCTTGCCATTCAAATCCTGAGACCCTTCCCATAGCATGAGAAGGGATATCCAACTCCTTCCCAATCCAATCCTGAGACCCTTCCGATAGCAGCGACGTGATATCTCAATGCTTCTACCAAACCTGAGACCCTTCCTTTAGCATGAGATGTGATATCCAAATCCTTCACATTCCAATCCTGAGACCCTTCCTATAGCATGAGATGTGATATCTCAATGCTTCTAATACCAAACCTGAGATCCTTCCTATAACATGAGATGTGATATCCAATTCCTTCCCATTCCAAACCTGAGACCCTTCCTATTGGATGACATGTGATATCCAACTCCTTCCCATTCCAACCTTGAGACCCTTCCTATAGCATGAGATGTGATGTCTCAATGCTTCTAATACCAAACCTGAGATCCTTCCTATAACATGAGATGTGATATCCAACTCCTTCTATTCCAATCCTGAGACCCGTCCTATAGCATGAGATGTGATATCTCAAGGCTTATACCAAACCTGAGACCCTTCCTATAGCATGAGATGTGATATCCAACTGCTTCCCATTCCAATCCTGAGACCCTTCCTATAGCATGCAATATGATATCTCAATGATTCTAATAACAAACCTGAGACCCGTCCTATAGCATGAGATATGATATCCAAGTCCTTCGCATTCCAATCCTGAGACCCTTCTATAACATGAAATGTGATATCCAACTCCTTCCCATTCCAACCTGAGACCATTCCTATAACATGAGATGGGATATCCAACTTCTTCCAAATCCAATACTGATACCCTTCCGATAGCATGAGATGTGATATCCCAATGCTTCTACCAAACCTGAGACCCATACTATGGCATGAGATGTGATATCAAACTCCTTCCCATTCCAATCCTGAGACCCTTCCTGTAGCTTGAGGTGTGATATCCAACTCCTTCCCATTCCAATTCTGAGACCCTTCTTATACCATGAGACTTGATATCTCAATGCTTCTAATATTAAACCTGAGACCCGTCCTATAACATGAGATGTGATATCCAAATCCTTCCCCTTCCAAACCTTAGACCCTTCCTTTATCATGAGATGTGATATCCAACTCCTTCCCATTCCAATCCTGAGACCCTTCCGATATCATGAGATTTGTTATCTCAATGCTTCTAATATCAAACTTGAGACCCTCCCTATAGCATGAGATGTGACATCCAAGTCCTTCCCATTCCAATCCTGAGACCCTTCCTATAGCATGAGATGTGATATCTCTATGCTTCTAATACCAAACCTGAGACCCTTCCTATAACATGAGATGGGATATCCAACTCCTTCCCATTCCAATCCTGAGACCTTTCCGATAGCAGAGATGTGATATCTCAATGCTTATACCAAACCTGAGAACCTTCCTATGGCCTGAGATGTCATATACAACTCCTTCCCATTCCAATCCTGAGACCCTTCCTTTAGCATGAGATGTGATATCTCAATGCTTATACCAAATCTGAGACCCTTCCTATAGCATGAGATGTGATATCCAATTCCTTCCCATTCCAATCCTGAGACCCTTCCTATAGCATGAGATGTGATATCTCAATGCTTATACCAAACCTGAGAGCCTACCTATAACATGAGATGTGATATCCAAGTCTATCCCATTCCAATCCTTAGACCCTTCCTACAGCATGCGATGTGATATCTCAATAATTCTAATACCAAACCAGAGACTCTTCCTATAACATGAGATGGGATATCCAACTCCTTCCCATTCCAATCCTGAGCCGCTTCCGATAGCAGAGATGTGATATCTCAATGCTTATACCAAACCTGAGACCCTTCCTATAACATGAGATGTGATATCCAACTCCTTCCCGTTCCAAACCTGAGACACTAACTATAGCATATGTGATATCCAACTCCTTCCCATTCCAAACATGAGACCCTTCCTATAGCAAGAAAGTAATATCCAACTCCTACCCATTCCAATCCTGAGACCCTTCCTATAGCAAGAGATGTGATATCCAAATCCTTCCCATTCCAATCCTGAGACCCTTCCTATAACATGAGATGTGATATCCAACTCCTTCCCATTCCAACCTGAGACACTTCCTATAGCATGAGAAGGGATATCCAACTCCTTCCCAATCCAATCCTGAGACCCTTCCGATAGCAGAGATGTGATATCTCAATGCTTATACCAAACCTGAGTCCCTTCCTATGGCATGAGATGTGATATCCAACTCCTTGCCATTCAAATCCTGAGACCCTTCCTATAGCATGAGAAGGGATATCCAACTCCTTCCCAATCCAATCCTGAGACCCTTCCGATAGCAGCGACGTGATATCTCAATGCTTCTACCAAACCTGAGACCCTTCCTTTAGCATGAGATGTGATATCCAAATCCTTCACATTCCAATCCTGAGACCCTTCCTATAGCATGAGATGTGATATCTCAATGCTTCTAATACCAAACCTGAGATCCTTCCTATAACATGAGATGTGATATTGAATTCCTTCCCATTCCAAACCTGAGACCCTTCCTATTGGATGAGATGTGATACCCAACTCCTTCCCATTCCAACCTTGAGACCCTTCCTATAGCATGAGATGTGATGTCTCAATGCTTCTAATACCAAACCTGAGATCCTTCCTATAACATGAGATGTGATATCCAACTCCTTCCATTCCAATCCTGAGACCCGTCCTATAGCATGAGATGTGATATCTCAAGGCTTATACCAAACCTGAGACCCTTCCTATAGCATGAGATGTGATATCCAACTGCTTCCCATTCCAATCCTGAGACCCTTCCTATAGCATGAGATGTGATATCTCAATGCTTCTAATACCAAACCTGAGATCCTTCCTCTAACATGAAATGTGATATCCAACTCCTTCCCTTTCCACACCTAAGAGCCTATCTATAGCATGAGATGTGATATCCAAGTCCTTCACATTCCAACCCTTAGACCCTTCCTACAGCATGCAATATGATATCTCAATGATTCTAATAACAAACCTGAGACCCGTCCTATAACATGAGATGGGATATCCAACTCCTTCCCATTCCAATCCTGAGACACTTCCGATAGCAGAGATGTGATATCTCAATGCTTATACCAAACCTGAGACCCTTCCTATAACATGAGATGTGATATCCAAATCCTTCCCGTTCCAAACCTGAGACCCTTCCTTTAGCATGAGATGTGATATCCAGCTCCTTCCCATTCCAATCCTGAGACACTTCCGATAGCATGAGATGTGATATCTCAATGCTTCTAATATCAAAACTGAGACCCTCCCTATAGCATGATATGTGATATCTAAGTCCTTCCCATTCCAATCCTGAGACCCTCCCTATAGCATGAGATGTGATATCCAACTCCTTCCCATTCCAATCCTGAGACCCTTCCTATAGCATGAGATATGATATCTCAATACTTCTAATACCAAACGTGAGATCCTTCCGATAACATGAGATGTGATATCCAAATCCTTCCCCTTCCAAACCTGAGACCCTCCCTTTAGCATGAAATGTGATATCCAACTCCTTCCTATTCCAATCCTGAGACTCTTCTGATAGCATGAGATGTGATATCTCAATGCTTCTAATACCAAACCTGAGATCCTTCCGATAGCATGAGATGTGATATCTCAATGCTTCTAATACCAAACCTGAGATCCTTCCTATAACATGAGATGTGATATCCAAATCCTTCCCCTTCCAAACCTGAGACCCTCCCTTTAGCATGAGATGTGATATCTAACTCCTTCCCATTCCATTCCTGAGACCCTTCTGATAGCATGAGATGTGATATCTCAATGCCTCTAATACCAAACCTGAGATCCTACCTCTAACATGAAATGAGATATCCAACTCTTTCCCCTTCCAAACCTGAGAGCCTTCCTATAGCATGAGATGTGATATCCAAGTCCTTCCCATTCCAATACTGAGACCCTTCCTATAGCTTGAGATGTGATATCCAACTCCTTCCCATTCCAATTCTGAGACCCTTCCTATAGCATGAGATGTGATATCTCAATGCTTATACCAAACCTGAGAGCCTACCTATAACATGAGATGTGATATCCAAGTCCATCCCATTCCAATCCTTAGACCCTTCCTACAGCATGCGATGTGATATCTCAATGATTCTAATACCAAACCAGAGACTCTTCCTATAACATGAGATGGGATATCCAACTCCTTCCCATTCCAATTCTGAGACCCTTCCTATACTATGAGACTTGATATCTCAATGCTTCTAATACCAAACCTGAGACCCGTAATATAACATGAGATGTGATATCCAAATCCTTCCCCTTCCAAACCTTAGACCCTTCCTTTATCATGAGATGTGATATCCAACTCCTTCCCATTCCAATCCTGAGACCCTTCCGATATCATGAGATGTGATATCTCAAAGCTTCTAATATCAAACTTGAGACCCTCCCTATAGCATGAGATGTGATATCCAAGTCCTTCCCATTCCAATCCTGAGACCCTTCCTATAGCATGAGATGTGATATCTCAATGCTTCTAATACCAAACCTGAGACCCTTCCTATAACATGAGATGGGAATATCCAACTCCTTCCCATTCCAATCTTGAGACCCTTCCGATAGCAGAGATGTGATATCTCAATGCTTATACCAAACCTGAGATCCTTCCTATAACATGAGATGTGATATCCAACTCCTTCCCATTCCAATCCTGAGACACTTCCTATAGCATGAGATGTGATATCTCACTGCTTATACCAAACCTGAGACACTTCCCATAGCAGGAGATGTGATATCCAACTCCTTCCCATTCCAATCCTCAGACCCTTCCTATAGCATGAGATGTGATATCTCAATGCTTCTAATGTCAAACTTGAGACCCTACCTATAGAATGAGATGTGATATCCAAGTCCTTCCCATTCCAATCCTGAGACACTTCCTATAGCATGAGATGTGATATCTCAATGCTTCTAATACCAAACTTGAGACTCTTCCTATAACATGAGATGGGATATCCAACTCCTTCCCATTCCAATCCTGAGACCCTTTTGATAGCAGAGATGTGATATCTCAATGTTTATACCAAACCTGAGACCCTTCCTACGGCATGAGATGTCATATTCAACTCCTTCCCATTCCAATCCTGAGACCCTTCCTATAGCATGAGATTTGATATCCAACTCCTTCCCATTCCAATCCTGAGACCCTTCCTATAGCATGAGATGTGATGTCTCAATGCTTCTAATACCAAACCTGAGATCCTTCCTATAACATGAGATCTGATATCCAACTCCTTCCATTCCAATCCTGAGACCCTTCCTATAGCATGAGATGTGATATCTCAATGCTTATACCAAACCTGAGACCCTTCCTATAGCATGAGATGTGATATCCAACTCCTTCCCATTCCAATCCTGAGACCCTTCCTATAGCATGAGATGTGATATCTCAATGCTTCTAATACCAAACCTGTGATCCTTCCTCTAACATGAAATGTGAGATCCAACTCCTTCCCTTTCCAAACCTAAGAGCCTATCTATAGCATGAGATGTGATATCCAAGTCCTTCACATTCCAACCCTTAGACCCTTCCTACAGCATGCAATATGATATCTCAATGATTCCAATAACAAACCTGAGACCCGTCCTATAACATGAGTAGGGATATCCAACTCCTTCCCATTCCAATCCTGAGACACTTCCGATAGCAGAGATGTGATATCTCAATGTTTATACCAAACCTGAGACCCTTCCTATAACATGAGATGTGATATCCAACTCCTTCCCGTTCCAAACCTGAGACCCTTCCTTTAGCATGAGATGTGATATCCAGCTCCTTCCCATTCCAATCCTGAGACACTTCCGATAGCATGAGATGTGATATCTCAATGCTTCTACCAAACCTGAGACCCTTCCTTTAGCATGAGATGTGATATCCAACTCCTTCCCATTCCAATCCTGAGACCCTTCCTATAGCATGAGATGTGATATCTCAATACTTCTAATACCAAACCTGAGATCCTTCCGATAACATGAGATGTGATATCTCAATACTTCTAATACCAAACCTGAGATCCATCCTATAACATGAGATGTGATATCCAACTCCTTCCCTTTCCAAACCTGAGAGCCGTTCTATAGCATGAGATGTGATAACCAGGTCCTTCCCATTCCAATCCTTAGACCCTTCCTACAGCATGCAATATGATATCTCAATGATTCTAATAACAAACCTGAGACCCGTCCTATAGCATGAGATATGATATCCAAGTCCTTCCCATTCCAATCCTGAGACCCTTCCTATAACACGAAATGTGATATCCAACTCCTTCCCATTCCAACCTGAGACCCTTCCTATAGCATGAGATGGGATATCCAACTTCTTCCAAATCCAATACTGATACCCTTCCGATAGCATGAGATGTGATATCCCAATGCTTCTACCAAACCTGAGACCCATACTATGGCATGAGATGTGATATCAAACTCCTTCCCATTCCAATCCTGAGACCCTTCCTGTAGCTTGAGGTGTGATATCCAACTCCTTCCCATTCCAATTCTGAGACCCTTCTTATACCATGAGACTTGATATCTCAATGCTTCTAATATTAAACCTGAGACCCGTCCTATAACATGAGATGTGATATCCAAATCCTTCCCCTTCCAAACCTTAGACCCTTCCTTTATCATGAGATGTGATATCCAACTCCTTCCCATTCCAATCCTGAGACCCTTCCGATATCATGAGATTTGTTATCTCAATGCTTCTAATATCAAACTTGAGACCCTCCCTATAGCATGAGATGTGACATCCAAGTCCTTCCCATTCCAATCCTGAGACCCTTCCTATAGCATGAGATGTGATATCTCTATGCTTCTAATACCAAACCTGAGACCCTTCCTATAACATGAGATGGGATATCCAACTCCTTCCCATTCCAATCCTGAGACCTTTCCGATAGCAGAGATGTGATATCTCAATGCTTATACCAAACCTGAGAACCTTCCTATGGCCTGAGATGTCATATACAACTCCTTCCCATTCCAATCCTGAGACCCTTCCTTTAGCATGAGATGTGATATCTCAATGCTTATACCAAATCTGAGACCCTTCCTATAGCATGAGATGTGATATCCAATTCCTTCCCATTCCAATCCTGAGACCCTTCCTATAGCATGAGATGTGATATCTCAATGCTTATACCAAACCTGAGAGCCTACCTATAACATGAGATGTGATATCCAAGTCTATCCCATTCCAATCCTTAGACCCTTCCTACAGCATGCGATGTGATATCTCAATAATTCTAATACCAAACCAGAGACTCTTCCTATAACATGAGATGGGATATCCAACTCCTTCCCATTCCAATCCTGAGCCGCTTCCGATAGCAGAGATGTGATATCTCAATGCTTATACCAAACCTGAGACCCTTCCTATAACATGAGATGTGATATCCAACTCCTTCCCGTTCCAAACCTGAGACACTAACTATAGCATATGTGATATCCAACTCCTTCCCATTCCAAACATGAGACCCTTCCTATAGCAAGAAAGTAATATCCAACTCCTACCCATTCCAATCCTGAGACCCTTCCTATAGCAAGAGATGTGATATCCAAATCCTTCCCATTCCAATCCTGAGACCCTTCCTATAACATGAGATGTGATATCCAACTCCTTCCCATTCCAACCTGAGACACTTCCTATAGCATGAGAAGGGATATCCAACTCCTTCCCAATCCAATCCTGAGACCCTTCCGATAGCAGAGATGTGATATCTCAATGCTTATACCAAACCTGAGTCCCTTCCTATGGCATGAGATGTGATATCCAACTCCTTGCCATTCAAATCCTGAGACCCTTCCTATAGCATGAGAAGGGATATCCAACTCCTTCCCAATCCAATCCTGAGACCCTTCCGATAGCAGCGACGTGATATCTCAATGCTTCTGCCAAACCTGAGACCCTTCCTTTAGCATGGGATGTGATATCCAAATCCTTCACATTCCAATCCTGAGACCCTTCCTATAGCATGAGATGTGATATCTCAATGCTTCTAATACCAAACCTGAGATCCTTCCTATAACATGAGATGTGATATCGAATTCCTTCCCATTCCAAACCTGAGACCCTTCCTATTGGATGAGATGTGATATCCAACTCCTTCCCATTCCAACCTTGAGACCCTTCCTATAGCATGAGATGTGATGTCTCAATGCTTCTAATACCAAACCTGAGATCCTTCCTATAACATGAGATGTGATATCCAACTCCTTCCATTCCAATCCTGAGACCCGTCCTATAGCATGAGATGTGATATCTCAAGGCTTATACCAAACCTGAGACCCTTCCTATAGCATGAGATGTGATATCCAACTGCTTCCCATTCCAATCCTGAGACCCTTCCTATAGCATGAGATGTGATATCTCAATGCTTCTAATACCAAACCTGAGATCCTTCCTCTAACATGAAATGTGATATCCAACTCCTTCCCTTTCCAAACCTAAGAGCCTATCTATAGCATGAGATGTGATATCCAAGTCCTTCACATTCCAACCCTTAGACCCTTCCTACAGCATGCAATATGATATCTCAATGATTCTAATAACAAACCTGAGACCTGTCCTATAACATGAGATGGGATATCCAACTCCTTCCCATTCCAATCCTGAGACACTTCCGATAGCAGAGATGTGATATCTCAATGCTTATACCAAACCTGAGACCCTTCCTATAACATGAGATGTGATATCCAAATCCTTCCCGTTCCAAACCTGAGACCCTTCCTTTAGCATGAGATGTGATATCCAGCTCCTTCCCATTCCAATCCTGAGACACTTCCGATAGCATGAGATGTGATATCTCAATGCTTCTAATATCAAAACTGAGACCCTCCCTATAGCATGATATGTGATATCTAAGTCCTTCCCATTCCAATCCTGAGACCCTCCCTATAGCATGAGATGTGATATCCAACTCCTTCCC
Source organism: Ambystoma mexicanum (assembly GCF_040938575.1). Taxonomy (NCBI): domain Eukaryota; kingdom Metazoa; phylum Chordata; class Amphibia; order Caudata; family Ambystomatidae; genus Ambystoma; species Ambystoma mexicanum. The sequence goes on along the minus strand of NW_027182491.1, from coordinate 572,204 downwards.
ATTCCAATCCTGAGACCCTTCCTATAGCATGAGATATGATATCTCAATACTTCTAATACCAAACGTGAGATCCTTCCGATAACATGAGATGTGATATCCAAATCCTTCCCCTTCCAAACCTGAGACCCTCCCTTTAGCATGAAATGTGATATCCAACTCCTTCCTATTCCAATCCTGAGACTCTTCTGATAGCATGAGATGTGATATCTCAATGCTTCTAATACCAAACCTGAGATCCTTCCGATAGCATGAGATGTGATATCTCAATGCTTCTAATACCAAACCTGAGATCCTTCCTATAACATGAGATGTGATATCCAAATCCTTCCCCTTCCAAACCTGAGACCCTCCCTTTAGCATGAGATGTGATATCTAACTCCTTCCCATTCCATTCCTGAGACCCTTCTGATAGCATGAGATGTGATATCTCAATGCCTCTAATACCAAACCTGAGATCCTACCTCTAACATGAAATGAGATATCCAACTCTTTCCCCTTCCAAACCTGAGAGCCTTCCTATAGCATGAGATGTGATATCCAAGTCCTTCCCATTCCAATACTGAGACCCTTCCTATAGCTTGAGATGTGATATCCAACTCCTTCCCATTCCAATTCTGAGACCCTTCCTATAGCATGAGATCTGATATCTCAATGCTTATACCAAACCTGAGAGCCTACCTATAACATGAGATGTGATATCCAAGTCCATCCCATTCCAATCCTTAGACCCTTCCTACAGCATGCGATGTGATATCTCAATGATTCTAATACCAAACCAGAGACTCTTCCTATAACATGAGATGGGATATCCAACTCCTTCCCATTCCAATTCTGAGACCCTTCCTATACTATGAGACTTGATATCTCAATGCTTCTAATACCAAACCTGAGACCCGTAATATAACATGAGATGTGATATCCAAATCCTTCCCCTTCCAAACCTTAGACCCTTCCTTTATCATGAGATGTGATATCCAACTCCTTCCCATTCCAATCCCGAGACCCTTCCGATATCATGAGATGTGATATCTCAATGCTTCTAATACCAAACCTGAGACCCTTCCTATAACATGAGATGGGAATATCCAACTCCTTCCCATTCCAATCTTGAGACCCTTCCGATAGCAGAGATGTGATATCTCAATGCTTATACCACACCTGAGATCCTTCCTATAACATGAGATGTGATATCCAACTCCTTCCCATTCCAATCCTGAGACACTTCCTATAGCATGAGATGTGATATCTCACTGCTTATACCAAACCTGAGACCCTTCCCATAGCAGGAGATGTGATATCCAACTCCTTCCCATTCCAATCCTCAGACCCTTCCTATAGCATGAGATGTGATATCTCAATGCTTCTAATGTCAAACTTGAGACCCTACATATAGCATGAGATGTGATATCCAAGTCCTTCCCATTCCAATCCTGAGACACTTCCTATAGCATGAGATGTGATATCTCAATGCTTCTAATACCAAACCTGAGACTCTTCCTATAACATGAGATGGGATATCCAACTCCTTCCAATTCCAATCCTGAGACCCTTTTGATAGCAGAGATGTGATATCTCAATGTTTATACCAAACCTGAGACCCTTCCTACGGCATGAGATGTCATATTCAACTCCTTCCCATTCCAATCCTGAGACCCTTCCTATAGCATGAGATTTGATATCCAACTCCTTCCCATTCCAATCCTGAGACCCTTCCTATAGCATGAGTTGTGATGTCTCAATGCTTCTAATACCAAACCTGAGATCCTTCCTATAACATGAGATGTGATATCCAACTCCTTCCATTCCAATCCTGAGATCCTTCCTATAGCATGAGATGTGATATATCAATGCTTATACCAAACCTGAGACCCTTCCTATAGCATGAGATGTGATATCCAACTCCTTCCCATTCCAATCCTGAGACCCTTCCTATAGCCTGAGATGTGATATCCAATTCCTTCCCATTCCAATCCTGAGACCCTTCCTATAGCATGAGATGTGATATCTCAATGCTTATACCAAACCTGAGAGCCTACCTATAACATGAGATGTGATATCCAAGTCCATCCCATTCCAATCCTTAGACCCTTCCTACAGCATGCGATGTGATATCTCAATTATTCTAATACCAAACCAGAGACTCTTCCTATAACATGAGATGGGATATCCAACTCCTTCCCATTCCAATCCTGAGCCGCTTCCGATAGCAGAGATGTGATATCTCAATGCTTATACCAAACCTGAGACCCTTCCTATAACATGAGATGTGATATCCAACTCCTTCCCGTTCCAAACCTGAGACACTAACTATAGCATATGTGATATCCAACTCCTTCCCATTCCAAACATGAGACCCTTCCTATAGCAAGAAAGTAATATCCAACTCCTACCCATTCCAATCCTGAGACCCTTCCTATAGCAAGAGATGTGATATCCAAATCCTTCCCATTCCAATCCTGAGACCCTTCCTATAACATGAGATGTTATATCCAACTTCTTCCCATTCCAACCTGAGACACTTCCTATAGCATGAGAAGGGATATCCAACTCCTTCCCAATCCAAACCTGAGACCCTTCCTATGGCATGAGATGTGATATCCAACTCCTTGCCATTCAAATCCTGAGACCCTTCCTATAGCATGAGAAGGGATATCCAACTCCTTCCCAATCCAATCCTGAGACCCTTCCGATAGCAGCGACGTGATATCTCAATGCTTCTACCAAACCTGAGATCCTTCCTATAACATGAGATGTGATATCCAATTCCTTCCCATTCCAAACCTGAGACCCTTCCTATTGGATGAGATGTGATATCCAACTCCTTCCCATTCCAACCCTGAGACCCTTCCTATAGCATGAGATGTGATGTCTCAATGCTTCTAATACCAAACCTGAGATCCTTCCTATAACATGAGATGTGATATCCAACTCCTTCCATTCCAATCCTGAGACCCGTCCTATAGCATGAGATGTGATATCTCAATGCTTATACCAAACCTGAGACCCTTCCTATAGCATGAGATGTGATATCCAACTGCTTCCCATTCCAATCCTGAGACCCTTCCTATAGCATGAGATGTGATATCTCAATGCTTCTAATACCAAACCTAAGAGCCTATCTATAGCATGAGATGTGATATCCAAGTCCTTCACATTCCAACCCTTAGACCCTTCCTACAGCATGCAATATGATATCTCAATGATTCTAATAACAAACCTGAGACCCGTCCTATAACATGAGATGGGATATCCAACTCCTTCCCATTCCAATCCTGAAACACTTCCGATAGCAGAGATGTGATATCTCAATGCTTATACCAAACCTGAGACCCTTCCTATAACATGAGATGTGATATCCAAATCCTTCTCGTTCCAAACCTGAGACCCTTCCTTTAGCATGAGATGTGATATCCAGCTCCTTCCCATTCCAATCCTGAGACACTTCCGATAGCATGAGATGTGATATCTCAATGCTTCTAATATCAAAACTGAGACCCTCCCTATAGCATGATATGTGATATCGAAGTCCTTCCCATTCCAATCCTGAGACCCTCCCTATATCATGAGATGTGATATCCAACTCCTTCCCATTCCAATCCTGAGACCCTTCCTATAGCATGAGATATGATATCTCAATACTTCTAATACCAAACGTGAGATCCTTCCGATAACATGAGATGTGATATCCAAATCCTTCCCCTTCCAAACCTGAGACCCTCCCTTTAGCATGAAATGTGATATCCAACTCCTTCCTATTCCAATCCTGAGACTCTTCTGATAGCATGAGATGTGATATCTCAATGCTTCTAATACCAAACCTGAGATCCTTCCGATAGCGAGATGTGATATCTCAATGCTTCTAATACCAAACCTGAGATCCTTCCTATAACATGAGATGTGATATCCAAATCCTTCCCCTTCCAAACCTGAGACCCTCCCTTTAGCATGAGATGTGATATCTAACTCCTTCCCATTCCATTCCTGAGACCCTTCTGATAGCATGAGATGTGATATCTCAATGCCTCTAATACCAAACCTGAGATCCTACCTCTAACATGAAATGAGATATCCAACTCTTTCCCCTTCCAAACCTGAGAGCCTTCCTATAGCATGAGATGTGATATCCAAGTCCTTCCCATTCCAATACTGAGACCCTTCCTATAGCTTGAGATGTGATATCCAACTCCTTCCCATTCCAATTCTGAGACCCTTCCTATAGCATGAGATGTGATATCTCAATGCTTATACCAAACCTGAGAGCCTACCTATAGCATGAGATGTGATATCCAAGTCCATCCCATTCCAATCCTTAGACCCTTCCTACAGCATGCGATGTGAATATCTCAATGATTCTAATACCAAACCAGAGACTCTTCCTATAACATATGGGATATCCAACTCCTTCCCATTCCAATTCTGTGACCCTTCCTATACTATGAGACTTGATATCTCAATGCTTCTAATACCAAACCTGAGACCCGTAATATAACATGAGATGTGATATCCAAATCCTTCCAAACCTTAGACCCATCCTTTATCATGAGATGTGATATCCAACTCCTTCCCATTCCAATCCTGAGACCCTTCCGATATCATGAGATGTGATATCTCAAAGCTTCTAATATCAAACTTGAGACCCTCCCTATAGCATGAGATGTGATATCCAAGTCCTTCCCATTCCAATCCTGAGACCCTTCCTATAGCATGAGATGTGATATCTCAATGCTTCTAATACCAAACCTGAGACCCTTCCTATAACATGAGATGGGAATATCCAACTCCTTCCCATTCCAATCTTGAGACCCTTCCGATAGCAGAGATGTGATATCTCAATGCTTATACCACACCTGAGATCCTTCCTATAACATGAGATGTGATATCCAACTCCTTCCCATTCCAATCCTGAGACACTTCCTATAGCATGAGATGTGATATCTCACTGCTTATACCAAACCTGAGACCCTTCCCATAGCAGGAGATGTGATATCCAACTCCTTCCCATTCCAATCCTCAGACCCTTCCTATAGCATGAGATGTGATATCTCAATGCTTCTAATGTCAAACTTGAGACCCTACCTATAGCATGAGATGTGATATCCAAGTCCTTCCCATTCCAATCCTGAGACACTTCCTATAGCATGAGATGTGATATCTCAATGCTTCTAATACCAAACCTGAGACTCTTCCTATAACATGAGATGGGATATCCAACTCCTTCCAATTCCAATCCTGAGACCCTTTTGATAGCAGAGATGTGATATCTCAATGTTTATACCAAACCTGAGACCCTTCCTACGGCATGAGATGTCATATTCAACTCCTTCCCATTCCAATCCTGAGACCCTTCCTATAGCATGAGATTTGATATCCAACTCCTTCCCATTCCAATCCTGAGACCCTTCCTATAGCATGAGATGTGATGTCTCAATGCTTCTAATACCAAACCTGAGATCCTTCCTATAACATGAGATGTGATATCCAACTCCTTCCATTCCAATCCTGAGACCCTTCCTATAGCATGAGATGTGATATCTCAATGCTTATACCAAACCTGAGACCCTTCCTATAGCATGAGATGTGATATCCAACTCCTTCCCATTCCAATCCTGAGACCCTTCCTATAGCCTGAGATGTGATATCCAATTCCTTCCCATTCCAATCCTGAGACCCTTCCTATAGCATGAGATGTGATATCTCAATGCTTATACCAAACCTGAGAGCCTACCTATAACATGAGATGTGATATCCAAGTCCATCCCATTCCAATCCTTAGACCCTTCCTACAGCATGCGATGTGATATCTCAATGATTCTAATACCAAACCAGAGACTCTTCCTATAACATGAGATGGGATATCCAACTCCTTCCCATTCCAATCCTGAGCCGCTTCCGATAGCAGAGATGTGATATCTCAATGCTTATACCAAACCTGAGACCCTTCCTATAACATGAGATGTGATATCCAACTCCTTCCCGTTCCAAACCTGAGACACTAACTATAGCATATGTGATATCCAACTCCTTCCCATTCCAAACATGAGACCCTTCCTATAGCAAGAAAGTAATATCCAACTCCTACCCATTCCAATCCTGAGACCCTTCCTATAGCAAGAGATGTGATATCCAAATCCTTCCCATTCCAATCCTGAGACCCTTCCTATAACATGAGATGTGATATCCAACTCCTTCCCATTCCAACCTGAGAAACTTCCTATAGCATGAGAAGGGATATCCAACTCCTTTCCAATCCAATCCTGAGACCCTTCCGATAGCAGAGATGTGATATCTCAATGCTTATACCAAACCTGGGACCCTTCCTATGGCATGAGATGTGATATCCAACTCCTTGCCATTCAAATCCTGAGACCCTTCCTATAGCATGAGAAGGGATATCCAACTCCTTCCCAATCCAATCCTGAGACCCTTCCGATAGCAGCGACGTGATATCTCAATGCTTCTACCAAACCTGAGACCCTTCCTTTAGCATGAGATGTGATATCCAAATCCTTCACATTCCAATCCTGAGACCCTTCCTATAGCATGAGATGTGATATCTCAATGCTTCTAATACCAAACCTGAGATCCTTCCTATAACATGAGATATGATATCCAATTCCTTCCCATTCCAAACCTGAGACCCTTCCTATTGGATGAGATGTGACATCCAACTCCTTCCTATTCCAACCCTGACACCCTTCCTATAGCATGAGATGTGATGTCTCAATGCTTCTAATACCAAACCTGAGATCCTTCCTATAACATGAGATGTGATATCCAACTCCTTCCATTCCAATCCTGAGACCCGTCCTATAGCATGAGATGTGATATCTCAATGCTTATACCAAACCTGAGACCCTTCCTATAGCATGAGATGTGATATCTCAATGCTTCTAATACCAAACCTGAGATCCTTCCTCTAACATGAAATGTGATATCCAACTCCTTCCCTTTCCAAACCTAAGAGCCTATCTATAGCATGAGATGTGATATCCAAGTCCATCACATTCCAACCTTTAGACCCTTCCTACAGCATGCAATATGATATCTCAATGATTCTGATAACAAACCTGAGACCCGTCCTATAACATGGAATGGGATATCCAACTCCTTCCCATTCCAATCCTGAGACACTTCCGATAGCAGAGATGTGATATCTCAATGCTTATACCAAACCTGAGACCCTTCCTATAACATGAGATGTGATATCCAAATCCTTCTCGTTCCAAACCTGAGACCCTTCCTTTAGCATGAGATGTGATATCCAGCTCCTTCCCATTCCAATCCTGAGACACTTCCGATAGCATGAGATGTGATATCTCAATGCTTCTAATATCAAAACTGAGACCCTCCCTATAGCATGATATGTGATATCTAAGTCCTTCCCATTCCAATCCTGAGACCCTCCCTATAGCATGAGATGTGATATCCAACTCCTTCCCATTCCAATCCTGAGACCCTTCCTATAGCATGAGATATGATATCTCAATACTTCTAATACCAAACGTGAGATCCTTCCGATAACATGAGATGTGATATCCAAATCCTTCCCCTTCCAAACCTGAGACCCTCCCTTTAGCATGAAATGTGATATCCAACTCCTTCCTATTCCAATCCTGAGACTCTTCTGATGCATGAGATGCGATATCTCAATGCTTCTAATACCAAACCTGAGATCCTTCCGATAGCATGAGATGTGATATCTCAATGCTTCTAATACCAAACCTGAGATCCTTCCTATAACATGAGATGTGATATCCAAATCCTTCCCCTTCCAAACCTGAGACCCTCCCTTTAGCATGAGATGTGATATCTAACTCCTTCCCATTCCATTCCTGAGACCCTTCTGATAGCATGAGATGTGATATCTCAATGCTTCTAATACCAAACCTGAGATCCTACCTCTAACATGAAATGAGATATCCAACTCTTTCCCCTTCCAAACCTGAGAGCCTTCCTATAGCATGAGATGTGATATCCAAGTCCTTCCCATTCCAATACTGAGACCCTTCCTATAGCTTGAGATGTGATATCCAACTCCTTCCCATTCCAATTCTGAGACCCTTCCTATAGCATGAGATGTGATATCTCAATGCTTATACCAAACCTGAGAGCCTACCTATAGCATGAGATGTGATATCCAAGTCCATCCCATTCCAATCCTTAGACCCTTCCTACAGCATGCGATGTGAATATCTCAATGATTCTAATACCAAACCAGAGACTCTTCCTATAACATGGCATGGGATATCCAACTCCTTCCCATTCCAATTCTGAGACCCTTCCTATACTATGAGACTTGATTTCTCAATGCTTCTAATACCAAACCTGAGACCCGTAATATAACATGAGATGTGATATCCAAATCCTTCCCCTTCCAAACCTTAGACCCTTCCTTTATCATGAGATGTGATATCCAACTCCTTCCCATTCCAATCCTGAGACCCTTCCGATATCATGAGATGTGATATCTCAAAGCTTCTAATATCAAACTTGATACCCTCCCTATAGCATGAGATGGGATATCCAACTCCTTCCAATTCCAATCCTGAGACCCTTTTGATAGCAGAGATGTGATATCTCAATGTTTATACCAAACCTGAGACCCTTCCTACGGCATGAGATGTCATATTCAACTCCTTCCCATTCCAATCCTGAGACCCTTCCTATAGCATGAGATGTGATGTCTCAATGCTTCTAATACCAAACCTGAGATCCTTCCTATAACATGAGATGTGATATCCAACTCCTTCCATTCCAATCCTGAGACCCTTCCTATAGCATGAGATGTGATATCTCAATGCTTATACCAAACCTGAGATCCTTCCTCTAACATGAAATGTGATATCCAACTCCTTCACTTTCCAAACCTGAGAGCCTATCTATAGCATGAGATGTGATATCCAAGTCCTTCCCATTCCAATCCTTAGACCCTTCCTACAGCATGCAATATGATATCTCAATGATTCTAATAAAAAACCTGAGACCCGTCCTATAACATGAGATGGGATATCCAACTCCTTCCCATTCCAATCCTGAGACACGTCCGATAGCAGAGATGTGATATCTCAATGTTTATACCAAACCTGAGACCCTTCCTATAACATGAGATGTGATATCCAACTCCTTCCCGTTCCAAACCTGAGACCCTTCCTTTAGCATGAGATGTGATATCCAGCTCCTTCCCATTCCAATCCTGAGACACTTCTGATAGCATAAGATGTGATATCTCAATGCTTCTAATATCAAAACTGAGACCCTCCCTATAGCATATGTGATATCTAAGTCCTTCCCATTCCAATCCTGAGACCCTTCCTATAGCATGAGATGTGATATCTCAATGCTTCTACCAAACCTGAGACCCTTCCTTTAGCATGAGATGTGATATCCAACTCCTTCCCATTCCAATCCTGAGACCCTTCCTATAGCATGAGATGTGATATCTCAATACTTCTAATACCAAACCTGAGATCCTTCCGATAACATGAGATGTGATATCTCAATACTTCTAATACCAAACCTGAGATCCATCCTATAACATGAGATGTGATATCCAAATCCTTCCCCTTCCAAACCTGAGACCCTCCCTTTAGCATGAGATGTGATATCCAACTCCTTCCCATTCCAATCCTGAGACCCTTCTGATAGCATAAGATATGATATCTCAATGCTTCTATACCAAACCTGAGATCCTTCTGATAGCATGAGATGTGATATCTCAATGCTTCTAATACCAAACCTGAGATCCTACCTCTAACATGAAATGTGATATCCAACTCTTTCCCCTTGCAAACCTGAGAGCCTTCCTATAGCATGAGATGTGATATCCAAGTCCTTCCCATTCCAATCCTGAGACCCTTCCTATAACATGAGATGTGATATCCAACTCCTTCCCATTCCAACCTGAGACCCTTCCTATAGCATGAGATGGGATATCCAACTCCTTCCAAATCCAATCCCGATACCCTTCCGATAGCATGAGATGTGATATCCCAATGCTTCTACCAAACCTGAGACCCATATTATGGCATGAGATGTGATATCAAACTCCTTCCCATTCTAATCCTGAGACCCTTCCTATACCATGAGACTTGATATCTCAATGCTTCTAATACCAAACCTGAGACCCGTCCTATAACATGAGATGTGATATCCAAATCCTTCCCCTTCCAAACCTTAGACCCTTCCTTTATCATGAGATGTGATATCCAACTCCTTCCCATTCCAATCTTGAGACCCTTCCGATATCATGAAATGTTATATCTCAATGCTTCTATCAAACTTGAGACCCTCCCTATAGCATGAGATGTGATATCCAAGTCCTTACCATTCCAATCCTGAGACCCTTCCTATAGCATGAGATGTGATATCTCAATGCTTCTAATACCAAACCTGAGACCCTTCCTATAACATGAGATGGGAATATCCAACTCCTTCCCATTCCAATCCTTAGACCCTTCCTACAGCATGCAATATGATATCTCAATGATTTTAATAAAAAACCTGAGACCCGTCCTATAACATGAGATGGGATATCCAACTCCTTCCCATTCCAATCCTGAGACACTTCCGATGGTAGAGATGTGATATCTCAATGTTTATACCAAACCTGAGACCTTTCCTATAACATGAGATGTGATATCCAACTCCTTCCCATTCCAATCCTGAGACCCTTCCTATAGCATGAGATGTGATATCCAACTCCATCCCATTCCAATCCTGAGACCCTTCTGATAGCATAAGATATGATATCTCAATGCTTCTATACCAAACCTGAGATCCTTCTGATAGCATATGTGATATCTCAATGCTTCTAATACCAAACCTGAGATCCTACATCTAACATGAAATGTGATATCCAACTCTTTCCCCTTGCAAACCTGAGAGCCTTCCTATAGCATGAGATGTGATATCCAAGTCCTTCCCATTCCAATCCTGAGACCATTCCTATAACATGAGATGTGATATCCAACTCCTTCCCATTCCAACCTGAGACCCTTCCTATAGCATGAGATGGGATATCCAACTCCTTCCAAATCCAATCCCGATACCCTTCCGATAGCATGAGATGTGATATCCCAATGCTTCTACCAAACCTGAGACCCATATTATGGCATGAGATGTGATATCAAACTCCTTCCCATTCTAATCCTGAGACCCTTCCTATACCATGAGACTTGATATCTCAATGCTTCTAATACCAAACCTGAGACCCGTCCTATAACATGAGATGTGATATCCAAATCCTTCCCCTTCCAAACCTTAGACCCTTCCTTTATCATGAGATGTGATATCCAACTCCTTCCCATTCCAATCTTGAGACCCTTTCCGATATCATGAAATGTGAATTCTCAATGCTTCTATCAAACTTGAGACCCTCCCTATAGCATGAGATGTGATATCCAAGTCCTTCCCATTCCAATCCTGAGACCCTTCCTATAGCATGAGATGTGATATCTCAATGCTTCTAATACCAAACCTGAGACCCTTCCTATAACAAGAGATGGGAATATCCAACTCCTTCCCATTCCAATCCTTAGACCCTTCCTACAGCATGCAATATGATATCTCAATGATTTTAATAAAAAACCTGAGACCCGTCCTATAACATGAGATGGGATATCCAACTCCTTCCCATTCCAATCCTGAGACACTTCCGATGGTAGAGATGTGATATCTCAATGTTTATACCAAACCTGAGACCTTTCCTATAACATGAGATGTGATATCCAACTCCTTCCCATTCCAATCCTGAGACCCTTCCTATAGCATGAGATGTGATATCCAACTCCATCCCATTCCAATCCTGAGACCCTTCTGATAGCATAAGATATAATATCTCAATGCTTCTATACCAAACCTGAGATCCTTCTGATAGCATATGTGATATCTCAATGCTTCTAATACCAAACCTGAGATCCTACATCTAACATGAAATGTGATATCCAACTCTTTCCCCTTGCAAACCTGAGAGCCTTCCTATAGCATGAGATGTGATATCCAAGTCCTTCCCATTCCAATCCTGAGACCCTTCCTATAACATGAGATGTGATATCCAACTCCTTCCCATTCCAACCTGAGACCCTTCCTATAGCATGAGATGGGATATCCAACTCCTTCCAAATCCAATCCCGATACCCTTCCGATAGCATGAGATGTGATATCCCAATGCTTCTACCAAACCTGAGACCCATATTATGGCATGAGATGTGATATCAAACTCCTTCCCATTCTAATCCTGAGACCCTTCCTATACCATGAGACTTGATATCTCAATGCTTCTAATACCAAACCTGAGACCCGTCCTATAACATGAGATGTGATGTCCAAATCCTTCCCCTTCCAAACCTTAGACCCTTCCTTTATCATGAGATGTGATATCCAACTCCTTCCCATTCCAATCTTGAGACCCTTCCGATATCATGAAATGTGATATCTCAATGCTTCTATCAAACTTGAGACCCTCCCTATAGCATGAGATGTGATATCCAAGTCCTTCCCATTCCAATCCTGAGACCCTTCCTATAGCATGAGATGTGATATCTCAATGCTTCTAATACCAAACCTGAGACCCTTCCTATAACATGAGATGGGAATATCCAACTCCTTCCCATTCCAATCCTTAGACCCTTCCTACAGCATGCAATATGATATCTCAATGATTTTAATAAAAAACCTGAGACCCGTCCTATAACATGAGATGGGATATCCAACTCCTTCCCATTCCAATCCTGAGACACTTCCGATGGTAGAGATGTGATATCTCAATGTTTATACCAAACCTGAGACCCTTCCTATAACATGAGATGTGATATCCAACTCCTTCCCATTCCAATCCTGAGACCCTTCCTATAGCATGAGATGTGATATCCAACTCCATCCCATTCCAATCCTGAGACCCTTCCTATAGCATGAGATGTGATGTCTCAATGCTTCTAATACCAAACCTGAGATCCTTCCTTTAACATGAGATGTGATATCCAACTCCTTCCATTCCAATCCTTAGACCCTTCCTACAGCATGCAATATGATATCTCAATGATTTTAATAAAAAACCTGAGACCCGTCCTATAACATGAGATGGGATATCCAACTTCTTCCAAATCCAATACTGATACCCTTCCGATAGCATGAGATGTGATATCCCAATGCTTCTACCAAACCTGAGACCCATACTATGGCATGAGATGTGATATCAAACTCCTTCCCATTCCAATCCTGAGACCCTTCCTATAGCTTGAGGTGTGATATCCAACTCCTTTCCATTCCAATTCTGAGACCCTTCTTATACCATGAGACTTGATATCTCAATGCTTCTAATATTAAACCTGAGACCCGTCCTATAACATGAGATGTGATATCCAAATCCTTCCCCTTCCAAACCTTAGACCTTTCCTTTATCATGAGATGTGATATCCAACTCCTTCCCATTCCAATCCTGAGACCCTTCCGATATCATGAGATTTGTTATCTCAATGCTTCTAATATCAAACTTGAGACCCTCCCTATAGCATGAGATGTGACATCCAAGTCCTTCCCATTCCAATCCTGAGACCCTTCCTATAGCATGAGATGTGATATCTCTATGCTTCTAATACCAAACCTGAGACCCTTCCAATAACATGAGATGGGATATCCAACTCCTTCCCATTCCAATCCTGAGACCTTTCCGATAGCAGAGATGTGATATCTCAATGCTTATACCAAACCTGAGAACCTTCCTATGGCCTGAGATGTCATATACAACTCCTTCCCATTCCAATCCTGAGACCCTTCCTTTAGCATGAGATGTGATATCTCAATGCTTATACCAAATCTGTGACCCTTCCTATAGCATGAGATGTGATATCCAATTCCTTCCCATTCCAATCCTGAGACCCTTCCTATAGCATGAGATGTGATATCTCAATGCTTATACCAAACCTGAGAGCCTACCTATAACATGAGATGTGATATCCAAGTCTATCCCATTCCAATCCTTAGACCCTTCCTACAGCATGCGATGTGATATCTCAATAATTCTAATACCAAACCAGAGACTCTTCCTATAACATGAGATGGGATATCCAACTCCTTCCCATTCCAATCCTGAGCCGCTTCCGATAGCAGAGATGTGATATCTCAATGCTTATACCAAACCTGAGACCCTTCCTATAACATGAGATGTGATATCCAACTCCTTCCCGTTCCAAACCTGAGACACTAACTATAGCATATGTGATATCCAACTCCTTCCCATTCCAAACATGAGACCCTTCCTATAGCAAGAAAGTAATATCCAACTCCTACCCATTCCAATCCTGAGACCCTTCCTATAGCAAGAGATGTGATATCCAAATCCTTCCCATTCCAATCCTGAGACCCTTCCTATAACATGAGATGTGATATCCAACTCCTTCCCATTCCAACCTGAGACACTTCCTATAGCATGAGAAGGGATATCCAACTCCTTCCCAATCCAATCCTGAGACCCTTCCGATAGCAGAGATGTGATATCTCAATGCTTATACCAAACCTGAGACCCTTCCTATGGCATGAGATGTGATATCCAACTCCTTGCCATTCAAATCCTGAGACCCTTCCCATAGCATGAGAAGGGATATCCAACTCCTTCCCAATCCAATCCTGAGACCCTTCCGATAGCAGCGACGTGATATCTCAATGCTTCTACCAAACCTGAGACCCTTCCTTTAGCATGAGATGTGATATCCAAATCCTTCACATTCCAATCCTGAGACCCTTCCTATAGCATGAGATGTGATATCTCAATGCTTCTAATACCAAACCTGAGATCCTTCCTATAACATGAGATGTGATATCCAATTCCTTCCCATTCCAAACCTGAGACCCTTCCTATTGGATGACATGTGATATCCAACTCCTTCCCATTCCAACCTTGAGACCCTTCCTATAGCATGAGATGTGATGTCTCAATGCTTCTAATACCAAACCTGAGATCCTTCCTATAACATGAGATGTGATATCCAACTCCTTCTATTCCAATCCTGAGACCCGTCCTATAGCATGAGATGTGATATCTCAAGGCTTATACCAAACCTGAGACCCTTCCTATAGCATGAGATGTGATATCCAACTGCTTCCCATTCCAATCCTGAGACCCTTCCTATAGCATGCAATATGATATCTCAATGATTCTAATAACAAACCTGAGACCCGTCCTATAGCATGAGATATGATATCCAAGTCCTTCGCATTCCAATCCTGAGACCCTTCTATAACATGAAATGTGATATCCAACTCCTTCCCATTCCAACCTGAGACCATTCCTATAACATGAGATGGGATATCCAACTTCTTCCAAATCCAATACTGATACCCTTCCGATAGCATGAGATGTGATATCCCAATGCTTCTACCAAACCTGAGACCCATACTATGGCATGAGATGTGATATCAAACTCCTTCCCATTCCAATCCTGAGACCCTTCCTGTAGCTTGAGGTGTGATATCCAACTCCTTCCCATTCCAATTCTGAGACCCTTCTTATACCATGAGACTTGATATCTCAATGCTTCTAATATTAAACCTGAGACCCGTCCTATAACATGAGATGTGATATCCAAATCCTTCCCCTTCCAAACCTTAGACCCTTCCTTTATCATGAGATGTGATATCCAACTCCTTCCCATTCCAATCCTGAGACCCTTCCGATATCATGAGATTTGTTATCTCAATGCTTCTAATATCAAACTTGAGACCCTCCCTATAGCATGAGATGTGACATCCAAGTCCTTCCCATTCCAATCCTGAGACCCTTCCTATAGCATGAGATGTGATATCTCTATGCTTCTAATACCAAACCTGAGACCCTTCCTATAACATGAGATGGGATATCCAACTCCTTCCCATTCCAATCCTGAGACCTTTCCGATAGCAGAGATGTGATATCTCAATGCTTATACCAAACCTGAGAACCTTCCTATGGCCTGAGATGTCATATACAACTCCTTCCCATTCCAATCCTGAGACCCTTCCTTTAGCATGAGATGTGATATCTCAATGCTTATACCAAATCTGAGACCCTTCCTATAGCATGAGATGTGATATCCAATTCCTTCCCATTCCAATCCTGAGACCCTTCCTATAGCATGAGATGTGATATCTCAATGCTTATACCAAACCTGAGAGCCTACCTATAACATGAGATGTGATATCCAAGTCTATCCCATTCCAATCCTTAGACCCTTCCTACAGCATGCGATGTGATATCTCAATAATTCTAATACCAAACCAGAGACTCTTCCTATAACATGAGATGGGATATCCAACTCCTTCCCATTCCAATCCTGAGCCGCTTCCGATAGCAGAGATGTGATATCTCAATGCTTATACCAAACCTGAGACCCTTCCTATAACATGAGATGTGATATCCAACTCCTTCCCGTTCCAAACCTGAGACACTAACTATAGCATATGTGATATCCAACTCCTTCCCATTCCAAACATGAGACCCTTCCTATAGCAAGAAAGTAATATCCAACTCCTACCCATTCCAATCCTGAGACCCTTCCTATAGCAAGAGATGTGATATCCAAATCCTTCCCATTCCAATCCTGAGACCCTTCCTATAACATGAGATGTGATATCCAACTCCTTCCCATTCCAACCTGAGACACTTCCTATAGCATGAGAAGGGATATCCAACTCCTTCCCAATCCAATCCTGAGACCCTTCCGATAGCAGAGATGTGATATCTCAATGCTTATACCAAACCTGAGTCCCTTCCTATGGCATGAGATGTGATATCCAACTCCTTGCCATTCAAATCCTGAGACCCTTCCTATAGCATGAGAAGGGATATCCAACTCCTTCCCAATCCAATCCTGAGACCCTTCCGATAGCAGCGACGTGATATCTCAATGCTTCTACCAAACCTGAGACCCTTCCTTTAGCATGAGATGTGATATCCAAATCCTTCACATTCCAATCCTGAGACCCTTCCTATAGCATGAGATGTGATATCTCAATGCTTCTAATACCAAACCTGAGATCCTTCCTATAACATGAGATGTGATATTGAATTCCTTCCCATTCCAAACCTGAGACCCTTCCTATTGGATGAGATGTGATACCCAACTCCTTCCCATTCCAACCTTGAGACCCTTCCTATAGCATGAGATGTGATGTCTCAATGCTTCTAATACCAAACCTGAGATCCTTCCTATAACATGAGATGTGATATCCAACTCCTTCCATTCCAATCCTGAGACCCGTCCTATAGCATGAGATGTGATATCTCAAGGCTTATACCAAACCTGAGACCCTTCCTATAGCATGAGATGTGATATCCAACTGCTTCCCATTCCAATCCTGAGACCCTTCCTATAGCATGAGATGTGATATCTCAATGCTTCTAATACCAAACCTGAGATCCTTCCTCTAACATGAAATGTGATATCCAACTCCTTCCCTTTCCACACCTAAGAGCCTATCTATAGCATGAGATGTGATATCCAAGTCCTTCACATTCCAACCCTTAGACCCTTCCTACAGCATGCAATATGATATCTCAATGATTCTAATAACAAACCTGAGACCCGTCCTATAACATGAGATGGGATATCCAACTCCTTCCCATTCCAATCCTGAGACACTTCCGATAGCAGAGATGTGATATCTCAATGCTTATACCAAACCTGAGACCCTTCCTATAACATGAGATGTGATATCCAAATCCTTCCCGTTCCAAACCTGAGACCCTTCCTTTAGCATGAGATGTGATATCCAGCTCCTTCCCATTCCAATCCTGAGACACTTCCGATAGCATGAGATGTGATATCTCAATGCTTCTAATATCAAAACTGAGACCCTCCCTATAGCATGATATGTGATATCTAAGTCCTTCCCATTCCAATCCTGAGACCCTCCCTATAGCATGAGATGTGATATCCAACTCCTTCCCATTCCAATCCTGAGACCCTTCCTATAGCATGAGATATGATATCTCAATACTTCTAATACCAAACGTGAGATCCTTCCGATAACATGAGATGTGATATCCAAATCCTTCCCCTTCCAAACCTGAGACCCTCCCTTTAGCATGAAATGTGATATCCAACTCCTTCCTATTCCAATCCTGAGACTCTTCTGATAGCATGAGATGTGATATCTCAATGCTTCTAATACCAAACCTGAGATCCTTCCGATAGCATGAGATGTGATATCTCAATGCTTCTAATACCAAACCTGAGATCCTTCCTATAACATGAGATGTGATATCCAAATCCTTCCCCTTCCAAACCTGAGACCCTCCCTTTAGCATGAGATGTGATATCTAACTCCTTCCCATTCCATTCCTGAGACCCTTCTGATAGCATGAGATGTGATATCTCAATGCCTCTAATACCAAACCTGAGATCCTACCTCTAACATGAAATGAGATATCCAACTCTTTCCCCTTCCAAACCTGAGAGCCTTCCTATAGCATGAGATGTGATATCCAAGTCCTTCCCATTCCAATACTGAGACCCTTCCTATAGCTTGAGATGTGATATCCAACTCCTTCCCATTCCAATTCTGAGACCCTTCCTATAGCATGAGATGTGATATCTCAATGCTTATACCAAACCTGAGAGCCTACCTATAACATGAGATGTGATATCCAAGTCCATCCCATTCCAATCCTTAGACCCTTCCTACAGCATGCGATGTGATATCTCAATGATTCTAATACCAAACCAGAGACTCTTCCTATAACATGAGATGGGATATCCAACTCCTTCCCATTCCAATTCTGAGACCCTTCCTATACTATGAGACTTGATATCTCAATGCTTCTAATACCAAACCTGAGACCCGTAATATAACATGAGATGTGATATCCAAATCCTTCCCCTTCCAAACCTTAGACCCTTCCGATATCATGAGATGTGATATCTCAAAGCTTCTAATATCAAACTTGAGACCCTCCCTATAGCATGAGATGTGATATCCAAGTCCTTCCCATTCCAATCCTGAGACCCTTCCTATAGCATGAGATGTGATATCTCAATGCTTCTAATACCAAACCTGAGACCCTTCCTATAACATGAGATGGGAATATCCAACTCCTTCCCATTCCAATCTTGAGACCCTTCCGATAGCAGAGATGTGATATCTCAATGCTTATACCAAACCTGAGATCCTTCCTATAACATGAGATGTGATATCCAACTCCTTCCCATTCCAATCCTGAGACACTTCCTATAGCATGAGATGTGATATCTCACTGCTTATACCAAACCTGAGACACTTCCCATAGCAGGAGATGTGATATCCAACTCCTTCCCATTCCAATCCTCAGACCCTTCCTATAGCATGAGATGTGATATCTCAATGCTTCTAATGTCAAACTTGAGACCCTACCTATAGAATGAGATGTGATATCCAAGTCCTTCCCATTCCAATCCTGAGACACTTCCTATAGCATGAGATGTGATATCCCAATGCTTCTAATACCAAACTTGAGACTCTTCCTATAACATGAGATGGGATATCCAACTCCTTCCCATTCCAATCCTGAGACCCTTTTGATAGCAGAGATGTGATATCTCAATGTTTATACCAAACCTGAGACCCTTCCTACGGCATGAGATGTCATATTCAACTCCTTCCCATTCCAATCCTGAGACCCTTCCTATAGCATGAGATTTGATATCCAACTCCTTCCCATTCCAATCCTGAGACCCTTCCTATAGCATGAGATGTGATGTCTCAATGCTTCTAATACCAAACCTGAGATCCTTCCTATAACATGAGATCTGATATCCAACTCCTTCCATTCCAATCCTGAGACCCTTCCTATAGCATGAGATGTGATATCTCAATGCTTATACCAAACCTGAGACCCTTCCTATAGCATGAGATGTGATATCCAACTCCTTCCCATTCCAATCCTGAGACCCTTCCTATAGCATGAGATGTGATATCTCAATGCTTCTAATACCAAACCTGTGATCCTTCCTCTAACATGAAATGTGAGATCCAACTCCTTCCCTTTCCAAACCTAAGAGCCTATCTATAGCATGAGATGTGATATCCAAGTCCTTCACATTCCAACCCTTAGACCCTTCCTACAGCATGCAATATGATATCTCAATGATTCCAATAACAAACCTGAGACCCGTCCTATAACATGAGTAGGGATATCCAACTCCTTCCCATTCCAATCCTGAGACACTTCCGATAGCAGAGATGTGATATCTCAATGTTTATACCAAACCTGAGACCCTTCCTATAACATGAGATGTGATATCCAACTCCTTCCCGTTCCAAACCTGAGACCCTTCCTTTAGCATGAGATGTGATATCCAGCTCCTTCCCATTCCAATCCTGAGACACTTCCGATAGCATGAGATGTGATATCTCAATGCTTCTACCAAACCTGAGACCCTTCCTTTAGCATGAGATGTGATATCCAACTCCTTCCCATTCCAATCCTGAGACCCTTCCTATAGCATGAGATGTGATATCTCAATACTTCTAATACCAAACCTGAGATCCTTCCGATAACATGAGATGTGATATCTCAATACTTCTAATACCAAACCTGAGATCCATCCTATAACATGAGATGTGATATCCAACTCCTTCCCTTTCCAAACCTGAGAGCCGTTCTATAGCATGAGATGTGATAACCAGGTCCTTCCCATTCCAATCCTTAGACCCTTCCTACAGCATGCAATATGATATCTCAATGATTCTAATAACAAACCTGAGACCCGTCCTATAGCATGAGATATGATATCCAAGTCCTTCCCATTCCAATCCTGAGACCCTTCCTATAACACGAAATGTGATATCCAACTCCTTCCCATTCCAACCTGAGACCCTTCCTATAGCATGAGATGGGATATCCAACTTCTTCCAAATCCAATACTGATACCCTTCCGATAGCATGAGATGTGATATCCCAATGCTTCTACCAAACCTGAGACCCATACTATGGCATGAGATGTGATATCAAACTCCTTCCCATTCCAATCCTGAGACCCTTCCTGTAGCTTGAGGTGTGATATCCAACTCCTTCCCATTCCAATTCTGAGACCCTTCTTATACCATGAGACTTGATATCTCAATGCTTCTAATATTAAACCTGAGACCCGTCCTATAACATGAGATGTGATATCCAAATCCTTCCCCTTCCAAACCTTAGACCCTTCCTTTATCATGAGATGTGATATCCAACTCCTTCCCATTCCAATCCTGAGACCCTTCCGATATCATGAGATTTGTTATCTCAATGCTTCTAATATCAAACTTGAGACCCTCCCTATAGCATGAGATGTGACATCCAAGTCCTTCCCATTCCAATCCTGAGACCCTTCCTATAGCATGAGATGTGATATCTCTATGCTTCTAATACCAAACCTGAGACCCTTCCTATAACATGAGATGGGATATCCAACTCCTTCCCATTCCAATCCTGAGACCTTTCCGATAGCAGAGATGTGATATCTCAATGCTTATACCAAACCTGAGAACCTTCCTATGGCCTGAGATGTCATATACAACTCCTTCCCATTCCAATCCTGAGACCCTTCCTTTAGCATGAGATGTGATATCTCAATGCTTATACCAAATCTGAGACCCTTCCTATAGCATGAGATGTGATATCCAATTCCTTCCCATTCCAATCCTGAGACCCTTCCTATAGCATGAGATGTGATATCTCAATGCTTATACCAAACCTGAGAGCCTACCTATAACATGAGATGTGATATCCAAGTCTATCCCATTCCAATCCTTAGACCCTTCCTACAGCATGCGATGTGATATCTCAATAATTCTAATACCAAACCAGAGACTCTTCCTATAACATGAGATGGGATATCCAACTCCTTCCCATTCCAATCCTGAGCCGCTTCCGATAGCAGAGATGTGATATCTCAATGCTTATACCAAACCTGAGACCCTTCCTATAACATGAGATGTGATATCCAACTCCTTCCCGTTCCAAACCTGAGACACTAACTATAGCATATGTGATATCCAACTCCTTCCCATTCCAAACATGAGACCCTTCCTATAGCAAGAAAGTAATATCCAACTCCTACCCATTCCAATCCTGAGACCCTTCCTATAGCAAGAGATGTGATATCCAAATCCTTCCCATTCCAATCCTGAGACCCTTCCTATAACATGAGATGTGATATCCAACTCCTTCCCATTCCAACCTGAGACACTTCCTATAGCATGAGAAGGGATATCCAACTCCTTCCCAATCCAATCCTGAGACCCTTCCGATAGCAGAGATGTGATATCTCAATGCTTATACCAAACCTGAGTCCCTTCCTATGGCATGAGATGTGATATCCAACTCCTTGCCATTCAAATCCTGAGACCCTTCCTATAGCATGAGAAGGGATATCCAACTCCTTCCCAATCCAATCCTGAGACCCTTCCGATAGCAGCGACGTGATATCTCAATGCTTCTGCCAAACCTGAGACCCTTCCTTTAGCATGGGATGTGATATCCAAATCCTTCACATTCCAATCCTGAGACCCTTCCTATAGCATGAGATGTGATATCTCAATGCTTCTAATACCAAACCTGAGATCCTTCCTATAACATGAGATGTGATATCGAATTCCTTCCCATTCCAAACCTGAGACCCTTCCTATTGGATGAGATGTGATATCCAACTCCTTCCCATTCCAACCTTGAGACCCTTCCTATAGCATGAGATGTGATGTCTCAATGCTTCTAATACCAAACCTGAGATCCTTCCTATAACATGAGATGTGATATCCAACTCCTTCCATTCCAATCCTGAGACCCGTCCTATAGCATGAGATGTGATATCTCAAGGCTTATACCAAACCTGAGACCCTTCCTATAGCATGAGATGTGATATCCAACTGCTTCCCATTCCAATCCTGAGACCCTTCCTATAGCATGAGATGTGATATCTCAATGCTTCTAATACCAAACCTGAGATCCTTCCTCTAACATGAAATGTGATATCCAACTCCTTCCCTTTCCAAACCTAAGAGCCTATCTATAGCATGAGATGTGATATCCAAGTCCTTCACATTCCAACCCTTAGACCCTTCCTACAGCATGCAATATGATATCTCAATGATTCTAATAACAAACCTGAGACCTGTCCTATAACATGAGATGGGATATCCAACTCCTTCCCATTCCAATCCTGAGACACTTCCGATAGCAGAGATGTGATATCTCAATGCTTATACCAAACCTGAGACCCTTCCTATAACATGAGATGTGATATCCAAATCCTTCCCGTTCCAAACCTGAGACCCTTCCTTTAGCATGAGATGTGATATCCAGCTCCTTCCCATTCCAATCCTGAGACACTTCCGATAGCATGAGATGTGATATCTCAATGCTTCTAATATCAAAACTGAGACCCTCCCTATAGCATGATATGTGATATCTAAGTCCTTCCCATTCCAATCCTGAGACCCTCCCTATAGCATGAGATGTGATATCCAACTCCTTCCCATTCCAATCCTGAGACCCTTCCTATAGCATGAGATATGATATCTCAATACTTCTAATACCAAACGTGAGATCCTTCCGATAACATGAGATGTGATATCCAAATCCTTCCCCTTCCAAACCTGAGACCCTCCCTTTAGCATGAAATGTGATATCCAACTCCTTCCTATTCCAATCCTGAGACTCTTCTGATAGCATGAGATGTGATATCTCAATGCTTCTAATACCAAACCTGAGATCCTTCCGATAGCATGAGATGTGATATCTCAATGCTTCTAATACCAAACCTGAGATCCTTCCTATAACATGAGATGTGATATCCAAATCCTTCCCCTTCCAAACCTGAGACCCTCCCTTTAGCATGAGATGTGATATCTAACTCCTTCCCATTCCATTCCTGAGACCCTTCTGATAGCATGAGATGTGATATCTCAATGCCTCTAATACCAAACCTGAGATCCTACCTCTAACATGAAATGAGATATCCAACTCTTTCCCCTTCCAAACCTGAGAGCCTTCCTATAGCATGAGATGTGATATCCAAGTCCTTCCCATTCCAATACTGAGACCCTTCCTATAGCTTGAGATGTGATATCCAACTCCTTCCCATTCCAATTCTGAGACCCTTCCTATAGCATGAGATCTGATATCTCAATGCTTATACCAAACCTGAGAGCCTACCTATAACATGAGATGTGATATCCAAGTCCATCCCATTCCAATCCTTAGACCCTTCCTACAGCATGCGATGTGATATCTCAATGATTCTAATACCAAACCAGAGACTCTTCCTATAACATGAGATGGGATATCCAACTCCTTCCCATTCCAATTCTGAGACCCTTCCTATACTATGAGACTTGATATCTCAATGCTTCTAATACCAAACCTGAGACCCGTAATATAACATGAGATGTGATATCCAAATCCTTCCCCTTCCAAACCTTAGACCCTTCCTTTATCATGAGATGTGATATCCAACTCCTTCCCATTCCAATCCCGAGACCCTTCCGATATCATGAGATGTGATATCTCAAAGCTTCTAATATCAAACTTGAGACCCTCCCTATAGCATGAGATGTGATATCCAAGTCCTTCCCATTCCAATCCTGAGACCCTTCCTATAGCATGAGATGTGATATCTCAATGCTTCTAATACCAAACCTGAGACCCTTCCTATAACATGAGATGGGAATATCCAACTCCTTCCCATTCCAATCTTGAGACCCTTCCGATAGCAGAGATGTGATATCTCAATGCTTATACCAAACCTGAGATCCTTCCTATAACATGAGATGTGATATCCAACTCCTTCCCATTCCAATCCTGAGACACTTCCTATAGCATGAGATGTGATATCTCACTGCTTATACCAAACCTGAGACACTTCCCATAGCAGGAGATGTGATATCCAACTCCTTCCCATTCCAATCCTCAGACCCTTCCTATAGCATGAGATGTGATATCTCAATGCTTCTAATGTCAAACTTGAGACCCTACCTATAGAATGAGATGTGATATCCAAGTCCTTCCCATTCCAATCCTGAGACACTTCCTATAGCATGAGATGTGATATCTCAATGCTTCTAATACCAAACTTGAGACTCTTCCTATAACATGAGATGGGATATCCAACTCCTTCCCATTCCAATCCTGAGACCCTTTTGATAGCAGAGATGTGATATCTCAATGTTTATACCAAACCTGAGACCCTTCCTACGGCATGAGATGTCATATTCAACTCCTTCCCATTCCAATCCTGAGACCCTTCCTATAGCATGAGATTTGATATCCAACTCCTTCCCATTCCAATCCTGAGACCCTTCCTATAGCATGAGATGTGATGTCTCAATGCTTCTAATACCAAACCTGAGATCCTTCCTATAACATGAGATCTGATATCCAACTCCTTCCATTCCAATCCTGAGACCCTTCCTATAGCATGAGATGTGATATCTCAATGCTTATACCAAACCTGAGACCCTTCCTATAGCATGAGATGTGATATCCAACTCCTTCCCATTCCAATCCTGAGACCCTTCCTATAGCATGAGATGTGATATCTCAATGCTTCTAATACCAAACCTGAGATCCTTCCTCTAACATGAAATGTGAGATCCAACTCCTTCCCTTTCCAAACCTAAGAGCCTATCTATAGCATGAGATGTGATATCCAAGTCCTTCACATTCCAACCCTTAGACCCTTCCTACAGCATGCAATATGATATCTCAATGATTCCAATAACAAACCTGAGACCCGTCCTATAACATGAGTAGGGATATCCAACTCCTTCCCATTCCAATCCTGAGACACTTCCGATAGCAGAGATGTGATATCTCAATGTTTATACCAAACCTGAGACCCTTCCTATAACATGAGATGTGATATCCAACTCCTTCCCGTTCCAAACCTGAGACCCTTCCTTTAGCATGAGATGTGATATCCAGCTCCTTCCCATTCCAATCCTGAGACACTTCCGATAGCATGAGATGTGATATCTCAATGCTTCTACCAAACCTGAGACCCTTCCTTTAGCATGAGATGTGATATCCAACTCCTTCCCATTCCAATCCTGAGACCCTTCCTATAGCATGAGATGTGATATCTCAATACTTCTAATACCAAACCTGAGATCCTTCCGATAACATGAGATGTGATATCTCAATACTTCTAATACCAAACCTGAGATCCATCCTATAACATGAGATGTGATATCCAACTCCTTCCCTTTCCAAACCTGAGAGCCGTTCTATAGCATGAGATGTGATAACCAGGTCCTTCCCATTCCAATCCTTAGACCCTTCCTACAGCATGCAATATGATATCTCAATGATTCTAATAACAAACCTGAGACCCGTCCTATAGCATGAGATATGATATCCAAGTCCTTCCCATTCCAATCCTGAGACCCTTCCTATAACACGAAATGTGATATCCAACTCCTTCCCATTCCAAACTGAGACCCTTCCTATAGCATGAGATGGGATATCCAACTTCTTCCAAATCCAATACTGATACCCTTCCGATAGCATGAGATGTGATATCCCAATGCTTCTACCAAACCTGAGACCCATACTATGGCATGAGATGTGATATCAAACTCCTTCCCATTCCAATCCTGAGACCCTTCCTATAGCTTGAGGTGTGATATCCAACTCCTTCCCATTCCAATTCTGAGACCCTTCTTATACCATGAGACTTGATATCTCAATGCTTCTAATATTAAACCTGAGACCCGTCCTATAACATGAGATGTGATATCCAAATCCTTCCCCTTCCAAACCTTAGACCCTTCCTTTATCATGAGATGTGATATCCAACTCCTTCCCATTCCAATCCTGAGACCCTTCCGATATCATGAGATGTGATATCTCAAAGCTTCTAATATCAAACTTGAGACCCTCCCTATAGCATGAGATGTGATATCCAAGTCCTTCCCATTCCAATCCTGAGACCCTTCCTATAGCATGAGATGTGATATCTCAATGCTTCTAATACCAAACCTGAGACCCTTCCTATAACATGAGATGGGAATATCCAACTCCTTCCCATTCCAATCTTGAGACCCTTCCGATAGCAGAGATGTGATATCTCAATGCTTATACCAAACCTGAGATCCTTCCTATAACATGAGATGTGATATCCAAGTCCTTCCCATTCCAATCCTGAGACACTTCCTATAGCATGAGATGTGATATCTCACTGCTTATACCAAACCTGAGACACTTCCCATAGCAGGAGATGTGATATCCAACTCCTTCCCATTCCAATCCTCAGACCCTTCCTATAGCATGAGATGTGATATCTCAATGCTTCTAATGTCAAACTTGAGACCCTACCTATAGAATGAGATGTGATATCCAAGTCCTTCCCATTCCAATCCTGAGACACTTCCTATAGCATGAGATGTGATATCTCAATGCTTCTAATACCAAACTTGAGACTCTTCCTATAACATGAGATGGGATATCCAACTCCTTCCCATTCCAATCCTGAGACCCTTTTGATAGCAGAGATGTGATATCTCAATGTTTATACCAAACCTGAGACCCTTCCTACGGCATGAGATGTCATATTCAACTCCTTCCCATTCCAATCCTGAGACCCTTCCTATAGCATGAGATTTGATATCCAACTCCTTCCCATTCCAATCCTGAGACCCTTCCTATAGCATGAGATGTGATGTCTCAATGCTTCTAATACCAAACCTGAGATCCTTCCTATAACATGAGATCTGATATCCAACTCCTTCCATTCCAATCCTGAGACCCTTCCTATAGCATGAGATGTGATATCTCAATGCTTATACCAAACCTGAGACCCTTCCTATAGCATGAGATGTGATATCCAACTCCTTCCCATTCCAATCCTGAGACCCTTCCTATAGCATGAGATGTGATATCTCAATGCTTCTAATACCAAACCTGAGATCCTTCCTCTAACATGAAATGTGAGATCCAACTCCTTCCCTTTCCAAACCTAAGAGCCTATCTATAGCATGAGATGTGATATCCAAGTCCTTCACATTCCAACCCTTAGACCCTTCCTACAGCATGCAATATGATATCTCAATGATTCCAATAACAAACCTGAGACCCGTCCTATAACATGAGTAGGGATATCCAACTCCTTCCCATTCCAATCCTGAGACACTTCCGATAGCAGAGATGTGATATCTCAATGTTTATACCAAACCTGAGACCCTTCCTATAACATGAGATGTGATATCCAACTCCTTCCCGTTCCAAACCTGAGACCCTTCCTTTAGCATGAGATGTGATATCCAGCTCCTTCCCATTCCAATCCTGAGACACTTCCGATAGCATGAGATGTGATATCTCAATGCTTCTACCAAACCTGAGACCCTTCCTTTAGCATGAGATGTGATATCCAACTCCTTCCCATTCCAATCCTGAGACCCTTCCTATAGCATGAGATGTGATATCTCAATACTTCTAATACCAAACCTGAGATCCTTCCGATAACATGAGATGTGATATCTCAATACTTCTAATACCAAACCTGAGATCCATCCTATAACATGAGATGTGATATCCAACTCCTTCCCTTTCCAAACCTGAGAGCCGTTCTATAGCATGAGATGTGATAACCAGGTCCTTCCCATTCCAATCCTTAGACCCTTCCTACAGCATGCAATATGATATCTCAATGATTCTAATAACAAACCTGAGACCCGTCCTATAGCATGAGATATGATATCCAAGTCCTTCCCATTCCAATCCTGAGACCCTTCCTATAACACGAAATGTGATATCCAACTCCTTCCCATTCCAACCTGAGACCCTTCCTATAGCATGAGATGGGATATCCAACTTCTTCCAAATCCAATACTGATACCCTTCCGATAGCATGAGATGTGATATCCCAATGTTTCTACCAAACCTGAGACCCATACTATGGCATGAGATGTGATATCAAACTCCTTCCCATTCCAATCCTGAGACCCTTCCTATAGCTTGAGGTGTGATATCCAACTCCTTCCCATTCCAATTCTGAGACCCTTCTTATACCATGAGACTTGATATCTCAATGCTTCTAATATTAAACCTGAGACCCGTCCTATAACATGAGATGTGATATCCAAATCCTTCCCCTTCCAAACCTTAGACCCTTCCTTTATCATGAGATGTGATATCCAACTCCTTCCCATTCCAATCCTGAGACCCTTCCGATATCATGAGATTTGTTATCTCAATGCTTCTAATATCAAACTTGAGACCCTACCTATAGCATGAGATGTGACATCCAAGTCCTTCCCATTCCAATCCTGAGACCCTTCCTATAGCATGAGATGTGATATCTCTATGCTTCTTATACCAAACCTGAGACCCTTCCTATAACATGAGATGGGATATCCAACTCCTTCCCATTCCAATCCTGAGACCTTTCCGATAGCAGAGATGTGATATCTCAATGCTTATACCAAACCTGAGAACCTTCCTATGGCCTGAGATGTCATATACAACTCCTTCCCATTCCAATCCTGAGACCCTTCCTTTAGCATGAGATGTGATATCTCAATGCTTATACCAAATCTGAGACCCTTCCTATAGCATGAGATGTGATATCCAATTCCTTCCCATTCCAATCCTGTGACCCTTCCTATAGCATGAGATGTGATATCTCAATGCTTATAGCAAACCTGAGAGCCTACCTATAACATGAGATGTGATATCCAAGTCCATCCCATTCCAATCCTTAGACCCTTCCTACAGCATGCGATGTGATATCTCAATGATTCTAATACCAAACCAGAGACTCTTCCTATAACATGAGATGGGATATCCAACTCCTTCCCATTCCAATCCTGAGCCGCTTCCGATAGCAGAGATGTGATATCTCAATGCTTATACCAAACCTGAGACCCTTCCTATAACATGAGATGTGATATCCAACTCCTTCCCATTCCAAACCTGAGACACTAACTATAGCATATGTGATATCCAACTCCTTCCCATTCCAAACATGAGACCCTTCCTATAGCAAGAAAGTAATATCCAACTCCTACCCATTCCAATCCTGAGACCCTTCCTATAGCAAGAGATGTGATATCCAAATCCTTCCCATTCCAATCCTGAGACCCTTCCTATAACATGAGATGTGATATCCAACTCCTTCCCATTCCAACCTGAGACACTTCCTATAGCATGAGAAGGGATATCCAACTCATTCCCAATCCAATCCTGAGACCCTTCCGATAGCAGAGATGTGATATCTCAATGCTTATACCAAACCTGAGACCCTTCCTATGGCATGAGATGTGATATCCAACTCCTTGCCATTCAAATCCTGAGACCCTTCCTATAGCATGAGAAGGGATATCCAACTCCTTCCCAATCCAATCCTGAGACCCTTCCGATACAGCGACGTGATATCTCAATGCTTCTACCAAACCTGAGACCCTTCCTTTAGCATGAGATGTGATATCCAAATCCTTCACATTCCAATCCTGAGACCCTTCCTATAGCATGAGATGTGATATCTCAATGCTTCTAATACCAAACCTGAGATCCTTCCTATAACATGAGATGTGATATCCAATTCCTTCCCATTCCAAACCTGAGACCCTTCCTATTGGATGAGATGTGATATCCAACTCCTTCCCATTCCAACCCTGAGACCCTTCCTATAGCATGAGATGTGATGTCTCAATGCTTCTAATACCAAACCTGAGATCCTTCCTATAACATGAGATGTGATATCCAACTCCTTCCATTCCAATCCTGAGACCCGTCCTATAGCATGAGATGTGATATCTCAATGCTTATACCAAACCTGAGACCCTTCCTATAGCATGAGATGTGATATCCAACTGCTTCCCATTCCAATCCTGAGACCCTTCCTATAGCATGAGATGTGATATCTCAATGCTTCTAATACCAAACCTGAGATCCTTCCTCTAACATGAAATGTGATATCCAACTCCTTCCCTTTCCAAACCTAAGAGCCTATCTATAGCATGAGATGTGATATCCAAGTCCTTCACATTCCAACCCTTAGACCCTTCCTACAGCATGCAATATGATATCTCAATGATTCTAATAACAAACCTGAGACCCGTCCTATAACATGAGATGGGATATCCAACTCCTTCCCATTCCAATCCTGAGACACTTCCGATAGCAGAGATGTGATATCTCAATGCTTATACCAAACCTGAGACCCTTCCTATAACATGAGATGTGATATCCAAATCCTTCCCGTTCCAAACCTGAGACCCTTCCTTTAGCATGAGATGTGATATCCAGCTCCTTCCCATTCCAATCCTGAGACACTTCCGATAGCATGAGATGTGATATCTCAATGCTTCTAATATCAAAACTGAGACCCTCCCTATAGCATGATATGTGATATCTAAGTCCTTCCCATTCCAATCCCGAGACCCTCCCTATAGCATGAGATGTGATATCCAACTCCTTCCCATTCCAATCATGAGACCCTTCCTATAGCATGAGATGTGATATCTCAATGCTTCTACCAAACCTGAGACCCTTCCTTTAGCATGAGATGTGATATACAACTCCTTCCCATTCCAATCCTGAGACCCTTCCGATATCATGAGATGTGATATCTCAAAGCTTCTAATATCAAACTTGAGACCCTCCCTATAGCATGAGATGTGATATCCAAGTCCTTCCCATTCCAATCCTGAGACCCTTCCTATAGCATGAGATGTGATATCTCAATGCTTCTAATACCAAACCTGAGACCCTTCCTATAACATGAGATGGGAATATCCAACTCCTTCCCATTCCAATCTTGAGACCCTTCCGATAGCAGAGATGTGATATCTCAATGCTTATACCAAACCTGAGATCCTTCCTATAACATGAGATGTGATATCCAAGTCCTTCCCATTCCAATCCTGAGACACTTCCTATAGCATGAGATGTGATATCTCACTGCTTATACCAAACCTGAGACACTTCCCATAGCAGGAGATGTGATATCCAACTCCTTCCCATTCCAATCCTCAGACCCTTCCTATAGCATGAGATGTGATATCTCAATGCTTCTAATGTCAAACTTGAGACCCTACCTATAGAATGAGATGTGATATCCAAGTCCTTCCCATTCCAATCCTGAGACACTTCCTATAGCATGAGATGTGATATCTCAATGCTTCTAATACCAAACTTGAGACTCTTCCTATAACATGAGATGGGATATCCAACTCCTTCCCATTCCAATCCTGAGACCCTTTTGATAGCAGAGATGTGATATCTCAATGTTTATACCAAACCTGAGACCCTTCCTACGGCATGAGATGTCATATTCAACTCCTTCCCATTCCAATCCTGAGACCCTTCCTATAGCATGAGATTTGATATCCAACTCCTTCCCATTCCAATCCTGAGACCCTTCCTATAGCATGAGATGTGATGTCTCAATGCTTCTAATACCAAACCTGAGATCCTTCCTATAACATGAGATCTGATATCCAACTCCTTCCATTCCAATCCTGAGACCCTTCCTATAGCATGAGATGTGATATCTCAATGCTTATACCAAACCTGAGACCCTTCCTATAGCATGAGATGTGATATCCAACTCCTTCCCATTCCAATCCTGAGACCCTTCCTATAGCATGAGATGTGATATCTCAATGCTTCTAATACCAAACCTGAGATCCTTCCTCTAACATGAAATGTGAGATCCAACTCCTTCCCTTTCCAAACCTAAGAGCCTATCTATAGCATGAGATGTGATATCCAAGTCCTTCACATTCCAACCCTTAGACCCTTCCTACAGCATGCAATATGATATCTCAATGATTCCAATAACAAACCTGAGACCCGTCCTATAACATGAGTAGGGATATCCAACTCCTTCCCATTCCAATCCTGAGACACTTCCGATAGCAGAGATGTGATATCTCAATGTTTATACCAAACCTGAGACCCTTCCTATAACATGAGATGTGATATCCAACTCCTTCCCGTTCCAAACCTGAGACCCTTCCTTTAGCATGAGATGTGATATCCAGCTCCTTCCCATTCCAATCCTGAGACACTTCCGATAGCATGAGATGTGATATCTCAATGCTTCTACCAAACCTGAGACCCTTCCTTTAGCATGAGATGTGATATCCAACTCCTTCCCATTCCAATCCTGAGACCCTTCCTATAGCATGAGATGTGATATCTCAATACTTCTAATACCAAACCTGAGATCCTTCTGATAACATGAGATGTGATATCTCAATACTTCTAATACCAAACCTGAGATCCATCCTATAACATGAGATGTGATATCCAACTCCTTCCCTTTCCAAACCTGAGAGCCGTTCTATAGCATGAGATGTGATAACCAGGTCCTTCCCATTCCAATCCTTAGACCCTTCCTACAGCATGCAATATGATATCTCAATGATTCTAATAACAAACCTGAGACCCGTCCTATAGCATGAGATATGATATCCAAGTCCTTCCCATTCCAATCCTGAGACCCTTCCTATAACACGAAATGTGATATCCAACTCCTTCCCATTCCAACCTGAGACCCTTCCTATAGCATGAGATGGGATATCCAACTTCTTCCAAATCCAATACTGATACCCTTCCGATAGCATGAGATGTGATATCCCAATGTTTCTACCAAACCTGAGACCCATACTATGGCATGAGATGTGATATCAAACTCCTTCCCATTCCAATCCTGAGACCCTTCCTATAGCTTGAGGTGTGATATCCAACTCCTTCCCATTCCAATTCTGAGACCCTTCTTATACCATGAGACTTGATATCTCAATGCTTCTAATATTAAACCTGAGACCCGTCCTATAACATGAGATGTGATATCCAAATCCTTCCCCTTCCAAACCTTAGACCCTTCCTTTATCATGAGATGTGATATCCAACTCCTTCCCATTCCAATCCTGAGACCCTTCCGATATCATGAGATTTGTTATCTCAATGCTTCTAATATCAAACTTGAGACCCTACCTATAGCATGAGATGTGACATCCAAGTCCTTCCCATTCCAATCCTGAGACCCTTCCTATAGCATGAGATGTGATATCTCTATGCTTCTAATACCAAACCTGAGACCATTCCTATAACATGAGATGGGATATCCAACTCCTTCCCATTCCAATCCTGAGACCTTTCCGATAGCAGAGATGTGATATCTCAATGCTTATACCAAACCTGAGAACCTTCCTATGGCCTGAGATGTCATATACAACTCCTTCCCATTCCAATCCTGAGACCCTTCCTTTAGCATGAGATGTGATATCTCAATGCTTATACCAAATCTGAGACCCTTCCTATAGCATGAGATGTGATATCCAATTCCTTCCCATTCCAATCCTGTGACCCTTCCTATAGCATGAGATGTGATATCTCAATGCTTATAGCAAACCTGAGAGCCTACCTATAACATGAGATGTGATATCCAAGTCCATCCCATTCCAATCCTTAGACCCTTCCTACAGCATGCGATGTGATATCTCAATGATTCTAATACCAAACCAGAGACTCTTCCTATAACATGAGATGGGATATCCAACTCCTTCCCATTCCAATCCTGAGCCGCTTCCGATAGCAGAGATGTGATATCTCAATGCTTATACCAAACCTGAGACCCTTCCTATAACATGAGATGTGATATCCAACTCCTTCCCGTTCCAAACCTGAGACACTAACTATAGCATATGTGATATCCAACTCCTTCCCATTCCAAACATGAGACCCTTCCTATAGCAAGAAAGTAATATCCAACTCCTACCCATTCCAATCCTGAGACCCTTCCTATAGCAAGAGATGTGATATCCAAATCCTTCCCATTCCAATCCTGAGACCCTTCCTATAACATGAGATGTGATATCCAACTCCTTCCCATTCCAACCTGAGACACTTCCAATAGCATGAGAAGGGATATCCAACTCATTCCCAATCCAATCCTGAGACCCTTCCGATAGCAGAGATGTGATATCTCAATGCTTATACCAAACCTGAGACCCTTCCTATGGCATGAGATGTGATATCCAACTCCTTGCCATTCAAATCCTGAGACCCTTCCTATAGCATGAGAAGGGATATCCAACTCCTTCCCAATCCAATCCTGAGACCCTTCCGATACAGCGATGTGATATCTCAATGCTTCTACCAAACCTGAGACCCTTCCTTTAGCATGAGATGTGATATCCAAATCCTTCACATTCCAATCCTGAGACCCTTCCTATAGCATGAGATGTGATATCTCAATGCTTCTAATACCAAACCTGAGATCCTTCCTATAACATGAGATGTGATATCCAATTCCTTCCCATTCCAAACCTGAGACCCTTCCTATTGGATGAGATGTGATATCCAACTCCTTCCCATTCCAACCCTGAGACCCTTCCTATAGCATGAGATGTGATGTCTCAATGCTTCTAATACCAAACCTGAGATCCTTCCTATAACATGAGATGTGATATCCAACTCCTTCCATTCCAATCCTGAGACCCGTCCTATAGCATGAGATGTGATATCTCAATGCTTATACCAAACCTGAGACCCTTCCTATAGCATGAGATGTGATATCCAACTGCTTCCCATTCCAATCCTGAGACCCTTCCTATAGCATGAGATGTGATATCTCAATGCTTCTAATACCAAACCTGAGATCCTTCCTCTAACATGAAATGTGATATCCAACTCCTTCCCTTTCCAAACCTAAGAGCCTATCTATAGCATGAGATGTGATATCCAAGTCCTTCACATTCCAACCCTTAGACCCTTCCTACAGCATGCAATATGATATCTCAATGATTCTAATAACAAACCTGAGACCCGTCCTATAACATGAGATGGGATATCCAACTCCTTCCCATTCCAATCCTGAGACACTTCCGATAGCAGAGATGTGATATCTCAATGCTTATACCAAACCTGAGACCCTTCCTATAACATGAGATGTGATATCCAAATCCTTCCCGTTCCAAACCTGAGACCCTTCCTTTAGCATGAGATGTGATATCCAGCTCCTTCCCATTCCAATCCTGAGACACTTCCGATAGCATGAGATGTGATATCTCAATGCTTCTAATATCAAAACTGAGACCCTCCCTATAGCATGATATGTGATATCTAAGTCCTTCCCATTCCAATCCCGAGACCCTCCCTATAGCATGAGATGTGATATCCAACTCCTTCCCATTCCAATCATGAGACCCTTCCTATAGCATGAGATGTGATATCTCAATGCTTCTACCAAACCTGAGACCCTTCCTTTAGCATGAGATGTGATATACAACTCCTTCCCATTCCAATCCTGAGACCCTTCCTATAGCATGAGATGTGATATCTCAATACTTCTAATACCAAACCTGAGATCCTTCCGATAACATGAGATGTGATATCTCAATACTTCTAATACCAAACCTGAGATCCATCCTATAACATGAGATGTGATATCCAACTCCTTCCCTTTCCAAACCTGAGAGCCGTTCTATAGCATGAGATGTGATAACCAGGTCCTTCCCATTCCAATCCTTAGACCCTTCCTACAGCATGCAATATGATATCTCAATGATTCTAATAACAAACCTGAGACCCGTCCTATAGCATGAGATATGATATCCAAGTCCTTCCCATTCCAATCCTGAGACCCTTCCTATAACACGAAATGTGATATCCAACTCCTTCCCATTCCAACCTGAGACCCTTCCTATAGCATGAGATGGGATATCCAACTTCTTCCAAATCCAATACTGATACCCTTCCGATAGCATGAGATGTGATATCCCAATGCTTCTACCAAACCTGAGACCCATACTATGGCATGAGATGTGATATCAAACTCCTTCCCATTCCAATCCTGAGACCCTTCCTATAGCTTGAGGTGTGATATCCAACTCCTTCCCATTCCAATTCTGAGACCCTTCTTATACCATGAGACTTGATATCTCAATGCTTCTAATATTAAACCTGAGACCCGTCCTATAACATGAGATGTGATATCCAAATCCTTCCCCTTCCAAACCTTAGACCCTTCCTTTATCATGAGATGTGATATCCAACTCCTTCCCATTCCAATCCTGAGACCCTTCCGATATCTTGAGATTTGTTATCTCAATGCTTCTAATATCAAACTTGAGACCCTACCTATAGCATGAGATGTGACATCCAAGTCCTTCCCATTCCAATCCTGAGACCCTTCCTATAGCATGAGATGTGATATCTCTATGCTTCTAATACCAAACCTGAGACCCTTCCTATAACATGAGATGGGATATCCAACTCCTTCCCATTCCAATCCTGAGACCTTTCCGATAGCAGAGATGTGATATCTCAATGCTTATACCAAACCCGAGAACCTTCCTATGGCCTGAGATGTCATATACAACTCCTTCCCATTCCAATCCTGAGACCCTTCCTTTAGCATGAGATGTGATATCTCAATGCTTATACCAAATCTGAGACCCTTCCTATAGCATGAGATGTGATATCCAATTCCTTCCCATTCCAATCCTGTGACCCTTCCTATAGCATGAGATGTGATATCTCAATGCTTATAGCAAACCTGAGAAGCTACCTATAACATGAGATGTGATATCCAAGTCCATCCCATTCCAATCCTTAGACCCTTCCTACAGCATGCTATGTGATATCTCAATGATTCTAATACCAAACCAGAGACTCTTCCTATAACATGAGATGGGATATCCAACTCCTTCCCATTCCAATCCTGAGCCGCTTCCGATAGCAGAGATGTGATATCTCAATGCTTATACCAAACCTGAGACCCTTCCTATAACATGAGATGTGATATCCAACTCCTTCCCGTTCCAAACCTGAGACACTAACTATAGCATATGTGATATCCAACTCCTTCCCATTCCAAACATGAGACCCTTCCTATAGCAAGAAAGTAATATCCAACTCCTACCCATTCCAATCCTGAGACCCTTCCTATAGCAAGAGATGTGATATCCAACTCCTTCCCAATCCAATCCTGAGACCCTTCCGATAGCAGAGATGTGATATCTCAATGCTTATACCAAACCTGAGACCCTTCCTATGGCATGAGATGTGATATCCAACTCCTTGCCATTCAAATCCTGAGACCCTTCCTATAGCATGAGAAGGGATATCCAACTCCTTCCCAATCCAATCCTGAGACCCTTCCGATAGCAGCGACGTGATATCTCAATGCTTCTACCAAACCTGAGACCCTTCCTTTAGCATGAGATGTGATATCCAAATCCTTCACATTCCAATCCTGAGACCCTTCCTATAGCATGAGATGTGATATCTCAATGCTTCTAATACCAAACCTGAGATCCTTCCTATAACATGAGATGTGATATCCAATTCCTTCCCATTCCAAACCTGAGACCCTTCCTATTGGATGAGATGTGATATCCAACTCCTTCCCATTCCAACCCTGAGACCCTTCCTATAGCATGAGATGTGATGTCTCAATGCTTCTAATACCAAACCTGAGATCCTTCCTATAACATGAGATGTGATATCCAACTCCTTCCATTCCAATCCTGAGACCCGTCCTATAG
Source organism: Ambystoma mexicanum (assembly GCF_040938575.1). Taxonomy (NCBI): domain Eukaryota; kingdom Metazoa; phylum Chordata; class Amphibia; order Caudata; family Ambystomatidae; genus Ambystoma; species Ambystoma mexicanum. Next base: position 533,717 of record NW_027182491.1, on the reverse strand, counting down.
CATGAGATGTGATATCTCAATGCTTATACCAAACCTGAGACCCTTCCTATAGCATGAGATGTGATATCCAACTGCTTCTCATTCCAATCCTGAGACCCTTCCTATAGCATGAGATGCGATATCTCAATGCTTCTAATACCAAACCTGAGATCCTTCCTCTAACATGAAATGTGATATCCAACTCCTTCCCTTTCCAAACCTAAGAGCCTATCTATAGCATGAGATGTGATATCCAAGTCCTTCACATTCCAACCCTTAGACCCTTCCTACAGCATGCAATATGATATCTCAATGATTCTAATAACAAACCTGAGACCCGTCCTATAACATGAGATGGGATATCCAACTCCTTCCCATTCCAATCCTGAGACACTTCCGATAGCAGAGATGTGATATCTCAATGCTTATACCAAACCTGAGACCCTTCCTATAACATGAGATGTGATATCCAAATCCTTCCCGTTCCAAACCTGAGACCCTTCCTTTAGCATGAGATGTGATATCCAGCTCCTTCCCATTCCAATCCTGAGACACTTCCGATAGCATGAGATGTGATATCTCAATGCTTCTAATATCAAAACTGAGACCCTCCCTATAGCATGATATGTGATATCTAAGTCCTTCCCATTCCAATCCTGAGACCCTCCCTATAGCATGAGATGTGATATCCAACTCCTTCCCATTCCAATCCTGAGACCCTTCCTATAGCATGAGATATGATATCTCAATACTTCTAATACCAAACGTGAGATCCTTCCGATAACATGAGATGTGATATCCAAATCCTTCCCCTTCCAAACCTGAGACCCTCCCTTTAGCATGAAATGTGATATCCAACTCCTTCCTATTCCAATCCTGAGACTCTTCTGATAGCATGAGATGTGATATCTCAATGCTTCTAATACCAAACCTGAGATCCTTCCGATAGCATGAGATGTGATATCTCAATGCTTCTAATACCAAACCTGAGATCCTTCCTATAACATGAGATGTGATATCCAAATCCTTCCCCTTCCAAACCTGAGACCCTCCCTTTAGCATGAGATGTGATATCTAACTCCTTCCCATTCCATTCCTGAGACCCTTCTGATAGCATGAGATGTGATATCTCAATGCCTCTAATACCAAACCTGAGATCCTACCTCTAACATGAAATGAGATATCCAACTCTTTCCCCTTCCAAACCTGAGAGCCTTCCTATAGCATGAGATGTGATATCCAAGTCCTTCCCATTCCAATACTGAGACCCTTCCTATAGCTTGAGATGTGATATCCAACTCCTTCCCATTCCAATTCTGAGACCCTTCCTATAGCATGAGATGTGATATCTCAATGCTTATACCAAACCTGAGAGCCTACCTATAGCATGAGATGTGATATCCAAGTCCATCCCATTCCAATCCTTAGACCCTTCCTACAGCATGCGATGTGATATCTCAATGATTCTAATACCAAACCAGAGACTCTTCCTATAACATGAGATGGGATATCCAACTCCTTCCCATTCCAATTCTGAGACCCTTCCTATACTATGAGACTTGATATCTCAATGCTTCTAATACCAAACCTGAGACCCGTAATATAACATGAGATGTGATATCCAAATCCTTCCCCTTCCAAACCTTAGACCCTTCCTTTATCATGAGATGTGATATCCAACTCCTTCCCATTCCAATCCTGAGACCCTTCCGATATCATGAGATGTGATATCTCAAAGCTTCTAATATCAAACTTGAGACCCTCCCTATAGCATGAGATGTGATATCCAAGTCCTTCCCATTCCAATCCTGAGACCCTTCCTATAGCATGAGATGTGATATCTCAATGCTTCTAATACCAAACCTGAGACCCTTCCTATAACATGAGATGGGAATATCCAACTCCTTCCCATTCCAATCTTCAGACCCTTCCGATAGCAGAGATGTGATATCTCAATGCTTATACCACACCTGAGATCCTTCCTATAACATGAGATGTGATATCCAACTCCTTCCCATTCCAATCCTGAGACACTTCCTATAGCATGAGATGTGATATCTCACTGCTTATACCATACCTGAGACCCTTCCCATAGCAGATGTGATATCCAACTCCTTCCCATTCCAATCCTCAGACCCTTCCTATAGCATGAGATGTGATATCTCAATGCTTCTAATGTCAAACTTGAGACCCTACCTATAGCAGGAGATGTGATATCCAAGTCCTTCCCATTCCAATCCTGAGACACTTCCTATAGCATGAGATGTGATATCTCAATGCTTCTAATACCAAACCTGAGACACTTCCTATAACATGAGATGGGATATCCAACTCCTTCCAATTCCAATCCTGAGACCCTTTTGATAGCAGAGATGTGATATCTCAATGTTTATACCAAACCTGAGACCCTTCCTACGGCATGAGATGTCATATTCAACTCCTACCCATTCCAATCCTGAGACCCTTCCTATAGCATGAGATTTGATATCCAACTCCTTCCCATTCCAATCCTGAGACCCTTCCTATAGCATGAGATGTGATGTCTCAATGCTTCTAATACCAAACCTGAGACCCTTCCTATAACATGAGATGGGAATATCCAACTCCTTCCCATTCCAATCTTGAGACCCTTCCGATAGCAGAGATGTGATATCTCAATGCTTATACCAAACCTGAGATCCTTCCTATAACATGAGATGTGATATCCAACTCCTTCCCATTCCAATCCTGAGACACTTCCTATAGCATGAGATGTGATATCTCACTGCTTATACCAAACCTGAGACACTTCCCATAGCAGGAGATGTGATATCCAACTCCTTCCCATTCCAATCCTCAGACCCTTCCTATAGCATGAGATGTGATATCTCAATGCTTCTAATGTCAAACTTGAGACCCTACCTATAGAATGAGATGTGATATCCAAGTCCTTCCCATTCCAATCCTGAGACACTTCCTATAGCATGAGATGTGATATCTCAATGCTTCTAATACCAAACTTGAGACTCTTCCTATAACATGAGATGGGATATCCAACTCCTTCCCATTCCAATCCTGAGACCCTTTTGATAGCAGAGATGTGATATCTCAATGTTTATACCAAACCTGAGACCCTTCCTACGGCATGAGATGTCATATTCAACTCCTTCCCATTCCAATCCTGAGACCCTTCCTATAGCATGAGATTTGATATCCAACTCCTTCCCATTCCAATCCTGAGACCCTTCCTATAGCATGAGATGTGATGTCTCAATGCTTCTAATACCAAACCTGAGATCCTTCCTATAACATGAGATCTGATATCCAACTCCTTCCATTCCAATCCTGAGACCCTTCCTATAGCATGAGATGTGATATCTCAATGCTTATACCAAACCTGAGACCCTTCCTATAGCATGAGATGTGATATCCAACTCCTTCCCATTCCAATCCTGAGACCCTTCCTATAGCATGAGATGTGATATCTCAATGCTTCTAATACCAAACCTGAGATCCTTCCTCTAACATGAAATGTGAGATCCAACTCCTTCCCTTTCCAAACCTAAGAGCCTATCTATAGCATGAGATGTGATATCCAAGTCCTTCACATTCCAACCCTTAGACCCTTCCTACAGCATGCAATATGATATCTCAATGATTCCAATAACAAACCTGAGACCCGTCCTATAACATGAGTAGGGATATCCAACTCCTTCCCATTCCAATCCTGAGACACTTCCGATAGCAGAGATGTGATATCTCAATGTTTATACCAAACCTGAGACCCTTCCTATAACATGAGATGTGATATCCAACTCCTTCCCGTTCCAAACCTGAGACCCTTCCTTTAGCATGAGATGTGATATCCAGCTCCTTCCCATTCCAATCCTGAGACACTTCCGATAGCATGAGATGTGATATCTCAATGCTTCTACCAAACCTGAGACCCTTCCTTTAGCATGAGATGTGATATCCAACTCCTTCCCATTCCAATCCTGAGACCCTTCCTATAGCATGAGATGTGATATCTCAATACTTCTAATACCAAACCTGAGATCCTTCCGATAACATGAGATGTGATATCTCAATACTTCTAATACCAAACCTGAGATCCATCCTATAACATGAGATGTGATATCTCAATGCTTCTAATGTCAAACTTGAGACCCTACCTATAGCAGGAGATGTGATATCCAAGTCCTTCCCATTCCAATCCTGAGACACTTCCTATAGCATGAGATGTGATATCTCAATGCTTCTAATACCAAACCTGAGACACTTCCTATAACATGAGATGGGATATCCAACTCCTTCCAATTCCAATCCTGAGACCCTTTTGATAGCAGAGATGTGATATCTCAATGTTTATACCAAACCTGAGACCCTTCCTACGGCATGAGATGTCATATTCAACTCCTACCCATTCCAATCCTGAGACCCTTCCTATAGCATGAGATTTGATATCCAACTCCTTCCCATTCCAATCCTGAGACCCTTCCTATAGCATGAGATGTGATGTCTCAATGCTTCTAATACCAAACCTGAGACCCTTCCTATAACATGAGATGGGAATATCCAACTCCTTCCCATTCCAATCTTGAGACCCTTCCGATAGCAGAGATGTGATATCTCAATGCTTATACCAAACCTGAGATCCTTCCTATAACATGAGATGTGATATCCAACTCCTTCCCATTCCAATCCTGAGACACTTCCTATAGCATGAGATGTGATATCTCACTGCTTATACCAAACCTGAGACACTTCCCATAGCAGGAGATGTGATATCCAACTCCTTCCCATTCCAATCCTCAGACCCTTCCTATAGCATGAGATGTGATATCTCAATGCTTCTAATGTCAAACTTGAGACCCTACCTATAGAATGAGATGTGATATCCAAGTCCTTCCCATTCCAATCCTGAGACACTTCCTATAGCATGAGATGTGATATCTCAATGCTTCTAATACCAAACTTGAGACTCTTCCTATAACATGAGATGGGATATCCAACTCCTTCCCATTCCAATCCTGAGACCCTTTTGATAGCAGAGATGTGATATCTCAATGTTTATACCAAACCTGAGACCCTTCCTACGGCATGAGATGTCATATTCAACTCCTTCCCATTCCAATCCTGAGACCCTTCCTATAGCATGAGATTTGATATCCAACTCCTTCCCATTCCAATCCTGAGACCCTTCCTATAGCATGAGATGTGATGTCTCAATGCTTCTAATACCAAACCTGAGATCCTTCCTATAACATGAGATCTGATATCCAACTCCTTCCATTCCAATCCTGAGACCCTTCCTATAGCATGAGATGTGATATCTCAATGCTTATACCAAACCTGAGACCCTTCCTATAGCATGAGATGTGATATCCAACTCCTTCCCATTCCAATCCTGAGACCCTTCCTATAGCATGAGATGTGATATCTCAATGCTTCTAATACCAAACCTGAGATCCTTCCTCTAACATGAAATGTGAGATCCAACTCCTTCCCTTTCCAAACCTAAGAGCCTATCTATAGCATGAGATGTGATATCCAAGTCCTTCACATTCCAACCCTTAGACCCTTCCTACAGCATGCAATATGATATCTCAATGATTCCAATAACAAACCTGAGACCCGTCCTATAACATGAGTAGGGATATCCAACTCCTTCCCATTCCAATCCTGAGACACTTCCGATAGCAGAGATGTGATATCTCAATGTTTATACCAAACCTGAGACCCTTCCTATAACATGAGATGTGATATCCAACTCCTTCCCGTTCCAAACCTGAGACCCTTCCTTTAGCATGAGATGTGATATCCAGCTCCTTCCCATTCCAATCCTGAGACACTTCCGATAGCATGAGATGTGATATCTCAATGCTTCTACCAAACCTGAGACCCTTCCTTTAGCATGAGATGTGATATCCAACTCCTTCCCATTCCAATCCTGAGACCCTTCCTATAGCATGAGATGTGATATCTCAATACTTCTAATACCAAACCTGAGATCCTTCCGATAACATGAGATGTGATATCTCAATACTTCTAATACCAAACCTGAGATCCATCCTATAACATGAGATGTGATATCCAACTCCTTCCCTTTCCAAACCTGAGAGCCGTTCTATAGCATGAGATGTGATAACCAGGTCCTTCCCATTCCAATCCTTAGACCCTTCCTACAGCATGCAATATGATATCTCAATGATTCTAATAACAAACCTGAGACCCGTCCTATAGCATGAGATATGATATCCAAGTCCTTCCCATTCCAATCCTGAGACCCTTCCTATAACACGAAATGTGATATCCAACTCCTTCCCATTCCAACCTGAGACCCTTCCTATAGCATGAGATGGGATATCCAACTTCTTCCAAATCCAATACTGATACCCTTCCGATAGCATGAGATGTGATATCCCAATGCTTCTACCAAACCTGAGACCCATACTATGGCATGAGATGTGATATCAAACTCCTTCCCATTCCAATCCTGAGACCCTTCCTGTAGCTTGAGGTGTGATATCCAACTCCTTCCCATTCCAATTCTGAGACCCTTCTTATACCATGAGACTTGATATCTCAATGCTTCTAATATTAAACCTGAGACCCGTCCTATAACATGAGATGTGATATCCAAATCCTTCCCCTTCCAAACCTTAGACCCTTCCTTTATCATGAGATGTGATATCCAACTCCTTCCCATTCCAATCCTGAGACCCTTCCGATATCATGAGATTTGTTATCTCAATGCTTCTAATATCAAACTTGAGACCCTCCCTATAGCATGAGATGTGACATCCAAGTCCTTCCCATTCCAATCCTGAGACCCTTCCTATAGCATGAGATGTGATATCTCTATGCTTCTAATACCAAACCTGAGACCCTTCCTATAACATGAGATGGGATATCCAACTCCTTCCCATTCCAATCCTGAGACCTTTCCGATAGCAGAGATGTGATATCTCAATGCTTATACCAAACCTGAGAACCTTCCTATGGCCTGAGATGTCATATACAACTCCTTCCCATTCCAATCCTGAGACCCTTCCTTTAGCATGAGATGTGATATCTCAATGCTTATACCAAATCTGAGACCCTTCCTATAGCATGAGATGTGATATCCAATTCCTTCCCATTCCAATCCTGAGACCCTTCCTATAGCATGAGATGTGATATCTCAATGCTTATACCAAACCTGAGAGCCTACCTATAACATGAGATGTGATATCCAAGTCTATCCCATTCCAATCCTTAGACCCTTCCTACAGCATGCGATGTGATATCTCAATAATTCTAATACCAAACCAGAGACTCTTCCTATAACATGAGATGGGATATCCAACTCCTTCCCATTCCAATCCTGAGCCGCTTCCGATAGCAGAGATGTGATATCTCAATGCTTATACCAAACCTGAGACCCTTCCTATAACATGAGATGTGATATCCAACTCCTTCCCGTTCCAAACCTGAGACACTAACTATAGCATATGTGATATCCAACTCCTTCCCATTCCAAACATGAGACCCTTCCTATAGCAAGAAAGTAATATCCAACTCCTACCCATTCCAATCCTGAGACCCTTCCTATAGCAAGAGATGTGATATCCAAATCCTTCCCATTCCAATCCTGAGACCCTTCCTATAACATGAGATGTGATATCCAACTCCTTCCCATTCCAACCTGAGACACTTCCTATAGCATGAGAAGGGATATCCAACTCCTTCCCAATCCAATCCTGAGACCCTTCCGATAGCAGAGATGTGATATCTCAATGCTTATACCAAACCTGAGTCCCTTCCTATGGCATGAGATGTGATATCCAACTCCTTGCCATTCAAATCCTGAGACCCTTCCTATAGCATGAGAAGGGATATCCAACTCCTTCCCAATCCAATCCTGAGACCCTTCCGATAGCAGCGACGTGATATCTCAATGCTTCTACCAAACCTGAGACCCTTCCTTTAGCATGAGATGTGATATCCAAATCCTTCACATTCCAATCCTGAGACCCTTCCTATAGCATGAGATGTGATATCTCAATGCTTCTAATACCAAACCTGAGATCCTTCCTATAACATGAGATGTGATATCGAATTCCTTCCCATTCCAAACCTGAGACCCTTCCTATTGGATGAGATGTGATATCCAACTCCTTCCCATTCCAACCTTGAGACCCTTCCTATAGCATGAGATGTGATGTCTCAATGCTTCTAATACCAAACCTGAGATCCTTCCTATAACATGAGATGTGATATCCAACTCCTTCCATTCCAATCCTGAGACCCGTCCTATAGCATGAGATGTGATATCTCAAGGCTTATACCAAACCTGAGACCCTTCCTATAGCATGAGATGTGATATCCAACTGCTTCCCATTCCAATCCTGAGACCCTTCCTATAGCATGAGATGTGATATCTCAATGCTTCTAATACCAAACCTGAGATCCTTCCTCTAACATGAAATGTGATATCCAACTCCTTCCCTTTCCAAACCTAAGAGCCTATCTATAGCATGAGATGTGATATCCAAGTCCTTCACATTCCAACCCTTAGACCCTTCCTACAGCATGCAATATGATATCTCAATGATTCTAATAACAAACCTGAGACCCGTCCTATAACATGAGATGGGATATCCAACTCCTTCCCATTCCAATCCTGAGACACTTCCGATAGCAGAGATGTGATATCTCAATGCTTATACCAAACCTGAGACCCTTCCTATAACATGAGATGTGATATCCAAATCCTTCCCGTTCCAAACCTGAGGCCCTTCCTTTAGCATGAGATGTGATATCCAGCTCCTTCCCATTCCAATCCTGAGACACTTCCGATAGCATGAGATGTGATATCTCAATGCTTCTAATATCAAAACTGAGACCCTCCCTATAGCATGATATGTGATATCTAAGTCCTTCCCATTCCAATCCTGAGACCCTCCCTATAGCATGAGATGTGATATCCAACTCCTTCCCATTCCAATCCTGAGACCCTTCCTATAGCATGAGATATGATATCTCAATACTTCTAATACCAAACGTGAGATCCTTCCGATAACATGAGATGTGATATCCAAATCCTTCCCCTTCCAAACCTGAGACCCTCCCTTTAGCATGAAATGTGATATCCAACTCCTTCCTATTCCAATCCTGAGACTCTTCTGATAGCATGAGATGTGATATCTCAATGCTTCTAATACCAAACCTGAGATCCTTCCGATAGCATGAGATGTGATATCTCAATGCTTCTAATACCAAACCTGAGATCCTTCCTATAACATGAGATGTGATATCCAAATCCTTCCCCTTCCAAACCTGAGACCCTCCCTTTAGCATGAGATGTGATATCTAACTCCTTCCCATTCCATTCCTGAGACCCTTCTGATAGCATGAGATGTGATATCTCAATGCCTCTAATACCAAACCTGAGATCCTACCTCTAACATGAAATGAGATATCCAACTCTTTCCCCTTCCAAACCTGAGAGCCTTCCTATAGCATGAGATGTGATATCCAAGTCCTTCCCATTCCAATACTGAGACCCTTCCTATAGCTTGAGATGTGATATCCAACTCCTTCCCATTCCAATTCTGAGAGCCTTCCTATAGCATGAGATGTGATATCTCAATGCTTATACCAAACCTGAGAGCCTACCTATAACATGAGATGTGATATCCAAGTCCATCCCATTCCAATCCTTAGACCCTTCCTACAGCATGCGATGTGATATCTCAATGATTCTAATACCAAACCAGAGACTCTTCCTATAACATGAGATGGGATATCCAACTCCTTCCCATTCCAATTCTGAGACCCTTCCTATACTATGAGACTTGATATCTCAATGCTTCTAATACCAAACCTGAGACCCGTAATATAACATGAGATGTGATATCCAAATCCTTCCCCTTCCAAACCTTAGACCCTTCCTTTATCATGAGATGTGATATCCAACTCCTTCCCATTCCAATCCTGAGACCCTTCCGATATCATGAGATGTGATATCTCAAAGCTTCTAATATCAAACTTGAGACCCTCCCTATAGCATGAGATGTGATATCCAAGTCCTTCCCATTCCAATCCTGAGACCCTTCCTATAGCATGAGATGTGATATCTCAATGCTTCTAATACCAAACCTGAGACCCTTCCTATAACATGAGATGGGAATATCCAACTCCTTCCCATTCCAATCTTGAGACCCTTCCGATAGCAGAGATGTGATATCTCAATGCTTATACCAAACCTGAGATCCTTCCTATAACATGAGATGTGATATCCAACTCCTTCCCATTCCAATCCTGAGACACTTCCTATAGCATGAGATGTGATATCTCACTGCTTATACCAAACCTGAGACACTTCCCATAGCAGGAGATGTGATATCCAACTCCTTCCCATTCCAATCCTCAGACCCTTCCTATAGCATGAGATGTGATATCTCAATGCTTCTAATGTCAAACTTGAGACCCTACCTATAGAATGAGATGTGATATCCAAGTCCTTCCCATTCCAATCCTGAGACACTTCCTATAGCATGAGATGTGATATCTCAATGCTTCTAATACCAAACTTGAGACTCTTCCTATAACATGAGATGGGATATCCAACTCCTTCCCATTCCAATCCTGAGACCCTTTTGATAGCAGAGATGTGATATCTCAATGTTTATACCAAACCTGAGACCCTTCCTACGGCATGAGATGTCATATTCAACTCCTTCCCATTCCAATCCTGAGACCCTTCCTATAGCATGAGATTTGATATCCAACTCCTTCCCATTCCAATCCTGAGACCCTTCCTATAGCATGAGATGTGATGTCTCAATGCTTCTAATACCAAACCTGAGATCCTTCCTATAACATGAGATCTGATATCCAACTCGTTCCATTCCAATCCTGAGACCCTTCCTATAGCATGAGATGTGATATCTCAATGCTTATACCAAACCTGAGACCCTTCCTATAGCATGAGATGTGATATCCAACTCCTTCCCATTCCAATCCTGAGACCCTTCCTATAGCATGAGATGTGATATCTCAATGCTTCTAATACCAAACCTGAGATCCTTCCTCTAACATGAAATGTGAGATCCAACTCCTTCCCTTTCCAAACCTAAGAGCCTATCTATAGCATGAGATGTGATATCCAAGTCCTTCACATTCCAACCCTTAGACCCTTCCTACAGCATGCAATATGATATCTCAATGATTCCAATAACAAACCTGAGACCCGTCCTATAACATGAGTAGGGATATCCAACTCCTTCCCATTCCAATCCTGAGACACTTCCGATAGCAGAGATGTGATATCTCAATGTTTATACCAAACCTGAGACCCTTCCTATAACATGAGATGTGATATCCAACTCCTTCCCGTTCCAAACCTGAGACCCTTCCTTTAGCATGAGATGTGATATCCAGCTCCTTCCCATTCCAATCCTGAGACACTTCCGATAGCATGAGATGTGATATCTCAATGCTTCTACCAAACCTGAGACCCTTCCTTTAGCATGAGATGTGATATCCAACTCCTTCCCATTCCAATCCTGAGACCCTTCCTATAGCATGAGATGTGATATCTCAATACTTCTAATACCAAACCTGAGATCCTTCCGATAACATGAGATGTGATATCTCAATACTTCTAATACCAAACCTGAGATCCATCCTATAACATGAGATGTGATATCCAACTCCTTCCCTTTCCAAACCTGAGAGCCGTTCTATAGCATGAGATGTGATAACCAGGTCCTTCCCATTCCAATCCTTAGACCCTTCCTACAGCATGCAATATGATATCTCAATGATTCTAATAACAAACCTGAGACCCGTCCTATAGCATGAGATATGATATCCAAGTCCTTCCCATTCCAATCCTGAGACCCTTCCTATAACACGAAATGTGATATCCAACTCCTTCCCATTCCAACCTGAGACCCTTCCTATAGCATGAGATGGGATATCCAACTTCTTCCAAATCCAATACTGATACCCTTCCGATAGCATGAGATGTGATATCCCAATGCTTCTACCAAACCTGAGACCCATACTATGGCATGAGATGTGATATCAAACTCCTTCCCATTCCAATCCTGAGACCCTTCCTATAGCTTGAGGTGTGATATCCAACTCCTTCCCATTCCAATTCTGAGACCCTTCTTATACCATGAGACTTGATATCTCAATGCTTCTAATATTAAACCTGAGACCCGTCCTATAACATGAGATGTGATATCCAAATCCTTCCCCTTCCAAACCTTAGACCCTTCCTTTATCATGAGATGTGATATCCAACTCCTTCCCATTCCAATCCTGAGACCCTTCCGATATCATGAGATGTGATATCTCAAAGCTTCTAATATCAAACTTGAGACCCTACCTATAGCATGAGATGTGACATCTAAGTCCTTCCCATTCCAATCCTGAGACCCTTCCTATAGCATGAGATGTGATATCTCTATGCTTCTAATACCAAACCTGAGACCCTTCCTATAACATGAGATGGGATATCCAACTCCTTCCCATTCCAATCCTGAGACCTTTCCGATAGCAGAGATGTGATATCTCAATGCTTATACCAAACCTGATAACCTTCCTATTGCCTGAGATGTCATATACAACTCCTTCCCATTCCAATCCTGAGACCCTTCCTTTAGCATGAGATGTGATATCTCAATGCTTATACCAAATCTGAGACCCTTCCTATAGCATGAGATGTGATATCCAATTCCTTCCCATTCCAATCCTGTGACCCTTCCTATAGCATGAGATGTGATATCTCAATGCTTATAGCAAACCTGAGAGCCTACCTATAACATGAGATGTGATATCCAAGTCCATCCCATTCCAATCCTTAGACCCTTCCTACAGCATGCGATGTGATATCTCAATGATTCTAATACCAAACCAGAGACTCTTCCTATAACATGAGATGGGATATCCAACTCCTTCCCATTCCAATCCTGAGCCGCTTCCGATAGCAGAGATGTGATATCTCAATGCTTATACCAAACCTGAGACCCTTCCTATAACATGAGATGTGATATCCAACTCCTTCCCGTTCCAAACCTGAGACACTAACTATAGCATATGTGATATCCAACTCCTTCCCATTCCAAACATGAGACCCTTCCTATAGCAAGAAAGTAATATCCAACTCCTACCCATTCCAATCCTGAGACCCTTCCTATAGCAAGAGATGTGATATCCAAATCCTTCCCATTCCAATCCTGAGACCCTTCCTATAACATGAGATGTGATATCCAACTCCTTCCCATTCCAACCTGAGACACTTCCTATAGCATGAGAAGGGATATCCAACTCATTCCCAATCCAATCCTGAGACCCTTCCGATAGCAGAGATGTGATATCTCAATGCTTATACCAAACCTGAGACCCTTCCTATGGCATGAGATGTGATATCCAACTCCTTGCCATTCAAATCCTGAGACCCTTCCTATAGCATGAGAAGGGATATCCAACTCCTTCCCAATCCAATCCTGAGACCCTTCCGATACAGCGACGTGATATCTCAATGCTTCTACCAAACCTGAGACCCTTCCTTTAGCATGAGATGTGATATCCAAATCCTTCACATTCCAATCCTGAGACCCTTCCTATAGCATGAGATGTGATATCTCAATGCTTCTAATACCAAACCTGAGATCCTTCCTATAACATGAGATGTGATATCCAATTCCTTCCCATTCCAAACCTGAGACCCTTCCTATTGGATGAGATGTGATATCCAACTCCTTCCCATTCCAACCCTGAGACCCTTCCTATAGCATGAGATGTGATGTCTCAATGCTTCTAATACCAAACCTGAGATCCTTCCTATAACATGAGATGTGATATCCAACTCCTTCCATTCCAATCCTGAGACCCGTCCTATAGCATGAGATGTGATATCTCAATGCTTATACCAAACCTGAGACCCTTCCTATAGCATGAGATGTGATATCCAACTGCTTCCCATTCCAATCCTGAGACCCTTCCTATAGCATGAGATGTGATATCTCAATGCTTCTAATACCAAACCTGAGATCCTTCCTCTAACATGAAATGTGATATCCAACTCCTTCCCTTTCCAAACCTAAGAGCCTATCTATAGCATGAGATGTGATATCCAAGTCCTTCACATTCCAACCCTTAGACCCTTCCTACAGCATGCAATATGATATCTCAATGATTCTAATAACAAACCTGAGACCCGTCCTATAACATGAGATGGGATATCCAACTCCTTCCCATTCCAATCCTGAGACACTTCCGATAGCAGAGATGTGATATCTCAATGCTTATACCAAACCTGAGACCCTTCCTATAACATGAGATGTGATATCCAAATCCTTCCCGTTCCAAACCTGAGACCCTTCCTTTAGCATGAGATGTGATATCCAGCTCCTTCCCATTCCAATCCTGAGACACTTCCGATAGCATGAGATGTGATATCTCAATGCTTCTAATATCAAAACTGAGACCCTCCCTATAGCATGATATGTGATATCTAAGTCCTTCCCATTCCAATCCCGAGACCCTCCCTATAGCATGAGATGTGATATCCAACTCCTTCCAATTCCAATCATGAGACCCTTCCTATAGCATGAGATGTGATATCTCAATGCTTCTACCAAACCTGAGACCCTTCCTTTAGCATGAGATGTGATATACAACTCCTTCCCATTCCAATCCTGAGACCCTTCCTATAGCATGAGATGTGATATCTCAATACTTCTAATACCAAACCTGAGATCCTTCCGATAACATGAGATGTGATATCTCAATACTTCTAATACCAAACCTGAGATCCATCCTATAACATGAGATGTGATATCCAACTCCTTCCCTTTCCAAACCTGAGAGCCGTTCTATAGCATGAGATGTGATAACCAGGTCCTTCCCATTCCAATCCTTAGACCCTTCCTACAGCATGCAATATGATATCTCAATGATTCTAATAACAAACCTGAGACCCGTCCTATAGCATGAGATATGATATCCAAGTCCTTCCCATTCCAATCCTGAGACCCTTCCTATAACACGAAATGTGATATCCAACTCCTTCCCATTCCAACCTGAGACCCTTCCTATAGCATGAGATGGGATATCCAACTTCTTCCAAATCCAATACTGATACCCTTCCGATAGCATGAGATGTGATATCCCAATGCTTCTACCAAACCTGAGACCCATACTATGGCATGAGATGTGATATCAAACTCCTTCCCATTCCAATCCTGAGACCCTTCCTATAGCTTGAGGTGTGATATCCAACTCCTTCCCATTCCAATTCTGAGACCCTTCTTATACCATGAGACTTGATATCTCAATGCTTCTAATATTAAACCTGAGACCCGTCCTATAACATGAGATGTGATATCCAAATCCTTCCCCTTCCAAACCTTAGACCCTTCCTTTATCATGAGATGTGATATCCAACTCCTTCCCATTCCAATCCTGAGACCCTTCCGATATCATGAGATTTGTTATCTCAATGCTTCTAATATCAAACTTGAGACCCTACCTATAGCATGAGATGTGACATCCAAGTCCTTCCCATTCCAATCCTGAGACCCTTCCTATAGCATGAGATGTGATATCTCTATGCTTCTAATACCAAACCTGAGACCCTTCCTATAACATGAGATGGGATATCCAACTCCTTCCCATTCCAATCCTGAGACCTTTCCGATAGCAGAGATGTGATATCTCAATGCTTATACCAAACCTGAGAACCTTCCTATGGCCTGAGATGTCATATACAACTCCTTCCCATTCCAATCCTGAGACCCTTCCTTTAGCATGAGATGTGATATCTCAATGCTTATACCAAATCTGAGACCCTTCCTATAGCATGAGATGTGATATCCAATTCCTTCACATTCCAATCCTGTGACCCTTCCTATAGCATGAGATGTGATATCTCAATGCTTATAGCAAACCTGAGAAGCTACCTATAACATGAGATGTGATATCCAAGTCCATCCCATTCCAATCCTTAGACCCTTCCTACAGCATGCTATGTGATATCTCAATGATTCTAATACCAAACCAGAGACTCTTCCTATAACATGAGATGGGATATCCAACTCCTTCCCATTCCATTCCTGAGCCGCTTCCGATAGCAGAGATGTGATATCTCAATGCTTATACCAAACCTGAGACCCTTCCTATAACATGAGATGTGATATCCAACTCCTTCCCGTTCCAAACCTGAGACACTAACTATAGCATATGTGATATCCAACTCCTTCCCATTCCAAACATGAGACCCTTCCTATAGCAAGAAAGTAATATCCAACTCCTACCCATTCCAATCCTGAGACCCTTCCTATAGCAAGAGATGTGATATCCAAATCCTTCCCATTCCAATCCTGAGACCCTTCCTATAACATGAGATGTGATATCCAACTCCTTCCCATTCCAACCTGAGACACTTCCTATAGCATGAGAAGGGATATCCAACTCCTTCCCAATCCAATCCTGAGACCCTTCCGATAGCAGAGATGTGATATCTCAATGCTTATACCAAACCTGAGACCCTTCCTATGGCATGAGATGTGATATCCAACTCCTTGCCATTCAAATCCTGAGACCCTTCCTATAGCATGAGAAGGGATATCCAACTCCTTCCCAATCCAATCCTGAGACCCTTCCGATAGCAGCGACGTGATATCTCAATGCTTCTACCAAACCTGAGACCCTTCCTTTAGCATGAGATGTGATATCCAAATCCTTCACATTCCAATCCTGAGACCCTTCCTATAGCATGAGATGTGATATCTCAATGCTTCTAATACCAAACCTGAGATCCTTCCTATAACATGAGATGTGATATCCAATTCCTTCCCATTCCAAACCTGAGACCCTTCCTATTGGATGAGATGTGATATCCAACTCCTTCCCATTCCAACCCTGAGACCCTTCCTATAGCATGAGATGTGATGTCTCAATGCTTCTAATACCAAACCTGAGATCCTTCCTATAACATGAGATGTGATATCCAACTCCTTCCATTCCAATCCTGAGACCCGTCCTATAGCATGAGATGTGATATCTCAATGCTTATACCAAACCTGAGACCCTTCCTATAGCATGAGATGTGATATCCAACTGCTTCCCATTCCAATCCTGAGACCCTTCCTATAGCATGAGATGCGATATCTCAATGCTTCTAATACCAAACCTGAGATCCTTCCTCTAACATGAAATGTGATATCCAACTCCTTCCCTTTCCAAACCTAAGAGCCTATCTATAGCATGAGATGTGATATCCAAGTCCTTCACATTCCAACCCTTAGACCCTTCCTACAGCATGCAATATGATATCTCAATGATTCTAATAACAAACCTGAGACCCGTCCTATAACATGAGATGGGATATCCAACTCCTTCCCATTCCAATCCTGAGACACTTCCGATAGCAGAGATGTGATATCTCAATGCTTATACCAAACCTGAGACCCTTCCTATAACATGAGATGTGATATCCAAATCCTTCCCGTTCCAAACCTGAGACCCTTCCTTTAGCATGAGATGTGATATCCAGCTCCTTCCCATTCCAATCCTGAGACACTTCCGATAGCATGAGATGTGATATCTCAATGCTTCTAATATCAAAACTGAGACCCTCCCTATAGCATGATATGTGATATCTAAGTCCTTCCCATTCCAATCCTGAGACCCTCCCTATAGCATGAGATGTGATATCCAACTCCTTCCCATTCCAATCCTGAGACCCTTCCTATAGCATGAGATATGATATCTCAATACTTCTAATACCAAACGTGAGATCCTTCCGATAACATGAGATGTGATATCCAAATCCTTCCCCTTCCAAACCTGAGACCCTCCCTTTAGCATGAAATGTGATATCCAACTCCTTCCTATTCCAATCCTGAGACTCTTCTGATAGCATGAGATGTGATATCTCAATGCTTCTAATACCAAACCTGAGATCCTTCCGATAGCATGAGATGTGATATCTCAATGCTTCTAATACCAAACCTGAGATCCTTCCTATAACATGAGATGTGATATGCAAATCCTTCCCCTTCCAAACCTGAGACCCTCCCTTTAGCATGAGATGTGATATCTAACTCCTTCCCATTCCATTCCTGAGACCCTTCTGATAGCATGAGATGTGATATCTCAATGCCTCTAATACCAAACCTGAGATCCTACCTCTAACATGAAATGAGATATCCAACTCTTTCCCCTTCCAAACCTGAGAGCCTTCCTATAGCATGAGATGTGATGTCCAAGTCCTTCCCATTCCAATACTGAGACCCTTCCTATAGCTTGAGATGTGATATCCAACTCCTTCCCATTCCAATTCTGAGACCCTTCCTATAGCATGAGATGTGATATCTCAATGCTTATACCAAACCTGAGAGCCTACCTATAGCATGAGATGTGATATCCAAGTCCATCCCATTCCAATCCTTAGACCCTTCCTACAGCATGCGATGTGATATCTCAATGATTCTAATACCAAACCAGAGACTCTTCCTATAACATGAGATGGGATATCCAACTCCTTCCCATTCCAATTCTGAGACCCTTCCTATACTATGAGACTTGATATCTCAATGCTTCTAATACCAAACCTGAGACCCGTAATATAACATGAGATGTGATATCCAAATCCTTCCCCTTCCAAACCTTAGACCCTTCCTTTATCATGAGATGTGATATCCAACTCCTTCCCATTCCAATCCTGAGACCCTTCCGATATCATGAGATGTGATATCTCAAAGCTTCTAATATCAAACTTGAGACCCTCCCTATAGCATGAGATGTGATATCCAAGTCCTTCCCATTCCAATCCTGAGACCCTTCCTATAGCATGAGATGTGATATCTCAATGCTTCTAATACCAAACCTGAGACCCTTCCTATAACATGAGATGGGAATATCCAACTCCTTCCCATTCCAATCCTGAGACACTTCCTATAGCATGAGATGTGATATCTCACTGCTTATACCACACCTGAGATCCTTCCTATAACATGAGATGTGATATCCAACTCCTTCCCATTCCAATCCTGAGACACTTCCTATAGCATGAGATGTGATATCTCACTGCTTATACCATACCTGAGACCCTTCCCATAGCAGATGTGATATCCAACTCCTTCCCATTCCAATCCTCAGACCCTTCCTATAGCATGAGATGTGATATCTCAATGCTTCTAATGTCAAACTTGAGACCCTACCTATAGCAGGAGATGTGATATCCAAGTCCTTCCCATTCCAATCCTGAGACACTTCCTATAGCATGAGATGTGATATCTCAATGCTTCTAATACCAAACCTGAGACACTTCCTATAACATGAGATGGGATATCCAACTCCTTCCAATTCCAATCCTGAGACCCTTTTGATAGCAGAGATGTGATATCTCAATGTTTATACCAAACCTGAGACCCTTCCTACGGCATGAGATGTCATATTCAACTCCTACCCATTCCAATCCTGAGACCCTTCCTATAGCATGAGATTTGATATCCAACTCCTTCCCATTCCAATCCTGAGACCCTTCCTATAGCATGAGATGTGATGTCTCAATGCTTCTAATACCAAACCTGAGATCCTTCCTATAACATGAGATGTGATATCCAACTCCTTCCATTCCAATCCTGAGACCCTTCCTATAGCATGAGATGTGATATATCAATGCTTATACCAAACCTGAGACCCTTCCTATAGCATGAGATGTGATATCCAACTCCTTCCCATTCCAATCCTGAGACCCTTCCTATAGCCTGAGATGTGATATCCAATTCCTTCCCATTCCAATCCTGAGACCCTTCCTATAGCATGAGATGTGATATCTCAATGCTTATACCAAACCTGAGAGCCTACCTATAACATGAGATGTGATATCCAAGTCCATCCCATTCCAATCCTTAGACCCTTCCTACAGCATGCGATGTGATATCTCAATGATTCTAATACCAAACCAGAGACTCTTCCTATAACATGATATGGGATATCCAACTCCTTCCCGTTCCAAACCTGAGACACTAACTATAGCATATGTGATATCCAACTCCTTCCCATTCCAAACATGAGACCCTTCCTATAGCAAGAAAGTAATATCCAACTCCTACCCATTCCAATCCTGAGACCCTTCCTATAGCAAGAGATGTGATATCCAAATCCTTCCCATTCCAATCCTGAGACCCTTCCTATAACATGAGATGTGATATCCAACTCCTTCCCATTCCAACCTGAGACACTTCCTATAGCATGAGAAGGGATATCCAACTCCTTCCCAATCCAATCCTGAGACCCTTCCGATAGCAGAGATGTGATATCTCAATGCTTATACCAAACCTGAGACCCTTCCTATGGCATGAGATGTGATATCCAACTCCTTGCCATTCAAATCCTGAGACCCTTCCTATAGCATGAGAAGGGATATCCAACTCCTTCCCAATCCAATCCTGAGACCCTTCCGATAGCAGCGACGTGATATCTCAATGCTTCTACCAAACCTGAGACCCTTCCTTTAGCATGAGATGTGATATCCAAATCCTTCACATTCCAATCCTGAGACCCTTCCTATAGCATGAGATGTGATATCTCAATGCTTCTAATACCAAACCTGAGATCCTTCCTATAACATGAAATGTGATATCCAATTCCTTCCCATTCCAAACCTGAGACCCTTCCTATTGGATGAGATGTGATATCCAACTCCTTCCCATTCCAACCCTGAGACCCTTCCTATAGCATGAGATGTGATGTCTCAATGCTTCTAATACCAAACCTGAGATCCTTCCTATAACATGAGATGTGATATCCAACTCCTTCCATTCCAATCCTGAGACCCGTCCTATAGCATGAGATGTGATATCTCAATGCTTATACCAAACCTGAGACCCTTCCTATAGCATGAGATGTGATATCCAACTGCTTCCCATTCCAATCCTGAGACCCTTCCTATAGCATGAGATGTGATATCTCAATGCTTCAAATACCAAACCTGAGATCCTTCCTCTAACATGAAATATGATATCCAACTCCTTCCCTTTCCAAACCTAAGAGCCTATCTATAGCATGAGATGTGATATCCAAGTCCTTCACATTCCAACCCTTAGACCCTTCCTACAGCATGCAATATGATATCTCAATGATTCTAATAACAAACCTGAGACCCGTCCTATAACATGAGATGGGATATCCAACTCCTTCCCATTCCAATCCTGAGACACTTCCGATAGCAGAGATGTGATATCTCAATGCTTATACCAAACCTGAGACCCTTCCTATAACATGAGATGTGATATCCAAATCCTTCTCGTTCCAAACCTGAGACCCTTCCTTTAGCATGAGATGTCATATCCAGCTCCTTCCCATTCCAATCCTGAGACACATCCGATAGCATGAGATGTGATATCTCAATGCTTCTAATATCAAAACTGAGACCCTCCCTATAGCATGATATGTGATATCTAAGTCCTTCCCATTCCAATCCTGAGACCCTCCCTATATCATGAGATGTGATATCCAACTCCTTCCCATTCCAATCCTGAGACCCTTCCTATAGCATGAGATATGATATCTCAATACTTCTAATACCAAACGTGAGATCCTTCCGATAACATGAGATGTGATATCCAAATCCTTCCCCTTCCAAACCTGAGACCCTCCCTTTAGCATGAAATGTGATATCCAACTCCTTCCTATTCCAATCCTGAGACTCTTCTGATAGCATGAGATGTGATATCTCAATGCTTCTAATACCAAACCTGAGATCCTTCCGATAGCATAAGATGTGATATCTCAATGCTTCTAATACCAAACCTGAGATCCTTCCTATAACATGAGATGTGATATCCAAATCCTTCCCCTTCCAAACCTGAGACCCTCCCTTTAGCATGAGATGTGATATCTAACTCCTTCCCATTGCATTCCTGAGACCCTTCTGATAGCATGAGATGTGATATCTCAATGCCTCTAATACCAAACCTGAGATCCTACCTCTAACATGAAATGAGATATCCAACTCTTTCCCCTTCCAAACCTGAGAGCCTTCCTATAGCATGAGATGTGATATCCAAGTCCTTCCCATTCCAATACTGAGACCCTTCCTATAGCTTGAGATGTGATATCCAACTCCTTCCCATTCCAATTCTGAGACCCTTCCTACAGCATGCGATGTGAATATCTCAATGATTCTAATACCAAACCAGAGACTCTTCCTATAACATGAGATGGGATATCCAACTCCTTCCCATTCCAATTCTGAGACCCTTCCTATACTATGAGACTTGATATCTCAATGCTTCTAATACCAAACCTGAGACCCGTAATATAACATGAGATGTGATATCCAAATCCTTCCCCTTCCAAACCTTAGACCCGTCCTTTATCATGAGATGTGATATCCAACTCCTTCCCATTCCAATCCTGAGACCCTTCCGATATCATGAGATGTGATATCTCAAAGCTTCTAATATCAAACTTGAGACCCTCCCTATAGCATGAGATGTGATAACCAAGTCCTTCCCATTCCAATCCTGAGACCCTTCCTATAGCATGAGATGTGATATCTCAATGCTTCTAATACCAAACCTGAGACCCTTCCTATAACATGAGATGGGAATATCCAACTCCTTCCCATTCCAATCTTGAGACCCTTCCGATAGCAGAGATGTGATATCTCAATGCTTATACCACACCTGAGATCCTTCCTATAACATGAGATGTGATATCCAACTCCTTCCCATTCCAATCCTGAGACACTTCCTATAGCATGAGATGTGATATCTCACTGCTTATACCAAACCTGAGACCCTTCCCATAGCAGGAGATGTGATATCCAACTCCTTCCCATTCCAATCCTCAGACCCTTCCTATAGCATGAGATGTGATATCTCAAAGCTTCTAATGTCAAACTTGAGACCCTACCTATAGGATGAGATGTGATATCCAAGTCCTTCCCATTCCAATCCTGAGACACTTCCTATAGCATGAGATGTGATATCTCAATGCTTCTAATACCAAACCTGAGACTCTTCCTATAACATGAGATGGGATATCCAACTCCTTCCAATTCCAATCCTGAGACCCTTTTGATAGCAGAGATGTGATATCTCAATGTTTATACCAAACCTGAGACCCTTCCTACGGCATGAGATGTCATATTCAACTCCTTCCCATTCCAATCCTGAGACCCTTCCTATAGCATGAGATTTGATATCCAACTCCTTCCCATTCCAATCCTGAGACCCTTCCTATAGCATGAGATGTGATGTCTCAATGCTTCTAATACCAAACCTGAGATCCTTCCTATAACATGAGATGTGATATCCAACTCCTTCCATTCCAATCCTGAGACCCTTCCTATAGCATGAGATGTGATATCTCAATGCTTATACCAAACCTGAGACCCTTCCTATAGCATGAGATGTGATATCCAACTCCTTCCCATTCCAATCCTGAGACCCTTCCTATAGCCTGAGATGTGATATCCAATTCCTTCCCATTCCAATCCTGAGACCCTTCCTATAGCATGAGATGTGATATCTCAATGCTTATACCAAACCTGAGAGCCTACCTATAACATGAGATGTGATATCCAAGCGCATCCCATTCCAATCCTTAGACCCTTCCTACAGCATGCGATGTGATATCTCAATGATTCTAATACCAAACCAGAGACTCTTCCTATAACATGAGATGGGATATCCAACTCCTTCCCATTCCAATCCTGAGCCGCTTCTGATAGCAGAGATGTGATATCTCAATGCTTATACCAAACCTGAGACCCTTCCTATAACATGAGATGTGATATCCAACTCCTTCCTGTTCCAAACCTGAGACACTAACTATAGCATATGTGATATCCAACTCCTTCCCATTCCAAACATGAGACCCTTCCTATAGCAAGAAAATAATATCCAACTCCTACCCATTCCAATCCTGAGACCCTTCCTATAGCAAGAGATGTGATATCCAAATCCTTCCCATTCCAATCCTGAGACCCTTCCTATAACATGAGATGTGATATCCAACTCCTTCCCATTCCAACCTGAGACACTTCCTATAGCATGAGAAGGGATATCCAACTCCTTCCCAATCCAATCCTGAGACCCTTCCGATAGCAGAGATGTGATATCTCAATGCTTATACCAAACCTGAGACCCTTCCTATGGCATGAGATGTGATATCCAACTCCTTGCCATTCAAATCCTGAGACCCTTCCTATAGCATGAGAAGGGATATCCAACTCCTTCCCAATCCAATCCTGAGACCCTTCCGATAGCAGCGACGTGATATCTCAATGCTTCTACCAAACCTGAGACCCTTCCTTTAGCATGAGATGTGATATCCAAATCCTTCACATTCCAATCCTGAGACCCTTCCTATAGCATGAGATGTGATATCTCAATGCTTCTAATACCAAACCTGAGATCCTTCCTATAACATGAGATGTGATATCCAATTCCTTCCCATTCCAAACCTGAGACCCTTCCTATTGGATGAGATGTGATAACCAACTCCTTCCCATTCCAACCCTGAGACCCTTCCTATAGCATGAGATGTGATGTCTCAATGCTTCTAATACCAAACCTGAGATCCTTCCTATAACATGAGATGTGGTATCCAACTCCTTCCATTCCAATCCTGAGACCCGTCCTATAGCATGAGATGTGATATCTCAATGCTTATACCAAACCTGAGACCCTTCCTATAGCATGAGATGTCATATCCAACTGCTTCCCATTCCAATCCTGAGACCCTTCCTATAGCATGAGATGTGATATCTCAATGCTTCTAATACCAAACCTGAGATCCTTCCTCTAACATGAAATGTGATATCCAACACCTTCCCTTTCCAAACCTAAGAGCCTATCTATAGCATGAGATGTGATATCCAAGTCCTTCACATTCCAACCCTTAGACCCTTCCTACAGCATGCAATATGATATCTCAATGATTCTAATAACAAACCTGAGACCCGTCCTATAACATGAGATGGGATATCCAACTCCTTCCCATTCCAATCCTGAGACACTTCCGATAGCAGAGATGTGATATCTCAATGCTTATACCAAACCTGAGACCCTTCCTATAACATGAGATGTGATATCCAAATCCTTCTCGTTCCAAACCTGAGATCCTTCCTTTAGCATGAGATGTGATATCCAGCTCCTTCCCATTCCAATCCTGAGACACTTCCGATAGCATGAGATGTGATATCTCAATGCTTCTAATATCAAAACTGAGACCCTCCCTATAGCATGATATGTGATATCTAAGTCCTCCCCATTCCAATCCTGAGACACTTCCTATAGCATGAGATGTGATATCTCACTGCTTATACCACACCTGAGATCCTTCCTATAACATGAGATGTGATATCCAACTCCTTCCCATTCCAATCCTGAGACACTTCCTATAGCATGAGATGTGATATCTCACTGCTTATACCATACCTGAGACCCTTCCCATAGCAGATGTGATATCCAACTCCTTCCCATTCCAATCCTCAGACCCTTCCTATAGCATGAGATGTGATATCTCAATGCTTCTAATGTCAAACTTGAGACCCTACCTATAGCAGGAGATGTGATATCCAAGTCCTTCCCATTCCAATCCTGAGACACTTCCTATAGCATGAGATGTGATATCTCAATGCTTCTAATACCAAACCTGAGACACTTCCTATAACATGAGATGGGATATCCAACTCCTTCCAATTCCAATCCTGAGACCCTTTTGATAGCAGAGATGTGATATCTCAATATTTATACCAAACCTGAGACCCTTCCTACGGCATGAGATGTCATATTCAACTCCTACCCATTCCAATCCTGAGACCCTTCCTATAGCATGAGATTTGATATCCAACTCCTTCCCATTCCAATCCAAAGACCATTCCTATAGCATGAGATGTGATGTCTCAATGCTTCTAATACCAAACCTGAGATCCTTCCTATAACATGAGATGTGATATCCAACTCCTTCCATTCCAATCCTGAGACCCTTCCTATAGCATGAGATGTGATATATCAATGCTTATACCAAACCTGAGACCCTTCCTATAGCATGAGATGTGATATCCAACTCCTTCCCATTCCAATCCTGAGACCCTTCCTATAGCCTGAGATGTGATATCCAATTCCTTCCCATTCCAATCCTGAGACCCTTCCTATAGCATGAGATGTGATATCTCAATGCTTATACCAAACCTGAGAGCCTACCTATAACATGAGATGTGATATCCAAGTCCATCCCATTCCAATCCTTAGACCCTTCCTACAGCATGCGATGTGATATCTCAATGATTCTAATACCAAACCAGAGACTCTTCCTATAACATGATATGGGATATCCAACTCCTTCCCATTCCAATCCTGAGCCGCTTCCGATAGCAGAGATGTGATATCTCAATGCTTATACCAAACCTGAGACCCTTCCTATAACATGAGATGTGATATCCAACTCCTTCCCGTTCCAAACCTGAGACACTAACTATAGCATATGTGATATCCAACTCCTTCCCATTCCAAACATGAGACCCTTCCTATAGCAAGAAAGTAATATCCCACTCCTACCCATTCCAATCCTGAGACCCTTCCTATAGCAAGAGATGTGATATCCAAATCCTTCCCATTCCAATCCTGAGACCCTTCCTATAACATGAGATGTGATATCCAACTCCTTCCCATTCCAACCTGAGACACTTCCTATAGCATGAGAAGGGATATCCAACTCCTTCCCAATCCAATCCTGAGACCCTTCCGATAGCAGAGATGTGATATCTCAATGCTTATACCAAACCTGAGACCCTTCCTATGGCATGAGATGTGATATCCAACTCCTTGCCATTCAAATCCTGAGACCCTTCCTATAGCATGAGAAGGGATATCCAACTCCTTCCCAATCCAATCCTGAGACCCTTCCGATAGCAGCGACGTGATATCTCAATGCTTCTACCAAACCTGAGACCCTTCCTTTAGCATGAGATGTGATATCTCAATGCTTCTAATACCAAACCTGAGATCCTTCCTATAACATGAAATGTGATATCCAAATCCTTCACATTCCAATCCTGAGACCCTTCCTATAGCATGAGATGTGATATCTCAATGCTTCTAATACCAAACCTGAGATCCTTCCTATAACATGAAATGTGATATCCAATTCCTTCCCATTCCAAACCTGAGACCCTTCCTATTGGATGAGATGTGATATCCAACTCCTTCCCATTCCAACCCTGAGACCCTTCCTATAGCATGAGATGTGATGTCTCAATGCTTCTAATACCAAACCTGAGATCCTTCCTATAACATGAGATGTGATATCCAACTCCTTCCATTCCAATCCTGAGACCCGTCCTATAGCATGAGATGTGATATCTCAATGCTTATACCAAACCTGAGACCCTTCCTATAGCATGAGATGTGATATCCAACTGCTTCCCATTCCAATCCTGAGACCCTTCCTATAGCATGAGATGTGATATCTCAATGCTTCAAATACCAAACCTGAGATCCTTCCTCTAACATGAAATATGATATCCAACTCCTTCCCTTTCCAAACCTAAGAGCCTATCTATAGCATGAGATGTGATATCCAAGTCCTTCACATTCCAACCCTTAGACCCTTCCTACAGCATGCAATATGATATCTCAATGATTCTAATAACAAACCTGAGACCCGTCCTATAACATGAGATGGGATATCCAACTCCTTCCCATTCCAATCCTGAGACACTTCCGATAGCAGAGATGTGATATCTCAATGCTTATACCAAACCTGAGACCCTTCCTATAACATGAGATGTGATATCCAAATCCTTCTCGTTCCAAACCTGAGACCCTTCCTTTAGCATGAGATGTCATATCCAGCTCCTTCCCATTCCAATCCTGAGACACATCCGATAGCATGAGATGTGATATCTCAATGCTTCTAATATCAAAACTGAGACCCTCCCTATAGCATGATATGTGATATCTAAGTCCTTCCCATTCCAATCCTGAGACCCTCCCTATATCATGAGATGTGATATCCAACTCCTTCCCATTCCAATCCTGAGACCCTTCCTATAGCATGAGATATGATATCTCAATACTTCTAATACCAAACGTGAGATCCTTCCGATAACATGAGATGTGATATCCAAATCCTTCCCCTTCCAAACCTGAGACCCTCCCTTTAGCATGAAATGTGATATCCAACTCCTTCCTATTCCAATCCTGAGACTCTTCTGATAGCATGAGATGTGATATCTCAATGCTTCTAATACCAAACCTGAGATCCTTCCGATAGCATGAGATGTGATATCTCAATGCTTCTAATACCAAACCTGAGATCCTTCCTATAACATGAGATGTGATATCCAAATCCTTCCCCTTCCAAACCTGAGACCCTCCCTTTAGCATGAGATGTGATATCTAACTCCTTCCCATTGCATTCCTGAGACCCTTCTGATAGCATGAGATGTGATATCTCAATGCCTCTAATACCAAACCTGAGATCCTACCTCTAACATGAAATGAGATATCCAACTCTTTCCCCTTCCAAACCTGAGAGCCTTCCTATAGCATGAGATGTGATATCCAAGTCCTTCCCATTCCAATACTGAGACCCTTCCTATAGCTTGAGATGTGATATCCAACTCCTTCCCATTCCAATTCTGAGACCCTTCCTACAGCATGCGATGTGAATATCTCAATGATTCTAATACCAAACCAGAGACTCTTCCTATAACATGAGATGGGATATCCAACTCCTTCCCATTCCAATTCTGAGACCCTTCCTATACTATGAGACTTGATATCTCAATGCTTCTAATACCAAACCTGAGACCCGTAATATAACATGAGATGTGATATCCAAATCCTTCCCCTTCCAAACCTTAGACCCGTCCTTTATCATGAGATGTGATATCCAACTCCTTCCCATTCCAATCCTGAGACCCTTCCGATATCATGAGATGTGATATCTCAAAGCTTCTAATATCAAACTTGAGACCCTCCCTATAGCATGAGATGTGATAACCAAGTCCTTCCCATTCCAATCCTGAGACCCTTCCTATAGCATGAGATGTGATATCTCAATGCTTCTAATACCAAACCTGAGACCCTTCCTATAACATGAGATGGGAATATCCAACTCCTTCCCATTCCAATCTTGAGACCCTTCCGATAGCAGAGATGTGATATCTCAATGCTTATACCACACCTGAGATCCTTCCTATAACATGAGATGTGATATCCAACTCCTTCCCATTCCAATCCTGAGACACTTCCTATAGCATGAGATGTGATATCTCACTGCTTATACCAAACCTGAGACCCTTCCCATAGCAGGAGATGTGATATCCAACTCCTTGCCATTCCAATCCTCAGACCCTTCCTATAGCATGAGATGTGATATCTCAATGCTTCTAATGTCAAACTTGAGACCCTACCTATAGGATGAGATGTGATATCCAAGTCCTTCCCATTCCAATCCTGAGACACTTCCTATAGCATGAGATGTGATATCTCAATGCTTCTAATACCAAACCTGAGACTCTTCCTATAACATGAGATGGGATATCCAACTCCTTCCAATTCCAATCCTGAGACCCTTTTGATAGCAGAGATGTGATATCTCAATGTTTATACCAAACCTGAGACCCTTCCTACGGCATGAGATGTCATATTCAACTCCTTCCCATTCCAATCCTGAGACCCTTCCTATAGCATGAGATTTGATATCCAACTCCTTCCCATTCCAATCCTGAGACCCTTCCTATAGCATGAGATGTGATGTCTCAATGCTTCTAATACCAAACCTGAGATCCTTCCTATAACATGAGATGTGATATCCAACTCCTTCCATTCCAATCCTGAGACCCTTCCTATAGCATGAGATGTGATATCTCAATGCTTATACCAAACCTGAGAACCTTCCTATAGCATGAGATGTGATATCCAACTCCTTCCCATTCCAATCCTGAGACCCTTCCTATAGCCTGAGATGTGATATCCAATTCCTTCCCATTCCAATCCTGAGACCCTTCCTATAGCATGAGATGTGATATCTCAATGCTTATACCAAACCTGAGAGCCTACCTATAACATGAGATGTGATATCCAAGCGCATCCCATTCCAATCCTTAGACCCTTTCTACAGCATGCGATGTGATATCTCAATGATTCTAATACCAAACCAGAGACTCTTCCTATAACATGAGATGGGATATCCAACTCCTTCCCATTCCAATCCTGAGCCGCTTCTGATAGCAGAGATGTGATATCTCAATGCTTATACCAAACCTGAGACCCTTCCTATAACATGAGATGTGATATCCAACTCCTTCCTGTTCCAAACCTGAGACACTAACTATAGCATATGTGATATCCAACTCCTTCCCATTCCAAACATGAGACCCTTCCTATAGCAAGAAAATAATATCCAACTCCTACCCATTCCAATCCTGAGACCCTTCCTATAGCAAGAGATGTGATATCCAAATCCTTCCCATTCCAATCCTGAGACCCTTCCTATAACATGAGATGTGATATCCAACTCCTTCCCATTCCAACCTGAGACACTTCCTATAGCATGAGAAGGGATATCCAACTCCTTCCCAATCCAATCCTGAGACCCTTCCGATAGCAGAGATGTGATATCTCAATGCTTATACCAAACCTGAGACCCTTCCTATGGCATGAGATGTGATATCCAACTCCTTGCCATTCAAATCCTGAGACCCTTCCTATAGCATGAGAAGGGATATCCAACTCCTTCCCAATCCAATCCTGAGACCCTTCCGATAGCAGCGACGTGATATCTCAATGCTTCTACCAAACCTGAGACCCTTCCTTTAGCATGAGATGTGATATCCAAATCCTTCACATTCCAATCCTGAGACCCTTCCTATAGCATGAGATGTGATATCTCAATGCTTCTAATACCAAACCTGAGATCCTTCCTATAACATGAGATGTGATATCCAATTCCTTCCCATTCCAAACCTGAGACCCTTCCTATTGGATGAGATGTGATAACCAACTCCTTCCCATTCCAACCCTGAGACCCTTCCTATAGCATGAGATGTGATGTCTCAATGCTTCTAATACCAAACCTGAGATCCTTCCTATAACATGAGATGTGGTATCCAACTCCTTCCATTCCAATCCTGAGACCCGTCCTATAGCATGAGATGTGATATCTCAATGCTTATACCAAACCTGAGACCCTTCCTATAGCATGAGATGTCATATCCAACTGCTTCCCATTCCAATCCTGAGACCCTTCCTATAGCATGAGATGTGATATCTCAATGCTTCTAATACCAAACCTGAGATCCTTCCTCTAACATGAAATGTGATATCCAACACCTTCCCTTTCCAAACCTAAGAGCCTATCTATAGCATGAGATGTGATATCCAAGTCCTTCACATTCCAACCCTTAGACCCTTCCTACAGCATGCAATATGATATCTCAATGATTCTAATAACAAACCTGAGACCCGTCCTATAACATGAGATGGGATATCCAACTCCTTCCCATTCCAATCCTGAGACACTTCCGATAGCAGAGATGTGATATCTCAATGCTTATACCAAACCTGAGACCCTTCCTATAACATGAGATGTGATATCCAAATCCTTCTCGTTCCAAACCTGAGACCCTTCCTTTAGCATGAGATGTGATATCCAGCTCCTTCCCATTCCAATCCTGAGACACTTCCGATAGCATGAGATGTGATATCTCAATGCTTCTAATATCAAAACTGAGACCCTCCCTATAGCATGATATGTGATATCTAAGTCCTTCCCATTCCAATCCTGAGACCCTCCCTATAGCATGAGATGTGATATCCAACTCCTTCCCATTCCAATCCTGAGACCCTTCCTATAGCATGAGATATGATATCTCAATACTTCTAATACCAAACGTGAGATCCTTCCGATAACATGAGATATGATATCCAAATCCTTCCCCTTCCAAACCTGAGACCCTCCCTTTAGCATGAAATGTGATATCCAACTCCTTCCTATTCCAATCCTGAGACTCTTCTGATAGCATGAGATGTGATATCTCAATGCTTCTAATACCAAACCTGAGATCCTTCTGATAGCATGAGATGTGATATCTCAATGCCTCTAATACCAAACCTGAGATCCTACCTCTAACATGAAATGAGATATCCAACTCTTTCCCCTTCCAAACCTGAGAGCCTTCCTATAGCATGAGATGTGATATCCAAGTCCTTCCCATTCCAATACTGAGACCCTTCCTATAGCTTGAGATGTGATATCCAACTCCTTCCCATTCCAATTCTGAGACCCTTCCTATAGCATGAGATGTGATATCTCAATGCTTATACCAAACCTGAGAGCCTACCTATAGCATGAGATGTGATATCCAAGTCCATCCCATTCCAATCCTTAGACCCTTCCTACAGCATGCGATGTGAATATCTCAATGATTCTAATACCAAACCAGAGACTCTTCCTATAACATGAGATGGGATATCCAACTCCTTCCCATTCCAATTCTGAGACCCTTCCTATACTATGAGACTTGATATCTCAATGCTTCTAATACCAAACCTGAGACCCATAATATAACATGAGATGTGATATCCAAATCCTTCCCCTTCCAAACCTTAGACCCTTCCTTTATCATGAGATGTGATATCCAACTCCTTCCCATTCCAATCCTGAGACCCTTCCGATATCATGAGATGTGATATCTCAAAGCTTCTAATATCAAACTTGAGACCCTCCCTATAGCATGAGATGTGATATCCAAGTCCTTCCCATTCCAATCCTGAGACCCTTCCTATAGCATGAGATGTGATATCTCAATGCTTCTAATACCAAACCTGAGACCCTTCCTATAACATGAGATGGGAATATCCAACTCCTTCCCATTCCAATCTTGAGACCCTTCCGATAGCAGAGATGTGATATCTCAATGCTTATACCACACCTGAGATCCTTCCTATAACATGAGATGTGATATCCAACTCCTTCCCATTCCAATCCTGAGACACTTCCTATAGCATGAGATGTGATATCTCACTGCTTATACCAAACCTGAGACCCTTCCCATAGCAGGAGATGTGATATCCAACTCCTTCCCATTCCAATCCTCAGACCCTTCCTATAGCATGAGATGTGATATCTCAATGCTTCTAATGTCAAACTTGAGACCCTACATATAGCATGAGATGTGATATCCAAGTCCTTCCCATTCCAATCCTGAGACACTTCCTATAGCATGAGATGTGATATCTCAATGCTTCTAATACCAAACCTGAGACTCTTCCTATAACATGAGATGGGATATCCAACTCCTTCCAATTCCAATCCTGAGACCCTTTTGATAGCAGAGATGTGATATCTCAATGTTTATACCAAACCTGAGACCCTTCCTACGGCATGAGATGTCATATTCAACTCCTTCCCATTCCAATCCTGAGACCCTTCCTATAGCATGAGATTTGATATCCAACTCCTTCCCATTCCAATCCTGAGACCCTTCCTATAGCATGAGTTGTGATGTCTCAATGCTTCTAATACCAAACCTGAGATCCTTCCTATAACATGAGATGTGATATCCAACTCCTTCCATTCCAATCCTGAGATCCTTCCTATAGCATGAGATGTGATATATCAATGCTTATACCAAACCTGAGACCCTTCCTATAGCATGAGATGTGATATCCAACTCCTTCCCATTCCAATCCTGAGACCCTTCCTATAGCCTGAGATGTGATATCCAATTCCTTCCCATTCCAATCCTGAGACCCTTCCTATAGCATAAGATGTGATATCTCAATGCTTATACCAAACCTGAGAGCCTACCTATAACATGAGATGTGATATCCAAGTCCATCCCATTCCAATCCTTAGACCCTTCCTACAGCATGCGATGTGATATCTCAATTATTCTAATACCAAACCAGAGACTCTTCCTATAACATGAGATGGGATATCCAACTCCTTCCCATTCCAATCCTGAGCCGCTTCCGATAGCAGAGATGTGATATCTCAATGCTTATACCAAACCTGAGACCCTTCCTATAACATGAGATGTGATATCCAACTCCTTCCCGTTCCAAACCTGAGACACTAACTATAGCATATGTGATATCCAACTCCTTCCCATTCCAAACATGAGACCCTTCCTATAGCAAGAAAGTAATATCCAACTCCTACCCATTCCAATCCTGAGACCCTTCCTATAGCAAGAGATGTGATATCCAAATCCTTCCCATTCCAATCCTGAGACCCTTCCTATAACATGAGATGTGATATCCAACTTCTTCCCATTCCAACCTGAGACACTTCCTATAGCATGAGAAGGGATATCCAACTCCTTCCCAATCCAAACCTGAGACCCTTCCTATGGCATGAGATGTGATATCCAACTCCTTGCCATTCAAATCCTGAGACCCTTCCTATAGCATGAGAAGGGATATCCAACTCCTTCCCAATCCAATCCTGAGACCCTTCCGATAGCAGCGACGTGATATCTCAATGCTTCTACCAAACCTGAGATCCTTCCTATAACATGAGATGTGATATCCAATTCCTTCCCATTCCAAACCTGAGACCCTTCCTATTGGATGAGATGTGATATCCAACTCCTTCCCATTCCAACCCTGAGACCCTTCCTATAGCATGAGATGTGATGTCTCAATGCTTCTAATACCAAACCTGAGATCCTTCCTATAACATGAGATGTGATATCCAACTCCTTCCATTCCAATCCTGAGACCCGTCCTATAGCATGAGATGTGATATCTCAATGCTTATACCAAACCTGAGACCCTTCCTATAGCATGAGATGTGATATCCAACTGCTTCCCATTCCAATCCTGAGACCCTTCCTATAGCATGAGATGTGATATCTCAATGCTTCTAATACCAAACCTAAGAGCCTATCTATAGCATGAGATGTGATATCCAAGTCCTTCACATTCCAACCCTTAGACCCTTCCTACAGCATGCAATATGATATCTCAATGATTCTAATAACAAACCTGAGACCCGTCCTATAACATGAGATGGGATATCCAACTCCTTCCCATTCCAATCCTGAAACACTTCCGATAGCAGAGATGTGATATCTCAATGCTTATACCAAACCTGAGACCCTTCCTATAACATGAGATGTGATATCCAAATCCTTCTCGTTCCAAACCTGAGACCCTTCCTTTAGCATGAGATGTGATATCCAGCTCCTTCCCATTCCAATCCTGAGACACTTCCGATAGCATGAGATGTGATATCTCAATGCTTCTAATATCAAAACTGAGACCCTCCCTATAGCATGATATGTGATATCTAAGTCCTTCCCATTCCAATCCTGAGACCCTCCCTATATCATGAGATGTGATATCCAACTCCTTCCCATTCCAATCCTGAGACCCTTCCTATAGCATGAGATATGATATCTCAATACTTCTAATACCAAACGTGAGATCCTTCCGATAACATGAGATGTGATATCCAAATCCTTCCCCTTCCAAACCTGAGACCCTCCCTTTAGCATGAAATGTGATATCCAACTCCTTCCTATTCCAATCCTGAGACTCTTCTGATAGCATGAGATGTGATATCTCAATGCTTCTAATACCAAACCTGAGATCCTTCCGATAGCGAGATGTGATATCTCAATGCTTCTAATACCAAACCTGAGATCCTTCCTATAACATGAGATGTGATATCCAAATCCTTCCCCTTCCAAACCTGAGACCCTCCCTTTAGCATGAGATGTGATATCTAACTCCTTCCCATTCCATTCCTGAGACCCTTCTGATAGCATGAGATGTGATATCTCAATGCCTCTAATACCAAACCTGAGATCCTACCTCTAACATGAAATGAGATATCCAACTCTTTCCCCTTCCAAACCTGAGAGCCTTCCTATAGCATGAGATGTGATATCCAAGTCCTTCCCATTCCAATACTGAGACCCTTCCTATAGCTTGAGATGTGATATCCAACTCCTTCCCATTCCAATTCTGAGACCCTTCCTATAGCATGAGATGTGATATCTCAATGCTTATACCAAACCTGAGAGCCTACCTATAGCATGAGATGTGATATCCAAGTCCATCCCATTCCAATCCTTAGACCCTTCCTACAGCATGCGATGTGAATATCTCAATGATTCTAATACCAAACCAGAGACTCTTCCTATAACATATGGGATATCCAACTCCTTCCCATTCCAATTCTGAGACCCTTCCTATACTATGAGACTTGATATCTCAATGCTTCTAATACCAAACCTGAGACCCGTAATATAACATGAGATGTGATATCCAAATCCTTCCCCTTCCAAACCTTAGACCCATCCTTTATCATGAGATGTGATATCCAACTCCTTCCCATTCCAATCCTGAGACCCTTCCGATATCATGAGATGTGATATCTCAAAGCTTCTAATATCAAACTTGAGACCCTCCCTATAGCATGAGATGTGATATCCAAGTCCTTCCCATTCCAATCCTGAGACCCTTCCTATAGCATGAGATGTGATATCTCAATGCTTCTAATACCAAACCTGAGACCCTTCCTATAACATGAGATGGGAATATCCAACTCCTTCCCATTCCAATCTTGAGACCCTTCCGATAGCAGAGATGTGATATCTCAATGCTTATACCACACCTGAGATCCTTCCTATAACATGAGATGTGATATCCAACTCCTTCCCATTCCAATCCTGAGACACTTCCTATAGCATGAGATGTGATATCTCACTGCTTATACCAAACCTGAGACCCTTCCCATAGCAGGAGATGTGATATCCAACTCCTTCCCATCCCAATCCTCAGACCCTTCCTATAGCATGAGATGTGATATCTCAATGCTTCTAATGTCAAACTTGAGACCCTACCTATAGCATGAGATGTGATATCCAAGTCCTTCCCATTCCAATCCTGAGACACTTCCTACAGCATGCGATGTGATATCTCAATGATTCTAATACCAAACCTGAGACCCTTCCTATAACATGAGATGTGATATCCAACTCCTTCCCGTTCCAAACCTGAGACACTAACTATAGCATATGTGATATCCAACTCCTTCCCATTCCAAACATGAGACCCTTCCTATAGCAAGAAAGTAATATCCAACTCCTACCCATTCCAATCCTGAGACCCTTCCTATAGCAAGAGATGTGATATCCAAATCCTTCCCATTCCAATCCTGAGACCCTTCCTATAACATGAGATGTGATATCCAACTCCTTCCCATTCCAACCTGAGAAACTTCCTATAGCATGAGAAGGGATATCCAACTCCTTTCCAATCCAATCCTGAGACCCTTCCGATAGCAGAGATGTGATATCTCAATGCTTATACCAAACCTGGGACCCTTCCTATGGCATGAGATGTGATATCCAACTCCTTGCCATTCAAATCCTGAGACCCTTCCTATAGCATGAGAAGGGATATCCAACTCCTTCCCAATCCAATCCTGAGACCCTTCCGATAGCAGCGACGTGATATCTCAATGCTTCTACCAAACCTGAGACCCTTCCTTTAGCATGAGATGTGATATCCAAATCCTTCACATTCCAATCCTGAGACCCTTCCTATAGCATGAGATGTGATATCTCAATGCTTCTAATACCAAACCTGAGATCCTTCCTATTGGATGAGATGTGATATCCAACTCCTTCCTATTCCAACCCTGACACCCTTCCTATAGCATG
The DNA here is from genome assembly GCF_040938575.1 of Ambystoma mexicanum. Classification (NCBI taxonomy): domain Eukaryota; kingdom Metazoa; phylum Chordata; class Amphibia; order Caudata; family Ambystomatidae; genus Ambystoma; species Ambystoma mexicanum. Next base: position 496,048 of record NW_027182491.1, on the reverse strand, counting down.
AGATGTGATGTCTCAATGCTTCTAATACCAAACCTGAGATCCTTCCTATAACATGAGATGTGATATCCAACTCCTTCCATTCCAATCCTGAGACCCGTCCTATAGCATGAGATGTGATATCTCAATGCTTATACCAAACCTGAGACCCTTCCTATAGCATGAGATGTGATATCTCAATGCTTCTAATACCAAACCTGAGATCCTTCCTCTCACATGAAATGTGATATCCAACTCCTTCCCTTTCCAAACCTAAGAGCCTATCTATAGCATGAGATGTGATATCCAAGTCCATCACATTCCAACCTTTAGACCCTTCCTACAGCATGCAATATGATATCTCAATGATTCTAATAACAAACCTGAGACCCGTCCTATAACATGAGATGGGATATCCAACTCCTTCCCATTCCAATCCTGAGACACTTCCGATAGCAGAGATGTGATATCTCAATGCTTATACCAAACCTGAGACCCTTCCTATAACATGAGATGTGATATCCAAATCCTTCTCGTTCCAAACCTGAGACCCTTCCTTTAGCATGAGATGTGATATCCAGCTCCTTCCCATTCCAATCCTGAGACACTTCCGATAGCATGAGATGTGATATCTCAATGCTTCTAATATCAAAACTGAGACCCTCCCTATAGCATGATATGTGATATCTAAGTCCTTCCCATTCCAATCCTGAGACCCTCCCTATAGCATGAGATGTGATATCCAACTCCTTCCCATTCCAATCCTGAGACCCTTCCTATAGCATGAGATATGATATCTCAATACTTCTAATACCAAACGTGAGATCCTTCCGATAACATGAGATGTGATATCCAAATCCTTCCCCTTCCAAACCTGAGACCCTCCCTTTAGCATGAAATGTGATATCCAACTCCTTCCTATTCCAATCCTGAGACTCTTCTGATGCATGAGATGCGATATCTCAATGCTTCTAATACCAAACCTGAGATCCTTCCGATAGCATGAGATGTGATATCTCAATGCTTCTAATACCAAACCTGAGATCCTTCCTATAACATGAGATGTGATATCCAAATCCTTCCCCTTCCAAACCTGAGACCCTCCCTTTAGCATGAGATGTGATATCTAACTCCTTCCCATTCCATTCCTGAGACCCTTCTGATAGCATGAGATGTGATATCTCAATGCTTCTAATACCAAACCTGAGATCCTACCTCTAACATGAAATGAGATATCCAACTCTTTCCCCTTCCAAACCTGAGAGCCTTCCTATAGCATGAGATGTGATATCCAAGTCCTTCCCATTCCAATACTGAGACCCTTCCTATAGCTTGAGATGTGATATCCAACTCCTTCCCATTCCAATTCTGAGACCCTTCCTATAGCATGAGATGTGATATCTCAATGCTTATACCAAACCTGAGAGCCTACCTATAGCATGAGATGTGATATCCAAGTCCATCCCATTCCAATCCTTAGACCCTTCCTACAGCATGCGATGTGAATATCTCAATGATTCTAATACCAAACCAGAGACTCTTCCTATAACATGGCATGGGATATCCAACTCCTTCCCATTCCAATTCTGAGACCCTTCCTATACTATGAGACTTGATTTCTCAATGCTTCTAATACCAAACCTGAGACCCGTAATATAACATGAGATGTGATATCCAAATCCTTCCCCTTCCAAACCTTAGACCCTTCCTTTATCATGAGATGTGATATCCAACTCCTTCCCATTCCAATCCTGAGACCCTTCCGATATCATGAGATGTGATATCTCAAAGCTTCTAATATCAAACTTGATACCCTCCCTATAGCATGAGATGGGATATCCAACTCCTTCCAATTCCAATCCTGAGACCCTTTTGATAGCAGAGATGTGATATCTCAATGTTTATACCAAACCTGAGACCCTTCCTACGGCATGAGATGTCATATTCAACTCCTTCCCATTCCAATCCTGAGACCCTTCCTATAGCATGAGATGTGATGTCTCAATGCTTCTAATACCAAACCTGAGATCCTTCCTATAACATGAGATGTGATATCCAACTCCTTCCATTCCAATCCTGAGACCCTTCCTATAGCATGAAATGTGATATCTCAATGCTTATACCAAACCTGAGATCCTTCCTCTAACATGAAATGTGATATCCAACTCCTTCACTTTCCAAACCTGAGAGCCTATCTATAGCATGAGATGTGATATCCAAGTCCTTCCCATTCCAATCCTTAGACCCTTCCTACAGCATGCAATATGATATCTCAATGATTCTAATAAAAAACCTGAGACCCGTCCTATAACATGAGATGGGATATCCAACTCCTTCCCATTCCAATCCTGAGACACGTCCGATAGCAGAGATGTGATATCTCAATGTTTATACCAAACCTGAGACCCTTCCTATAACATGAGATGTGATATCCAACTCCTTCCCGTTCCAAACCTGAGACCCTTCCTTTAGCATGAGATGTGATATCCAGCTCCTTCCCATTCCAATCCTGAGACACTTCTGATAGCATAAGATGTGATATCTCAATGCTTCTAATATCAAAACTGAGACCCTCCCTATAGCATATGTGATATCTAAGTCCTTCCCATTCCAATCCTGAGACCCTTCCTATAGCATGAGATGTGATATCTCAATGCTTCTACCAAACCTGAGACCCTTCCTTTAGCATGAGATGTGATATCCAACTCCTTCCCATTCCAATCCTGAGACCCTTCCTATAGCATGAGATGTGATATCTCAATACTTCTAATACCAAACCTGAGATCCTTCCGATAACATGAGATGTGATATCTCAATACTTCTAATACCAAACCTGAGATCCATCCTATAACATGAGATGTGATATCCAAATCCTTCCCCTTCCAAACCTGAGACCCTCCCTTTAGCATGAGATGTGATATCCAACTCCTTCCCATTCCAATCCTGAGACCCTTCTGATAGCATAAGATATGATATCTCAATGCTTCTATACCAAACCTGAGATCCTTCTGATAGCATGAGATGTGATATCTCAATGCTTCTAATACCAAACCTGAGATCCTACCTCTAACATGAAATGTGATATCCAACTCTTTCCCCTTGCAAACCTGAGAGCCTTCCTATAGCATGAGATGTGATATCCAAGTCCTTCCCATTCCAATCCTGAGACCCTTCCTATAACATGAGATGTGATATCCAACTCCTTCCCATTCCAACCTGAGACCCTTCCTATAGCATGAGATGGGATATCCAACTCCTTCCAAATCCAATCCCGATACCCTTCCGATAGCATGAGATGTGATATCCCAATGCTTCTACCAAACCTGAGACCCATATTATGGCATGAGATGTGATATCAAACTCCTTCCCATTCTAATCCTGAGACCCTTCCTATACCATGAGACTTGATATCTCAATGCTTCTAATACCAAACCTGAGACCCGTCCTATAACATGAGATGTGATATCCAAATCCTTCCCCTTCCAAACCTTAGACCCTTCCTTTATCATGAGATGTGATATCCAACTCCTTCCCATTCCAATCTTGAGACCCTTCCGATATCATGAAATGTTATATCTCAATGCTTCTATCAAACTTGAGACCCTCCCTATAGCATGAGATGTGATATCCAAGTCCTTCCCATTCCAATCCTGAGACCCTTCCTATAGCATGAGATGTGATATCTCAATGCTTCTAATACCAAACCTGAGACCCTTCCTATAACATGAGATGGGAATATCCAACTCCTTCCCATTCCAATCCTTAGACCCTTCCTACAGCATGCAATATGATATCTCAATGATTTTAATAAAAAACCTGAGACCCGTCCTATAACATGAGATGGGATATCCAACTCCTTCCCATTCCAATCCTGAGACACTTCCGATGGTAGGGATGTGATATCTCAATGTTTATACCAAACCTGAGACCTTTCCTATAACATGAGATGTGATATCCAACTCCTTCCCATTCCAATCCTGAGACCCTTCCTATAGCATGAGATGTGATATCCAACTCCATCCCATTCCAATCCTGAGACCCTTCTGATAGCATAAGATATGATATCTCAATGCTTCTATACCAAACCTGAGATCCTTCTGATAGCATATGTGATATCTCAATGCTTCTAATACCAAACCTGAGATCCTACATCTAACATGAAATGTGATATCCAACTCTTTCCCCTTGCAAACCTGAGAGCCTTCCTATAGCATGAGATGTGATATCCAAGTCCTTCCCATTCCAATCCTGAGACCATTCCTATAACATGAGATGTGATATCCAACTCCTTCCCATTCCAACCTGAGACCCTTCCTATAGCATGAGATGGGATATCCAACTCCTTCCAAATCCAATCCCGATACCCTTCCGATAGCATGAGATGTGATATCCCAATGCTTCTACCAAACCTGAGACCCATATTATGGCATGAGATGTGATATCAAACTCCTTCCCATTCTAATCCTGAGACCCTTCCTATACCATGAGACTTGATATCTCAATGCTTCTAATACCAAACCTGAGACCCGTCCTATAACATGAGATGTGATATCCAAATCCTTCCCCTTCCAAACCTTAGACCCTTCCTTTATCATGAGATGTGATATCCAACTCCTTCCCATTCCAATCTTGAGACCCTTTCCGATATCATGAAATGTGAATTCTCAATGCTTCTATCAAACTTGAGACCCTCCCTATAGCATGAGATGTGATATCCAAGTCCTTCCCATTCCAATCCTGAGACCCTTCCTATAGCATGAGATGTGATATCTCAATGCTTCTAATACCAAACCTGAGACCCTTCCTATAACATGAGATGGGAATATCCAACTCCTTCCCATTCCAATCCTTAGACCCTTCCTACAGCATGCAATATGATATCTCAATGATTTTAATAAAAAACCTGAGACCCGTCCTATAACATGAGATGGGATATCCAACTCCTTCCCATTCCAATCCTGAGACACTTCCGATGGTAGAGATGTGATATCTCAATGTTTATACCAAACCTGAGACCCTTCCTATAACATGAGATGTGATATCCAACTCCTTCCCATTCCAATCCTGAGACCCTTCCTATAGCATGAGATGTGATATCCAACTCCATCCCATTCCAATCCTGAGACCCTTCCTATAGCATGAGATGTGATGTCTCAATGCTTCTAATACCAAACCTGAGATCCTTCCTTTAACATGAGATGTGATATCCAACTCCTTCCATTCCAATCCTTAGACCCTTCCTACAGCATGCAATATGATATCTCAATGATTTTAATAAAAAACCTGAGACCCGTCCTATAACATGAGATGGGATATCCAACTCCTTCCCATTCCAATCCTGAGACACTTCCGATAGCAGAGATGTGATATCTCAATGTTTATACCAAACCCGAGACCCTTCTTATAACATGAGATGTGATATCCAACTCCTTCCCATTCCAATCCTGAGACACTTCCGATAGCATGAGATGTGATATCTCAAGGCTTCTAATATCAAAACTGAGACCCTCTCTATAGCATGATATGTGATATCTAAGTCCTTCCCATTCCAATCCTGAGACCCTATAGCATGAGATGTGATATCTCAATGCTTATCCTTGATTCCTGTAGTAAATTGATTTCCTTTGCAGGCCGACTCCTGTCACGAATGCCTTGGCTGCATGCATTCTCCCCTGGCCATTCGCTCACCGTGGCTATTTGCCTACCCCCTTCCTCTCTCAGTGGATGGACTTCTCCATCCTTGCCTCCTACCACTCAACTCCGCCTACTTGGAGAATTCAACATGAACCTGTATGCTTCCTGACCTGGACTTTTACGAGATCTGCAACTCTTCATGTCGCTGGCCCTACACACTGCAGGGAATACTCGGGATTTTCTGATCTCAGACCTCCCCCTCTGTAACCCTCTCAACAATCCTCTCCCGTGGTGATCAAGTTCTCATCTCCAAAGAAGGCTAACTGCCAGCTATTCCTCCTCAGAGGAGTTCTCCCTTTCTGTCCCTGCTCCCTGCACAGTTTCGCGTTGCAAACACTCGCTTTCCTGCTCTCTGGTTTAGACGCTTTTCCTTCTCAGAGGCCTTCTTCCTTTCTGCCCTTTTCGCGTTGCAAGTACTCGCTTCCCAGCTCTCTGGTTTAGACGCGTGTTCCCTGCCTTCTCTCCTCTTCCCGCTGCCTTCAAATCAAAAAATGAGCTCCAAAAGATACACAGTGCTCAGAATGCTCTATAACACCCATTATTCAACATATAGCCGTAACCCGCTAGACGTATCGAAACGTGCTGTAAACTAGCAAAAACAGCTAGAAAATGTACTTTCCTCGCGTTTTTGTAAATGCTAATTCTGATGGGTTCCCATGTATGTACTGTCCGTGCGTTTGTTGTCGAATCCTGAAGTTTTTAACCACTGTTCTCCCATACAAGGGGGGGTCAACGTCTACTGCTGTTCACAGGCTGAATGTATACGGCTGAAATCTTCAAGGCATTATCAGCTTTCCTGACTGTTTTGGAACGTGTATTTGCCATCTGTTAATGCAGTCGCCCTGTGTTCATCGTCCCTTCTACTTCACAGGCTGCCTACCAGCTGCTCCTCCTCATAGGCGTTCATCCTTTCTGTCCCTGCTCCCTGCACCGTTCCGCGTTGCATGTACTCGCTTCCCAGCTCTCTGGTTTAGATGCGTGTTCCCTGCCTTCTCTCCTCTTCGTACAGCCTTCCAATGAGCTCCACAAGATAGTGTTCAGAATGCTTTATAACCCCATTATTCAACATATAGCTGTAACCCGCTAGACGTATTGAAACGTGCTAAAAACGAGCAGAAACAGCTCGAAAATGTACTTTTCTCGCGTTTTGGTAAATGCGAATTCTGGTGGATTCCCATTTTGTACTCTGTTCGTGCGTTTGTTCAGTCGAATCCTGGTCTTTTGAACCACTCTTCTCCCATACAAAGGAGGGTCAAAATGTGTTGTTCACAGGCTGAATTTATACTGCTGAAATGCTCGCTTCCCTGCTCTCTGGTTTAGACTCGTGTACCCTGCATTTACCAAAACGCGAGGGAAGTACATTTTCTAGCTGTTTTTGCTAGTTTTTAGCACGTTTCAATACGTCTAGCGGGTTACAGCTATATGTTGAATAATGGGTGTTATAAAGCATTCTGAACACTATCTTGTGGAGCAAATTGGAAGGCTGTAGCAAGAGGAGAGAAGGCAGGGAACACGCATCTAAACCAGAGAGCTGGGACGCGAGTACATGCAACGCGAAACGGTGCAGGGAGCAGGGACAGAAAGGATGAACACTTATGAGGAGGAGCAGCTGGTAGTTAGCCTGCAAAGGAGAGAAGAATGTGATCACTAGGGGAGTGCAGCCTGTAAACTAGAAGGAACGATGAACAAAGGGCGACTGCATTAACAGATGGCAAATACACGTTCCAAAACAGTCAGGAAAGCTGATAATGCCTTGAAGATTTCAGCCGTATACATTCAGCCTGTGAACAGCAGATGTTGACCCCCCCTCCCTAGTATGGGAGAACAGTGGTTAAAAACTTCAGGATTCGACACAAAGGCACGGACACAGTACATACAACATGGGAACCCACCAGAATTCGCCTTTACAAAAACGCGAGGGAAGTACATTTTCTAGCTATTTTTGTAGTTTTTAGCACGTTTCAATACGTCTAGCGGGTTACAGCTATATGTTGAATAATGGGGTTATAAAGCATTCTGAACACTATCTAGTGGAGCTCATAGGAAGGCTGTAGGAAGAGGAGAGAATGCAGGGAACACGCATCTAAACCAGAGAGCAGGGAAGCGAGCATTTCAGCAGTATAAATTCAGCCTGTGAACAACACATTTTGACCCTCCTTTGTATGGGAGAAGAGTGGTTCAAAAGACCAGGATTCGACTGAACAAACGCACGAACAGAGTACAAAATGGGAATCCACCAGAATTCGCATTTACCAAAACGCGAGAAAAGTACATTTTCGAGCTGTTTCTGCTCGTTTTTAGCACGTTTCAATACGTCTAGCGGGTTACAGCTATATGTTGAATAATGGGGTTATAAAGCATTCTGAACACTATCTTGTGGAGCTCATTGGAAGGCTGTACGAAGAGGAGAGAAGGCAGGGAACACGCATCTAAACCAGAGAGCTGGGAAGCGAGTACATGCAACGCGGAACGGTGCAGGGAGCAGGGACAGAAAGGATGAACGCCTATGAGGAGGAGCAGCTGGTAGTCAGCCTGCTCTGGAGAGAAGAATGTGATCACCAGGGGCGTGCAGCCTGTGAAGTAGAAGGGACGATGAACACAGGGCGACTGCATTAACAGATGGCAAATACACGTTCCAAAACAGTCAGGAAAGCTGATAATGCCTTGAAGATTTCAGCCGTATACATTCAGCCTGTGAACAGCAGTAGACGTTGACCCCCCCTTGTATGGGAGAACAGTGGTTAAAAACTTCAGGATTCGACAACAAACGCACGGACAGTACATACATGGGAACCCATCAGAATTAGCATTTACAAAAACGCGAGGAAAGTACATTTTCTAGCTGTTTTTGCTAGTTTACAGCACGTTTCAATACGTCTAGCGGGTTACGGCTATATGTTGAATAATGGGTGTTATAGAGCATTCTGAGCACTGTGTATCTTTTGGAGCTCATTTTTTGATTTGAAGGCAGCGGGAAGAGGAGAGAAGGCAGGGAACACGCGTCTAAACCAGAGAGCTGGGAAGCGAGTACTTGCAACGCGAAAAGGGCAGAAAGGAAGAAGGCCTCTGAGAAGGAAAAGCGTCTAAACCAGAGAGCAGGAAAGCGAGTGTTTGCAACGCGAAACTGTGCAGGGAGCAGGGACAGAAAGGGAGAACTCCTCTGAGGAGGAATAGCTGGCAGTTAGCCTTCTTTGGAGATGAGAACTTGATCACCACGGGAGAGGATTGTTGAGAGGGTTACAGAGGGGGAGGTCTGAGATCAGAAAATCCCGAGTATTCCCTGCAGTGTGTAGGGCCAGCGACATGAAGAGTTGCAGATCTCGTAAAAGTCCAGGTCAGGAAGCATACAGGTTCATGTTGAATTCTCCAAGTAGGCGGAGTTGAGTGGTAGGAGGCAAGGATGGAGAAGTCCATCCACTGAGAGAGGAAGGGGGTAGGCAAATAGCCACGGTGAGCGAATGGCCAGGGGAGAATGCATGCAGACAAGGCATTCGTGACAGGAGTCGGCCTGCAAAGGAAATCAATTTACTACAGGAATCAAGGATAAGCATTGAGATATCACATCTCATGCTATAGGGTCTCAGGATTGGAATGGGAAGGACTTAGATATCACATATCATGCTATAGAGAGGGTCTCAGTTTTGATATTAGAAGCCTTGAGATATCACATCTCATGCTATCGGAAGTGTCTCAGGATTGGAATGGGAAGGAGCTGGATATCACATCTCATGCTAAAGGAAGGGTCTCAGGTTTGGAACGGGAAGGAGTTGGATATCACATCTCATGTTATGGGAAGGGTCTCGGGTTTGGTATAAACATTGAGATATCACATCTCTGCTATCGGAAGTGTCTCAGGATTGGAATGGGAAGGAGTTGGATATCCCATCTCATGTTATAGGACGGGTCTCAGGTTTTTTATTAAAATCATTGAGATATCATATTGCATGCTGTAGGAAGGGTCTAAGGATTGGAATGGAAGGAGTTGGATATCGCATCTCATGTTAAAGGAAGGATCTCAGGTTTGGTATTAGAAGCATTGAGACATCACATCTCATGGTATAGGAAGGGTCTCAGGATTGGAATGGGAAGGACTTGGATATCACATCTCATGCTATAGGGAGGGTCTCAAGTTTGATAGAAGCATTGAGATATCACATTTCATGATATCGGAAGGGTCTCAAGATTGGAATGGGAAGGAGTTGGATATCACATCTCATGATAAAGGAAGGGTCTAAGGTTTGGAAGGGGAAGGATTTGGATATCACATCTCATGTTATAGGACGGGTCTCAGGTTTGGTATTAGAAGCATTGAGATATCAAGTCTCATGGTATAGGAAGGGTCTCAGGATTAGAATGGGAAGGAGTTTGATATCACATCTCATGCCATAATATGGGTCTCAGGTTTGGTAGAAGCATTGGGATATCACATCTCATGCTATCGGAAGGGTATCGGGATTGGATTTGGAAGGAGTTGGATATCCCATCTCATGCTATAGGAAGGGTCTCACGTTGGAATGGGAAGGAGTTGGATATCACATCTCATGTTATAGGAAGGGTCTCAGGATTGGAATGGGAAGGACTTGGATATCACATCTCATGGTATAGGAAGGCTCTCAGGTTTGCAAGGGGAAAGAGTTGGATATCACATTTCATGTTAGAGGTAGGATCTCAGGTTTGGTATTAGAAGCATTGAGATATCACATCTCATGCTATCAGAAGGATCTCAGGTTTGGTATAGAAGCATTGAGATATCATATCTTATGCTATCAGAAGGGTCTCAGGATTGGAATGGGAAGGAGTTGGATATCACATCTCATGCTAAAGGGAGGGTCTCAGGTTTGGAAGGGGAAGGATTTGGATATCACATCTCATGTTATAGGATGGATCTCAGGTTTGGTAGAAGTATTGAGATATCACATCTCATGTTATCGGAAGGATCTCAGGTTTGGTATTAGAAGTATTGAGATATCACATCTCATGCTATAGGAAGGGTCTCAGGATTGGAATGGGAAGGAGTTGGATATCACATCTCATGCTAAAGGAAGGGTCTCAGGTTTGGTAGAAGCATTGAGATATCACATCTCATGCTATAGGAAGCGTCTCAGGATTGGAATGGGAAGGACTTAGATATCACATATGCTATAGGGAGGGTCTCAGTTTTGATATTAGAAGCATTGAGATATCACATCTTATGCTATCAGAAGTGTCTCAGGATTGGAATGGGAAGGAGCTGGATATCACATCTCATGCTAAAGGAAGGGTCTCAGGTTTGGAACGGGAAGGAGTTGGATATCACATCTCATGTTATAGGAAGGGTCTCAGGTTTGGTATAAACATTGAGATATCACATCTCTGCTATCGGACGTGTCTCAGGATTGGAATGGGAAGGAGTTGGATATCCCATCTCATGTTATAGGACGGGTCTCAGGTTTTTTATTAGAATCATTGAGATATCATATTGCATGCTGTAGGAAGGGTCTAGGGATTGGAATGGGAAGGACTTGGATATCACATCTCATGCTATAGATAGGCTCTCAGATTTGGAAAGTGAAGGAGTTGGATATCACATTTCATGTTAGAGGAAGGATCTCAGGTTTGGTATTAGAGGCATTGAGATATCACATCTCATGCTATAGGAAGGGTCTCAGGATTGGAATGCGAAGGAGTTGGATATCACATCTCATGCTATAGGAAGGGTCTCAGGTTTGGTATAAGCATTGAGATATCACATCTCATGCTATAGGAAGGGTCTCAGGATTGGAATGGAAGGAGTTGGATATCACATCTCATGTTATAGGAAGGATCTCAGGTTTGGTATTAGAAGCATTGAGACATCACATCTCATGCTATAGGAAGGGTCTCAGGATTGGAATGGGAAGGAGTTGAATATGACATCTCATGCCGTAGGAAGGGTCTCAGGTTTGGTATAAAAATTGAGATATCACATCTCTGCTATCAAAAGGGTCTCAGGATTGGAATTGGAAGGAGTTGGATATCCCATCTCATGTTATAGGAAGAGTCTCAGGTTTGGTATTAGAAGCATTGAGATATCACATCTCATGCTATAGGAAGGGTCTCAGGTTTGGTATAAACATTGAGATATCACATCTCTGCTATCGGACGTGTCTCAGGATTGGAATGGGAAGGAGTTGGATATCCCATCTCATGTTATAGGACGGGTCTCAGGTTTTTTATTAGAATCATTGAGATATCATATTGCATGCTGTAGGAAGGGTCTAGGGATTGGAATGGGAAGGACTTGGATATCACATCTCATGCTATAGATAGGCTCTCAGATTTGGAAAGTGAAGGAGTTGGATATCACATTTCATGTTAGAGGAAGGATCTCAGGTTTGGTATTAGAGGCATTGAGATATCACATCTCATGCTATAGGAAGGGTCTCAGGATTGGAATGGGAAGGAGTTGGATATCACATCTCATGCTATAGGAAGGGTCTCAGGTTTGGTATAAGCATTGAGATATCACATCTCATGCTATAGGAAGGGTCTCAGGATTGGAATGGAAGGAGTTGGATATCACATCTCATGTTATAGGAAGGATCTCAGGTTTGGTATTAGAAGCATTGAGACATCACATCTCATGCTATAGGAAGGGTCTCAGGATTGGAATGGGAAGGAGTTGAATATGACATCTCATGCCGTAGGAAGGGTCTCAGGTTTGGTATAAACATTGAGATATCACATCTCTGCTATCAAAAGGGTCTCAGGATTGGAATTGGAAGGAGTTGGATATCCCATCTCATGTTATAGGAAGAGTCTCAGGTTTGGTATTAGAAGCATTGAGATATCACATCTCATGCTATAGGAAGTGTCTCAGGATTGGAATGGGAAAGACTTGGATATCACATCTCATGCTATAGGTAGGGTCTCAAGTTTGACATTAGAAGCATTGAGATATCACATCTCATGCTATAGGAAGGGTCTGAGGATTGGAATGGGAAGGAGTTGGATATCACATCTCCTGCTATGGGAAGGGTCTCAGGTTTGGTATAAGCAGTGAGATATCACATCTCATGCTATAGGAAGTGTCTCAGGATTGGAATGGGAAGGAGTTGGATATCACATCTCATGTTATAGGAAGGATCTCAGGTGTGGTATAAGCATTGAGATATCACATCTCTGCTATTGGAAGGGTCTCAAGATTGTAATGGGAAGGAGTTGGATATTCCCATCTCATCTTATAGGAAGGGTCTCAGGTTTGGTATTAGAAGCATTGAGATATCACATCTCATGCTATAGGAAGGGTCTCAGGATTGGAATGGGAAGGACTTGGATATCACATCTCATGCTATAGGGAGGGTCTCAAGTTTGATATTAAAAGCTTTGAGATATCACATCTCATGATATCGGAAGGGTCTCAGGATTGGAATGGGAAGGAGTTGGATATCACATCTCATGATAAAGGAAGGGTCTAAGGTTTGGAAGGGGAAGGATTTGGATATCACATCTCATGTTATATTACGGGTCTCAGGTTTGGTATTAGAAGCATTGAGATATCAAGTCTCATAGTATAGGAAGGGTCTCATAATTGGAATGGGAAGGAGTTGGATATCCCATCTCATGTTATAGGAAGAGTCTCTGGTTTGGTATTAGAATCATTGAGATATTCACATCGCATGCTGTAGGAAGGGTCTAAGGATTGGAATGGGATGGACTTGGATATCACATCTCATGCTATAGGTAGGCTCTCAGGTTTGGTATAAGCATTGAGATATCACATCTCATGCTATAGGAAGGGTCTCAGAATTGGAATGGGAAGGAGTTGGATATCACATCTCAAGCTATAGGAAGGGTCTCAGTATTGGAATGGGAAGGACTTGGATATCACATCTCATGCTATAGGAAGGCTCTCAGGTTTGGAAGGGGAAAGAGTTGGATATCTCATTTAATGTTAGAGGTATGATCTCAGGTTTGGTATTAGAGGCATTGAGATATCACATCTCATGCTATCAGAAGGGTCTCAGGAATGGAATGGGAAGGTGTTAGATATCACATCTCATGCTAAAGGGGGGGTCTCAGGTTTGGAAGGGGAAGGATTTGGATATCACATCTCATGTTATAGGAAGGATCTCAGGTTTGGTATTAGAAGCATTGAGATATCACATCTCATGCTATCGGAAGGATCTCAGGTTTGGTATTAGAAGCATTGAGATATCACATCTCATGCTATCAGAAGAGTCTCAGGATTGGAATAGGAAGGAGTTGGATATCACATTTCATGCTAAAGGGAGGGTCTCAGGTTTGGAAGGGGAAGGATTTGGATATCACATCTCATGTTATCGGAAGGATCTCACGTTTGGTATTAGAAGTATTGAGATATCATATCTCATGCTATAGGAAGGGTCTCAGGATTGGAATGGGAAGGAGTTGGATATCACATCTCATGCTATAGGGAGGGTCTCAGGATTGGAATGGGAAGGACTTAGATATCACATATCATGCTATAGGGAGGGTCTCAGTTTTGATATTAGAAGCATTGAGATATCACATCTCATGCTATCGGAAGTGTCTCAGGATTGGAATGGGAAGGAGCTGGATATCACATCTCATGCTAAAGGAAGTGTCTCAGGTTTGGAACGAGAAGGATTTGGATATCACATCTCATGTTATAGGAAGGGTCTCAGGTTTGGTATAAGCATTGAGATATCACATCTCTGCTATCGGAAGTGTCTCAGGATTGGAATGGGAAGGAGTTGGATATCCCATCTCATGTTATAGGACGGGTCTCAGGTTTGTTATTAGAATCATTGAGATATCATATTGCATGCTGTAGGAAGGGTCTAAGGGTTGGAATGTGAAGGACTTGGATATCACATCTCATGCTATAGATAGGCTCTTAGGTTTGGAAAGGGAAGGAGTTGGATATCACATTTCATGTTAGAGGAAGGATCTCAGGTTTGGTATTAGAAGCATTGAGATATCACATCTTATGCTATAGGAAGGGTCTCAGGATTGGAATGGGAAGCAGTTGGATATGACATATGCTATAGGAAGGGTCTCAGGTTTGGTATAAGCATTGAGATATCACATCTCATGCTATAGGACGGGTCTCAGGATTGGAATGGAAGGAGTTGGATATCACATCTCATGTTATAGGAAGGATCTCAGGTTTGGTATTAGAAGCATTGAGACATCACATCTCATGCTATAGGAAGGGTCTCAGGGTTGGAATGGGAAGGAGTTGGATATCACATCTCATCCAATAGGAAGGGTCTCAGGTTTGGAATGGGAAGGAATTGGATATCACATCTCATGTTATAGGACGGGTCTCAGGTTTGTTATTAGAATCATTGAGATATCACATCGCATGCTGTAGGAAGGGTCTAAGGATTGGAATGGGATGGACTTGGATATCACATCTCATATTATAGGTAGGCTCTCAGGTTTGGTATAAGCATTGAGATATCACATCTCATGCTATAGGAAGGGTCTCAGGATTGGAATGGGAAGGAATTGGATATCACATCTCAGGCTATAGGAAGGGTCTCAGGATTGGAATGGGAAGGAGTTGGATATCACATCTCATGCTATAGGAAGGGTCTCAGGTTTGGTATAAGCATTGAGATATCACATCTCATGCTATAGGAAGGGTCTCAGGATTGGAATGGAAGGAGTTGGATATCACATCTCATGTTATAGGAAGGATCTCAGGTTTGGTATTAGAAGCATTGAGACATCACATCTCATGCTATAGGAAGGGTCTCAGGATTGGAATGGGAAGGAGTTGGATATCAAATCTCATGCTATAGGAAGGGTCTCAGGATTGGAATGGGAAGGAGTTGAATATGACATCTCATGCCGTAGGAAGGGTCTCAGGTTTGGTATAAACATTGAGATATCACATCTCTGCTATCAAAAGGGTCTCAGGATTGGAATTGGAAGGAGTTGGATATCCCATCTCATGTTATAGGAAGAGTCTCAGGTTTGGTATTAGAAGCATTGAGATATCACATCTCATGCTATAGGAAGTGTCTCAGGATTGGAATGGGAAGGACTTGGATATCACATCTCATGCTATAGGTAGGGTCTCAAGTTTGACATTAGAAGCATTGAGATATCACATCTCATGCTATAGGAAGGGTCTGAGGATTGGAATGGGAAGGAGTTGGATATCACATCTCCTGCTATGGGAAGGGTCTCAGGTTTGGTATAAGCAGTGAGATATCACATCTCATGCTATAGGAAGTGTCTCAGGATTGGAATGGGAAGGAGTTGGATATCACATCTCATGTTATAGGAAGGATCTCAGGTGTGGTATAAGCATTGAGATATCACATCTCTGCTATCGGAAGGGTCTCAAGATTGGAATGGGAAGGAGTTGGATATTCCCATCTCATGTTATAGGAACGGTCTCAGGTTTGGTATTAGAAGCATTGAGATATCACATCTCATGCTATAGGAAGGGTCTCAGGATTGGAATGGGAAGGACTTGGATATCACATCTCATGCTATAGGGAGGGTCTCAAGTTTGATATTAGAAGCTTTGAGATATCACATCTCATGATATCGGAAGGGTCTCAGGATTGGAATGGGAAGGAGTTGGATATCACATCTCATGATAAAGGAAGGGTCTAAGGTTTGGAAGGGGAAGGATTTGGATATCACATCTCATGTTATATTACGGGTCTCAGGTTTGGTATTAGAAGCCTTGAGATATCAAGTCTCATAGTATAGGAAGGGTCTCAGAATTGGAATGGGAAGGAGTTGGATATCCCATCTCATGTTATAGGAAGAGTCTCTGGTTTGGTATTAGAATCATTGAGATATTCACATCGCATGCTGTAGGAAGGGTCTAAGGATTGGAATGGGATGGACTTGGATATCACATCTCATGCTATAGGTAGGCTCTCAGGTTTGGTATAAGCATTGAGATATCACATCTCATGCTATAGGAAGGGTCTCAGAATTGGAATGGGAAGGAGTTGGATATCACATCTCAAGCTATAGGAAGGGTCTCAGTATTGGAATGGGAAGGACCTGGATATCACATCTCATGCTATAGGAAGGCTCTCAGGTTTGGAATGGGAAAGAGTTGGATATCTCATTTCATGTTAGAGGTAGGATCTCAGGTTTGGTATTAGAGGCATTGAGATATCACATCTCATGCTATCAGAAGGGTCTCAGGAATGGAATGGGAAGGAGTTAGATATCACATCTCATGCTAAAGGGAGGGTCTCAGGTTTGGAAGGGGAAGGATTTGGATATCACATCTCATGTTATAGGAAGGATCTCAGGTTTGGTATTAGAAGCATTGAGATATCACATCTCATGCTATCGGAAGGATCTCAGGTTTGGTATTAGAAGCATTGAGATATCACATCTCATGCTATCAGAAGAGTCTCAGGATTGGAATAGGAAGGAGTTGGATATCACATTTCATGCTAAAGGGAGGGTCTCAGGTTTGGAAGGGGAAGGATTTGGATATCACATCTCATGTTATCGGAAGGATCTCACGTTTGGTATTAGAAGTATTGAGATATCATATCTCATGCTATAGGAAGGGTCTCAGGATTGGAATGGGAAGGAGTTAGATATCACATCTCATGCTATAGGGAGGGTCTCAGGATTGGAATGGGAAGGACTTAGATATCACATATCATGCTATAGGGAGGGTCTCAGTTTTGATATTAGAAGCATTGAGATATCACATCTCATGCTATCGGAAGTGTCTCAGGATTGGAATGGGAAGGAGCTGGATATCACATCTCATGCTAAAGGAAGGGTCTCAGGTTTGGAACGAGAAGGATTTGGATATCACATCTCATGTTATAGGAAGGGTCTCAGGTTTGGTATAAGCATTGAGATATCACATCTCTGCTATCGGAAGTGTCTCAGGATTGGAATGGGAAGGAGTTGGATATCCCATCTCATGTTATAGGACGGGTCTCAGGTTTGTTATTAGAATCATTGAGATATCATATTGCATGCTGTAGGAAGGGTCTAAGGGTTGGAATGTGAAGGACTTGGATATCACATCTCATGCTATAGATAGGCTCTTAGGTTTGGAAAGGGAAGGAGTTGGATATCACATTTCATGTTAGAGGAAGGATCTCAGGTTTGGTATTAGAAGCATTGAGATATCACATCTCATGCTATAGGAAGGGTCTCAGGATTGGAATGGGAAGCAGTTGGATATGACATCTCATGCTATAGGAAGGGTCTCAGGTTTGGTATAAGCATTGAGATATCACATCTCATGCTATAGGACGGGTCTCAGGATTGGAATGGAAGGAGTTGGATATCACATCTCATGTTATAGGAAGGAATGCAGGTTTGGTATTAGAAGCATTGAGACATCACATCTCATGCTATAGGAAGGGTGTCAGGGTTGGAATAGGAAGGAGTTGGATATCACATCTCATCCAATAGGAAGGGTCTCAGGTTTGGAATGGGAAGGAATTGGATATCACATCTCATGTTATAGGAAGGATCTCAGGTTTGGTATTAGAAGCATTGAGATATCACATCTCATGCTATAGGAAGGGTCTCAGGATTGGAATGTGAAGGATTTGGATATCACATCTCATGCTAAAGGAAGGGTCTCAGGTTTGGTAGAAGCATTGAGATATCACGTCGCTGCTATCGGAAGGGTCTCAGGATTGGATTGGGAAGGAGTTGGATATCCCTTCTCATGCTATAGGAAGGGTCTCAGGATTTGAATGGCAAGGAGTTGGATATCACATCTCATGCCATAGGAAGGGTCTCAGGTTTGGTATAAGCATTGAGATATCACATCTCTGCTATCGGAAGGGTCTCAGGATTGGATTGGGAAGGAGTTGGATATCCCTTCTCATGCTATAGGAAGTGTCTCAGGTTGGAATGGGAAGGAGTTGGATATCACATCTCATGTTATAGGAAGGGTCTCAGGATTGGAATGGGAAGGATTTGGATATCACATCTCTTGCTATAGGAAGGGTCTCAGGATTGGAATGGGTAGGAGTTGGATATTACTTTCTTGCTATAGGAAGGGTCTCATGTTTGGAATGGGAAGGAGTTGGATATCACATATGCTATAGTTAGTGTCTCAGGTTTGGAACGGGAAGGAGTTGGATATCACATCTCATGTTATAGGAAGGGTCTCAGGTTTGGTATAAGCATTGAGATATCACATCTCTGCTATCGGAAGCGGCTCAGGATTGGAATGGGAAGGAGTTGGATATCCCATCTCATGTTATAGGAAGAGTCTCTGGTTTGGTATTAGAATCATTGAGATATCACATCGCATGCTGTAGGAAGGGTCTAAGGATTGGAATGGGATGGACTTGGATATCACATCTCATGTTATAGGTAGGCTCTCAGGTTTGGTATAAGCATTGAGATATCACATCTCATGCTATAGGAAGGGTCTCAGGATTGGAATGGGAAGGAATTGGATATCACATCTCAGGCTATAGGAAGGGTCTCAGGATTGGAATGGGAAGGAGTTGGATATCACATCTCATGCTATAGGAAGGGTCTCAGGTTTGGTATAAGCATTGAGATATCACATCTCATGCTATAGGAAGGGTCTCAGGATTGGAATGGAAGGAGTTGGATATCACATCTCCTGTTATAGGAAGGATCTCAGGTTTGGTATTAGAAGCATTGAGACATCACATCTCATGCTATAGGAAGGGTCTCAGGATTGGAATGGGAAGGAGTTGGATATCAAATCTCATACTATAGGAAGGGTCTCAGGATTGGAATGGGAAGGAGTTGAATATGACATCTCATGCCGTAGGAAGGGTCTCAGGTTTGGTATAAACATTGAGATATCACATCTCTGCTATCAAAAGGGTCTCAGGATTGGAATTGGAAGGAGTTGGATATCCCATCTCATGTTATAGGAAGAGTCTCAGGTTTGGTATTAGAAGCATTGAGATATCACATCTCATGCTATAGGAAGTGTCTCAGGATTGGAATGGGAAGGACTTGGATATCACATCTCATGCTATAGGTAGGGTCTCAAGTTTGACATTAGAAGCATTGAGATATCACATCTCATGCTATAGGAAGGGTCTGAGGATTGGAATGGGAAGGAGTTGGATATCACATCTCCTGCTATGGGAAGGGTCTCAGGTTTGGTATAAGCAGTGTTATATCACATCTCATGCTATAGGAAGTGTCTCAGGATTGGAATGGGAAGGAGTTGGATATCACATCTCATGTTATAGGAAGGATCTCAGGTGTGGTATAAGCATTGAGATATCACATCTCTGCTATCGGAAGGGTCTCAAGATTGGAATGGGAAGGAGTTGGATATTCGCATCTCATGTTATAGGAAGGGTCTCAGGTTTGGTATTAGAAGCATTGAGATATCACATCTCATGCTATAGGAAGGGTCTCAGGATTGGAATGGGAAGGACTTGGATATCACATCTCATGCTATAGGGAGTGTCTCAAGTTTGATATTAGAAGCTTTGAGATATCACATCTCATGATATCGGAAGGGTCTCAGGATTGGAATGGGAAGGAGTTGGATATCACATCTCATGATAAAGGACGGGTCTAAGGTTTGGAAGGGGAAGGATTTGGATATCACATCTCATGTTATATTACGGGTCTCAGGTTTGGTATTAGAAGCATTGAGATATCAAGTCTCATAGTATAGGAAGGGTCTCAGAATTGGAATGGGAAGGAGTTGGATATCCCATCTCATGTCCTGACATGTATATGTCAGGAAGAGTCTCTGGTTTGGTATTAGAATCATTGAGATATTCACATCGCATGCTGTAGGAAGGGTCTAAGGATTGGAATGGGATGGACTTGGATATCACATCTCATGCTATAGGTAGGCTCTCAGGTTTGGTATAAGCATTGAGATATCACATCTCATGCTATAGGAAGGGTCTCAGAATTGGAATGGGAAGGAGTTGGATATCACATCTCAAGCTATAGGAAGGGTCTCAGTATTGGAATGGGAAGGACTTGGATATCACATCTCATGCTATAGGAAGGCTCTCAGGTTTGGAAGGGGAAAGAGTTGGATATCTCATTTCATGTTAGAGGTAGGATCTCAGGTTTGGTATTAGAGGCATTGAGATATCACATCTCATGCTATCAGAAGGGTCTCAGGAATGGAATGGGAAGGAGTTAGATATCACATCTCATGCTAAAGGGAGGGTCTCAGGTTTGGAAGGGGAAGGATTTGGATATCACATCTCATGTTATAGGAAGGATCTCAGGTTTGGTATTAGAAGCATTGAGATATCACATCTCATGCTATCGGAAGGATCTCAGGTTTGGTATTAGAAGCATTGAGATATCACATCTCATGCTATCAGAAGAGTCTCAGGATTGGAATAGGAAGGAGTTGGATATCACATTTCATGCTAAAGGGAGGGTCTCAGGTTTGGAAGGGGAAGGATTTGGATATCACATCTCATGTTATCGGAAGGATCTCACGTTTGGTATTAGAAGTATTGAGATATCATATCTCATGCTATAGGAAGGGTCTCAGGATTGGAATGGGAAGGAGTTGGATATCACATCTCATGATATAGGGAGGGTCTCAGGATTGGAATGGGAAGGACTTAGATATCACATATCATGCTATAGGGAGGGTCTCAGTTTTGATATTAGAAGCATTGAGATATCACATCTCATGCTATCGGAAGTGTCTCAGGATTGGAATGGGAAGGAGCTGGATATCACATCTCATGCTAAAGGAAAGGTCTCAGGTTTGGAACGAGAAGGATTTGGATATCACATCTCATGTTATAGGAAGGGTCTCAAGTTTGGTATAAGCATTGAGATATCACATCTCTGCTATCGGAAGTGTCTCAGGATTGGAATGGGAAGGAGTTGGATATCCCATCTCATGTTATAGGACGGGTCACAGGTTTGTTATTAGAATCATTGAGATATCATATTGCATGCTGTAGGAAGGGTCTAAGGGTTGGAATGTGAAGGACTTGGATATCACATCTCATGCTATAGATAGGCTCTTAGGTTTGGAAAGGGAAGGAGTTGGATATCACATTTCATGTTAGAGGAAGGATCTCAGGTTTGGTATTAGAAGCATTGAGATATCACATCTCATGCTATAGGAAGGGTCTCAGGATTGGAATGGGAAGCAGTTGGATATCACATCTCATGCTATAGGAAGGGTCTCAGGTTTGGTATAAGCATTGAAATATCACATCTCATGCTATAGGACGGGTCTCAGGATTGGAATGGAAATAGTTGGATATCACATCTCATGTTATAGGAAGGATCTCAGGTTTGGTATTAGAAGCTTTGAGACATCACATCTCATGCTATAGGAAGGGTCTCAGGGTTGGAATGGGAAGGAGCTGGATATCACATCTCATCCAATAGGAAGGGTCTCAGGTTTGGAATGGGAAGGAATTGGATATCACATCTCATGTTATAGGAAGGATTTCAGGTTTGGTATTAGAAGCATTGAGATATCACATCTCATGCTATAGGAAGGGTCTCAGGATTGGAATGTGAAGGATTTGGATATCACATCTCATGCTAAAGGAAGGGTCTCAGGTTTGGTAGAAGCATTGAGATATCACGTCGCTGCTATCGGAAGGGTCTCAGGATTGGATTGGGAAGGAGTTGGATATCCCTTCTCATGCTATAGGAAGGGTCTCAGGATTTGAATGGCAAGGAGTTGGATATCACATCTCATGCCATAGGAAGGGTCTCAGGTTTGGTATAAGCATTGAGATATCACATCTCTGCTATCGGAAGGGTCTCAGGATTGGATTGGGAAGGAGTTGGATATCCCTTCTCATGCTATAGGAAGTGTCTCAGGTTGGAATGGGAAGAAGTTGGATATCACATCTCATGTTATAGGAAGGGTCTCAGGATTGGAATGGGAAGGATTTGGATATCACATCTCTTGCTATAGGAAGGGTCTCAGGATTGGAATGGGTAGAAGTTGGATATTACTTTCTTGCTATAGGAAGGGTCTCATGTTTGGAATGGGAAGGAGTTGGATATCACATATGCTATAGTTAGTGTCTCAGGTTTGGAACGGGAAGGAGTTGGATATCACATCTCATGTTATAGGAAGGGTCTCAGGTTTGGTATAAGCATTGAGATATCACATCTCTGCTATCGGAAGCGGCTCAGGATTGGAATGGGAAGGAGTTGGATATCCCATCTCATGTTATAGGAAGAGTCTCTGGTTTGGTATTAGAATCATTGAGATATCACATCGCATGCTGTAGGAAGGGTCTAAGGATTGGAATGGGATGGACTTGGATATCACATCTCATGTTATAGGTAGGCTCTCAGGTTTGGTATAAGCATTGAGATATCACATCTCATGCTATAGGAAGGGTCTCAGGATTGGAATGGGAAGGAATCGGATATCACATCTCAGGCTATAGGAAGGGTCTCAGGATTGGAATGGGAAGGAGTTGGATATCACATCTCATGCTATAGGAAGGGTCTCAGGTTTGGTATAAGCATTGATATATCACATCTCATGCTATAGGAAGGATCTCAGGATTGGAATGGAAGGAGTTGGATATCACATCTCATGTTATAGGAAGGATCTCAGGTTTGGTATTAGAAGCATTGAGACATCACATCTCATGCTATAGGAAGGGTCTCAGGATTGGAATGGGAAGGAGTTGGATATCAAATCTCATGCTATAGGAAGGGTCTCAGGATTGGAATGGGAAGGAGTTGAATATGACATCTCATGCCGTAGGAAGGGTCTCAGGTTTGGTATAAACATTGAGATATCACATCTCTGCTATCAAAAGGGTCTCAGGATTGGAATTGGAAGGAGTTGGATATCCCATCTCATGTTATAGGAAGAGTCTCAGGTTTGGTATTAGAAGCATTGAGATATCACATCTCATGCTATAGGAAGTGTCTCAGGATTGGAATGGGAAGGACTTGGATATCACATCTCATGCTATATGTAGGGTCTCAAGTTTGACATTAGAAGCATTGAGATATCACATCTCATGCTATAGGAAGGGTCTGAAGATTGGAATGGGAAGGAGTTGGATATCACATCTCCTGCTATGGGAAGGGTCTCAGGTTTGGTATAAGCAGTGAGATATCACATCTCATGCTATAGGAAGTGTCTCAGGATTGGAATGGGAAGGAGTTGGATATCACATCTCATGTTATAGGAAGGATCTCAGGTGTGGTATAAGCATTGAGATATCACATCTCTGCTATCGGAAGGGTCTCAAGATTGGAATGGGAAGGAGTTGGATATTCCCATCTCATGTTATAGGAAGGGTCTCAGGTTTGGTATTAGAAGCATTGAGATATCACATCTCATGCTATAGGAAGGGTCTCAGGATTGGAATGGGAAGGACTTGGATATCACATCTCATGCTATAGGGAGGGTCTCAAGTTTGATATTAGAAGCTTTGAGATATCACATCTCATGATATCGGAAGGGTCTCAGGATTGGAATGGGAAGGAGTTGGATATCACATCTCATGATAAAGGAAGGGTCTAAGGTTTGGAAGGGGAAGGATTTGGATATCACATCTCATGTTATATTACGGGTCTCAGGTTTGGTATTAGAAGCATTGAGATATCAAGTCTCATAGTATAGGAAGGGTCTCAGAATTGGAATGGGAAGGAGTTGGATATCCCATCTCATGTTATAGGAAGAGTCTCTGGTTTGGTATTAGAATCATTGAGATATTCACATCGCATGCTGTAGGAAGGGTCTAAGGATTGGAATGGGATGGACTTGGATATCACATCTCATGCTATAGGTAGGCTCTCAGGTTTGGTATAAGCATTGAGATATCACATCTCATGCTATAGGAAGGGTCTCAGAATTGGAATGGGAAGGAGTTGGATATCACATCTCAAGCTATAGGAAGGGTCTCAGTATTGGAATGGGAAGGACTTGGATATCACATCTCATGCTATAAGAAGGCTCTCAGGTTTGGAAGGGGAAAGAGTTGGATATCTCATTTCATGTTAGAGGTAGGATCTCAGGTTTGGTATTAGAGGCATTGAGATATCACATCTCATGCTATCAGAAGGGTCTCAGGAATGGAATGGGAAGGAGTTAGATATCACATCTCATGCTAAAGGGAGGGTCTCAGGTTTGGAAGGGGAAGGATTTGGATATCACATCTCATGTTATAGGAAGGATCTCAGGTTTGGTATTAGAAGCATTGAGATATCACATCTCATGCTATCGGAAGGATCTCAGGTTTGGTATTAGAAGCATTGAGATATCACATCTCATGCTATCAGAAGAGTCTCAGGATTGGAATAGGAAGGAGTTGGATATCACATTTCATGCTAAAGGGAGGGTCTCAGGTTTGGAAGGGGAAGGATTTGGATATCACATCTCATGTTATCGGAAGGATCTCACGTTTGGTATTAGAAGTATTGAGATATCATATCTCATGCTATAGGAAGGGTCTCAGGATTGGAATGGGAAGGAGTTGGATATCACATCTCATGCTATAGGGAGGGTCTCAGGATTGGAATGGGAAGAACTTAGATATCACATATCATGCTATAGGGAGGGTCTCAGTTTTGATATTAGAAGCATTGAGATATCACATCTCATGCTATCGGAAGTGTCTCAGGATTGGAATGGGAAGGAGCTGGATATCACATCTCATGCTAAAGGAAGGGTCTCAGGTTTGGAACGAGAAGGATTTGGATATCACATCTCATGTTATAGGAAGGGTCTCAGGTTTGGTATAAGCATTGAGATATCACATCTCTGCTATCGGAAGAGTCTCAGGATTGGAATGGGAAGGAGTTGGATATCCCATCTCATGTTATAGGACGGGTCTCAGGTTTGTTATTAGAATCATTGAGATATCATATTGCATGCTGTAGGAAGGGTCTAAGGGTTGGAATGTGAAGGACTTGGATATCACATCTCATGCTATAGATAGGCTCTTAGGTTTGGAAAGGGAAGGAGTTGGATATCACATTTCATGTTAGAGGAAGGATCTCAGGTTTGGTATTAGAAGCATTGAGATATCACATCTCATGCTATAGGAAGGGTCTCAGGATTGGAATGGGAAGCAGTTGGATATGACATCTCATGCTATAGGAAGGGTCTCAGGTTTGGTATAAGCATTAAGATATCACATCTCATGCTATAGGACGGGTCTCAGGATTGGAATGGAAGGAGTTGGATATCACATCTCATGTTATAGGAAGGATCTCAGGTTTGGTATTAGAAGCATTGAGACATCACATCTCATGCTATAGGAAGGGTCTCAGGGTTGGAATGGGAAGGAGTTGGTTATCACATCTCATCCAATAGGAAGGGTCTCAGGTTTGGAATGGGAAGGAATTGGATATCACATCTCATGTTATAGGAAGGATCTCAGGTTTGGTATTAGAAGCATTGAGATATCACATCTCATGCTATAGGAAGGGTCTCAGGATTGGAATGTGAAGGATTTGGATATCACATCTCATGCTAAAGGAAGGGACTCAGGTTTGGTAGAAGCATTGAGATATCACGTCGCTGCTATCGGAAGGGTCTCAGGATTGGATTGGGAAGGAGTTGGATATCCCTTCTCATGCTATAGGAAGGGTCTCAGGATTTGAATGGCAAGGAGTTGGATATCACATCTCATGCCATAGGAAGGGTCTCAGGTTTGGTATAAGCATTGAGATATCACATCTCTGCTATCGGAAGGGTCTCAGGATTGGATTGGGAAGGAGTTGGATATCCCTTCTCATGCTATAGGAAGTGTCTCAGGTTGGAATGGGAAGGAGTTGGATATCACATCTCATGTTATAGGAAGGGTCTCAGGATTGGAATGGGAAGGATTTGGATATCACATCTCTTGCTATAGGAAGGGTCTCAGGATTGGAATGGGTAGGAGTTGGATATTATTTTCTTGCTATAGGAAGGGTCTCATGTTTGGAATGGGAAGGAGTTGGATATCACATATGCTATAGTTAGTGTCTCAGGTTTGGAACGGGAAGGAGTTGGATATCACATCTCATGTTATAGGAAGGGTCTCAGGTTTGGTAGAAGCATTGAGATATCACATCTCTGCTATCAGAAGCGGCTCAGGATTGGAATGGGAAGGAGTTGGATATCCCATCTCATGTTATAGGAAGAGTCTCTGGTTTGGTATTAGAATCATTGAGATATCACATCGCATGCTGTAGGAAGGGTCTAAGGATTGGAATGGGATGGACTTGGATATCACATCTCATGTTATAGGTAGCCTCTCAGGTTTGGTATAAGCATTGAGATATCACATCTCATGCTATAGGAAGGGTCTCAGGATTGGAATGGGAAGGAATTGGATATCACATCTCAGGCTATAGGAAGGGTCTCAGGATTGGAATGGGAAGGAGTTGGATATCACATCTCATGCTATAGGAAGGGTCTCAGGTTTGGTATAAGCATTGAGATATCACATCTCATGCTATAGGAAGGGTCTCAGGATTGGAATGGAAGTAGTTGGATATCACATCTCATGTTATAGGAAGGATCTCAGGTTTGGTATTAGAAGCATTGAGACATCACATCTCATGCTATAGGAAGGGTCTCAGGATTGGAATGGGAAGGAGTTGGATATCAAATCCCATGCTATAGGAAGGGTCTCAGGATTGGAATGGGAAGGAGTTGAATATGACATCTCATGCCGTAGGAAGGGTCTCAGGTTTGGTATAAACATTGAGATATCACATCTCTGCTATCAAAAGGGTCTCAGGATTGGAATTGGAAGGAGTTGGATATCCCATCTCATGTTATAGGAAGAGTCTCAGGTTTGGTATTAGAAGCATTGAGATATCACATCTCATGCTATAGGAAGTGTCTCAGGATTGGAATGGGAAGGACTTGGATATCACATCTCATGCTATAGGTAGGGTCTCAAGTTTAACATTAGAAGCATTGAGATATCACATCTCATGCTATAGGAAGGGTCTGAGGATTGGAATGGGAAGGAGTTGGATATCACATCTCCTGCTATGGGAAGGGTCTCAGGTTTGGTATAAGCAGTGAGATATCACATCTCATGCTATAGGAAGTGTCTCAGGATTGGAATGGGAAGGAGTTGGATATCACATCTCATGTTATAGGAAGGATCTCAGGTGTGGTATAAGCATTGAGATATCACATCTCTGCTATCGGAAGGGTCTCAAGATTGGAATGGGAAGGAGTTGGATATTCCCATCTCATGTTATAGGAAGGGTCTCAGGTTTGGTATTAGAAGCATTGAGATATCACATCTCATGCTATAGGAAGGGTCTCAGGATTGGAATGGGAAGGACTTGGATATCACATCTCATGCTATAGGGAGGGTCTCAAGTTTGATATTAGAAGCTTTGAGATATCACATCTCATGATATCGGAAGGGTCTCAGGATTGGAATGGGAAGGAGTTGGATATCACATCTCATGATAAAGGACGGGTCTAAGGTTTGGAAGGGGAAGGATTTGGATATCACATCTCATGTTATATTACGGGTCTCAGGTTTGGTATTAGAAGCATTGATATATCAAGTCTCATAGTATAGGAAGGGTCTCAGAATTGGAATGGGAAGGAGTTGGATATCCCATCTCATGTTATAGGAAGAGTCTCTGGTTTGGTATTAGAATCATTGAGATATTCACATCGCATGCTGTAGGAAGGGTCTAAGGATTGGAATGGGATGGACTTGGATATCACATCTCATGCTATAGGTAGGCTCTCAGGTTTGGTATAAGCATTGAGATATCACATCTCATGCTATAGGAAGGGTCTCAGAATTGGAATGGGAAGGAGTTGGATATCACATCTCAAGCTATAGGAAGGGTCTCAGTATTGGAATGGGAAGGACTTGGATATCACATCTCATGCTATAGGAAGGCTCTCAGGTTTGGAAGGGGAAAGAGTTGGATATCTCATTTCATGTTAGAGGTAGGATCTCAGGTTTGGTATTAGAGGCATTGAGATATCACATCTCATGCTAAAGGGAGGGTCTCAGGAATGGAATGGGAAGGAGTTAGATATCACATCTCATGCTAAAGGGAGGGTCTCAGGTTTGGAAGGGGAAGGATTTGGATATCACATCTCATGTTATAGGAAGGATCTCAGGTTTGGTATTAGAAGCATTGAGATATCACATCTCATGCTATCGGAAGGATCTCAGGTTTGGTATTAGAAGCATTGAGATATCACATCTCATGCTATCAGAAGAGTCTCAGGATTGGAATAGGAAGGAGTTGGATATCACATTTCATGCTAAAGGGAGGGTCTCAGGTTTGGAAGGGGAAGGATTTGGATATCACATCTCATGTTATCGGAAGGATCTCACGTTTGGTATTAGAAGTATTGAGATATCATATCTCATGCTATAGGAAGGGTCTCAGGATTGGAATGGGAAGGAGTTGGATATCACATCTCATGCTATAGGGAGGGTCTCAGGATTGGAATGGGAAGGACTTAGATATCACATATCATGCTATAGGGAGGGTCTCAGTTTTGATATTAGAAGCATTGAGATATCACATCTCATGCTATCGGAAGTGTCTCAGGATTGGAATGGGAAGGAGCTGGATATCACATCTCATGCTAAAGGAAGGGTCTCAGGTTTGGAACGAGAAGGATTTGGATATCACATCTCATGTTATAGGAAGGGTCTCAGGTTTGGTATAAGCATTGAGATATCACATCTCTGCTATCGGAAGAGTCTCAGGATTGGAATGGGAAGGAGTTGGATATCCCATCTCATGTTATAGGACGGGTCTCAGGTTTGTTATTAGAATCATTGAGATATCATATTGCATGCTGTAGGAAGGGTCTAAGGGTTGGAATGTGAAGGACTTGGATATCACATCTCATGCTATAGATAGGCTCTTAGGTTTGGAAAGGGAAGGAGTTGGATATCACATTTCATGTTAGAGGAAGGATCTCAGGTTTGGTATTAGAAGCATTGAGATATCACATCTCATGCTATAGGAAGGGTCTCAGGATTGGAATGGGAAGCAGTTGGATATGACATCTCATGCTATAGGAAGGGTCTCAGGTTTGGTATAAGCATTGAGATATCACATCTCATGCTATAGGACGGGTCTCAGGATTGGAATGGAAGGAGTTGGATATCACATCTCATGTTATAGGAAGGATCTCAGGTTTGGTATTAGAAGCATTGAGACATCACATCTCATGCTATAGGAAGGGTCTCAGGGTTGGAATGGGAAGGAGTTGGTTATCACATCTCATCCAATAAGAAGGGTCTCAGGTTTGGAATGGGAAGGAATTGGATATCACATCTCATGTTATAGGAAGGATCTCAGGTTTGGTATTAGAAGCATTGAGGTATCACATCTCATGCTATAGGAAGGGTCTCAGGATTGGAATGTGAAGGATTTGGATATCACATCTCATGCTAAAGGAAGGGTCTCAGGTTTGGTAGAAGCATTGAGATATCACGTCGCTGCTATCGGAAGGGTCTCAGGATTGGATTGGGAAGGAGTTGGATATCCCTTCTCATGTTATAGGAAGGGTCTCAGGATTGGAATGGGAAGGATTTGGATATCACATCTCTTGCTATAGGAAGGGTCTCAGGATTGGAATGGGTAGGAGTTGGATATTATTTTCTTGCTATAGGAAGGGTCTCATGTTTGGAATGGGAAGGAGTTGGATATCACATATGCTATAGTTAGTGTCTCAGGTTTGGAACGGGAAGGAGTTGGATATCACATCTCATGTTATAGGAAGGGTCTCAGGTTTGGTATAAGCATTGAGATATCACATCTCTGCTATCAGAAGCGGCTCAGGATTGGAATGGGAAGGAGTTGGATATCCCATCTCATGTTATAGGAAGAGTCTCTGGTTTGGTATTAGAATCATTGAGATATCACATCGCATGCTGTAGGAAGGGTCTAAGGATTGGAATGGGATGGACTTGGATATCACATCTCATGTTATAGGTAGGCTCTCAGGTTTGGTATAAGCATTGAGATATCACATCTCATGCTATAGGAAGGGTCTCAGGATTGGAATGGGAAGGAATTGGATATCACATCTCAGGCTATAGGAAGGGTCTCAGGATTGGAATGGGAAGGAGTTGGATATCACATCTCATGCTATAGGAAGGGTCTCAGGTTTGGTATAAGCATTGAGATATCACATCTCATGCTATAGGAAGGGTCTCAGGATTGGAATGGAAGTAGTTGGATATCACATCTCATGTTATAGGAAGGATCTCAGGTTTGGTATTAGAAGCATTGAGACATCACATCTCATGCTATAGGAAGGGTCTCAGGATTGGAATGGGAAGGAGTTGGATATCAAATCCCATGCTATAGGAAGGGTCTCAGGATTGGAATGGGAAGGAGTTGAATATGACATCTCATGCCGTAGGAAGGGTCTCAGGTTTGGTATAAACATTGAGATATCACATCTCTGCTATCAAAAGGGTCTCAGGATTGGAATTGGAAGGAGTTGGATATCCCATCTCATGTTATAGGAAGAGTCTCAGGTTTGGTATTAGAAGCATTGAGATATCACATCTCATGCTATAGGAAGTGTCTCAGGATTGGAATGGGAAGGACTTGGATATCACATCTCATGCTATAGGTAGGGTCTCAAGTTTGACATTAGAAGCATTGAGATATCACATCTCATGCTATAGGAAGGGTCTGAGGATTGGAATGGGAAGGAGTTGGATATCACATCTCCTGCTATGGGAAGGGTCTCAGGTTTGGTATAAGCAGTGAGATATCACATCTCATGCTATAGGAAGTGTCTCAGGATTGGAATGGGAAGGAGTTGGATATCACATCTCATGTTATAGGAAGGATCTCAGGTGTGGTATAAGCATTGAGATATCACATCTCTGCTATCGGAAGGGTCTCAAGATTGGAATGGGAAGGAGTTGGATATTCCCATCTCATGTTATAGGAAGGGTCTCAGGTTTGGTATTAGAAGCATTGAGATATCACATCTCATGCTATAGGAAGGGTCTCAGGATTGGAATGGGAAGGACTTGGATATCACATCTCATGCTATAGGGAGGGTCTCAAGTTTGATATTAGAAGCTTTGAGATATCACATCTCATGATATCGGAAGGGTCTCAGGATTGGAATGGGAAGGAGTTGGATATCACATCTCATGATAAAGGACGGGTCTAAGGTTTGGAAGGGGAAGGATTTGGATATCACATCTCATGTTATATTACGGGTCTCAGGTTTGGTATTAGAAGCATTGAGATATCAAGTCTCATAGTATAGGAAGGGTCTCAGAATTGGAATGGGAAGGAGTTGGATATCCCATCTCATGTTATAGGAAGAGTCTCTGGTTTGGTATTAGAATCATTGAGATATTCACATCGCATGCTATAGGAAGGGTCTAAGGATTGGAATGGGATGGACTTGGATATCACATCTCATGCTATAGGTAGGCTCTCAGGTTTGGTATAAGCATTGAGATATCACATCTCATGCTATAGGAAGGGTCTCAGAATTGGAATGGGAAGGAGTTGGATATCACATCTCAAGCTATAGGAAGGGTCTCAGTATTGGAATGGGAAGGACTTGGATATCACATCTCATGCTATAGGAAGGCTCTCAGGTTTGGAAGGGGAAAGAGTTGGATATCTCATTTCATGTTAGAGGTAGGATCTCAGGTTTGGTATTAGAGGCATTGAGATATCACATCTCATGCTATCAGAAGGGTCTCAGGAATGGAATGGGAAGGAGTTAGATATCACATCTCATGCTAAAGGGAGGGTCTCAGGTTTGGAAGGGGAAGGATTTGGATATCACATCTCATGTTATAGGAAGGATCTCAGGTTTGGTATTAGAAGCATTGAGATATCACATCTCATGCTATCGGAAGGATCTCAGGTTTGGTATTAGAAGCATTGAGATATCACATCTCATGCTATCAGAAGAGTCTCAGGATTGGAATAGTAACATGTTACTGACCCTTCCTATAGCTTGAGATGTGATATCCAACTCCTTCCCTTTCCAATCCTGAGACCCTTCCTATAGCATGAGATGTGATATCTCAATGCTTCTAATACCAAACCTGAGATCCTTCCTATAACATGAGATGTGATATCCAAATCCTTCCACTTCCAAACCTGAGACCCTCCCTTTAGCATGAGATGTGATATCCGACTCCTTCCCATTCCAATCCTGAGACCCTTCTGATAGCATGAGATGTGATATCTCAATGCCTATAATACCAAACCTGAGATCCTTCCGATAGCATGAGATGTGATATCTCAATGCTTCTAATACCAAACCTGAGATCCTTCCTATAACATGAAATGTGATATCCAAATCCTTCCAAATCCAATCCTGATACCCTTCCGATAGCATGAGATGTGATATCCCAATGCTTCTACAAAACCTGAAACCCATACATGGCATGAGATTTGATATCAAACTCCTTCCCATTCCAATCCTGAGACACTTCCTATAGCATGAGATGTGATATCTCAATGCTTCTAATACCAAACCTGAGACTCTTCCTATAACATGAGATGGGATATCCAACTCCTTCCCATTCCAATCCTGAGACCCTTCCGATAGCAGAGATGTGATATCTCAATGCTTATACCAAACCTGAGACCCTTCCTATGGCATGAGATGTCATATACAACTCCTTCCCATTCCAATCCTGAGACCCTTCCTATAGCATGAGATGTGATATCTCAATGCTTATACCAAACCTGAGACCCATACATGGCATGAGATGTGATATCAAACTCCTTCCCATTCCAATCCTGAGACCATTCCTATAGCATGAGATGTGATATCTCAATGCTTCTAATACCAAACCTGAGACTCTTCCTATAACATGAGATGGGATATCCAACTCCTTCCCATTCCAATCCTGAGACCCTTCCGATAGCAGAGATGTGATATCTCAATGCTTATACCAATCCTGAGACCCTTCCTATAGCATGAGATGTGATGTCTCAATGCTTCTAATACCAAACCTGAGATCCTTCCTATAACATCAGATGTGATATCCAACTCCTTCCCATTCCAATCCTGAGACCCTTCCTATAGCATGAGATGTGATATCTCAATGTTCTTACCAAACCTGAGACCCTTCCTATAGCATGAGATGTGATATCCAACTCCTTCCCATTCCAATCCTGAGACCCTTCCTATAGCATTAGATGTGATATCTCAATGCCTCTAATACCAAATCTGAGATCCTTCCTCTAACATGAAATGTGATATCCAACTCCTTCCCTTTCCAAATCTGAGAGCCTACCTATAGCATGAGATGTGATATCCAAGACCTTCCCATTCCAATCCTTAGACCCTTCCTACAGCATACAATATGATATCTCAATGATTCTAATAACAAACATGAGACCCGTCCTATAACATGAGATGTGATATCCAACTCCTTCCCATTCCAATCCTGAGACACTTCCGATAGCAGAGATGTGATATCTCAATGCTTATTCCAAACCTGAGACCCTTCCTATAGCATGAGATGTGATATCCAACTCCTTCCCGTTCCAAACCTGAGACCCTTCCTATAGCATGTGATATCCAACTCCTTCCCATTCCAAACATGAGACCCTCCCTATAGCATGATATGTGATATCTAAGTCCTTCCCATTCCAATCCTGAGACCCTTCCTATAGCATGAGATGTGATATCTGAATGCCTCTAATACCAAACCTGAAATCCTTCCTCTAACATGAAATGTCATATCCAACTCCTTCCCTTTCCAAACCTGAGAGCCTACCTATAGCATGAGATGTGATATCCAAGACCTTCCCATTCCAATCCTTAGACCCTTCCTACAGCATACAATATGATATCTCAATGATTCTAATAACAAACCTGAGACCCGTCCTATAACATGAGATGTGATATCCAACTCCTTCCCATTCCAATCCTGAGACACTTCCGATAGCAGAGATGTGATATCTCAATGCTTATTCCAAACCTGAGACCCTTCCTATAGCATGAGATGTGATATCCAACTTCTTCCCGTTCCAAACCTGAGACCCTTCCTATAGCATATGTGATATCCAACTCCTTCCCATTCCAAACATGAGACCCTTCCTATAGCAAGAATTTAATATCCAACTCCTTCCCATTCCAATCCTGAGACCCTTCCTACAGCATGCGATGTGATATCTCAATGCTTCTAATACCAAACCTGAGACCCGTCCTATAACATGAGATGGGATATCCAACTCCTTCCCGTTCCAAACCTGAGACCCTTCCTATAGCATGAGATGTGATATCCAACTCCTTCCCATCCCAATCCTGAGACACTTCCGATTGCAGAGATGTGATATCTCAATGCTTATACCAAACCTGAGACTCTTCCTATAACATGAGATATGATATCCAACTCCTTCCCGTTCCAAACCTGAGACCCTTCCTATAGCATAAGATGTGATATCCAACTCCTTCCCATTCCAATCCTTAGACCCTTCCGATAGCATGAGATGTGATATCTCAATGCTTCTAATACCAAACCTGAGATCCTTCCTATAACATGAGATGTGATATCCAAATCCTTCCCCTTCCAAACCTGAGACCCTCCCTTTAGCATGAGATGTGATATCCAACTCCTTCCCATTCCAATCCTGAGACCCTTCTGATAGCATGAGATGTGATATCTCAATGCCTCTAATACCAAACCTGAGATCCTACCTCTAACATGAAATATGATATCCAACTCCTTCCCTTTCCAAACCTGAGATCCTGCCTATAGCATGAGATGTGATATCCAAGTCCTTCCCATTCCAATCCTGAGACCCTTCCTATAGCATGAGATGTGATATCTCAATGCTTATACCAAACCTGAGACCCTTCCTATGGCATGAGATGCCATATACAACTCCTTCCCATTCCAATCCTGAGACCCTGCTTATAGCATGAGATGTGATATCTCAATGCTTCTAATACCAAACCTGAGATCTTTCCTATAACATGAGATGTGATATCCAACTCCTTCCCATTCCAATCCTGAGACCATTCCTATAGCATGAGATGTGATATCTCAATGCTTATACCAAACCTGAGACCGTTCCTATAGCTTGAGATGTGATATCCAACTCCTTCCCCTTCCAAACCTGAGAGCCTTCCTATAGCATGAGATATGATATCCAAGTCCTTTCCATTCCAATCCTGAGACCCTTCCTATAACATGAGATGTGATATCCAACTCCTTCCCATTCCAACCTGAGACCCTTCCTATAGCATGAGATGGGATATCCAACTCCTTCCAAATCCAATCCTGATACCCTTCCGATAGCATGAGATGTGATATCCCAATGCTTCTACCAAACCTGAGACCCATACTATGGCATGAGATGTGATATCAAACTCCTTCCCATTCCAACCTGAGACCCTTCCTATAGCATGAGATGGGATATCCAACTCCTTCCAAATCCAATCCTGAAATCCTTCCGATAGCATGAGATGTGATATCCCAATGCTTCTACCAAACCTGAGACCCATACTATGGCATGAGATGTGATATCCAACTCCTTCCCATTCCAATTCTGAGACTCTTCTGATAGCATGAGATGTGATATCTCAATGCCTCTAATACCAAACCTGAGATCCTACCTCTAACATGAAATGTGATATCCAA
This sequence comes from Ambystoma mexicanum, assembly GCF_040938575.1. Taxonomy (NCBI): domain Eukaryota; kingdom Metazoa; phylum Chordata; class Amphibia; order Caudata; family Ambystomatidae; genus Ambystoma; species Ambystoma mexicanum. Next base: position 459,863 of record NW_027182491.1, on the reverse strand, counting down.
CTCTTTCCCGTTGCAAACCTGAGAGCCTTCCTATAGCATGAGATGTGATATCCAAGTCCTTCCCATTCCAATCCTGAGACCCTTCCTATAACATGAGATGTGATATCCAACTCCTTCCCATTCCAACCTGAGACCCTTCCTATAGCATGAGATGGGATATCCAACTCCTTCCAAATCCAATCCTGATACCCTTCCGATAGCATGAGATGTGATATCCCAATGCTTCTACCAAACCTGAGACCCATACTATGGCATGAGATGTGATATCAAACTCCTTCCCATTCCAATCCTGTGACCCTTCCTATAGCTTGAGATGTGATATCCAACTCCTTCCCATTCCAATTCTGAGACCCTTCCTATACAATGAGACTTGATATCTCAATGCTTCTAATACCAAACCTGAGACCCGTCCTATAACATGAGATGTGATATCCAAATCCTTCCCCTTCCAAACCTTAGACCCTTCCTTTATCATGAGATGTGATATCCAACTCCTTCCCATTCCAATCCTGAGACTCTTCCTATAGCATGAGATGTGATATCCAACTCCTTCCCATTCCAATCCTGAGACCCTTCCGATAGCAGAGATGTGATATCTCAATGCTTATACCAAACCTGAGATCCTTCCTATAACATGAGATGTGATATCCAACTCCTTCCCATTCCAATCCTGAGACAATTCCTATAGCATGAGATGTGATATCTCACTGCTTATACCAAACCTGAGACCCTTCCTATAGCATGAGATGTGATATCCAACTCCTTCCCATTCCAATCCTGAGACCCTTATGATAGCATGAAATGTGATATCTCAATGCCTCTAATACCAAACCTGAGATCCTTCCTATAACATGAGATGTGATATCCAAATCCTTCCCCTTCCAAACCTGAGACCCTCCCTTTAGCATGAGATGTGATATCCAACTCCTTCCCATTCCAATCCTGAGACCCTTCTGATAGCATGAGATGTGATATCTCAATGCCTCTAATACCAAACCTGAGATCCTACCTCTAACATGAAATATGATATCCAACTCCTTCCCTTTCCAAACCTGAGATCCTGCCTATAGCATGAGATGTGATATCCAAGTCCTTCCCATTCCAATCCTGAGACCCTTCCTATAGCATGAGATGTGATATCTCAATGCTTATACCAAACCTGAGACCCTTCCTATGGCATGAGATGCCATATACAACTCCTTCCCATTCCAATCCTGAGACCCTGCTTATAGCATGAGATGTGATATCTCAATGCTTCTAATACCAAACCTGAGATCTTTCCTATAACATGAGATGTGATATCCAACTCCTTCCCATTCCAATCCTGAGACCATTCCTATAGCATGAGATGTGATATCTCAATGCTTATACCAAACCTGAGACCGTTCCTATAGCTTGAGATGTGATATCCAACTCCTTCCCCTTCCAAACCTGAGAGCCTTCCTATAGCATGAGATATGATATCCAAGTCCTTTCCATTCCAATCCTGAGACCCTTCCTATAACATGAGATGTGATATCCAACTCCTTCCCATTCCAACCTGAGACCCTTCCTATAGCATGAGATGGGATATCCAACTCCTTCCAAATCCAATCCTGATACCCTTCCGATAGCATGAGATGTGATATCCCAATGCTTCTACCAAACCTGAGACCCATACTATGGCATGAGATGTGATATCAAACTCCTTCCCATTCCAACCTGAGACCCTTCCTATAGCATGAGATGGGATATCCAACTCCTTCCAAATCCAATCCTGAAATCCTTCCGATAGCATGAGATGTGATATCCCAATGCTTCTACCAAACCTGAGACCCATACTATGGCATGAGATGTGATATCCAACTCCTTCCCATTCCAATTCTGAGACTCTTCTGATAGCATGAGATGTGATATCTCAATGCCTCTAATACCAAACCTGAGATCCTACCTCTAACATGAAATGTGATATCCAACTCTTTCCCGTTGCAAACCTGAGAGCCTTCCTATAGCATGAGATGTGATATCCAAGTCCTTCCCATTCCAATCCTGAGACCCTTCCTATAACATGAGATGTGATATCCAACTCCTTCCCATTCCAACCTGAGACCCTTCCTATAGCATGAGATGGGATATCCAACTCCTTCCAAATCCAATCCTGATACCCTTCCGATAGCATGAGATGTGATATCCCAATGCTTCTACCAAACCTGAGACCCATACTATGGCATGAGATGTGATATCAAACTCCTTCCCATTCCAATCCTGTGACCCTTCCTATAGCTTGAGATGTGATATCCAACTCCTTCCCATTCCAATTCTGAGACCCTTCCTATACAATGAGACTTGATATCTCAATGCTTCTAATACCAAACCTGAGACCCGTCCTATAACATGAGATGTGATATCCAAATCCTTCCCCTTCCAAACCTTAGACCCTTCCTTTATCATGAGATGTGATATCCAACTCCTTCCCATTCCAATCCTGAGACTCTTCCTATAGCATGAGATGTGATATCCAACTCCTTCCCATTCCAATCCTGAGACCCTTCCGATAGCAGAGATGTGATATCTCAATGCTTATACCAAACCTGAGATCCTTCCTATAACATGAGATGTGATATCCAACTCCTTCCCATTCCAATCCTGAGACAATTCCTATAGCATGAGATGTGATATCTCACTGCTTATACCAAACCTGAGACCCTTCCTATAGCATGAGATGTGATATCCAACTCCTTCCCATTCCAATCCTGAGACCCTTATGATAGCATGAAATGTGATATCTCAATGCCTCTAATACCAAACCTGAGATCCTTCCTATAACATGAGATGTGATATCCAAATCCTTCCCCTTCCAAACCTGAGACCCTCCCTTTAGCATGAGATGTGATATCCAACTCCTTCCCATTCCAATCCTGAGACCCTTCTGATAGCATGAGATGTGATATCTCAATGCCTCTAATACCAAACCTGATATCCTACCTCTAACATGAAATGTGATATCCAACTCCTTCCCTTTCCAAACCTGAGACCCTGCCTATAGCATGAGATGTGATATCCAAGTCCTTCCCATTCCAATCCTGAGACCCTTCCTATAGCATGTGATGTGATATCTCAATGCTTATACCAAACCTGAGACCCTTCCTATGGCATGAGATGTCATATACAACTCCTTCCCATTCCAATCCTGAGACCCTTCCTATAGCATGTGATGTGATATCTCAATGCTTATACCAAACCTGAGACCCTTCCTATAGCTTGAGATATGATATCCAACTCCTTCCCATTCCAATCCTGAGACCCTTCCGATAGCATGAGATGTGATATCTCAATACTTCTAATACCAAACCTGAGATCCTTCCGATAACATGAGATGTGATATCCAGATCCTTCCCCTTCCAAACCTGAGACCCTCCCTTTAGCATGAGATGTGATATCCAACTCCTTCCCATTCCAATCCTGAGACCCTTCTGATAGCATGAGATGTGATATCTCAATGCTTCTAATACCAAACCTGAGATCCTTCCGATAGCATGAGATGTGATATCTCAATGCTTCTAATACCAAACCTGAGCTCCTTCTTATAACATGAGATGTGATATCCAAATCCTTCCCCTTCCAAACCTGAGACCCTCCCTTTAGCATGAGATGTGATATCCAACTCCTTCCCATTCCAATCCTGAGACCCTTCTGATAGCATGAGATGTGATATCTCAATGCCTCTAATACCAAACCTGAGATCCTACCTCTAACATGAAATGTGATATCCAACTCTTTCCCCTTCCAAACCTGAGAGCCTTCCTATAGCATGAGATGTGATATCCAAGTCCTTCCCATTCCAATCCCGAGACCCTTCCTATAACATGAGATGTGATATCCAACTCCTTCCCATTCCAACCTGAGACCCTTTCTATAGCATGAGATGGGATATCCAACTCCTTCCAAATCCAATCCTGATACCCTTCCGATAGCATGAGATGTGATATCCCAATGCTTATACCAAACCTGAGACCCATACTATGGCATGAGATGTGATATCAAACTCCTTCCCATTCCAATCCTGAGACCCTTCCTATAGCTTGAGATGTGATATCCAACTCCTTCCAATTCCAATTCTGAGACCCTTCCTATACCATGAGACTTGATATCTCAATGCTTCTAATACCAAACCTGAGACCCGCCCTATAACATGAGATGTGATATCCAAATCCTTCCCCTTCCAAACCTTAGACCCTTCTTTTATCATGAGATGTGATATCCAACTCCTTCCCATTCCAATCCTGAGACCCTTCCGATATCATGAGATGTGATATCTCAATGCTTCTAATATCAAACTTGAGACCCTCCCTATAGCATGAGATGTGATATCCAAGTCCTTCCCATTCCAATCCTGAGACCCTTCCTATAGCATGAGATGTGATGTCTCGATGCTTCTAATACCAAACCTGAGACCCTTCCTATAACATGAGATGGGAATATCCAACTCCTTCCCATTCCAATCCTGAGACCCTTCCGATAGCAGAGATGTGATATCTCAATGCTTATACCAAACCTGAGATCCTTCCTATAACATGAGATGTGATATCCAACTCCTTCCCATTCCAATCATGAGACACTTCCTATAGCATGAGATGTGATATCTCACTGCTTATACCAAACCTGAGACCTTTCCTATAGCATGAGATGTGATATCCAACTCCTTCCCATTCCAATCCTGAGACCCTTCCTATAGCATGAGATGTGATATCTCAATGCTTCTAATATCAAACGTGAGACCCTCCCTATAGCATGAGATGTGATATCCAAGTCCTTCCGATTCCAATCCTGAGACACTTCCTATAGCATGAGATGTGATATCTCAATGCTTTAATACCAAACCTGAGACTCTTCCTATAACATGAGATGGGATATCCAACTCCTTCCCATTCCAATCCTGAGACCTTTCCGATAGCAGAGATGTGATATCTCAATGCTTATACTAAACCTGAGACCCTTCCTACGGCATGAGATGTCATATACAACTCCTTCCCATTCCAATCCTGAGACCCTTCCTATAGCATGAGATGTGATATCTCAATGCTTATACAAAACCAGAGACCCTTCCTATAGCATGAGATGTGATATCCAACTCCTTCCCATTCCAATCCTGAGACCCTTCCTATAGCATGAGATGTGATATCTCAATGCTTATACAAAACCAGAGACCCTTCCTATAGCATGAGATGTGATATCCAACTCCTTCCCATTCCAATCCTGAGACCCTTCCTACAGCATGCAATATGATATCTCAATGATTCTAATAACAATCCTGAGACCCGTCCTATAACATGAGATGGGATATCCAACTCCTTCCCATTCCAATCCTGAGACACTTCCGATAGCAGAGATGTGATATCTCAATGCTTATACCAAACCTGAGACCCTTCCTATAACATGAGATCGGCTATCCAACTCCTTCCCGTTCCAAACCTGAGACCCTTCCTATAGCATGAGATGTGATTTCCAACTCCTTCCCATTCCAATCCTGAGACCCTTCCGATAGCATGAGATGTGATATCTCAATGCTTCTAATACCAAACCCGAGATCCTTCCTATAACATGTGATGTGATATCCAAATTCTTCCCCTTCCAAACCTGAGACCCTCCCTTTAGCATGAGATGTGATATCCAACTCCTTCCCATTCCAATCCTGAGACCCTTATGATAGCATGAGATGTGATATCTCAATGCCTCTAATACCAAACCTGAGATCCTTCCTATAACATGAGATGTGATATCCAAATCCTTTCCCTTCCAAACCTGAGACCCTCCCTTTAGCATGAGATGTGATATCCAACTCCTTCCCATTCCAATCCTGAGACCCTTCTGATAGCATGAGATGTGATATCTCAATGCCTCTAATACCAAACCTGATATCCTACCTCTAACATGAAATGTGATATCCAACTCCTTCCCTTTCCAAACCTGAGACCCTGCCTATAGCATGAGATGTGATATCCAAGTCCTTCCCATTCCAATCCTGAGACCCTTCCTATAGCATGTGATGTGATATCTCAATGCTTATGCCAAACCTGAGACCCTTCCTATGACATGAGATGTCATATACAACACCTTCCCATTCCAATCCTGAGACCCTTCCTATAGCATGTGATGTGATATCTCAATGCTTATACCAAACCTGAGACCCTTTCTATAGCTTGAGATGTGATATCCAACTCCTTCCCATTCCAATCCTGAGACCCTTCCTATAGCATGAGATGTGATATCTCAATACTTCTAATACCAAACCTGAGATCCTTCCGATAACATGAGATGTGATATCCAAATCCTTCCCCTTCCAAACCTGAGACCCTCCCTTTAGCATGAGATGTGATATCCAACTCCTTCCCATTCCAATCCTGAGACCCTTCTGATAGCATGAGATGTGATATCTCAATGCTTCTAATACCAAACCTGAGATCCTTCTGATAGCATGAGATGTGATATCTCAATACTTCTAATACCAAACCTGAGCTCCTTCTTATAACATGAGATGTGATATCCAAATCCTTCCCCTTCCAAACCTGAGACCCTCCCTTTAGCATAAGATGTGATATCCAACTCCTTCCCATTCCAATCCTGAGACCCTTCTGATAGCATGAGATGTGATATCTCAATGCCTCTAATACCAAACCTGAGATCCTACCTCTAACATGAAATGTGATATCCAACTCTTTCCCCTTCCAAACCTGAGAGCCTTCCTATAGCATGAGATGTGATATCCAAGTCCTTCCCATTCCAACCCCGAGACCCTTCCTATAACATGAGATGTGATATCCAACTCCTTCCCATTCCAACCTGAGACCCTTTCTATAGCATGAGATGGGATATCCAACTCCTTCCAAATCCAATCCTGATACCCTTCCGATAGCATGAGATGTGATATCCCAATGCTTATACCAAACCTGAGACCCATACTATGGCATGAGATGTGATATCAAACTCCTTCCCATTCCAATCCTGAGACCCTTCCTATAGCTTGAGATGTGATATCCAACTCCTTCCAATTCCAATTCTGAGACCCTTCCTATACCATGAGACTTGATATCTCAATGCTTCTAATACCAAACCTGAGACCCGCCCTATAACATGAGATGTGATATCCAAATCCTTCCCCTTCCAAACCTTAGACCCTTCTTTTATCATGAGATGTGATATCCAACTCCTTCCCATTCCAATCCTGAGACCCTTCCGATATCATGAGATGTGATATCTCAATGCTTCTAATATCAAACTTGAGACCCTCCCTATAGCATGAGATGTGATATCCAAGTCCTTCCCATTCCAATCCTGAGACCCTTCCTATAGCATGAGATGTGATGTCTCAATGCTTCTAATACCAAACCTGAGACCCTTCCTATAACATGAGATGGGAATATCCAACTCCTTCCCATTCCAATCCTGAGACCCTTCCGATAGCAGAGATGTGATATCTCAATGCTTATACCAAACCTGAGATCCTTCCTATAACATGAGATGTGATATCCAACTCCTTCCCATTCCAATCATGAGACACTTCCTATAGCATGAGATGTGATATCTCACTGCTTATACCAAACCTGAGACCTTTCCTATAGCATGAGATGTGGTATCCAACTCCTTCCCATTCCAATCCTGAGACCCTTCCTATAGCATGAGATGTGATATCTCAATGCTTCTAATATCAAACGTGAGACCCTCCCTATAGCATGAGATGTGATATCCAAGTCCTTCCGATTCCAATCCTGAGACACTTCCTATAGCATGAGATGTGATATCTCAATGCTTTAATACCAAACCTGAGACTCTTCCTATAACATGAGATGGGATATCCAACTCCTTCCCATTCCAATCCTGAGACCTTTCCGATAGCAGAGATGTGATATCTCAATGCTTATACTAAACCTGAGACCCTTCCTACGGCATGAGATGTCATATACAACTCCTTCCCATTCCAATCCTGAGACCCTTCCTATAGCATGAGATGTGATATCTCAATGCTTATACAAAACCAGAGACCCTTCCTATAGCATGAGATGTGATATCCAACTCCTTCCCATTCCAATCCTGAGACCCTTCCTATAGCATGAGATGTGATATCTCAATGCTTATACAAAACCAGAGACCCTTCCTATAGCATGAGATGTGATATCCAACTCCTTCCCATTCCAATCCTAAGACCCTTCCTACAGCATGCAATATGATATCTCAATGATTCTAATAACAATCCTGAGACCCGTCCTATAACATGAGATGGGATATCCAACTCCTTCCCATTCCAATCCTGAGACACTTCCGATAGCAGAGATGTGATATCTCAATGCTTATACCAAACCTGAGACCCTTCCTATAACATGAGATCGGCTATCCAACTCCTTCCCGTTCCAAACCTGAGACCCTTCCTTTAGCATGAGATGTGATATCCAGCTCCTTCCCATTCCAATCCTGAGACACTTCCGATAGCATGAGATGTGATATCTCAATGCTTCTAATATCAAAACTGAGACCCTCCCTATAGCATGATATGTGATATCTAAGTCCTTCCCATTCCAATCCTGAGACCCTTCCTATAGCATGAGATGTGATATCTCAATGCTTCTACCAAACCTGAGATCCTTCCTTTAGCATGAGATGTGATATCCAACTCCTTCCCATTCCAATCCTGAGACCCTTCATATAGCATGATATGTGATATCTCAATACTTCTAATACCAAACCTGAGATCCTTCCGATAACATGAGATGTGATATCCAAATCCTTCCCCTTCCAAACCTGAGACCCTCCCTTTAGCATGAGATGTGATATCCAACTCCTTCCCATTCCAATCCTGAGAACCTTCTGATAGCATGAGATGTGATATCTCAATGCTTCTAATACCAAACCTGAGATCCTTCCGATAGCATGAGATGTGATATCTCAATGCTTCTAATACCAAACCTGAGATCCTTCCTATAACATGAGATGTGATATCCAAATCCTTCCCCTTCCAAACCTGAGACCCTCCCTTTAGCATGAGATGTGATATCTCATTGCCTCTAATACCAAACCTGAGATCCTACCTCTAACATGAAATGTGATATCCAACTCTTTGCCCTTCCAAACCTGAGAGCCTTCCTATAGCATGAGATGTGATATCCAAGTCCTTCCCATTCCAATCCTGAGACCCTTCCTATAACATGAGATGTGAAATCCAACTCCTTCCCATTCCAACCTGAGACCCTTCCTATAGCATGAGATGTGATATCTCAATGCCTCTAATACCAAACCTGAGATCCTTCCTCTAACATGAAATGTGATATCCAACTCCTTCCCTTTCCAAACCTGAGAGCCTATCTATAGCATGAGATGTGATATCCAAGTCCTTCCCATTCCAATCCTTAGACCCTTCCTACAGCATGAAATATGATATCTCAATGATTCTAATAACAAACCTGAGACCCGTCCTATAACATGAGATGGGATATCCAACTCCTTCCCATTCCAATCCTGAGACACTTCCTATAGCAGAGATGTGATATCTCAATGCTTATACCAAACCTGAGACCCTTCCTATAACATGAGATGTGATATCCAACTCCTTCCCGTTCCAAACCTGAGACCCTTCCTTTAGCATGAGATGTGATATCCAGCTCCTTCCCATTCCAAACCTGAGACACTTCCGATAGCATGAGATGTGATATCTCAATGCTTCTAATATCAAAACTGAGACCCTCCCTATAGCATGATATGTGATATCTAAGTCCTTCCCATTCCAATCCTGAGACCCTTCCTATAGCATGAGATGTGATATCTCAATGCTTCTACCAAACCTGAGACCCTTCCTTTAGCATGAGAAGTGATATCCAACTCCTTCCCATTCCAATCCTGAGACCCTTCCTATAGCATGAGATGTGATATCTCAATGCTTCTAATATCAAAACTGAGACCCTCCCTATAGCATGATATGTGATATCTAAGTCCTTCCCATTCCAATCCTGAGACCCTTCCTATAGCATGAGATGTGATATCTCAATGCTTCTACCAAACCTGAGATCCTTCCTTTAGCATGAGATGTGATATCCAACTCCTTCCCATTCCAATCCTGAGACCCTTCATATAGCATGAGATGTGATATCTCAATACTTCTAATACCAAACCTGAGATCCTTCCGATAACATGAGATGTGATATCCAAATCCTTCCCCTTCCAAACCTGAGACCCTCCCTTTAGCATGAGATGTGATATCCAACTCCTTCCCATTCCAATCCTGAGAACCTTCTGATAGCATGAGATGTGATATCTCAATGCTTCTAATACCAAACCTGAGATCCTTCCGATAGCATGAGATGTGATATCTCAATGCTTCTAATACCAAACCTGAGATCCTTCCTATAACATGAGATGTGATATCCAAATCCTTCCCCTTCCAAACCTGAGACCCTCCCTTTAGCATGAGATGTGATATCTCATTGCCTCTAATACCAAACCTGAGATCCTACCTCTAACATGAAATGTGATATCCAACTCTTTCCCCTTCCAAACCTGAGAGCCTTCCTATAGCATGAGATGTGATATCCAAGTCCTTCCCATTCCAATCCTGAGACCCTTCCTATAACATGAGATGTGAAATCCAACCCCTTCCCATTCCAACCTGAGACCCTTCCTATAGCATGAGATGTGATATCTCAATGCCTCTAATACCAAACCTGAGATCCTTCCTCTAACATGAAATGTGATATCCAACTCCTTCCCTTTCCAAACCTGAGAGCCTATCAATAGCATGAGATGTGATATCCAAGTCCTTCCCATTCCAATCCTTAGACCCTTCCTACAGCATGCAATATGATATCTCAATGATTCTAATAACAAACCTGAGACCCGTCCTATAACATGAGATGGGATATCCAACTCCTTCCCATTCCAATCCTGAGACACTTCCTATAGCAGAGATGTGATATCTCAATGCTTATACCAAACCTGAGACCCTTCCTATAACATGAGATGTGATATCCAACTCCTTCCCGTTCCAAACCTGAGACCCTTCCTTTAGCATGAGATGTGATATCCAGCTCCTTCCCATTCCAAACCTGAGACACTTCCGATAGCATTAGATGTGATATCTCAATGCTTCTAATATCAAAACTGAGACCCTCCCTATAGCATGATATGTGATATCTAAGTCCTTCCCATTCCAATCCTGAGACCCTTCCTATAGCATGAGATGTGATATCTCAATGCTTCTACCAAACCTGAGACCCTTCCTTTAGCATGAGAAGTGATATCCAACTCCTTCCCATTCCAATCCTGAGACCCTTCCTATAGCATGAGATGTGATATCTCAATACTTCTAATACCAAACCTGAGATCCTTCCGATAACATGAGATGTGATATCCAAATCCTTCCCCTTCCAAACCGGGAACCCTCCCTTTAGTATGAGATGTGATATCCAACTCCTTCCCATTCCAATCCTGAGACCATTCTGATAGCAGGAGATGTGATATCTCAATGCTTCTAATACCAAACCTGAGATCCTTCCTATAACATGAGATGTGATATCCAAATCCTTCCCCTTCCAAACCTGAGACCCTCCCTTTAGCATGAGATGTGATATCCAACTCCTTCCCATTCCAATCCTGAGACCCTTCTGATAGCATGAGATGTGATATCTCAATGCCTCTAATACCAAACCTGAGATCCTACCTCTAACATGAAATGTGATATCCAACTCTTTCCCCTTCCAAACCTGAGAGCCTTCCTATAGCATGAGATGTGATATCCAAGTCCTTCCCATTCCAATCATGAGACCCTTCCTATAACATGAGATGGGATATCCAACTCCTTCCCATTCCAATCCTGAGACCCTTCCTCTAGCAGAGATGTGATATCTCAATGCTTATACCAAACCTGAGACCCTTCCTACAGCATGAGATGTCATATACAACTCCTTCCCATTCCAATCCTGAGACCCTTCCTATAGCATGAGATGTGATGTCTCAATGCTTCTAATACCAAACCTGAGATCCTTCCTATAACATGAGATGTGATATCCAACTCCTTCCCATTCCAATCCTGAGACCCTTCCTATAGCATGAGATGTGATATCCAATGCTTATACCAAACCTGAGACCCTTCCTATAGCATGAGATGTGATATCCAACTCCTTCCCATTCCAATCCTGAGACCCTTCCTATAGCATGAGATGTGATATCCAACGCCTTCCCTTTCCAAACCTGAGAGCCTACCTATAGCATGAGATGTGATATCCAAGTCCTTCCCATTCCAATCCTTAGACCCTTCCTACAGCATGCAATATGATATCTCAATGATTCTAATAACAAACCTGAGACCCATCCTATAACATGAGATGGGATATCCAACTTCTTCCCATTCCAATCCTGAGACACTTCCGATAGCAGAGATGTGATATCTCAATCCTTATATCAAACCTGAGACGCTTCCTACAACATGAGATGTGATATCCAACTCCTTCCCGTTCCAAACCTGAGACCCTTCCTATACCATATGTGATATCCAACTCCTTCCCATTCCAAACATGAGACCCTTCCTATAGCAAGAATGTAATATCCAACTCCTTCCCATTCCAATCCTGAGACCATTCCTATAGCATGAGATGTGATATCTCAATGCTTCTAATACCAAACCTGAGATCCTTCCTATGACATGAGATGTGATATCCAATTCCTTCCCATTCCAAACCTGAGACCCTTCCTACAAAATGCAATGTGATATCTCAATGCTTCTAATACCAAACCTGAGACCAGTCCTATAACATGAGATGGGATATCCAACTCCTTCCCGTTCCAAACATGAGACCCTTGCTATAGCATGAGATGTGATATCTCAATGCTTCTAATGCCAAACCTGGGATCCTTCCGATAGCATGAGATGTGATATCTCAATGCTTCTAATACCAAACTTGAGATCCTTCCGATAGCATGAGATGTGATATCTCAATGCTTCTAATACCAATCCTGAGATCCTTCCTATAACATGAGATGTGATATCCAAATCCTTCCCCTTCCAAACCTGAGACCCTCCCTTTAGCATGAGTTCTCAGGTTTGGTATTAGAAGCATTGAGATATCACATCTCATGCCATAGGAAGGGTCTCAGGATTGGAATGGGAAGGACTTGGATGTCACATCTCATGCTATAGGGAGGGTCTCAAGTTTGATATTAGAAGCATTGAGATAACAAATCTCATGATATCGGAAGGGTCTCAGGATTGGAATGGGAAGGAGTTGGATATCACATCTCATGATAAAGGAAGGGTCTAAGGTTTGGAAGGGGAAGGATTTGGATATCACATCTCATGTTATAGGACGGGTCTCAGGTTTGGTATTAGAAGCATTGAGATATCAAGTCTCATGGTATAAGAAGGGTCTCAGAATTGGAATGGGAAGGAGTTGGATATCACATCTCAAGCTATAGGAAGCGTCTCAGGATTGGAATGGGAAGGAGTTTGATATCACATCTCATGCCATAGTATGGTTCTCAGGTTTGGTAGAAGCATTGGGATATCACATCTCATGCTATCGGAAGGGTATCAGTATTGGATTTGGAAGGAGTTGGATATCCCATCTCATGCTATAGGAAGGGTCTCAGGTTGGAATGGGAAGGAGTTGGATATCATATCTCATGCTATAGGAAGGTTCTCAGGTTTGGAAAGGGAAGGAGTTGGATATCACATTTCATGTTAGAGGAAGGATCTCAGGTTTGGTATTAGAGGCCTTGAGATATCACATCTCATGCTATCGGAAGGGTCTCAGGATTGGAATGGGAAGGAGTTGGATATCACATCTCAAGCTATAGGAAGGGTCTCAGGTTTGGTATAAGCATTGAGATATCACATCTCATGCTATAGGAAGGGTCTCTGGATTGGAATGGGAAGAAGTTGGATATCACAACTCATGCTATAGGAAGGGTCTCAGGTTTGGTATAAGCATTGAGATATCACATCTCATGCTATAGGAAGGGTCTCAGGATTGGAATGGGAAGGAGTTGTACATGACATCTCATGCCATAGGAAGGGTCTCAGGTTTGGTATAAACATTGAGATATCACATCACATGCTATAGGAAGGGTCTCAGGATTGGAATGGGAAGGACTTGGATATCACATCACATGCTATAGGCAGGGTCTCAGGTTTGGAAAGGGAAGGAGATGGATATCACATTTCATGTTAGAGGTAGGATCTCAGGTTTGGTATTAGAGGCATTGAGATATCACATCTCATGCTATCAGAAGGGTCTCAGGATTGGAATGGGAAGGAGTTGGATATCACATCTCATGCTAAAGGGAGGGTCTCAGGTTTGGAAGGGGAAGGATTTGGAAATCACATCTCATATTATAGGAAGGATCTCAGGTTTGGTATTAGAAGCATTGAGATATCACATCTCATGCTATCGGAAGGATCTCAGGTTTGGTATAAGAGGCATTGAGATATCACATCTCATGCTATCATAAGGGTCTCAGGATTGGAATGGGAAGGAGTTGGATATCACATCTCATGTTATAGGAAGGATCTCAGGTTTGGTATTAGAAGCATTGAGACATCACATCTCATGCTATAGGAAGGGTCTCAGGATTGGAATGGGAAGGAGTTGGATATCACATCTCATGCTATAGGAAGGGTCTCAGATTTGGTATAAGGATTGAGATATCACATCTCATGCTATAGGAAGGGTCTCAGGATTGGAATGGGAAGGATTTGTATATGACATCTCAGGCCATAGGAAGGGTCTCAGGTTTGATATAAGAATTGAGATATCACATCTCTGCTATCGGAAGGGTCTCAGGATTGGAATGGGAAGGAGTTGGATATCCCATCTGAGTTGGATATCCCATCTCATGTTATAGGAAGGGTCTCAGGTTTGGTATTAGAAGCATTGAGATATCACATCTCATGCTATAGGAAGGGTCTCAGGATTGGAATGGGGAGGACTTGGATGTCACATCTCATGCTATAGGGAGGGTCTCAAGTTTGATATTAGAAGCATTGAGATAACAAATCTCATGATATCGGAAGGGTCTCAGGATTGGAATGGGAAGGAGTTGGATATCACATCTCATGATAAAGGAAGGGTCTAAGGTTTGGAAGGGGAAGGATTTGGATATCACATCTCATGTTATAGGACGGGTCTCAGGTTTGGTATTAGAAGCATTGAGATATCAAGTCTCATGGTATAGGAAGGGTCTCAGAATTGGAATGGGAAGAAATTGGATATCACATCTCAAGCTATAGGAAGGGTCTCAGGATTGGAATGGGAAGGAGTTTGATATCACATCTCATGCCATAGTATGGGTCTCAGATTTGGTAGAAGCATTGGGATATCACATCTCATGCTATCGGAATGGTATCAGTATTGGATTTGGAAGGAGTTGGATATCCCATCTCATGCTATAGGAAAGGTCTCAGGTTGGAATGGGATGGAGTTGGATATCACATTTCATGTTATAGGAAGGGTCTCAGGTTTGGAATGGGAAGGAGTTGGATATCACATTTCATGTTAGAGGAAGGATCTCAGGTTTGGTATTAGAGGCCTTGAGATATCACATTTCATGTTATAGGAAGGGTCTCAGGTTTGGAATGGGAAGGAATTGGATATCACATCTCATGTTATAGGAAGGATCTCAGGTTTGGTATTAGAACCATTGAGATATCACATCTCATGCTATAGGAAGGGTCTCAGGATTGGAATGCGAAGGATTTGGATATCACATCTCATGCTAAAGGAAGGGTCTCAGGTTTGGTAGAAGCGTTGAGATATCACATCTCTGCTATCGGAAGGGTCTCAGGATTGGATTGGGAAGGAGTTGGATATCCCTTCCCATGCTATAAAAGGGTCTCAGGATTTGAATGGCAAGGAGTTGGATATCACATATCATGCCATAGGAAGGGTCTCAGGTTTGGTATAAGCATTGAGATATCACATCTCTGCTATCGGAAGGGTCTCCGGATTGGATTGCGAAGGAGTTGGATATCCCTTCTCATGCTATAGGAAGTGTCTCAGGTTGGAATGGGAAGGAGTTGGATATCACATCTCATGTTATAGGAAGGGTCTCAGGATTGGAATGGGAAGGATTTGGATATCACATCTCTTGCTATAGGAAGGGTCTCAGGATTGGAATGGGTAAGAGTTGGATATTACATTCTTGCTATAGGAAGGGTCTCATGTTTGGAATGGAAGGAGTTGGATATCACATATGCTATAGGAAGTGTCTCAGGTTTGGAACGGGAAGGAGTTGGATATCACATCTCATGTTAGAGGAAGGATCTCAGGTTTGGTATTAGAGGCCTTGAGATATCACATCTCATGCTATAGGAAGGGTCTCAGGTTTGGTATAAGCATTGAGATATCACATCTCATGCTATAGGAAGGGTCCCAGGATTGGAATGGGAAGGAGTTGTATATGACATCTCATGCCATAAGAAGGGTCTCAGGTTTGGTATAAGCATTGAGATATCACATCACATGCTATAGGAAGGGTCTCAGGATTGGAATGGGAAGGAATTGGATATCACAGCTCATGCTATAGGCAGGGTCTCAGGTTTGGAAAGGGAAGGAGATGGATATCACATTTCATGTTAGAGGTAGGATCTCAGGTTTGGTATTAGAGGCATTGAGATATCACATCTCATGCTATCAGAAGGGCCTCAGGATTGGAATGGGAAGGAGTTGTATATCACATCTCATGCTAAAGGGAGGGTCTCAGGTTTGGAAGGGGAAGGATTTGAATATCACATCACATGTTATAGGAAGGATCTCAGGTTTGGTATTAGAGGCATTGAGATATCACATCTCATGCTATCGGAAGGGTCTCAGGATTGGAATGGGAAGGAGTTGGATATCACATCTCATGCTATAGGAAGGGTCTCAGGTTTGGAACGGGAAGGAGTTGGATATCACATCTCGTGTTATAGGAAGAGTCTCAGGTTTGGTATAAGCATTGAGATATCACATCTCTGCAATTGGAAGTGTCTCAGGATTGGGATGGGAAGGATTTGGATATCACATCTCATGCTATAGGAAGGGTCTCAGGTTTGGAACGGGAAGGAGTTGGATATCACATCTCATGTTATAGGAAGAGTCTCAGGTTTGGTATAAGCATTGAGATATCAAATCTCTGCAATCGGAAGTGTCTCAGGATTGGAACGGGAAGGAGTTGGATATCGCATCTCATGTTATAGGACTGGTCTCAGGTTTGGTATTAGAAGCATTGAGATATCACATCGCATGCTGTAGGAAGGG
Organism: Ambystoma mexicanum; assembly: GCF_040938575.1. Taxonomy (NCBI): domain Eukaryota; kingdom Metazoa; phylum Chordata; class Amphibia; order Caudata; family Ambystomatidae; genus Ambystoma; species Ambystoma mexicanum. The sequence goes on along the minus strand of NW_027182491.1, from coordinate 442,611 downwards.
ACTCAGGTTTGGAATGGGAAGGAATTGGATATCACATCTCATGTCATAGGAAGGATCTCAGGTTTGGTATTAGAAGCATTGAGATATCACATCTCATGCTATAGGAATGGTCTCAGGATTGGAATGGGAAGGAGTTGGATATTACATTCTTGCTATGGGAAGGGTCTCATGTTTGGAATTGGAAGGAGTTGGATATCACATATGCTATAGGAAGGGTCTCAGGTTTGGAATGGGAAGGAGTTGGATATCACATCTCATGTTATAGGAAGGGTCTCAGGTTGGTATACGCATTGAGATATCACATCTCTGCTATCGGAAGGGTCTCAGGATTGGAATGGGGAGGACTTGGATGTCACATCTCTTGCTATAGGGAGGGTCTCAAGTTTGATATTAGAAGCATTGAGATAACAAATCTCATGATATCGGAAGGGTCTCAGGATTGGAATGGGAAGGAGTTGGATATCACATCTCATGATAAAGGAAGGGTCTAAGGTTTGGAAGGGGAAGGATTTGGATATCACATCTCATGTTATAGGACGGGTCTCAGGTTTGGTATTAGAAGCATTGAGATATCAAGTCTCATGGTATAGGAAGGGTCTCAGAATTGGAATGGGAAGGAGTTGGATATCACATCTCAAGCTATAGGAAGGGTCTCAGGATTGGAATGGGAAGGCGTTTGATATCACATCTTATGCCATAGTATGGGTCTCAGGTTTGGTAGAAGCATTGGGATATCACATCTCATGCTATTGGAAGGGTATCAGTATTGGATTTGGAAGGAGTTGGATATCCCATCTCATGCTATAGGAAGGGTCTCAGGTTGGAATGGGAAGGAGTTGGATTTCACATTTCATGTTATAGGAAGGGTCTCAGGATTGGAATGGGAAGGACTTGGATATCATATCTCATGCTATAGGAAGGCTCTCAGGTTTGGAAGGGGAAGGAGTTGGATATCACATTTCATGTTAGAGGAAGGATCTCAGGTTTGGTATTAGAGGCCTTGAGATATCACATCTCATGCTATAGGAAGGGTCTCGGGATTGGAATGGGAAGGAGTTCGATATCACATCTCAAGCTATAGGAAGGGTCTCAGGTTTGGTATAAGCATTGAGATATCACATCTCATGCTATAGGAAGGGTCTCAGGATTGGAATGGGAAGGAGTTGGATATCACATCTCATATTATAGGAAAGATCTCAGGTTTGGTATTAGAAGCATTGAGACATCACATCTCATGTTATAGGAAGGGTCTTAGGATTGGAATGGGAAGAAGTTGGATATCACATCTCATGCTATAGGAAGGGTCTCAGGTTTGGTATAAGCATTGAGATATCACATCTCATGCTATAGGAAGGGTCTCAGGATTGGAATGGGAAGGAGTTGTATATGACATCTCATGCCATAGGAAGGGTCTCAGGTTTGGTATAAGTATTGAGATATCACATCACATGCTATAGGAAGGGTCTCAGGATTGGAATGGGAAGGACTTGAATATCACATCTCATGCTATAGGCAGGGTCTCAGGTTTGGAAAGGGAAGGAGATGGATATCACATTTCATGTTAGAGGTAGGATCTCAGGTTTGGTATTAGAGGCATTGAGATATCACATCTCATGCTATCAGAAGGGTCTCAGGATTGGAATGGGAAGGAGTTGGATATCACATCTCATGCTAAAGGGAGGGTCTCAGGTTCGGAAGGGGAAGGATTTGGATATCACATCTCATGTTATAGGAAGGATCTCAGGTTTGGTATTAGAAGCATTGAGATATCACATCTCATGCTATCGAAAGGATCTCAGGTTTGGTATTAGAAGCATTGAGATATCACATCTCATGCTATAGGAAGGGTCTCAGGATTGGAATGGGAAGGAGTTGGATATCACATCTCATGATAAAGGAAGGGTCTAAGGTTTGGAAGGGGAAGGGTTTGGATATCACATCTCATGTTATAGGACGGGTCTCAGGTTTGGTATTAGAAGCATTGAGATATCAAGTCTCATGGTATAGGAGGGGTCTCAGAATTGGAATGGGAAGGAGTTGGATATCACATCTCAAGTGTTAAGACGGATTTCTGAACTCTGTCCTGGTGGCGCAGAGGTTCAGAAGGCCAACCTAATTACTTGGAACAGGGTAACCTCTGGACAAGCCAGACCAATCAAGGTAGCGATCGCGGCGGTCAAGACTAGGTCTCAAGAGGGGTGAGGGTGACTGAAAGCCCGCAATGAGCACACAAAGCAAGAGCGCTTACAAACTACTCCAAACAGTTGTTTATATCAAAAATAGATACACATTTATTATAAGGCCTTGAAACTAATAACTACAGTAAAAGCAGCAATATACAACGATATTAAACCAACACATACACTATCCACCCAATATATATACAGAATACACAGTTTCACAGCATTAGTAGCACGAAATATGTTATCCACCTGCAGGGGAAGGAAAACAGGCAGTGCGAACCAATGCGTGTGATATGTCCGCCTTCTGAGGCCCCTAACTAGATGGTAGTCCAATCCCTACGAAGAGTGGAGCCTAGCGCTCAAAAGTACCTGCACACGCCGGTGCCAATGGGCAGAAGGTGAGGCTCTTCGGAGGACGTTGAACAGCTCTGTAGGGAGCTCTAATGAAGGAGAACACGGTCCGCGACTCTAGCGCAGCCTCCACTGTGAGGCAGAAGCAGGGCGCGAGTACGGACAAGGGGTGCTGTATTTACAGCGGGGAAAAGCAAGGGGCACTGCAGGAGGGCGACCAGATCCTAGCTAATCTACTCACCGGTCCCCGAAGCAAGCAGGCCCGAGCTTCTCCTCGATAGATACAGCTTCTGGCAGGTTCTGAAGAGCAGGGAACGTCTCGTCGTCGTGCAGAGTAAAAAGACGTCCCGATCGAAGAAACAAGCACAGTTTTGTCGCCACAGCAGGGCAACGGAACGGCCGGGTGTATTCAAGCCAAACGAGCACTGCTCACCTCTAGCTTAGGACTGCTAAGCAAACGAAGCGTGTGAGCATGCCCCGGACTCAGAATACCACCCAACCTGTCGGCGATTACAGAGCAGGCCTCCTTAGTAAGCTGGTCAGTCAACTGGATGGCCCAGGGACACTTCCGAAGGCTTACAGCAGGAGTTGATGAAGGTGCCGGGAATAGCTGGTCCTGCTATTCCAATAGGTCGAAGCGCCAGTACAGGCCTTCTTGTTCGATCTTAGGTGGAAAGGGCTTCACCGGACGACAGCAATGAGGAGCAGAAGTTCTTCAGGGGGTCACCAGCGATTCCTCGGTCCAGCCTCGTGTTCGCAGGATACTTGGCTCCTGTATCCCTGGGTTCGTAAGAACTCAGGAGATCGACATGGTAGTGGTGTTTCCAGCTCCCTCTTATCCACGGTTCCCTTCGCGCCAAAACGGAGGGGAGCCAATGGGAGATCCGCTCATCAACACACATACCATACGTGGACCAATCACGGACCACAGTGGTCCCAGGCATTCACACCACCCTAGACTCTCTGGCACCCAGGATGTGTATTGGGACCAGACAGCCCAGCCCACATCCTGGGGGCACTCAAACGACATGTAGAAGCCCGCGAAAGCAACCGTGTTTCGCGGGAAACTACATGCCCAAATAAGGAAGGCCCCGGGTCGCCTGACCCGGGGGAAGGTAAAGGGAGCAAGACGGACAGTGGACTAGACAAAGGAGCCTCGTGGTCCGGCCATTTTGGGTAGCCGGGCCACCCTTTTGTGTTCGCGGCAAAAAGGTGCTCAGAACGGCAAAAGGAGCTCAAAATAAACCAAATGATCGCTGCCACCAGCCCAGTCCCTGAATGACTTGCACCGATCCAAAAACCATCCTATAAGAGTGTCTAGGGTCTGTAGAAGGCTAGAGACCCAAGAGAGCTGTAACTTAGCTTACAGTGCCCTCTTGTGTCGTGTTGCACTAAAATGGCGACACGATAAAAGAAACTACGGGAAACAGCGTTCCCCGGTACTGACTGTCTTAAGGGCATGTCAGTTTCCCCGTAAGAAAGGAGCGAAAGCCCAGAGGAGTACAGCAGAAGGCTGCACTTCTCTGGCAAAGTCAAGAAAACAGGTTGAAAACAATAGCAAAAAGTTTAGGGGTTGCCACATGGAAGGAAAGTTCCCTACAATAACGAAATCTTTCCTAACATCAAGCTATAGGAAGGGTCTCAGGATTGGAATGGGAAGGAGTTTGATGTCACATCTTATGCCATAGTATGGGTCTCAGGTTTGGTAGAAGCATTGGGATATCACATCTCATGCTATTGGAAGGGTATCAGTATTGGATTTGGAAGGAGTTGGATATCCCATCTCATACTATAGGAAGGGTCTCAGGTTGGAATGGGAAGGAGTTGGATATCACATTTCATGTTATAGGAAGGGTCTCAGGATTGGAATGGGAAGGACTTGGATATCATATCTCATGCTATAGGAAGGCTCTCAGGTTTGGAAGGGGAAGGAGTTGGATATCACATTTCATGTTAGAGGAAGGATCTCAGGTTTGGTATTAGAGGCCTTGAGATATCACATCTCATGCTATAGGAAGGGTCTCAGGATTGGAATGGGAAGGAGTTGGATATCACATCTCAAGCTATAGGAAGGGTCTCAGGTTTGGTATAAGCATTGAGATATCACATCTCATGCTATAGGAAGGGTCTCAGGATTGGAATGGGAAGGAGTTGGATATCACATCTCATGTTATAGGAAAGATCTCAGGTTTGGTATAAGAAGCATTGAGACATCACATCTCATGTTATAGGAAGGGTCTTAGGATTGGAATGGGAAGACGTTGGATATCACATCTCATGCTATAGGAAGGGTCTCAGGTTTGGTATAAGCATTGAGATATCACATCTCATGCTATAGGAAGGGTCTCATGATTGGAATGGGAAGGAGTTGTATATGACATCTCATGCCATAGGAAGGGTCTCAGGTTTGGTATAAGCATTGAGATATCACATCACATTCTATAGGAAGGGTCTCAGGATTGGAATGGGAAGGACTTGGATATCACATCTCATGCTATAGGCAGGGTCTCAGGTTTGGAAAGGGAAGGAGATGGATATCACATTTCATGTTAGAGGTAGGATCTCAGGTTTGGTATTATAGGCATTGAGATATCACATCTCATGCTATCAGAAGGGTCTCAGGATTGGAATGGGAAGGAGTTGTATATCACATCTCATGCTAAAGGGAGGGTCTCAGGTTTGGAAGGGGAAGGATTTGGAAATCACATCTCATGTTATAGAAAGGATCTCAGGTTTGGTATTAGAAGCATTGAGATATCACATCTCATGCTATCGGAAGTATCTCAGGTTTGGTATTAGAGGCATTGAGATATCACATCTCATGCTATCATAAGGGTCTCAGGATTGGAATGGGAAGGAGTTGGATATCACATCTCTTGTTATAGGAAGGATCTCAGGTTTGGTATTAGAAGCATTGAGATATCACATCTCATGCTATAGGAAGGGTCTCAGGATTGGAATGGGAAGGAGTTGGATATCACATCTCATGCTATAGTTACATCTCATGCTAAAGGAAGGGTCTCAGGTTTGGAATGGGAAGGAGTTGGATATGACATCTCTTGTTATAGGGAGGGTCTCAGGATTTGAATGGCAAGGAGTTGGATATCACATCTCATGCCATAGGAAGGGTCTCAGGTTTGGTATAAGCATTGAGATATCACATCTCTGCTATCGGAAGGGTCTCAGGATTGGATTGGGAAGGAGTTGGATATCCCTTCTCATGCTATAGGAAGGGTCTCAGGTTGGAATGGGAAGGAGTTGGATATCACATCTCATGTTATAGGAAGGGTCTCAGGATTGGAATGGGAAGGATTTGGATATCGCATCTCTTGCTATAGGAAGGGTCTCAGGATTGGAATGGGAAGGAGTTGGATATCATATCTCATGCTATAGGAAGGGTCTCAGGAATGGAATGGGAAGGAGTTTTATATGACATCTCATGCCATAGGAAGGATCTCATGTTTGGTATTAGAAGCATTGAGACATCACATCTCATGTTATAGGAAGGGTATCAGGATTGTAATGGGAAGGAGTTGGATATCACATCTCATGCTATAGGAAGGGTCTCAGGTTTGGTATAAGCATTGAGATATCACATCTCATGCTATAGGAAGGGTCTCAGGATTGGAATGGGAAGGAGTTGTATATGACATCTCATGCCATAGGAAGGGTCTCAGGTTTGGTATAAGCATTGAGATATCACATCTCTGCTATCGGAAGGGTCTCAGGATTGGAATGGGAAGGACTAGGATATCACATCTCATGCTATAGGAAGGGTCTCAGGATTGGAATGGGAAGGACTTGGATATCACATCTCATGTTATAGGAAGGGTCTCAGGTTTGGTATTAGAAGCATTGAGATATCACATCTCATGCTATAGGAAGGGTCTCAGGAATGGAATGGGAAGGACTTCGATATCACATCTCATGATAAAGGAAGGGTCTAAGGTTTGGAAGGGGAAGGATTTGGATATCACATCTCATGTTATAGGACGGGTCTCAGGTTTGGTATTAGAAGCATTGTGATATCACATCTCATGCTATAGGAAGTGTCTCAGGATTGGAATGATAAGGAGTTGGATATCACATCTCATGCTATAGGAAGGGTTTCAGGTTTGGTAGAAGCATTGAGATATCACATCTCATGCTATAGGAAGAGTCTCAGGTTTGGGAAGGGAAGGATTAGGATTTCACATCTCATGTTATAGGATGGTTCTCAGGTTTGGAATGGGAAGGAGTTGGATATCACATCTCATGTTATAGGAAGGATCTCATGTTTGGTATTAGAAGCATTGAGATATCACATCTCATGCTATAGGAAGGGTCTCCGGATTGGAATGTGAAGGATTTGGATATTACATCTCATGCTAAAGGAAGGGTCTCAGGTTTGGAATGGGAAGGAGTTGGATATGACATCTCTTTTTATAGGGAGGGTCTCAGGATTTGAATGGCAAGGAGTTGGATATCACATCTCATGCCATAGGAAGGGTCTCAGGTTTGGTATAAGCATTGAGATATCGCATCTCTGCTATCGGAAGGGTCTCAGGATTGGATTGGGAAGGAGTTGGATATCCCTTCTCAGGCTATAGGAAGGGTCTCAGGTTGGAATGGGAAGGAGTTGGATATCACATCTCATGTTATAGGAAGGGTCTCAGGATTGGAATGGGAAGGATTTGGATATCGCATCTCTTGCTATAGGAAGGGTCTCAGGTTTTTTATTAGAAACATTGAGATATCACATCTCATGCTATAGGAAGGGTTTTAGGATTGGAATGGGAAGTATTTGGATATCACATCTCATGCTAAAGGAAGGGTCTCAGGTTTGGAAGGGGAAGGATTTGGATATCATATCTCATGTTATAGGACGGGACCCAGGTTTGGTATTAGAAGCATTGAGATATCACATCTCATGGTATAGGAAGGGTCTCAGGGTTGGAATGGGAAGGAGTTGGATATCACATCTCAACCAATAGGAAGGGTCTCAGGTTTGGAATGGGAAGGAATTGGATATCACATCTCATGTTATAGGAAGGGTCTCAGGTTTGGTAGAAGCGTTGAGATATCACATCTCTGCTATCGGAAGGGTCTCAGGATTGGATTGGGAAGGAGTTGGATATCCCATCTCATGCCATAGGAAGGGTCTCAGGTTTGGCATAAGAAGGAGTTGGATATCCCATCTCATGCTATAGGAAGGGTCTCAGGTTGGAATGGGAAGGAGTTGGATATGACATCTCATGTTATAGGAAGGGTCTCAGGATTGGAATGGGAAGGACTTGGATATCACATTTCATGCTGTAGGAAGGCTCTCAGGTTTGGAAAGGGAAGGAGTTGGATATCACATTTCATGTTAGAGGTAGGATCTCAGGTTTGGTATTAGAGGCATTGAGATATCACATCTCATTCTATCAGAAGGGTATCAGGATTGGAATGGGAAGGAGTTGGATATCACATCTCATGCTAAACGGAGGGTCTCAGGTTCGGAAGGGGAAGGATTTGGATATCACATCTCATGTTATAGGAAGGATCTCAGGTTTGGTATTAGAAGCATTGAGATATCACATCTCATGCTATCGGAAGGATCTCAGGTTTGGTATTAGAAGCATTGAGATATCACATGTCATGCTATAGGAAGGGTCTCAGGATTGGAATGGGAAGGAGTTGGATATCACATCTCATGTTATAGGAAGGATCTCAGGTTTGGTATTAGAAGCATTGAGATATCACATCTCATGCTATAGGACTGGTCTCAGGATTGGAATGGGAAGGAGTTGGATATCACATCTCATGCTAAAGGAAGGGTCTCAGTTTTGGTAGAAGCATTGAGATTTCACATATCATGCTATAGGAAGGGTCTCAGGATTGGAATGGGAAGGAGTTGGATATCATATCTCATGCTATAGGAAGGGTCTCAGGTTTGGTATAAGCATTGAGATATCACATCTCTGCTATCGGAAGGGTCTCAGGATTGGAATGGGAAGGACTTAGATATCACATCTCATGCTATAGGGAGGGTCTCAGTATTGATATTAGAAGCATTGAGATATCACATCTCAAGCTATCAGAAGGGTCTCAGGATTGGAATGGGAAGGAGTTGGATATTACATCTCATGCTATAGGAAGGGTCTCAGGTTAGGAAGGGAAAGGAGTTGGATATCACATTTCATGTTAGAGGAAGGATCTCAGGTTTGGTATTAGAGGCCTTGAGATATCACATCTCATGCTATAGGAAGGGTCTCAGGATTGGAATGGGAAGGAGTTGGATATCACATCTCATGTTATAGGAAAGATCTCAGGTTTGGTATTAGAAGCATTGAGACATCACATCTCATGTTATAGGAAGGGTCTTAGGATTGGAATGGGAAGGAGTTGTATATGACATCTCATGCCATAGGAAGGGTCTCAGGTTTGCTATACGCATTGAGATATCACATCACATGCTATAGGAAGGGTCTCAGGATTGGAATGAGAAGGAATTGAATATCACATCTCATGCTATAGGCAGGGTCTCAGGTTTGGAAAGGGAAGGAGATGGATATCACATTTCATGTTATAGGACGGGTCTCAGGTTTGGTATTAGAAGCATTGTGATATCACATCTCATGCTATAGGAAGTGTCTCAGGATTGGAATGGGAAGGAGTTGGATATCACAACTCATGCTATTGGAAGGGTTTCAGGTTTGGTAGAAGCATTAAGATATCACATCTCATGCTATAGGAAGAGTCTCAGGTTTGGGAAGGGAAGGATTTGGATTTCACATCTCATGTTTTAGGATGGTTCTCATGTTTGGTTTTTGAAGCATTGAGATATCACATCTCATGCTATCGGAAGGGTCTCAGGTTTGGAATGGGAAGGAGTTGGATATCACATCTCGTGTTATAGGAAGGATCTCATGTTTGGTATTAGAAATATTGAGATATCACATCTCATGCTATAGGAAGGGTCTCCGGATTGGAATGTGAAGGATTTGGATATTACATCTCATGCTAAAGGAAGGGTCTCAGGTTTGGAATGGGAAGGAGTTGGATATGACATCTCTTGTTATAGGGAGGGTCTCAGGATTTGAATGGCAAGGAGTTGGATACCCCATCTCATGCCATAGGAAGGGTCTCAGGTTTGGCATAAGAAGGAGTTGGATATCCCATCTCATGCTATAGGAAGGGTCTCAGGTTGGAATGGGAAGGAGTTGGATATGACATCTCATGTTATAGGAAGGGTCTCAGGATTGGAATGGGAAGGACTTGGATATCACATCTCATGCTGTAGGAAGGCTCTCAGGTTTGGAAAGGGAAGGAGTTGGATATCACATTTCATGTTAGAGGTAGGATCTCAAGTTTGGTATTAGAGGCATTGAGATATCACATCTCATTCTATCAGAAGGGTATCAGGATTGGAATGGGAAGGAGTTGGATATCACATCTCATGCTAAACGGAGGGTCTCAGGTTCGGAATGGGAAGGAGTTGGATATCACATCTCATGTTATAGGAACGATCTCAGGTTTGGTATTAGAAGCATTGAGATATCACATCTCATGCTATAGGACTGGTCTCAGGATTGGAATGGGAAGGAGTTGGATATCACATCTCATGCTAAAGGAAGGGTCTCAGTTTTGGTAGAAGTATTGAGATTTCACATATCATGCTATAGGAAGGGTCTCAGGATTGGAATGGGAAGGAGTTGGATATCATATCTCATGCTATAGGAAGGGTCTCAGGTTTGGTATAAGCATTGAGATATCACATCTCTGCTATCGGAAGGGTCTCAGGATTGGAATGGGAAGGACTTAGATATCACATCTCATGCTATAGGGAGGGTCTCAGTATTGATATTAGAAGCATTGAGATATCACATCTCAAGCTATCGGAAGGGTCTCAGGATTGGAATGGGAAGGAGTTGGATATCACATCTCATGTTAGAGGAAGGATCTCAGGTTTGGTATTAGAGGCCTTAAGATATCACATCTCATGCTATAGGAAGGGTCTCAGGATTGGAATGGGAAGGAGTTGGATATCACATCTCAAGCTATAGGAAGGGTCTCAGGTTTGGTATAAGCATTGAGATATCACATCTCATGCTATAGGAAGGGTCCCAGGATTGGAATGGGAAGGAGTTGGATATCACATCTCATGTTATAGGAAAGATCTCAGGTTTGGTATTAGAAGCATTGAGACATCACATCTCATGTTATAGGAAGGGTCTTAGGATTGGAATGGGAAGGAGTTGTATATGACATCTCATGCCATAGGAAGGGTCTCAGGTTTGGTATACGCATTGAGATATCACATCACATGCTATAGGAAGGGTCTCAGGATTGGAATGGGAAGGACTTGAATATCACATCTCATGCTATAGGCAGGGTCTCAGGTTTGGAAAGGGAAGGAGATGGATATCACATTTCATGTTAGAGGTAGGATCTCAGGTTTGGTATTAGAGGCATTGAGATATCACATCTCATGCTATCAGAAGGGTCTCAGGATTGGAATGGGATGGAGTTGTATATCACATCTCATGCTAAAGGGAGGGTCTCAGGTTTGGAAGGGGAAGGATTTGGAAATCACATCTCATGTTATAGGAAGGATCTCAGGTTTGGTATTAAAAGCATTGAGATATCACATCTCATGCTATCGGAAGTATCTCAGGTTTGGTATTAGAGGCATTGAGATATCACATCTCATGCTATCATAAGGGTCTCAGGATTGGAATGGGAAGGAGTTGGATATCACATCTCATGTTATAGGAAGGATCTCAGGTTTGGTATTAGAAGCATTGAGATATCACATCTCATGCTATAGGAAGGGTCTCAGTATTGTAATGGGAAGGAGTTGGATATCACATCTTATGCTATAGGAAGGGTCTCAGATTTGGTATAAGAATTGAGATATCACATCTCATGCTATAGGAAGGGTCTCAGGATTGGAATGGGAAGGAGTTGGATATCACATCTCATGCTATAGGAAGGGTCTCAGGTTTGGAACGGGAAGGAGTTAGATATCACATCTCATGTTATAGGAAGAGTCTCAGGTTTGGTATAAGCATTGAGATATCACATCTCTGCTATCGGAGGTGTCTCATGATTGGGATGGGAAGGAATTGGATATCACATCTCATGCTATAGGAAGGGTATCAGGTTTGGAACGGGAAGGAGTTGGATATCCCATCTCATGTTATAGGACAGGTCTCAGGTTTGATATTAGAAGCATTGAGATATCACATCTCTGCTATTGGAAGGGTCTCAGGATTGGAATGGGAAGGACTTGGATATCAGAATTCATGTTATAGGAAGGGTCTCAGGTTTGGTATTAGAAGCATTGAGATATCACATCTCATGCTATAGGAAGGGTCTCAGGATTGAAATGGGAAGGACTTGGATATCACATCTCATGTTATAGGAAGGGTCTCAGGTTTGGTATTAGAAGCATTGAGATATCACATCTCATGCTATAGGAAGGGTCTCAGGAATGGAATGGGAAGGACTTGGATATCACATCTCATGATAAAGGAAGGGTCTAAGGTTTGGAAGGGGAAGGATTTGGATATCACATCTCATGTTATTGGACCGGTCTCAGGTTTGGTATTAGAAGCATTGAGATATCAAGTCTCATGGTATAGGACGGGAGTTTGATATCACATCTCATGCCATGGTATGGGTCTCAGGTTTTGTAGAAGCATTGGGATATCACATCTCATGCTATCGGAAGGGTATCAGGATTGGATTTGGAAGGAGTTGGATATCCCATCTCATGCTATAGGAAGGGTCTCAGGTTGGAATGGGAAGGAGTTGGATATGACATCTCATGTTATAGGAAGGGTCTCAGGATTGGAATGGGAAGGACTTGGATATCACATCTCATGCTGTAGGAAGGCTCTCAGGTTTGGAAAGGGAAGGAGTTGGATATCACATTTCATGTTAGAGGTAGGATCTCAGGTTTGCTATTCGAAGCATTGAGATATCACATCTCATGCTATCAGAAGGGTATCAGGATTGGAATGGGAAGAAGTTGGATATCACATCTCATGCTAAAGGGAGGGTCTCAGGTTCGGAAGGGGAAGGATTTGGATATCACATCTCATGTTATAGGAAGGATCTCAGGTTTGGTATTAGAAGCATTGAGATATCATATCTCATGCTATCTGAAGGATCTCAGGTTTGGTATTAGAAGCATTGAGATATCACATCTCATGCTATAGGAAGGGTCTCAGGATTGGAATGGGAAGGAGTTAGATATCACATCTCATGTTATAGGAAGGATCTCAGGTTTGGTATTAGAAGCATTGAGATAGCACATCTCATGCTATAGGACTGGTCTCAGGATTGGAATGGGAAGGAGTTGGATATCACATCTCATGCTAAAGGAAGGGTCTCAGTTTTGGTAGAAGCATTGAGATTTCACATATCATGCTATAGGAAGGGTCTCAGGATTGGAATGGGAAGGAGTTGGATATCACATCTCATGCTATAGGAAGGGTCTCAGGTTTGGTATAAGCATTGAGATATCACATCTCTGCTATCGGAAGGGTCTCAGGATTGGAATGGGAAGGACTTAGATATCACATCTCATGCTATAGGGAGGGTCTCAGTATTGATATTAGAAGCATTGAGATATCACATCTCAAGCTATCGGAAGGGTCTCAGGATTGGAATGGGAAGGAGTTGGATATCACATCTCATGTTATAGGAAGAGTCTCATGCTAAGACCTGATAGACCCTTCCTATAACATGAGATGGGAATATCCAACTCCTTCCCATTCCAATCCTGAGACCCTTCCGATAGCAGAGATGTGATATCTCAATGCTTATACCAAACCTGAGACCCTTCCTATAGCATGAGATGTGATATCCAACTCCTTCCCATTCCAATACTGAGACCCTTCCTATAGCATGAGATGTGATATCTCAATGCTTCTAATATCAAACTTGAGACCCTCCCTATAGCATGAGATGTGATATCCAAGTCCTTCCCATTCCAATCCTGAGACACTTCCTATCGCATGAGATGTGATATCTCAATGCTTCTAATACCAAACCTGAGATTCTTCCTATAACATGAGATGGGATATCCAACTCCTTCCCATTCCAATCCTGAGACCCTTCCGAAAGCAGAGATGTGATATCTCAATGCTTATACCAAACCTGAGACCCTTCCTATGGCATGAGATGTCATATACAGATCCTTCCCATTCCAATCCTGAGACCCTTCCTATAGCATGAGATGTGATATCTCAATGCTTATACCAAACCTAAAACCCTTCCTATAGCATGAGATGTGATATCCAACTCCTTCCCATTCCAATCCTGAGACCCTTCCTATAGCATGAGATGTGATATCCAATGGCTCTAATACCAAACCTGAGATCCTTCCTCTAACATGAAATGTGATATCCAACTCCTTCCCTTTCCAAACCTGAGAGCCTACCTATAGCATGAGATGTGATATCCAAGTCCTTCCCATTCCAATCCTTAGACCCTTCCTACAGCATGCAATATGATATCTCAATGATTCTAATAACAAACCTGAGACCCGTCCTATAACATGAGATGTGATATCCAACTCCTTCCCATTCCAATCCTGAGACACTTCCGATAGCAGAGATGTGATATCTCAATGCTTATACCAAACCTGAGACCCTTCCTATAACATGAGATGTGATATCCAATTCCTTCCCATTCCAAACCTGAGACCCTTCCTACAGCATGTGATGTGATATCTCAATGCTTCTAATACCAAACCTGAGACCAGTCCTATAACATGAGATGGGATATACAACTCCTTCCCGTTCCAAACCTGAGACCCTTCCTATAGCATGAGATGTGATATCCAACTCCTTCCCATCCCAATCCTGAGACACTTCCGATTGCAGAGATGTGATATCTCAATGCTTATACCAAATGTGAGACTCTTCCTATAACATGAGATGTGATATCCAACTCCTTCCCGTTCCAAACCTGAGATCCTTCCTATAGCATGAGATGTGATATCCAACTCCTTCCCATTCCAATCCTGAGACCCTTATGATAGCATGAGATGTGATATCTCAATGCCTCTAATACCAAATCTGAGATTCTTCTGATAGCATGAGATGTGATATCTCAATGCTTCTTATACCAAACCTGAGATCCTTCCTATAACATGAGATGTGATTTCCAAATCCTTCCCCTTCCAAACCTGAGACCCTCCCTTTAGCATGAGATGTGATATCCAAGTCCTTCCCATTCCAATCCTGAGACCCTTCCTATAGCATGTGATGTGATATCTCAATGCTTATACCAAACCTGAGACCCTTCCTATGGCATGAGATGTCATATACAACTCCTTCCCATTCCAATCCTGAGCCCTTCCTATATCATGAGATGTGATATCTCAATGCTTATACCAAACCTGAGACTCTTCCTATAGCATGAGATGTGATATCCAACTTCTTCCCATTCCAATCCTGAGACCCTTCCAATAACATGAGATGTGTTGTCTCAATGCTTCTAATACCAAACCTGAGATCTTTCCTATAACATGAGGTGTGATATCCAACTCCTTCCCATTCCAATCCTGAGGCCCTTCCTATAGCATGTGATGTGATATCCCAATGCTTAAAATCCTTCCCCTTCCAAACCTTAGACCCTTCCTTTATCATGAGATGTGATATCCAAGTCCTTCCCATTCCATTCCTGAGACCCTTCCTATAGCATGAGATGTGATATCTCAATGCTTCTAATACCAAACCTGAGACCCTTCCTATAACATGAGATGTGATATCCAAGTCCTTCCCATTCCAATCCTGAGACCCTTCCTATAGCATGAGATGTGATATCTCAATGCATCTAATACCAAACCTGAGACCCTTCCTATAACATGAATTGTGATATCCAAATCCTTCCCATTCCAATCCTGAGACCCTTCCGATAGCAGAGATGTGATATCTCAATGCTTATACCAAACCTAAGACCCTTCCGATAGCATGAGATGTGATATCTCAATGCTTCTAATACCAAACCTGAGATCCTTCCAATAACATGAGATATGATGTCCAAATCCCTCCCCTTCCAAACCTTAGACCATCCCTTTAGCATGAGATTTGATATCCAACTCCTTCCCATTCCAATCCTGAGACCCTTCTGATGGCATGAGATGTGATATCTCAATGCCTCTAAAACCAAACCTGAGATCCTACCTCTAACATGAAATTTGATATCCAACTCCTTCCCCTTCCAACCCTGAGAGCCTTCCTATAGAATGAGATGTGATATCCAAGTCCTTCCCATTCCAATCCTGAGACCCTTCCTATAACATGAGATGTGATATCCAACTCCTTCCCATTCCAATCCTGAGACCCTTCCTATAGCTTGAGATGTGATATCCAACTCCTTCTCATTCCAATTCTGAGACCCGTCCTATACCATGAGACTTGATATCTCAATGCTTCAAATACCAAACCTGAGACCGGTCCTATAACATGAGATGTGATACCCAAATCCGTCCCCTTCCAAACCTTAGACCCTTCCTATAGCATGAGATGTGATATCTCATTGCTTCTAATACCAAACCTGAGACCCTTCCTATAACGAGATGGGATATCCAACTCCTTCCCATTCCAATCCTGAGACCCTTCAGATAGCAGAGATGTGATATCCAACTCCTTCCCATTCCAAACCTGAGACCCTTCCTATAGCATGAGATGTTATAATTTAATGCTTCTAAAACCAAACCTGAGAACCATCCTATAACATGTGAAATCCAAATCCTTCCCTTTCCAAACCTGAGACCCTTCCGATAGCATGAGATGTGATATCTCAATGCTTCTAAAACCAAACATGAGAACCATCCTATAACATGAGATGTGAAATCCAAATCCTTCCCTTTCCAAACCTGAGACCCTTCCTATAGCTTGAGATGAAATATCAAACTCCTTCCCATTCCAATCCTGAGATAGCTTGAGATGTGATATCCAACTCCATCCCATTCCAATCCTGAGACCCTTCCGATAGCATGAGATGTGATAGCTCAATGCTTCTAATATCAAAACTGAGACCCTCCCTATAGTATGAGATGTGAATTCTAAGTCCTTACCATTCCTATCCTGAGACCCTTCCGATAGCAGAGATGTGATATCTCAATGCTTATACCAAACCTGATGACCCTTCCTATGGCATTAGATGTGATATCCAACTCCTTCCCATTCCAATCCTGAGTTCCTTCCTATAGCATGAGATGTGGTATCTCAATGCTTCTATCAAACCTGATACCCTTCTTTTAGCATGAGAGGTGATATTCAACTCCTGCCCATTCCAATCCTGAGACCCTTCCTATATCATGAGACGTGATATCCAACTCCTTCCCATTCCAATCCTGAGACTCCTCCTATAGCATGAGATGTGATATCTCAATGCTTCTAATACCAGACCTGGGGCCGGTCCTATAACATGAGATATGATATCCAAATCCTTCCCCTTCCAAACCTGAGACCCTTCCTATAGCAAGAGATGTGATATCCAATTCCTTCCCATTCCAATCCTGAGACCCTTCCTATAACGAGATGTGATATCCAACTCCTTCCCATTCCAACCTGAGACCCTTCCTGTAGCATGAGAAGGGAGATCCAACTCCTTCCCATTCCAATCCTGAGACCCTTCCTATACCATGAGATGTGATATCTCAATGCTTCTAATACCAAACCTGGGACCCGTCCTATAACATGAGATATGTCCTATAACATGAGATATGATATCCAAATCCTTCCCCTTCCAAACCTGAGACCCTTCCTTTAGCATGAGATGTGATATCCAAATCCTTCCCATTCCAATACTGAAACCCTTCCTATAGCATGAGATGTCATATCTCAATGTTTCTAATAGAAAACCTGAGACCCTTCCTATAGCAAGAGATGTGATATCCAAATCCTTCCCATTTCAATCTTGAGACCCTTCCTATAACATGAGATGTGATATCCAACTCCTACCCATTCCAACCTGAGACCCTTCCTATAGCATGAGAAGGGATATCCAATTCCTTCCCAATCCAATCCTTAGACCCTTCTGATAGCAGAGATGTGATATCTCAATGCTTATACCAAACCTGAGACCCTTCCTTTAGCATGAGATGTGATATCCAAATGCTTCACATTCCAATCCTGAGACCCTTCCTATAGCATGAGATGTGATATCTCAATGATTCTAATACAAAACCTGAGATCCTTCCTATAACATGAGATGTGATATCCAAGTCCTTCCCATTCCAATCCTGAGACCCTTCCTATAACATGAGATGTGATATCCAACTCCTTCTACTCCAACCTGAGACCCTTCCTATAGCATGAGATGGGATATCCAACTCCTTCCAAATCCAATCCTGATACCCTTCCAATAGCATGAGATGTGATATCCCAATGCTTCTACAAAACCTGAGACCCATACCATGGCATGAGATGTGATATCAAACTCCCTTCCTATACCATGAGACTTGATATCTCAATGCTTCTAATACCAAACCTGAGACCGGTCCAATAACATGAGATGTGATATCCAAATCCTTCCCCTTCCAAACCTTAGACCCTTCCTTTATCATGAGATGTGATATCCAAGTCATTCCCATTCCATTCCTGAGACCCTTAATATAGCATGAGATGTGATATCTCAATGCTTCTAATACCAAACCTGAGACCCTTCCTATAACATGAGATGTGATATCCAAATCCTTCCCATTCCAATCCTGAGACCCTTCCGATAGCAGAGATGTGATATCTCAATGCTTATACCAAACCTGAGACCCTTCCGATAGCATGAGATGTGATATCTCAATGCTTCTAATACCAAACCTCAGATCCTTCCAATAACATGAGATGTGATGTCCAAATCCTTCCCCTTCCAAACCTTAGACCCTCCCTTTAGCATGAGATGTGATATCCAACTCCTTCCCATTCCAATCCTGAGACCCTTCTGATGGCATGAGATGTCATATCTCAATGCCTCTAATACCAAACCTGAGATCCTACCTCTAACATGAGATGTGATATCAAACTCCTTCCCATTCCAAACCTGAGACCCTTCAGATAGCATGAGATGTGATATTTCAATGCTTCTAAAACCAAACATGAGAACCATCCTATAACATGAGATGTGAAATCCAAATCATTCCCATTCCAAACATGAGGCCCTTCCTATAGCTTGAGATGTGATATCAAACTCCTTCCGATTCAATGTGATATCCAACTCCTTCCCATTCCAATCCTGGGACCCTTCCTATACCATGAGATGTGATAGTTCAATGCTTCTAATACCAAACCTGAGACCCGTCCTAAAACATGAGATGTGAGATCCAAATCCTTCCCCTTCCAGACCTGAGACCTTTCCTTTAGCATGAGATGTGATAACCAACTCCTTCCCATTCCAAACCTGAGACCCTTCCCATAGCATGAGATGTGATATCTCAATGCTTCTAAAACCAAACATGAGAACCATCCTATAACATGAGATGTGAAATCCAAATCCTTCCCTTTCCAAACCTGAGACCCTTCCTATAGCTTGAGATGAAATATCAAACTCCTTCCCATTCCAATCCTGAGATAGCTTGAGATGTGAGATCCAAATCCTTCCCCTTCCAAACCTGAGACCCTTCCTATAGCTTGATATGTGATATCAAACTCCTTCCCATTACAATCCTGCGATAGCTTGAGATGTGATATCCAACTCCATCCCATTCCAATCCTGAGACCCTTCCGATAGCATGAGATGTGATAGCTCAATGCTTCTAATATCAAAACTGAGACCCTCCCTATAGTATGAGATGTGAAATCTACGTCCTTCCCATTACTATCCTGAGACCCTTCCGATAGCAGAGATGTGATATCTCAATGCTTATACCGAACCTGATGACCCTTCCTTTAGCATGAGATGTGATATTCAACTCAATCCCATTCCAAACCTGAGACCTTTCCTTTAGCATGTGTGATATCCAACTCCTTCCAATTCCAATACTGAGACCCTTCCAATAGCATATGTGATATCTCAATGCTTCTAATATCAAAACTGAGACCCTCCCTATAACATGAGATGTGATATCCAACTCCTTCCCATTCCAATACTGAGACCCTTCCAATAGCATATGTGATATCTCAATGCTTCTAATATGAAAACTGAGACCCTCCCTATAACATGAATTGTGATATCCAAATCCTTCCCATTCCAATCCTGAGACCCTTCCGATAGCAGAGATGTGATATCTCAATGCTTATACCAAACCTAAGACCCTTCCGATAGCATGAGATGTGATATCTCAATGCTTCTAATACCAAACCTGAGATCCTTCCAATAACATGAGATATGATGTCCAAATCCCTCCCCTTCCAAACCTTAGACCATCCCTTTAGCATGAGATTTGATATCCAACTCCTTCCCATTCCAATCCTGAGACCCTTCTGATAGCATGAGATGTGAGATCTCAATGCCTCTAATACCAAACCTGAGATCCTACCTCTAACATGAAATGTGATATCCATCTCCTTCCCTTTCCAAACCTGAGACCCTGCCTATAGCATGAGATGTGATATCCAAGTCCTTCCCATTCCAATCCTGAGACCCTTCCTATAGCATGTGATGTGATATCTCAATGCTTATACCAAACCTGAGACCCTTCCTATGGCATGAGATGTCATATACAACTCCTTCCCATTCCAACCCTGAGACCCTTCCTATAGCATGAGATGTGATATCTCAATGCTTATACCAAACCTGAGACCCTTCCTATAGCATGAGATGTGATATCCAACTTCTTCCCATTCCAATCCTGAGACCCTTCCTATAGCATGAGATGTGATATCTCAATGCTTATACCAAACCTGAGACCCTTCCTATAGCATGAGATGTGATATCCAACTTCTTCCCATTCCAATCCTGAGACCCTTCCTATAGCATGAGATGTGATATCTCAATGCTTATACCAAACCTGAGACCCTTCCTATAGCTTGAGATGTGATATCCAACTCCTTCCCCTTCCAAACCTGAGAGCCTTCCTATAGCATGAGATATGATATCCAAGTCCTTCCCATTCCAATCCTGAGACCCTTCCTATAACATGAAATGTGATATCCAACTCCTTACCATTCTAACCTGAGACCCTTCCTATAGCATGAGATGGGATATCCAACTCCTTCCAAATCCAATACTGATACCCTTCCGATAGCATGAGATGTGATATCCCAATGCTTCTACCAAACCTGAGACCCATACTATAGCATGAGATGTGATATCAAACTCCTTCCCATTCCAATCCTCAGACGCTTCCTATAGCTTGAGATGTGATATCCAACTCCTTCCCATTCCAATTCTGAGACCCTTCTTATACCATGACACTTGATATCTCAATGTTTCTAATACCAAACCTGAGACCCGTCCTATAACATGAGATGTGATATCCAAATCCATCCCATTCCAAACCTTAGACCCTTCCTTTATAATGAGATGTGATATCCAACTCCTTCCCATTCCAATCCTGAGACCCTTCCGATATCATGAGATTTGTTATCTCAATGCTTCTAATATCAAACTTGAGACCCTCCCTATAGCATGAGATGTGACATCCAAGTCCTTCCCATTCCAATCCTGAGACCCTTCCTATAGCATGAGATGTGATATCTCAATGCTTCTAATACCAAACCTGAGACCCTTCCTATAACATGAGATGGGATATCCAACTCCTTCCCATTCCAATCCTGAGACCCTTCCGATAGCAGAGATGTGATATCTCAATGCTTATACCAAACCTGAGACCCTTCCTAAGGCCTGAGATGTCATATACAACTCCTTCCCATTGCAATCCTGAGACCCTTCCTAGAGCATGAGATGTGATATCTCAATGCTTATACCAAACCTGAGACCCTTCCTATAGCATGAGATGTGATATCCAAATCCTTCCCATTCCAATCCTGAGACCCTTCCTATAGCATGAGATGTGATATCTCAATGCTTATACCAAACCTGAGAGCCTACCTATAGCATGAGATGTGATATCCAAGTCCATCCCATTCCAATCCTTAGACCCTTCCTACAGCATGCGATGTGATATCTCAATGATTCTAATACCAAACCAGAGACCCGTCCTTTAACATGAGATGGGATATCCAACTCCTTCCCATTCCAATCCTGAGCCACTCCTGATAGCAGAGATGTGATATCTCAATGCTTATACCAAACCTGAGACCCTTCCTATAACATGAGATGTGATATCCAACTCCTTCCCGTTCCAAACCAAAGACACTTCCTATAGCATATGTGATATCCAACTCCTACCCATTCTAATCCTGAGACCATTCCTATAGCATGAGATGTGATGTCTCAATGCTTCCAATACCAAACCTGAGATCCTTCCTATAACATGAGATGTGATATCCAACTCCTTCCCATTCCAATCCTGAGACCCTTATGATAGCATGAGATGTGATATCTCAATGCCTCTTATACCAAACCTGAGATCCTTCCGATAGCATGAGATGTGATATCTCAATGCTTCTAATACCAAACCTGAGATCCTTCCTATAATATGAGATGTGATTTCCAAATCCTTCCCCTTCCAAACCTGAGACCCTCCCTTTAGCATGAGATGTGATATCCAACTCCTTCCCATTCCAATCCTGAGACCCTTCTGATAGCATGAGATGTGATTTCTCAATGTCTCTAATACCAAACCTGAGATCCTACCTCTAACATGAAATGTGATATCCATCTCCTTCCCTTTCCAAACCTGAGACCCTGCCTATAGCATGATATGTGATATCCAAGTCCTTCCCATTCCAATCCTGAGACCCTTCCTATAGCATGTGATGTGATATCTCAATGCTTATACCAAACCTGAGACCCTTCCTATGGCATGAGATGGCATATACAACTCCTTCCCATTCCAATCCTGAGACCCTTCCTATAGCATGAGATGTGATATCTCAATGCTTATACCAAACCTGAGATCCTTCCTATAGCATGAGATGTGATATCCAACTTCTTCCCATTCCAATCAGGAGACCCTTCCTATAGCATGAGATGTGATATCTCAATGTTTATACCAAACCTGAGACCCTTCCTATAGCTTGAGATGTGATATCCAACTCCTTCCCATTCCAATCCTGAGACCCTTCCTATAGCATGAGATGTGATATCTCAAGGCCTCTAATACCAAACCTGAGATCCTTCCTCTAACATGAAATGTGATATCCAACTCCTTCCCCTTCCAAACCTGAGAGCCTTCCTATAGCATGAGATATGATATCCAAGTCCTTCCCATTCCAATCCTGAGACCCTTCCTATAACATGAAATGTGATATCCAACTCCTTCCCATTCCAACCTGAGACCCTTCCTATAGCATGAAATGGCATATCCAACTCCTTCCAAATCCAATACTGATACCCTTCCGATAGCATGAGATGTGATATCCCAATGCTTCTACCAAACCTGAGACCCATACTATGGCATAAGATGTGATATCAAACTCCTTCCCATTCCAATCCTGAGACCCTTCTTATACCATGAGACTTGATATCTCAATGCTTCTAATACCAAACCTGAGACCCGTCCTATAACATGAGATGTGATAAATCCTTCCCCTTCCAAACCTTAGACCCTTCCTTTATCATGAAATGTGATATCCAACTCCTTCCCATTCCAATCCTGAGACCCTTCCGATATCATGAGATGTGATATCTGAATGCTTATACCAAATCTGAGACCCTTCCTATGGCCTGAGATGTCATATACAACTCCTTCCCATTCCAATCCTGAGACCCTTCCTATAGCATGAGATGTGATATCTCAATGCTTATACCAAATCTGAGCCCCTTCCTATAGCATGAGATGTGATATCCAACTCCTTCCCATTCCAATCCTGAGACCCTTCCTATAGCATGAGAAGTGATATCTCCATGCTTATACCAAACCTGAGACCCTTCCTATAGCATAAGATGTGATATCCAAATCCTTCCCTTTCCAATCCTGAGACCCTTCCTATAGCATGAGATGTGATATCTCAATGCTTATACCAAACCTGAGACCCTTCCTATAGCATGAGATGTGATATCCAACTCCTTCCCATTCCAATCCTGAGACCCTTCCTATAGCATGAGATGTGATGTCTCAATGCTTCTAATACCAAACCTGAGATCCTTCCTATAACATGAGATGTGATATCCAACTCCTTCCCATTCCAATCCTGAGACCCTTATGATAGCATGAGATGTGATATCTCAATGCCTCTTATACCAAACCTGAGATCCTTCCGATAGCATGAGATGTGATATCTCAATGCTTCTAATACCAAACCTGAGATCCTTCCTATAATATGAGATGTGATTTCCAAATCCTTCCCCTTCCAAACCTGAGACCCTCCCTTTAGCATGAAATGTGATATCCAACTCCTTCCCATTCCAATCCTGAGACCCTTCTGATAGCATGAGATGTAATATCTCAATGCCTCTAATACCAAACCTGAGATCCTACCTCTAACATGAAATGTGATATCCATCTCCTTCCCTTTCCAAACCTGAGACCCTGCCTACAGCATGAGATGTGATATCCAAGTCCTTCCCATTCCAATCCTGAGACCCTTCCTATAACATGAGATGTGATATCCAACTCCTTCTATTCCAACCTGAGACCCTTCCTATAGCATGAGATGGGATATCCAACTCCTTCCAAATCCAATCCTGATACCCTTCCGATAGCATGAGATGTGATATACCAATGCTTCTACAAAACCTGAGACCCATACCATTGCATGAGATGTGATATCAAACTCCCGTCCTATACCATGAGACTTGATATCTCAATGCTTCTAATACCAAACCTGAGACCGGTCCAATAACATGAGATGTGATATCCAAATCCTTCCCCTTCCAAACCTTAGACCCTTCCTTTATCATGAGATGTGATATCCAAGTCCTTCCCATTCCATTCCTGAGACCCTTCCTATAGCATGAGATGTGATATCTCAATGCTTCTAATACCAAACCTGAGACCCTTCCTATAACATGAGATGTGATATCCAAGTCCTTCCCATTCCAATCCTGAGACCCTTCCTATAGCATGAGATGTGATATCTCAATGCTTCTAATACCAAACCTGAGACCCTTCCTATAACATGAATTATGATATCCAAATCCTTCCCATTCCAATCCTGAGACCCTTCCGATAGCAGAGATGTGATATCTCAATGCTTATACCAAACCTAAGACCCTTCCGATAGCATGAGATGTGATATCTCAATGCTTCTAATACCAAACCTGAGATCCTTCCAATAACATGAGATGTGATATCCAACTCCTTCCCATTCCAATCCCGAGACCCTTCCTATAGCATGAGATGTGATATCTCAATGCTTCTAATACCAAACCTAAGGTCCTTCCTATAACATGAGATGTGATATCCAAATCCTTCCCATTCCAAACCTGAGACCCTCCCTTTAGCATGAGATGTGATATCCAACTCCTTCCCCTTCCAAACCTGAGACCCTTCCTTTAGCATGAGATATCTCAATGCTTATACCAAACCTGAGACCCTTCCTATAGCATGAGATGTGATATCCAACTCCTTCCCATTCCAATCCTGAGACCCTTCCTATAGCCTGAGATGTGATATCTCAATGCCTCTAATACCAAACCTGAGATCCTTCCTCTAACATGAAATGTGATATCCAACTCCTTCACTTTCCAAACCTGAGAGCCTATCTATAGCATGAGATGTGATATCCAAGTCCTTCCCATTCCAATCCTTAGACCCTTCCTACAGCATGCAATATGATATCTCAATGATTCTAATAAAAAACCTGAGACCCGTCCTATAACATGAGATGGGATATCCAACTCCTTCCCATTCCAATCCTGAGACACTTCCGATAGCAGAGATGTGATATCTCAATGTTTATACCAAATCTGAGACCCTTCCTATAACATGAGATGTGATATCCAACTCCTTCCCGTTCCAAACCTGAGACCCTTCCTTTAGCATGAGATGTGATATCCAGCTTCTTCCCATTCCAATCCTGAGACACTTCCGATAGCATGAGATGTGATATCTCAATGCTTCTAATATCAAAACTGAGACCCTCCCTATAGCATGATATGTGATATCTAAGTCCTTCCCATTCCAATCCTGAGACCCTTCCTATAGCATGAGATGTGATATCTCAATGCTTCTACCAAACCTGAGACCCTTCCTTTAGCATGAGATGTGATATCCAACTCCTTCCCATTCCAATCCTGAGACCCTTCCTATAGCATGAGAGGTGATATCTCAATACTTCTAATACCAAACCTGAGATCCTTCCGATAACATGAGATGTGATATCTCAATACTTCTAATACCAAACCTGAGATCCATCCTATAACATGAGATGTGATATCCAAATCCTTCCCCTTCCAAACCTGAGACCCTCCCTTTAGCATGAGATGTGATATCCAACTCCTTCCCATTCCAATCCTGAGACCCTTCTGATAGCATAAGATATGATATCTCAATGCTTCTATACCAAACCTGAGATCCTTCCGATAGCATGAGATGTGATATCTCAATACATCTAATACCAAACCTGAGATCCTTCCTATAACATGAGATGTGATATTCAAATCCTTATCTTCCAAACCTGAGACCCTTCCTTTAGCATGAGATGTGATATCCAACTCCTTCCCATTCCAATCCTGAGACTCTTCTGATAGCATAAGATATGATATCTCAATGCTTCTATACCAAACCTGAGATCCTTCTGATAGCATGAGATGTGATATCTCAATACTTCTAATACCAAACCTGAGATCCTACCTCTAACATGAAATGTGATATCCAACTCTTTCCCCTTGCAAACCTGAGAGCCTTCCTATAGCATGAGATGTGATATCCAAGTCCTTCCCATTCCAATCCTGAGACCCTTCCTATAACATGAGATGTGATATCCAACTCCTTCCCATTCCAACCTGAGACCCTTCCTATAGCATGAGATGGGATATCCAACTCCTTCCAAATCCAATCCCGATACCCTTCCGATAGCATGAGATCTGATATCCCAATGCTTCTACCAAACCTGAGACCCATACTATGGCATGAGATGTGATATCAAACTCCTTCCCATTCTAATCCTGAGACCCTTCCTATAGCTTGAGATGTGATATCCAACTCCTTCCCATTCCAATTCTGAGACCCTTCCTATACCATGAGACTTGATATCTCAATGCTTCTAATACCAAACCTGAGACCCGTCCTATAACATGAGATGTGATATCCAAATCCTTCCCCTTCCAAACCTTAGACCCTTCCTTTATCATGAGATGTGATAGCCAACTCCTTCCCATTCCAATCTTGAGACCCTTCGGATATCATGAAATGTGATATCTCAATGCTTCTAATATCAAACTTGAGACCCTCCCTATAACATGAGATGGGAATATCCAACTCCTTCCCATTCCAATCCTGAGACCCTTCCGATAGCAGAGATGTGATATCTCAATGCTTATACCAAACCTGAGATCCTTCCTATAACATGAGATGTGATATCCAACTCCTTCCCATTCCAATCCTGAGACACTTCCTATAGCATGAGATGTGATATCTCACTGCTTATACCAAACCTGAGACCCTTCCTATAGCATGAGATGTGATATCCAACTCCTTCCCATTCCAATCCTGAGACCCTTCCTATAGCATGAGATGTGATATCTCAATGCTTCTAATATCAAACTTGAGACCCTCCCTATAGCATGAGATGTGATACCCAAGTCCTTCCCATTCCAATCCTGAGACACTTCCTATAGCATGAGATGTGATATCCAACTGCTTCCCATTCCAATCCTGAGACCCTTCCTATAGCATGAGATGTGATATCTCTATGCTTCTAATACCAAACCTGAGATCCTTCCTCTAACATGAAATGTGATATCCAACTCCTTCCCTTTCCAAACCTAAGAGCCTATCTATAGCATGAGATGTGATATCCAAGTCCTTCACATTCCAACCCTTAGACCCTTCCTACAGCATGCAATATGATATCTCAATGATTCTAATAACAAACCTGAGACCCGTCCTATAACATGAGATGGGATATTCAACTCCTTCCCATTCCAATCCTGAGACTCTTCCGATAGCAGAGATGTGATATCTCAATGCTTATACCAAACCTGAGACCCTTCCTATAACATGAGATGTGATATCCAAATCCTTCCCGTTCCAAACCTGAGACCCTTCCTTTAGCATGAGATGTGATATCCAGCTCCTTCCCATTCCAATCCTGAGACACTTCCGATAGCATGAGATGTGATATCTCAATGCTTCTAATATCAAAACTGAGACCCTCCCTATAGCATGATATGTGATATCTAAGTCCTTCCCATTCCAATCCTGAGACCCTCCCTATAGCATGAGATGTGATATCCAACTCCTTCCCATTCCAATCCTGAGACCCTTCCTATAGCATGAGATATGATATCTCAATACTTCTAATACCAAACGTGAGATCCTTCCGATAACATGAGATGTGATATCCAAATCCTTCCCCTTCCAAACCTGAGACCCTCCCTTTAGCATGAGATGTCATATCCAACTCCTTCCTATTCCAATCCTGAGACTCTTCTGATAGCATGAGATGTGATATCTCAATGCTTCTAATACCAAACCTGAGATCCTTCCGATAGCATGAGATGTGATATCTCAATGCTTCTAATACCAAACCTGAGATCCTTCCTATAACATGAGATGTGATATCCAAATCCTTCCCCTTCCAAACCTGAGACCCTCCCTTTAGCATGAGATGTGATATCCAACTCCTTCCCATTCCATTCCTGAGACCCTTCTGATAGCATGAGATGTGATATCTCAATGCCTCTAATACCAAACCTGAGATCCTACCTCTAACATGAAATGTGATATCCAACTCTTTCCCCTTCCAAACCTGAGAGCCTTCCTATAGCATGAGATGTGATATCCAAGTCCTTCCCATTCCAATCGTGAGACCCTTCCTATAGCTTGAGATGTGATATCCAACTCCTTCCCATTCCAATTCTGAGACCCTTCCTATACTATGAGACTTGATATCTCAATGCTTCTAATACCAAACCTGAGACCCGTAATATAACATGAGATGTGATATCCAAATCCTTCCCCTTCCAAACCTTAGACCCTTCCTTTATCATGAGATGTGATATCCAACTCCTTCCCATTCCAATCCTGAGACCCTTCCGATATCATGAGATGTGATATCTCAAAGCTTCTTATATCAAACTTGAGACCCTCCCTATAGCATGAGATGTGATATCCAAGTCCTTCCCATTCCAATCCTGAGACCCTTCCTATAGCATGAGATGTGATATCTCAATGCTTATACCAAACCTGAGACCCTTCCTATAGCATGAGATGTGATATCCAACTGCTTCCCATTCCAATCCTGAGACCCTTCCTATAGCATGAGA
The DNA here is from genome assembly GCF_040938575.1 of Ambystoma mexicanum. Lineage (NCBI taxonomy): Eukaryota > Metazoa > Chordata > Amphibia > Caudata > Ambystomatidae > Ambystoma > Ambystoma mexicanum. Next base: position 413,659 of record NW_027182491.1, on the reverse strand, counting down.
TGTGATATCTCTATGCTTCTAATACCAAACCTGAGATCCTTCCTCTAACATGAAATGTGATATCCAACTCCTTCCCTTTCCAAACCTAAGAGCCTATCTATAGCATGAGATGTGATATCCAAGTCCTTCACATTCCAACCCTTAGACCCTTCCTACAGCATGCAATATGATATCTCAATGATTCTAATAACAAACCTGAGAACCGTCCTATAACATGAGATGGGATATCCAACTCCTTCCCATTCCAATCCTGAGACTCTTCCGATAGCAGAGGTGTGATATCTCAATGCTTATACCAAACCTGAGACCCTTCCTATAACATGAGATGTGATATCCAAATCCTTCCCGTTCCAAACCTGAGACCCTTCCTTTAGCATGAGATGTGATATCCAGCTCCTTCCCATTCCAATCCTGAGACACTTCCGATAGCATGAGATGTGATATCTCAATGCTTCTAATATCAAAACTGAGACCCTCCCTATAGCATGATATGTGATATCTAAGTCCTTCCCATTCCAATCCTGAGACCCTCCCTATAGCATGAGATGTGATATCCAACTCCTTCCCATTCCAATCCTGAGACCCTTCCTATAGCATGAGATATGATATCTCAATACTTCTAATACCAAACGTGAGATCCTTCCGATAACATGAGATGTGATATCCAAATCCTTCCCCTTCCAAACCTGAGACCCTCCCTTTAGCATGAGATGTGATATCCAACTCCTTCCTATTCCAATCCTGAGACTCTTCTGATAGCATGAGATGTGATATCTCAATGCTTCTAATACCAAACCTGAGATCCTTCCGATAGCATGAGATGTGATATCTCAATGCTTCTAATACCAAACCTGAGATCCTTCCTATAACATGAGATGTGATATCCAAATCCTTCCCCTTCCAAACCTGAGACCCTCCCTTTAGCATGAGATGTGATATCCAACTCCTTCCCATTCCATTCCTGAGACCCTTCTGATAGCATGAGATGTGATATCTCAATGCCTCTAATACCAAACCTGAGATCCTACCTCTAACATGAAATGTGATATCCAACTCTTTCCCCTTCGAAACCTGAGAGCCTTCCTATAGCATGAGATGTGATATCCAAGTCCTTCCCATTCCAATCCTGAGACCCTTCCTATAGCTTGAGATGTGATATCCAACTCCTTCCCATTCCAATTCTGAGACCCTTCCTATACTATGAGACTTGATATCTCAATGCTTCTAATACCAAACCTGAGACCCGTAATATAACATGAGATGTGATATCCAAATCCTTCCCCTTCCAAACCTTAGACCCTTCCTTTATCATGAGATGTGATATAAAACTCCTTCGCATTCCAAACCTGAGACCCTTCCGATATCATGAGATGTGATATCTCAAAGCTTCTAATATCAAACTTGAGACCCTCCCTATAGCATGAGATGTGATATCCAAGTCCTTCCCATTCCAATCCTGAGACCCTTCCTATAGCATGAGATGTGATATCTCAATGCTTCTAATACCAAACCTGAGACCCTTCCTATAACATGAGATGGGAATATCCAACTCCTTCCCATTCCAATCCTGAGACCCTTCCGATAGCAGAGATGTGATATCTCAATGCTTATACCAAACCTGAGATCCTTCCTATAACATGAGATGTGATATCCTACTCCTTCCCATTCCAATCCTGAGACACTTCCTATAGCATGAGATGTGATATCTCACTGCTTATACCAAACCTGAGACCCTTCCCATAGCATGAGATGTGATATCCAACTCCTTCCCATTCCAATCCTCAGACCCTTCCTATAACATGAGATGTGATATCTCAATGCTTCTAATATCAAACTTGAGACCCTACCTATAGCATGAGATGTGATATCCAAGTCCTTCCCATTCCAATCCTGAGACACTTCCTATAGCATGAGATGTGATATCTCAATGCTTCTAATACCAAACCTGAGACTCTTCCTATAACATGATATGGGATATCCAACTCCTTCCCATTCCAATCCTGAGACCCTTTAGATAGCAGAGATGTGATATCTCAATGTTTATACCAAACCTGAGACCCTTCCTACGGCATGAGATGTCATAGTCAACTCCTTCCCATTCCAATCCTGAGACCCTTCCTATAGCATGAGATGTGATATCCAACTCCTTCCCATTCCAATCCTGAGACCCTTCCTATAGCATGAGATGTGATGTCTCAATGCTTCTAATACCAAACCTGAGATCCTTCCTATAACATGAGATGTGACATCCAACTCCTTCCATTCCAATCCTGGACCCTTCCTATAGCATGAGATGTGATATCTCAATGCTTATACCAAACCTGAGACCCTTCCTATAGCATGAGATGTGATATCCAACTCCTTCCCATTCCAATCCTGAGACCCTTCCTATAGCCTGAGATGTGATATCTCAATGCCTCTAATACCAAACCTGAGATCCTTCCTCTAACATGAAATGTGATATCCAACTCCTTCACTTTCCAAACCTGAGAGCCTATCTATAGCATGAGATGTGATATCCAAGTCCTTCCCATTCCAATCCTTAGACCCTTCCTACAGCATGCAATATGATATCTCAATGATGCTAATAAAAAACCTGAGACCCGTCCTATAACATGAGATGGGATATCCAACTCCTTCCCATTCCAATCCTGAGACACTTCCGATAGCAGAGATGTGATATCTCAATGTTTATACCAAACCTGAGACCCTTCCTATAACATGAGATGTGATATCCAACTCCTTCCCGTTCCAAACCTGAGACCCTTCCTTTAGCATGAGATGTGATATCCAGCTCCTTCCCATTCCAATCCTGAGACACTTCCGATAGCATGAGATGTGATATCTCAATGCTTCTAATATCAAAACTGAGACCCTCCCTATAGCATGATATGTGATATCTAAGTCCTTCCCATTCCAATCCTGAGACCCTTCCTATAGCATGAGATGTGATATCTCAATGCTTCTACCAAACCTGAGACCCTTCCTTTAGCATGAGATGTGATATCCAACTCCTTCCCATTCCAATCCTAAGACCCTTCCTATAGCATGAGAGGTGATATCTCAATACTTCTAATACCAAACCTGAGATCCTTCTGATAACATAAGATGTGATATCTCAATACTTCTAATACCAAACCTGAGATCCATCCTATAACATGAGATGTGATATCCAAATCCCTCCCCTTCCAAACCTTAGACCATCCCTTTAGCATGAGATTTGATATCCAACTCCTTCCCATTCCAATCCTGAGACCCTTCTGATAGCATGAGATGTGAGATCTCAATGCCTCTAATACCAAACCTGAGATCCTACCTCTAACATGAAATGTGATATCCATCTCCTTCCCTTTCCAAACCTGAGACCCTGCCTATAGCATGAGATGTGATATCCAAGTCCTTCCCATTCCAATCCTGAGACCCTTCCTATAGCATGTGATGTGATATCTCAATGCTTATACCAAACCTGAGACCCTTCCTATGGCATGAGATGTCATATACAACTCCTTCCCATTCCAACCCTGAGACCCTTCCTATAGCATGAGATGTGATATCTCAATGCTTATACCAAACCTGAGACCCTTCCTATAGCATGAGATGTGATATCCAACTTCTTCCCATTCCAATCCTGAGACCCTTCCTATAGCATGAGATGTGATATCTCAATGCTTATACCAAACCTGAGACCCTTCCTATAGCATGAGATGTGATATCCAACTTCTTCCCATTCCAATCCTGAGACCCTTCCTATAGCATGAGATGTGATATCTCAATGCTTATACCAAACCTGAGACGCTTCCTATAGCTTGAGATGTGATATCCAACTCCTTCCCCTTCCAAACCTGAGAGCCTTCCTATAGCATGAGATATGATATCCAAGTCCTTCCCATTCCAATCCTGAGACCCTTCCTATAACATGAAATGTGATATCCAACTCCTTACCATTCTAACCTGAGACCCTTCCTATAGCATGAGATGGGATATCCAACTCCTTCCAAATCCAATACTGATACCCTTCCGATAGCATGAGATGTGATATCCCAATGCTTCTACCAAACCTGAGACCCATACTATGGCATGAGATGTGATATCAAACTCCTTCCCATTCCAATCCTCCGACGCTTCCTATAGCTTGAGATGTGATATCCAACTCCTTCCCATTCCAATTCTGAGACCCTTCTTATACCATGACACTTGATATCTCAATGTTTCTAATACCAAACCTGAGACCCGTCCTATAACATGAGATGTGATATCCAAATCCATCCCATTCCAAACCTTAGACCCTTCCTTTATAATGAGATGTGATATCCAACTCCTTCCCATTCCAATCCTGAGACCCTTCCGATATCATGAGATTTGTTATCTCAATGCTTCTAATATCAAACTTGAGACCCTCCCTATAGCATGAGATGTGACATCCAAGTCCTTCCCATTCCAATCCTGAGACCCTTCCTATAGCATGAGATGTGATATCTCAATGCTTCTAATACCAAACCTGAGACCCTTCCTATAACATGAGATGGGATATCCAACTCCTTCCCATTCCAATCCTGAGACCCTTCCGATAGCAGAGATGTGATATCTCAATGCTTATACCAAACCTGAGACCCTTCCTAAGGCCTGAGATGTCATATACAACTCCTTCCCATTGCAATCCTGAGACCCTTCCTAGAGCATGAGATGTGATATCTCAATGCTTATACCAAATCTGAGACCCTTCCTATAGCATGAGATGTGATATCCAACACCTTCCCATTCCAATCCTGAGACCCTTCCTATAGCATGAGAAGTGATATCTCCATGCTTATACCAAACCTGAGACCCTTCCTATAGCATGAGATGTGATATCCAAATCCTTCCCATTCCAATCCTGAGACCCTTCCTATAGCATGAGATGTGATATCTCAATGCTTATACCAAACCTGAGAGCCTACCTATAGCATGAGATGTGATATCCAAGTCCATCCCATTCCAATCCTTAGACCCTTCCTACAGCATGCGATGTGATATCTCAATGATTCTAATACCAAACCAGAGACCCGTCCTTTAACATGAGATGGGATATCCAACTCCTTCCCATTCCAATCCTGAGCCACTCCTGATAGCAGAGATGTGATATCTCAATGCTTATACCAAACCTGAGACCCTTCCTATAACATGAGATGTGATATCCAACTCGTTCCCGTTCCAAACCAAAGACACTTCCTATAGCATATGTGATATCCAACTCCTACCCATTCTAATCCTGAGACCATTCCTATAGCATGAGATGTGATGTCTCAATGCTTCCAATACCAAACCTGAGATCCTTCCTATAACATGAGATGTGATATCCAACTCCTTCCCATTCCAATCCTGAGACCCTTATGATAGCATGAGATGTGATATCTCAATGCCTCTTATACCAAACCTGAGATCCTTCCGATAGCATGAGATGTGATATCTCAATGCTTCTAATACCAAACCTGAGATCCTTCCTATAATATGAGATGTGATTTCCAAATCCTTCCCCTTCCAAACCTGAGACCCTCCCTTTAGCATGAGATGTGATATCCAACTCCTTCCCATTCCAATCCTGAGACCCTTCTGATAGCATGAGATGTGATTTCTCAATGCCTCTAATACCAAACCTGAGATCCTACCTCTAACATGAAATGTGATATCCATCTCCTTCCCTTTCCAAACCTGAGACCCTGCCTATAGCATGATATGTGATATCCAAGTCCTTCCCATTCCAATCCTGAGACCCTTCCTATAGCATGTGATGTGATATCTCAATGCTTATACCAAACCTGAGACCCTTCCTATGGCATGAGATGGCATATACAACTCCTTCCCATTCCAATCCTGAGACCCTTCCTATAGCATGAGATGTGATATCTCAATGCTTATACCAAACCTGAGACCCTTCCTATAGCATGAGATGTGATATCCAACTTCTTCCCATTCCAATCAGGAGACCCTTCCTATAGCATGAGATGTGATATCTCAATGTTTATACCAAACCTGAGACCCTTCCTATAGCTTGAGATGTGATATCCAACTCCTTCCCATTCCAATCCTGAGACCCTTCCTATAGCATGAGATGTGATATCTAAGTCCTTCCCATTCCAATCCTGAGACCCTTCCTATAACATGAAATGTGATATCCAACTCCTTCCCATTCCAACCTGAGACCCTTCCTATAGCATGAAATGGGATATCCAACTCCTTCCAAATCCAATACTGATACCCTTCCGATAGCATGAGATGTGATATCCCAATGCTTCTACCAAACCTGAGACCCATACTATGGCATAAGATGTGATATCAAACTCCTTCCCATTCCAATCCTGAGACCCTTCTTATACCATGAGACTTGATATCTCAATGCTTCTAATACCAAACCTGAGACCCGTCCTATAACATGAGATGTGATATCCAAATCCTTCCCCTTCCAAACCTTAGACCCTTCCTTTATCATGAAATGTGATATCCAACTCCTTCCCATTCCAATCCTGAGACCCTTCCGATATCATGAGATGTGATATCTCAATGCTTAAACCAAATCTGAGACCCTTCCTATGGCCTGAGATGTCATATACAACTCCTTCCCATTCCAATCCTGAGACCCTTCCTATAGCATGAGATGTGATATCTCAATGCTTATACCAAATCTGAGCCCCTTCCTATAGCATGAGATGTGATATCCAACTCCTTCCCATTCCAATCCTGAGACCCTTCCTATAGCATGAGAAGTGATATCTCCATGCTTATACCAAACCTGAGACCCTTCCTATAGCATAAGATGTGATATCCAAATCCTTCCCTTTCCAATCCTGAGACCCTTCCTATAGCATGAGATGTGATATCTCAATGCTTATACCAAACCTGAGACCCTTCCTATAGCATGAGATGTGATATCCAACTCCTTCCCATTCCAATCCTGAGACCCTTCCTATAGCATGAGATGTGATGTCTCAATGCTTCTAATACCAAACCTGAGATCCTTCCTATAACATGAGATGTGATATCCAACTCCTTCCCATTCCAATCCTGAGACCCTTATGATAGCATGAGATGTGATATCTCAATGCCTCTTATACCAAACCTGAGATCCTTCCGATAGCATGAGATGTGATATCTCAATGCTTCTAATACCAAACCTGAGATCCTTCCTATAATATGAGATGTGATTTCCAAATCCTTCCCCTTCCAAATCTGAGACCCTCCCTTTAGCATGAAATGTGATATCCAACTCCTTCCCATTCCAATCCTGAGACCCTTCTGATAGCATGAGATGTAATATCTCAATGCCTCTAATACCAAACCTGAGATCCTACCTCTAACATGAAATGTGATATCCATCTCCTTCCCTTTCCAAACCTGAGACCCTGCCTACAGCATGAGATGTGATATCCAAGTCCTTCCCATTCCAATCCTGAGACCCTTCCTATAACATGAGATGTGATATCCAACTCCTTCTATTCCAACCTGAGACCCTTCCTATAGCATGAGATGGGATATCCAACTCCTTCCAAATCCAATCCTGATACCCTTCCGATAGCATGAGATGTGATATACCAATGCTTCTACAAAACCTGAGACCCATACCATTGCATGAGATGTGATATCAAACTCCCGTCCTATACCATGAGACTTGATATCTCAATGCTTCTAATACCAAACCTGAGACCGGTCCAATAACATGAGATGTGATATCCAAATCCTTCCCCTTCCAAACCTTAGACCCTTCCTTTATCATGAGATGTGATATCCAAGTCCTTCCCATTCCATTCCTGAGACCCTTCCTATAGCATGAGATGTGATATCTCAATGCTTCTAATACCAAACCTGAGACCCTTCCTATAACATGAGATGTGATATCCAAGTCCTTCCCATTCCAATCCTGAGACCCTTCCTATAGCATGAGATGTGATATCTCAATGCTTCTAATACCAAACCTGAGACCCTTCCTATAACATGAATTATGATATCCAAATCCTTCCCATTCCAATCCTGAGACCCTTCCGATAGCAGAGATGTGATATCTCAATGCTTATACCAAACCTAAGACCCTTCCGATAGCATGAGATGTGATATCTCAATGCTTCTAATACCAAACCTGAGATCCTTCCAATAACATGAGATGTGATATCCAACTCCTTCCCATTCCAATCCCGAGACCCTTCCTATAGCATGAGATGTGATATCTCAATGCTTCTAATACCAAACCTAGGGTCCTTCCTATGACATGAGATGTGATATCCAAATCCTTCCCATTCCAAACCTGAGACCCTCCCTTTAGCATGAGATGTGATATCCAACTCCTTCCCCTTCCAAACCTGAGACCCTTCCTTTAGCATGAGATATCTCAATGCTTATACCAAACCTGAGACCCTTCCTATAGCATGAGATGTGATATCCAACTCCTTCCCATTCCAATCCTGAGACCCTTCCTATAGCCTGAGATGTGATATCTCAATGCCTCTAATACCAAACCTGAGATCCTTCCTCTAACATGAAATGTGATATCCAACTCCTTCACTTTCCAAACCTGAGAGCCTATCTATAGCATGAGATGTGATATCCAAGTCCTTCCCATTCCAATCCTTAGACCCTTCCTACAGCATGCAATATGATATCTCAATGATTCTAATAAAAAACCTGAGACCCGTCCTATAACATGAGATGGGATATCCAACTCCTTCCCATTCCAATCCTGAGACACTTCCGATAGCAGAGATGTGATATCTCAATGTTTATACCAAATCTGAGACCCTTCCTATAACATGAGATGTGATATCCAACTCCTTCCCGTTCCAAACCTGAGACCCTTCCTTTAGCATGAGATGTGATATCCAGCTTCTTCCCATTCCAATCCTGAGACACTTCCGATAGCATGAGATGTGATATCTCAATGCTTCTAATATCAAAACTGAGACCCTCCCTATAGCATGATATGTGATATCTAAGTCCTTCCCATTCCAATCCTGAGACCCTTCCTATAGCATGAGATGTGATATCTCAATGCTTCTACCAAACCTGAGACCCTTCCTTTAGCATGAGATGTGATATCCAACTCCTTCCCATTCCAATCCTGAGACCCTTCCTATAGCATGAGAGGTGATATCTCAATACTTCTAATACCAAACCTGAGATCCTTCCGATAACATGAGATGTGATATCTCAATACTTCTAATACCAAACCTGAGATCCATCCTATAACATGAGATGTGATATCCAAATCCTTCCCCTTCCAAACCTGAGACCCTCCCTTTAGCATGAGATGTGATATCCAACTCCTTCCCATTCCAATCCTGAGACCCTTCTGATAGCATAAGATATGATATCTCAATGCTTCTATACCAAACCTGAGATCCTTCCGATAGCATGAGATGTGATATCTCAATACATCTAATACCAAACCTGAGATCCTTCCTATAACATGAGATGTGATATTCAAATCCTTATCTTCCAAACCTGAGACCCTTCCTTTAGCATGAGATGTGATATCCAACTCCTTCCCATTCCAATCCTGAGACTCTTCTGATAGCATAAGATATGATATCTCAATGCTTCTATACCAAACCTGAGATCCTTCTGATAGCATGAGATGTGATATCTCAATACTTCTAATACCAAACCTGAGATCCTACCTCTAACATGAAATGTGATATCCAACTCTTTCCCCTTGCAAACCTGAGAGCCTTCCTATAGCATGAGATGTGATATCCAAGTCCTTCCCATTCCAATCCTGAGACCCTTCCTATAACATGAGATGTGATATCCAACTCCTTCCCATTCCAACCTGAGACCCTTCCTATAGCATGAGATGGGATATCCAACTCCTTCCAAATCCAATCCCGATACCCTTCCGATAGCATGAGATCTGATATCCCAATGCTTCTACCAAACCTGAGACCCATACTATGGCATGAGATGTGATATCAAACTCCTTCCCATTCTAATCCTGAGACCCTTCCTATAGCTTGAGATGTGATATCCAACTCCTTCCCATTCCAATTCTGAGACCCTTCCTATACCATGAGACTTGATATCTCAATGCTTCTAATACCAAACCTGAGACCCGTCCTATAACATGAGATGTGATATCCAAATCCTTCCCCTTCCAAACCTTAGACCCTTCCTTTATCATGAGATGTGATAGCCAACTCCTTCCCATTCCAATCTTGAGACCCTTCGGATATCATGAAATGTGATATCTCAATGCTTCTAATATCAAACTTGAGACCCTCCCTATAACATGAGATGGGAATATCCAACTCCTTCCCATTCCAATCCTGAGACCCTTCCGATAGTAGAGATGTGATATCTCAATGCTTATACCAAACCTGAGATCCTTCCTATAACATGAGATGTGATATCCAACTCCTTCCCATTCCAATCCTGAGACACTTCCTATAGCATGAGATGTGATATCTCACTGCTTATACCAAACCTGAGACCCTTCCTATAGCATGAGATGTGATATCCAACTCCTTCCCATTCCAATCCTGAGACCCTTCCTATAGCATGAGATGTGATATCTCAATGCTTCTAATATCAAACTTGAGACCCTCCCTATAGCATGAGATGTGATACCCAAGTCCTTCCCATTCCAATCCTGAGACACTTCCTATAGCATGAGATGTGATATCCAACTGCTTCCCATTCCAATCCTGAGACCCTTCCTATAGCATGAGATGTGATATCTCTATGCTTCTAATACCAAACCTGAGATCCTTCCTCTAACATGAAATGTGATATCCAACTCCTTCCCTTTCCAAACCTAAGAGCCTATCTATAGCATGAGATGTGATATCCAAGTCCTTCACATTCCAACCCTTAGACCCTTCCTACAGCATGCAATATGATATCTCAATGATTCTAATAACAAACCTGAGACCCGTCCTATAACATGAGATGGGATATTCAACTCCTTCCCATTCCAATCCTGAGACTCTTCCGATAGCAGAGATGTGATATCTCAATGCTTATACCAAACCTGAGACCCTTCCTATAACATGAGATGTGATATCCAAATCCTTCCCGTTCCAAACCTGAGACCCTTCCTTTAGCATGAGATGTGATATCCAGCTCCTTCCCATTCCAATCCTGAGACACTTCCGATAGCATGAGATGTGATATCTCAATGCTTCTAATATCAAAACTGAGACCCTCCCTATAGCATGATATGTGATATCTAAGTCCTTCCCATTCCAATCCTGAGACCCTCCCTATAGCATGAGATGTGATATCCAACTCCTTCCCATTCCAATCCTGAGACCCTTCCTATAGCATGAGATATGATATCTCAATACTTCTAATACCAAACGTGAGATCCTTCCGATAACATGAGATGTGATATCCAAATCCTTCCCCTTCCAAACCTGAGACCCTCCCTTTAGCATGAGATGTCATATCCAACTCCTTCCTATTCCAATCCTGAGACTCTTCTGATAGCATGAGATGTGATATCTCAATGCTTCTAATACCAAACCTGAGATCCTTCCGATAGCATGAGATGTGATATCTCAATGCTTCTAATACCAAACCTGAGATCCTTCCTATAACATGAGATGTGATATCCAAATCCTTCCCCTTCCAAACCTGAGACCCTCCCTTTAGCATGAGATGTGATATCCAACTCCTTCCCATTCCATTCCTGAGACCCTTCTGAAAGCATGAGATGTGATATCTCAATGCCTCTAATACCAAACCTGAGATCCTACCTCTAACATGAAATGTGATATCCAACTCTTTCCCCTTCCAAACCTGAGAGCCTTCCTATAGCATGAGATGTGATATCCAAGTCCTTCCCATTCCAATCGTGAGACCCTTCCTATAGCTTGAGATGTGATATCCAACTCCTTCCCATTCCAATTCTGAGACCCTTCCTATACTATGAGACTTGATATCTCAATGCTTCTAATACCAAACCTGAGACCCGTAATATAACATGAGATGTGATATCCAAATCCTTCCCCTTCCAAACCTTAGACCCTTCCTTTATCATGAGATGTGATATCCAACTCCTTCCCATTCCAATCCTGAGACCCTTCCGATATCATGAGATGTGATATCTCAAAGCTTCTAATATCAAACTTGAGACCCTCCCTATAGCATGAGATGTGATATCCAAGTCCTTCCCATTCCAATCCTGAGACCCTTCCTATAGCATGAGATGTGATATCTCAATGCTTATACCAAACCTGAGACCCTTCCTATAGCATGAGATGTGATATCCAACTGCTTCCCATTCCAATCCTGAGACCCTTCCTATAGCATGAGATGTGATATCTCTATGCTTCTAATACCAAACCTGAGATCCTTCCTCTAACATGAAATGTGATATCCAACTCCTTCCCTTTCCAAACCTAAGAGCCTATCTATAGCATGAGATGTGATATCCAAGTCCTTCACATTCCAACCCTTAGACCCTTCCTACAGCATGCAATATGATATCTCAATGATTCTAATAACAAACCTGAGAACCGTCCTATAACATGAGATGGGATATCCAACTCCTTCCCATTCCAATCCTGAGACTCTTCCGATAGCAGAGGTGTGATATCTCAATGCTTATACCAAACCTGAGACCCTTCCTATAACATGAGATGTGATATCCAAATCCTTCCCGTTCCAAACCTGAGACCCTTCCTTTAGCATGAGATGTGATATCCAGCTCCTTCCCATTCCAATCCTGAGACACTTCCGATAGCATGAGATGTGATATCTCAATGCTTCTAATATCAAAACTGAGACCCTCCCTATAGCATGATATGTGATATCTAAGTCCTTCCCATTCCAATCCTGAGACCCTCCCTATAGCATGAGATGTGATATCCAACTCCTTCCCATTCCAATCCTGAGACCCTTCCTATAGCATGAGATATGATATCTCAATACTTCTAATACCAAACGTGAGATCCTTCCGATAACATGAGATGTGATATCCAAATCCTTCCCCTTCCAAACCTGAGACCCTCCCTTTAGCATGAGATGTGATATCCAACTCCTTCCTATTCCAATCCTGAGACTCTTCTGATAGCATGAGATGTGATATCTCAATGCTTCTAATACCAAACCTGAGATCCTTCCGATAGCATGAGATGTGATATCTCAATGCTTCTAATACCAAACCTGAGATCCTTCCTATAACATGAGATGTGATATCCAAATCCTTCCCCTTCCAAACCTGAGACCCTCCCTTTAGCATGAGATGTGATATCCAACTCCTTCCCATTCCATTCCTGAGACCCTTCTGATAGCATGAGATGTGATATCTCAATGCCTCTAATACCAAACCTGAGATCCTACCTCTAACATGAAATGTGATATCCAACTCTTTCCCCTTCGAAACCTGAGAGCCTTCCTATAGCATGAGATGTGATATCCAAGTCCTTCCCATTCCAATCCTGAGACCCTTCCTATAGCTTGAGATGTGATATCCAACTCCTTCCCATTCCAATTCTGAGACCCTTCCTATACTATGAGACTTGATATCTCAATGCTTCTAATACCAAACCTGAGACCCGTAATATAACATGAGATGTGATATCCAAATCCTTCCCCTTCCAAACCTTAGACCCTTCCTTTATCATGAGATGTGATATAAAACTCCTTCGCATTCCAAACCTGAGACCCTTCCGATATCATGAGATGTGATATCTCAAAGGTTCTAATATCAAACTTGAGACCCTCCCTATAGCATGAGATGTGATATCCAAGTCCTTCCCATTCCAATCCTGAGACCCTTCCTATAGCATGAGATGTGATATCTCAATGCTTCTAATACCAAACCTGAGACCCTTCCTATAACATGAGATGGGAATATCCAACTCCTTCCCATTCCAATCCTGAGACCCTTCCGATAGCAGAGATGTGATATCTCAATGCTTATACCAAACCTGAGATCCTTCCTATAACATGAGATGTGATATCCTACTCCTTCCCATTCCAATCCTGAGACACTTCCTATAGCATGAGATGTGATATCTCACTGCTTATACCAAACCTGAGACCCTTCCCATAGCATGAGATGTGATATCCAACTCCTTCCCATTCCAATCCTCAGACCCTTCCTATAGCATGAGATGTGATATCTCAATGCTTCTAATATCAAACTTGAGACCCTACCTATAGCATGAGATGTGATATCCAAGTCCTTCCCATTCCAATCCTGAGACACTTCCTATAGCATGAGATGTGATATCTCAATGCTTCTAATACCAAACCTGAGACTCTTCCTATAACATGATATGGGATATCCAACTCCTTCCCATTCCAATCCTGAGACCCTTTAGATAGCAGAGATGTGATATCTCAATGTTTATACCAAACCTGAGACCCTTCCTACGGCATGAGATGTCATAGTCAACTCCTTCCCATTCCAATCCTGAGACCCTTCCTATAGCATGAGATGTGATATCCAACTCCTTCCCATTCCAATCCTGAGACCCTTCCTATAGCATGAGATGTGATGTCTCAATGCTTCTAATACCAAACCTGAGATCCTTCCTATAACATGAGATGTGACATCCAACTCCTTCCATTCCAATCCTGGACCCTTCCTATAGCATGAGATGTGATATCTCAATGCTTATACCAAACCTGAGACCCTTCCTATAGCATGAGATGTGATATCCAACTCCTTCCCATTCCAATCCTGAGACCCTTCCTATAGCCTGAGATGTGATATCTCAATGCCTCTAATACCAAACCTGAGATCCTTCCTCTAACATGAAATGTGATATCCAACTCCTTCACTTTCCAAACCTGAGAGCCTATCTATAGCATGAGATGTGATATCCAAGTCCTTCCCATTCCAATCCTTAGACCCTTCCTACAGCATGCAATATGATATCTCAATGATGCTAATAAAAAACCTGAGACCCGTCCTATAACATGAGATGGGATATCCAACTCCTTCCCATTCCAATCCTGAGACACTTCCGATAGCAGAGATGTGATATCTCAATGTTTATACCAAACCTGAGACCCTTCCTATAACATGAGATGTGATATCCAACTCCTTCCCGTTCCAAACCTGAGACCCTTCCTTTAGCATGAGATGTGATATCCAGCTCCTTCCCATTCCAATCCTGAGACACTTCCGATAGCATGAGATGTGATATCTCAATGCTTCTAATATCAAAACTGAGACCCTCCCTATAGCATGATATGTGAAATCTAAGTCCTTCCCATTCCAATCCTGAGACCCTTCCTATAGCATGAGATGTGATATCTCAATGCTTCTACCAAACCTGAGACCCTTCCTTTAGCATGAGATGTGATATCCAACTCCTTCCCATTCCAATCCTAAGACCCTTCCTATAGCATGAGAGGTGATATCTCAATACTTCTAATACCAAACCTGAGATCCTTCTGATAACATAAGATGTGATATCTCAATACTTCTAATACCAAACCTGAGATCCATCCTATAACATGAGATGTGATATCCAAATCCTTCCCCTTCCAAACCTGAGACCCTCCCTTTAGCATGAGATGTGATATCCAACTCCTTCCCATTCCAATCCTGAGACCCTTCTGATAGCATAAGATATGATATCTCAATGCTTCTATACCAAACCTGAGATCCTTCCGATAGCATGAGATGTGATATCTCAATACTTCTAATACTAAACCTGAGATCCTTCCTATAACATGAGATGTGATATCCAAATCCTTATCTTCCAAACCTGAGACCCTCCCTTTAGCATGAGATGTGATATCCAACTCCTTCCCATTCCAATCCTGAGACTCTTCTGATAGCATAAGATATGATATCTCAATGCTTCTATACCAAACCTGAGATCCTTCTGACAGCATGAGATGTGATATCTCAATACTTCTAATACCAAACCTGAGATCCTACCTCTAACATGAAATGTGATATCCAACTCTTTCCCCTTGCAAACCTGAGAGCCTTCCTATAGCATGAGATGTGATATCCAAGTCCTTCCCATTCCAATCCTGAGACCCTTCCTATAACATGAGATGTGATATCCAACTCCTTCCCATTCCAACCTGAGACCCTTCCTATAGCATGAGATGGGATATCCAACTCCTTCCAAATCCAATCCCGATACCCTTCCGATAGCATGAGATCTGATATCCCAATGCTTCTACCAAACCTGAGACCCATACTATGGCATGAGATGTGATATCAAACTCCTTCCCATTCTAATCCTGAGACCCTTCCTATAGCTGGAGATGTGATATCCAACTCCTTCCCATTCCTATTCTGAGACCCTTCCTATACCATGAGACTTGATATCTCAATGCTTCTAATACCAAACCTGAGACCCGTCCTATAACATGAGATGTGATATCCAAATCCTTCCCCTTCCAAACCTTAGACCCTTCCTTTATCATGAGATGTGATAGCCAACTCCTTCCCATTCCAATCTTGAGACCCTTCCGATATCATGAAATGTGATATCTCAATGCTTCTAATATCAAACTTGAGACCCTCCCTATAACATGAGATTGGAATATCCAACTCCTTCCCATTCCAATCCTGAGACCCTTCCGATAGCAGAGATGTGATATCTCAATGCTTATACCAAACCTGAGATCCTTCCTATAACATGAGATGTGATATCCAACTCCTTCCCATTCCAATCCTGAGACACTTCCTATAGCATGAGATGTGATATCTCACTGCTTATACCAAACCTGAGACCCTTCCTATAGCATGAGATGTGATATCCAACTCCTTCCCATTCCAATCCTGAGACCCTTCCTATAGCATGAGATGTGATATCTCAATGCTTCTAATATCAAACTTGAGACCCTCCCTATAGCATGAGATGTGATACCCAAGTCCTTCCCATTCCAATCCTGAGACACTTCCTATAGCATGAGATGTGATATCTCAATGCTTCTAATACCAAACCTGAGACTCTTCCTATAACCTGAGATGGGATATCCAACTCCTTTCCATTCCAATCCTGAGACCCTTTCGATAGCAGAGATGTGATATCTCAATGTTTATACCAAACCTGAGACCCTCCCTACGGCATGAGATGTCATATACAACTCCTTCCCATTCCAATCCTGAGACCCTTCCTATAGCATGAGATGTGATATCCAACTCCTTCCGATTCCAATCCTGAGACCCTTCCTATAGCATGAGATGTGATGTCTCAATGCTTCTAATACCAAACCTGAGATCCTTCCTATAACATGAGATGTGATATCCAACTCCTTCCATTCCAATCCTGAGACCCTTCCTATAGCATGAGATGTGATATCTCAAGACCCTTCCTATAGCATGAGATGTGATATCCAACTCCTTCCCATTCCAATCCTGAGACCCTTCCTATAGCCTGAGATGTGATATCTGAATGCCTCTAATACCAAACCTGAGATCCTTCCTCTAACATGAAATGTGATATCCAACTCCTTCCCTTTCCAAACCTAAGAGCCTATCTATAGCATGAGATGTGATATCCAGGTCCTTCCCATTCCAATCCTTAGACCCTTCCTACAGCATGCAATATGATATCTCAATGATTCTAATAACAAACCTGAGACCCGTCCTATAGCATGAGATATGATATCCAAGTCCTTCCCATTCCAATCCTGAGACCCTTCCTATAACATGAAATGTGATATCCAACTCCTTCCCATTCCAACCTGAGACCCTTCCTATAGCATGAGATGTGATATCTCAATGCTTATACCAAACCTGAGATCCTTCCTATAACATGAGATGTGATATCCAACTCCTTCCCATTCCAATCCTGAGACACTTCCTATAGCATGAGATGTGATATCTCACTGCTTATACCAAACCTGAGACCCTTCCCATAGCATGAGATGTGATATCCAACTCCTTCCCATTCCAATACTCAGACCCTTCCTATAGCATGAGATGTGATATCTCAATGCTTCTAATATCAAACTTGAGACCCTACCTATAGCATGAGATGTGATATCCAAGTCCTTCCCATTCCAATCCTGAGACACTTCCTATAGCATGAGATGTGATATCCAACTCCTTCCCATTCCAATCCTGAGACCCTTCCTATAACATGAAATGTGATATCCAACTCCTTCCCATTCCAACCTGAGACCCTTCCTATAGCATGAGATGTGATATCTCAATGCTTATACCAAACCTGAGATCCTTCCTATAACATGAGATGTGATATCCAACTCCTTCCCATTCCAATCCTGAGACACTTCCTATAGCATGAGATGTGATATCTCACTGCTTATACCAAACCTGAGACCCTTCCCATAGCATGAGATGTGATATCCAACTCCTTCCCATTCCAATCCTCAGACCCTTCCTATAGCATGAGATGTGATATCTCAATGCTTCTAATATCAAACTTGAGACCCTACCTATAGCATGAGATGTGATATCCAAGTCCTTCCCATTCCAATCCTGAGACACTTCCTATAGCATGAGATGTGATATCCAACTCCTTCCCATTCCAATCCTGAGACCCTTCCTATAGCATGAGATATGATATCTCAATACTTCTAATACCAAATGTGAGATCCTTCCGATAACATGAGATGTGATATCCAAATCCTTCCCATTCCAATCCTGAGACCCTTCTGATAGCATGAGATGTGATATCTCAATGCTTCTAATACCAAACCTGAGATCCTTCCGATAGCATGAGATGTGATATCTCAATGCTTCTAATACCAAACCTGAGATCCTTCCTATAACATGAGATGTGATATCCAAATCCTTCCCCTTCCAAACCTGAGACCCTCTCTTTAGCATGAGATGTGATATCCAACTCCTTCCCATTCCATTCCTGAGACCCTTCTGATAGCATGAGATGTGATATCTCAATGCCTCTAATACCAAACCTGAGATCCTACCTCTAACATGAAATGTGATATCCAACTCTTTCCCCTTCCAAACCTGAGAGCCTTCCTATAGCATGAGATGTGATATCCAAGTCCTTCCCATTCCAATCCTGAGACCCTTCCTATAGCTTGAGATGTGATATCCAACTCCTTCCCATTCCAATTCTGAGACCCTTCCTATACTCTGAGACTTGATATCTCAATGCTTCTAATACCAAACCTGAGACCCGTAATATAACATGAGATGTGATATCCAAATCCTTCCCCTTCCAAAACTTAGACCCTTCCTTTATCATGAGATGTGATATCCAACTCCTTCCCATTCCAATCCTGAGACCCTTCCGATATCATGAGATGTGATATCTCAAAGCTTCTAATATCAAACTTGAGACCCTCCCTATAGCATGAGATGTGATATCCAAGTCCTTCCCATTCCAATCCTGAGACCCTTCCTATAGCATGAGATGTGATATCTCAATGCTTCTAATACCAAACCTGAGACCCTTCCTATAACATGAGATGGGAATATCCAACTCCTTCCCATTCCAATCCTGAGACCCTTCCGATAGCAGAGATGTGATATCTCAATGCTTATACCAAACCTGAGACCCTTCCTATGGCATGAGATGTGATATCCAACTCCTTGCCATTCAAATCCTGAGACCCTTCCTATAGCATGAGAAGGGATATCCAACTCCTTCCCAATCCAATCCTGAGACCCTTCCGATAGCAGAGACGTGATATCTCAATGCTTCTACCAAACCTGAGACCCTTCCTTTAGCATGAGATGTGATATCCAAATCCTTCACATTCCAATCCTGAGACCCTTCCTATAGCATGAGATGTGATATCTCAATGCTTCTAATACCAAACCTGAGATCCTTCCTATAACATGAGATGTGATATCCAATTCCTTCCCATTCCAAACCTGAGACCCTTCCTATTGGATGAGTTGTGATATCCAACTCCTTCCCATTCCAACCCTGAGACCCTTCCTATAGCATGAGATGTGATGTCTCAATGCTTCTAATACCAAACCTGAGATCCTTCCTATAACATGAGATGTGATATCCAACTCCTTCCATTCCAATCCTGAGACCCGTCCTATAGCATGAGATGTGATATCTCAATGCTTATACCAAACCTGAGACCCTTCCTATAGCATGAGATGTGATATCCAACTACTTCCCATTCCAATCCTGAGACCCTTCCTATAGCATGAGATGTGATATCTCAATGCTTCTAATACCAAACCTGAGATCCTTCCTCTAACATGAAATGTGATATCCAACTCCTTCCCTTTCCAAACCTAAGAGCCTATCTATAGCATGAGATGTGATATCCAGGTCCTTCCTATTCCAATCCTTAGACCCTTCCTACAGCATGCAATATGATATCTCAATGATTCTAATAACAAACCTGAGACCCGTCCTATAGCATGAGATATGATATCCAAGTCCTTCCCATTCCAATCCTGAGACCCTTCCTATAACATGAAATGTGATATCCAACTCCTTCCCATTCCAACCTGAGACCCTTCCTATAGCATGAGATGGGATATCCAACTTCTTCCAAATCCAATACTGATACCCTTCCGATAGCATGAGATGTGATATCCCAATGCTTCTACCAAACCTGAGACCCATACTATGGCATGAGATGTGATATCAAACTCCTTCCCATTCCAATCCTGAGACCCTTCCTATAGCTTGAGGTGTGATATCCAACTCCTTCCCATTCCAATTCTGAGACCCTTCTTATACCATGAGACTTGATATCTCAATGCTTCTAATACCAAACCTGAGACCCGTCCTATAACATGAGATGTGATATCCAAATCCTTCCCCTTCCAAACCTTAGACCCTTCCTTTATCATGAGATGTGATATCCAACTCCTTCCCATTCCAATCCTGAGACCCTTCCGATATCATGAGATTTGTTATCTCAATGCTTCTAATATCAAACTTGAGACCCTCCCCATAGCATGAGATGTGACATCCAAGTCCTTCCCATTCCAAGCCTGAGACCCTTCCTATAGCATGAGATGTGATATCTCTATGCTTCTAATACCAAACCTGAGACCCTTCCTATAACATGAGATGGGATATCCAACTCCTTCCCATTCCAATCCTGAGACCTTTCCGATAGCAGAGATGTGATATCTCAATGCTTATACCAAACCTGAGAACCTTCCTATGGCCTGAGATGTGATATACAACTCCTTCCCATTCCAATCCTGAGACCCTTCCTTTAGCATGAGATGTGATATCTCAATGCTTATACCAAATCTGAGACCCTTCCTATAGCATGAGATGTGATATCCAATTCCTTCCCATTCCAATCCTGAGACCCTTCATATAGCATGAGATGTGATATCTCAATGCTTATACCAAACCTGAGAGCCTACCTATAGCATGAGATGTGATATCCAAGTCCATCCCATTCCAATCCTTAGACCCTTCCTACAGCATGCGATGTGATATCTCAATGATTCTAATACCAAACCAGAGACTCTTCCTATAACATGAGATGGGATATCCAACTCCTTCCCATTCCAATCCTGAGCCGCTTCCGATAGCAGAGATGTGATATCTCAATGCTTATACCAAACCTGAGACCCTTCCTATAACATGAGATGTGATATCCAACTCCTTCCCGTTCCAAACCTGAGACACTAACTATAGCATATGTGATATCCAACTCCTTCCCATTCCAAACATGAGACCCTTCCTATAGCAAGAAAGTAATATCCAACTCCTACCCATTCCAATCCTGAGACCCTTCCTATAACATGAGATGTGATATCCAACTCCTTCCCATTCCAACCTGAGACACTTCCTATAGCATGAGAAGGGATATCCAACTCCTTCCCAATCCAATCCTGAGACCCTTCCGATAGCAGAGATGTGATATCTCAATGCTTATACCAAACCTGAGACCCTTCCTATGGCATGAGATGTGATATCCAACTCCTTGCCATTCAAATCCTGAGACCCTTCCTATAGCATGAGAAGGGATATCCAACTCCTTCCCAATCCAATCCTGAGACCCTTCCGATAGCAGAGACGTGATATCTTAATGCTTCTACCAAACCTGAGACCCTTCCTTTAGCATGAGATGTGATATCCAAATCCTTCACATTCCAATCCTGAGACCCTTCCTATAGCATGAGATGTGATATCTCAATGCTTCTAATACCAAACCTGAGATCCTTCCTATAACATGAGATGTGATATCCAATTCCTTCCTATTCCAAACCTGAGACCCTTCCTATTGGATGAGATGTGATATCCAACTCCTTCCCATTCCAACCCTGAGACCCTTCCTATAGCATGAGATGTGATGTCTCAATGCTTCTAATACCAAACCTGAGATCCTTCCTATAACATGAGATGTGATATCCAACTCCTTCCATTCCAATCCTGAGACCCGTCCTATAGCATGAGATGTGATATCCAACTGCTTCCCATTCCAATCCTGAGACCCTTCCTATAGCATGAGATGTGATATCTCAATGCTTCTAATACCAAACCTGAGATCCTTCCTCTAACATGAAATGTGATATCCAACTCCTTCCCTTTCCAAACCTAAGAGCCTATCTATAGCATGAGATGTGATATCCAAGTCCTTCACATTCCAACCCTTAGACCCTTCCTACAGCATGCAATATGATATCTCAATGATTCTAATAACAAACCTGAGACCCGTCCTATAACATGAGATGGGATATCCAACTCCTTCCCATTCCAATCCTGAGACACTTCCGATAGCAGAGATGTGATATCTCAATGCTTATACCAAACCTGAGAATCTTCCTATAACATGAGATGTGATATCCAAATCCTTCCCGTTCCAAACCTGAGACCCTTCCTTTAGCATGAGATGTGATATCCAGCTCCTTCCCATTCCAATCCTGAGACACTTCCGATAGCATGAGATGTGATATCTCAATGCTTCTAATATCAAAACTGAGACCCTCCCTATAGCATGATATGTGATATCTAAGTCCTTCCCATTCCAATCCTGAGACCCTCCCTATAGCATGAGATGTGATATCCAACTCCTTCTCATTCCAATCCTGAGACCCTTCCTATAGCATGAGATATGATATCTCAATACTTCTAATACCAAACGTGAGATCCTTCCGATAACATGAGATGTGATATCCAAATCCTTCCCCTTCCAAACCTGAGACCCTCCCTTTAGCATGAGATGTGATATCCAACTCCTTCCTATTCCAATCCTGAGACTCTTCTGATAGCATGAGATGTGATATCTCAATGCTTCTATTACCAAACTTGAGATCCTTCCGATAGCATGAGATGTGATATCTCAATGCTTCTAATACCAAACCTGAGATCCTTCCTATAACATGAGATGTGATATCCAAATCCTTCCCCTTCCAAACCTGAGACCCTCCCTTAGCATGAGATGTGATATCCAACTCCTTCCCATTCCATTCCTGAGACCCTTCCTATAGCTTGAGATGTGATATCCAACTCCTTCCCATTCCAATTCTGAGACCCTTCCTATACTATGAGACTTGATATCTCAATGCTTCTAATACCAAACCTGAGACCCGTAATATAACATGAGATGTGATATCCAAATCCTTCCCCTTCCAAACCTTAGACCCTTCCTTTATCATGAGATGTGATATCCAACTCCTTCCCATTCCAATCCTGAGACCCTTCCGATATCATGAGATGTGATATCTCAAAGCTTCTAATATCAAACTTGAGACCCTCCCTATAGCATGAGATGTGATATCCAAGTCCTTCCCATTCCAATCCTGAGACCCTTCCTATAGCATGAGATGTGATATCCAACTGCTTCCCATTCCAATCCTGAGACCCTTCCTATAGCATGAGATGTGATATCTCTATGCTTCTAATACCAAACCTGAGATCCTTCCTCTAACATGAAATGTGATATCCAACTCCTTCCCTTTCCAAACCTAAGAGCCTATCTATAGCATGAGATGTGATATCCAAGTCCTTCACATTCCAACCCTTAGACCCTTCCTACAGCATGCAATATGATATCTCAATGATTCTAATAACAAACCTGAGACCCCTCCTATAACATGAGATGGGATATCCAACTCCTTCCCATTCCAATCCTGAGACTCTTCCGATAGCAGAGATGTGATATCTCAATGCTTATACCAAACCTGAGACCCTTCCTATAACATGAGATGTGATATCCAAATCCTTCCCGTTCCAAACCTGAGACCCTTCCTTTAGCATGAGATGTGATATCCAGCTCCTTCCCATTCCAATCCTGAGACACTTCCGATAGCATGAGATGTGATATCTCAATGCTTCTAATATCAAAACTGAGACCCTCCCTATAGCATGATATGTGATATCTAAGTCCTTCCCATTCCAATCCTGAGACCCTCCCTATAGCATGAGATGTGATATCCAACTCCTTCCCATTCCAATCCTGAGACCCTTCCTATAGCATGAGATATGATATCTCAATACTTCTAATACCAAACGTGAGATCCTTCCGATAACATGAGATGTGATATCCAAATCCTTCCCCTTCCAAACCTGAGACCCTCCCTTTAGCATGAGATGTGATATCCAACTCCTTCCTATTCCAATCCTGAGACTCTTCTGATAGCATGAGATGTGATATCTCAATGCTTCTAATACCAAACCTGAGATCCTTCCGATAGCATGAGATGTGATATCTCAATGCTTCTAATACCAAACCTGAGATCCTTCCTATAACATGAGATGTGATATCCAAATCCTTCCCCTTCCAAACCTGAGACCCTCCCTTTAGCATGAGATGTGATATCCAACTCCTTCCCATTCCATTCCTGAGACCCTTCTGATAGCATGAGATGTGATATCTCAATGCCTCTAATACCAAACCTGAGATCCTACCTCTAACATGAAATGTGATATCCAACTCTTTCCCCTTCCAAACCTGAGAGCCTTCCTATAGCATGAGATGTGATATCCAAGTCCTTCCCATTCCAATCCTGAGACCCTTCCTATAGCTTGAGATGTGATATCCAACTCCTTCCCATTCCAATTCTGAGACCCTTCCTATACTATGAGACTTGATATCTCAATGCTTCTAATACCAAACCTGGGACCCGTAATATAACATGAGATGTGATATCCAAATCCTTCCCCTTCCAAACCTTAGACCCTTCCTTTATCATGAGATGTGATATCCAACTCCTTCCCATTCCAATCCTGAGACCCTTCCGATATCATGAGATGTGATATCTCAAAGCTTCTAATATCAAACTTGAGACCCTCCCTATAGCATGAGATGTGATATCCAAGTCCTTCCCATTCCAATCCTGAGACCCTTCCTATAGCATGAGATGTGATATCTCAATGCTTCTGATACCAAACCTGAGACCCTTCCTATAACATGAGATGGGAATATCCAACTCCTTCCCATTCCAATCCTGAGACCCTTCCGATAGCAGAGATGTGATATCTCAATGCTTATACCAAACCTGAGATCCTTCCTATAACATGAGATGTGATATCCAACTCCTTCCCATTCCAATCCTGAGACACTTCCTATAGCATGAGATGTGATATCTCACTGCTTATACCAAACCTGAGACCCTTCCCATAGCATGAGATGTGATATCCAACTCCTTCCCATTCCAGTCCTCAGACCCTTCCTATAGCATGAGATGTGATATCTCAATGCTTCTAATATCAAACTTGAGACCCTACCTATAGCATGAGATGTGATATCCAAGTCCTTCCCATTCCAATCCTGAGACACTTCCTATAGCATGAGATGTGATATCTCAATGCTTCTAATACCAAACCTGAGACTCTTCCTATAACATGAGATGGGATATCCAACTCCTTCCCATTCCAATCCTGAGACCCTTTTGATAGCAGAGATGTGATATCTCAATGTTTATACCAAACCTGAGACCCTTCCTACGGCATGAGATGTCATATTCAACTCCTTCCCATTCCAATCCTGAGACCCTTCCTATAGCATGAGATGTGATATCCAACTCCTTCCCATTCCAATCCTGAGACCCTTCCTATAGCATGAGATGTGATGTCTCAATGCTTCTAATACCAAACCTGAGATCCTTCCTATAACATGAGATGTGATATCCAACTCCTTCCATTCCAATCCTGGACCCTTCCTATAGCATGAGATGTGATATCTCAATGCTTATACCAAACCTGAGACCCTTCCTATAGCATGAGATGTGATATCCAACTCCTTCCCATTCCAATCCTGAGACCCTTCCTATAGCCTGAGATGTGATATCTCAATGCCTCTAATACCAAACCTGAGATCCTTCCTCTAACATGAAATGTGATATCCAACTCCTTCACTTTCCAAACCTGAGAGCCTATCTATAGCATGAGATGTGATATCCAAGTCCTTCCCATTCCAATCCTTAGACCCTTCCTACAGCATGCAATATGATATCTCAATGATTCTAATAAAAAACCTGAGACCCGTCCTATAACATGAGATGGGATATCCAACTCCTTCCCATTCCAATCCTGAGACACTTCCGATAGCAGAGATGTGATATCTCAATGTTTATACCAAACCTGAGACCCTTCCTATAACATGAGATGTGATATCCAACTCCTTCCCGTTGCAAACCTGAGACCCTTCCTTTAGCATGAGATGTGATATCCAGCTCCTTCCCATTCCAATCCTGAGACACTTCCGATAGCATGAGATGTGATATCTCAATGCTTCTAATATCAAAACTGAGACCCTCCCTATAGCATGATATGTGATATCTAAGTCCTTCCCATTCCAATCCTGAGACCCTTCCTATAGCATGAGATGTGATATCTCAATGCTTCTACCAAACCTGAGACCCTTCCTTTAGCATGAGATGTGATATCCAACTCCTTCCCATTCCAATCCTGAGACCCTTCCTATAGCATGAGAGGTGATATCTCAATACTTCTAATACCAAACCTGAGATCCTTCCGATAACATGAGATGTGATATCTCAATACTTCTAATACCAAACCTGAGATCCGTCCTATAACATGAGATGTGATATCCAAATCCTTCCCCTTCCAAACCTGAGACCCGCCCTTTAGCATGAGATGTGATACCCAACTCCTTCCCATTCCAATCCTGAGACCCTTCTGATAGCATAAGATATGATATCTCAATGCTTCTATACGAAACCTGAAATCCTTCCGATAGCATGAGATGTGATATCTCAATACTTCTAATACCAAACCTGAGATCCTTCCTATAACATGAGATGTGATATCCAAATCCTTATCTTCCAAACCTGAGACCCTCCCTTTAGCATGAGATGTGATATCCAACTCCTTCCCATTCCAATCCTGAGACTCTTCTGATAGCATAAGATATGATATCTCAATGCTTCTATACCAAACCTGAGATCCTTCTGATAGCATGAGATGTGATATCTCAATACTTCTAATACCAAACCTGAGATCCTACCTCTAACATGAAATGTGATATCCAACTCTTTCCCCTTGCAAACCTGAGAGCCTTCCTATAGCATGAGATGTGATATCCAAGTCCTTCCCATTCCAATCCTGAGACCCTTCCTATAACATGAGATGTGATACCCAACTCCTTCCCATTCCAACCTGAGACCCTTCCTATAGCATGAGATGGGATATCCAACTCCTTCCAAATCCAATCCCGATACCCTTCCGATAGCATGAGATCTGATATCCCAATGCTTCTACCAAACCTGAGACCCATACTATGGCATGAGATGTGATATCAAACTCCTTCCCATTCTAATCCTGAGACCCTTCCTATAGCTTGAGATGTGATATCCAACTCCTTCCCATTCCAATTCTGAGACCCTTCCTATACCATGAGACTTGAAATCTCAATGCTTCTAATACCAAACCTGAGACCCGTCCTATAACATGAGATGTGATATCCAAATGCTTCCCCTTCCAAACCTTAGACCCTTCCTTTATCATGAGATGTGATAGCCAACTCCTTCCCATTCCAATCTTGAGACCCTTCCGATATCATGAAATGTGATATCTCAATGCTTCTAATATCAAACTTGAGACCCTCCCTATAACATGAGATGGGAATATCCAACTCCTTCCCATTCCAATCCTGAGACCCTTCCGATAGCAGAGATGTGATATCTCAATGCTTATACCAAACCTGAGATCCTTCCTATAACATGAGATGTGATATCCAACTCCTTCCCATTCCAATCCTGAGACCCTTCCTATAGCATGAGATGTGATATCTCAATGCTTCTAATATCAAACTTGAGACCCTCCCTATAGCATGAGATGTGATACCCAAGTCCTTCCCATTCCAATCCTGAGACACTTCCTATAGCATGAGATGTGATATCCAACTGCTTCCCATTCCAATCCTGAGACCATTCCTATAGCATGAGATGTGATATCTCTATGCTTCTAATACCAAACCTGAGATCCTTCCTCTAACATGAAATGTGATATCCAACTCCTTCCCTTTCCAAACCTAAGAGCCTATCTATAGCATGAGATGTGATATCCAAGTCCTTCACATTCCAACCCTTAGACCCTTCCTACAGCATGCAATATGATACCTCAATGATTCTAATAACAAACCTGAGACCCGTCCTATAACATGAGATGGGATATTCAACTCCTTCCCATTCCAATCCTGAGACTCTTCCGATAGCAGAGATGTGATATCTCAATGCTTATACCAAACCTGAGACCCTTCCTATAACATGAGATGTGATATCCAAATCCTTCCCGTTCCAAACCTGAGACCCTTCCTTTAGCATGAGATGTGATATCCAGCTCCTTCCCATTCCAATCCTGAGACACTTCCGATAGCATGAGATGTGATATCTCAATGCTTCTAATATCAAAACTGAGACCCTCCCTATAGCATGATATGTGATATCTAAGTCCTTCCCATTCCAATCCTGAGACCCTCCCTATAGCATGAGATGTGATATCCAACTCCTTCCCATTCCAATCCTGAGACCCTTCCTATAGCATGAGATATGATATCTCAATACTTCTAATACCAAACGTGAGATCCTTCCGATAACATGAGATGTGATATCCAAATCCTTCCCCTTCCAAACCTGAAGCCCTCCCTTTAGCATGAGATGTGATATCCAACTCCTTCCTATTCCAATCCTGAGACTCTTCTGATAGCATGAGATGTGATATCTCAATGCTTCTAATACCAAACCTGAGATCCTTCCGATAGCATGAGATGTGATATCTCAATGCTTCTAATACCAAACCTGAGATCCTTCCTATAACATGAGATGTGATATCCAAATCCTTCCCCTTCCAAACCTGAGACCCTCCCTTTAGCATGAGATGTGATATCCAACTCCTTCCCATTCCATTCCTGAGACCCTTCTGATAGCATGAGATGTGATATCTCAATGCCTCTAATACCAAACCTGAGATCCTACCTCTAACATGAAATGTGATATCCAACTCTTTCCCCTTCCAAACCTGAGAGCCTTCCTATAGCATGAGATGTGATATCCAAGTCCTTCCCATTCCAATCCTGAGACCCTTCCTATAGCTTGAGATGTGATATCCAACTCCTTTCCATTCCAATTCTGAGACCCTTCCTATACTATGAGACTTGATATCTCAATGCTTCTAATACCAAACCTGAGACCCGTAATATAACATGAGATGTGATATCCAAATCCTTCCCCTTCCAAACCTTAGACCCTTCCTTTATCATGAGATGTGATATCCAACTCCTTCCCATTCCAATCCTGAGACCCTTCCGATATCATGAGATGTGATATCTCAAAGCTTCTAATATCAAACTTGAGACCCTCCCTATAGCATGAGATGTGATATCCAAGTCCTTCCCATTCCAATCCTGAGACCCTTCCTATAGCATGAGATGTGATATCTCAATGCTTATACCAAACCTGAGACCCTTCCTATAGCATGAGATGTGATATCCAACTGCTTCCCATTCCAATCCTGAGACCCTTCCTAGAGCATGAGATGTGATATCTCTATGCTTCTAATACCAAACCTGAGATCCTTCCTCTAACATGAAATGTGATATCCAACTCCTTCCCTTTCCAAACCTAAGAGCCTATCTATAGCATGAGATGTGATATCCAAGTCCTTCACATTCCAACCCTTAGACCCTTCCTACAGCATGCAATATGATATCTCAATGATTCTAATAACAAACCTGAGACCCGTCCTATAACATGAGATGGGATATCCAACTCCTTCCCATTCCAATCCTGAGACTCTTCCGATAGCAGAGATGTGATATCTCAATGCTTATACCAAACCTGAGACCCTTCCTATAACATGAGATGTGATATCCAAATCCTTCCCGTTCCAAACCTGAGACCCTTCCTTTAGCATGAGATGTGATATCCAGCTCCTTCCCATTCCAATCCTGAGACACTTCCGATAGCATGAGATGTGATATCTCAATGCTTCTAATATCAAAACTGAGACCCTCCCTATAGCATGATATGTGATATCTAAGTCCTTCCCATTCCAATCCTGAGACCCTCCCTATAGCATGAGATGTGATATCCAACTCCTTCCCATTCCAATCCTGAGACCCTTCCTATAGCATGAGATATGATATCTCAATACTTCTAATACCAAACGTGAGATCCTTCCGATAACATGAGATGTGATATCCAAATCCTTCCCCTTCCAAACCTGAGACCCTCCCTTTAGCATGAGATGTGATATCCAACTCCTTCCTATTCCAATCCTGAGACTCTTCTGATAGCATGAGATGTGATATCTCAATGCTTCTAATACCAAACCTGAGATCCTTCCGATAGCATGAGATGTGATATCTCAATGCTTCTAATACCAAACCTGAGATCCTTCCTATAACATGAGATGTGATATCCAAATCCTTCCCCTTCCAAACCTGAGACCCTCCGTTTAGCATGAGATGTGATATCCAACTCCTTCCCATTCCATTCCTGAGACCCTTCTGATAGCATGAGATGTGATATCTCAATGCCTCTAATACCAAACCTGAGATCCTACCTCTAACATGAAATGTGATATCCAACTCTTTTCCCTTCCAAACCTGAGAGCCTTCCTATAGCATGAGATGTGATATCCAAGTCCTTCCCATTCCAATCCTGAGACCCTTCCTATAGCTTGAGATGTGATATCCAACTTCTTCCCATTCCAATTCTGAGACCCTTCCTATACTATGAGACTTGATATCTCAATGCTTCTAATACCAAACCTGAGACCCGTAATATAACATGAGATGTGATATCCAAATCCTTCCCCTTCCAAACCTTAGACCCTTCCTTTATCATGAGATGTGATATCCAACTCCTTCCCATTCCAATCCTGAGACCCTTCCGATATCATGAGATGTGATATCTCAAAGCTTCTAATATCAAACTTGAGACCCTCCCTATAGCATGAGATGTGATATCCAAGTCCTTCCCATTCCAATCCTGAGACCCTTCCTATAGCATGAGATGTGATATCTCAATGCTTCTAATACCAAACCTGAGACCCTTCCCATAACATGAGATGGGAATATCCAACTCCTTCCCATTCCAATCCTGAGACCCTTCCGATAGCAGAGATGTGATATCTCAATGCTTATACCAAACCTGAGATCCTTCCTATAACATGAGATGTGATATCCAACTCCTTCCCATTTCAATCCTGAGACACTTCCTATAGCATGAGATGTGATATCTCAATGCTTCTAATACCAAACCTGAGACTCTTCCTATAACATGAGATGGGATATCCAACTCCTTCCCATTCCAATCCTGAGACCCTTTTGATAGCAGAGATGTGATATCTCAATGTTTATACCAAACCTGAGACCCTTCCTACGGCATGAGATGTCATATTCAACTCCTTCCCATTCCAATCCTGAGACCCTTCCTATAGCATGAGATGTGATATCCAACTCCTTCCCATTCCAATCCTGAGACCCTTCCTATAGCATGAGATGTGATGTCTCAATGCTTCTAATACCAAACCTGAGATCCTTCCTATAACATGAGATGTGATATCCAACTCCTTCCATTCCAATCCTGGACCCTTCCTATAGCATGAGATGTGATATCTCAATGCTTATACCAAACCTGAGACCCTTCCTATAGCATGAGATGTGATATCCAACTCCTTCCCATTCCAATCCTGAGACCCTTCCTATAGCCTGAGATGTGATATCTCAATGCCTCTAATACCAAACCTGAGATCCTTCCTCTAACATGAAATGTGATATCCAACTCCTTCACTTTCCAAACCTGAGAGCCTATCTATAGCATGAGATGTGATATCCAAGTCCTTCCCATTCCAATCCTTAGACCCTTCCTACAGCATGCAATATGATATCTCAATGATTCTAATAAAAAACCTGAGACCCGTCCTATAACATGAGATGGGATATCCAACTCCTTCCCATTCCAATCCTGAGACACTTCCGATAGCAGAGATGTGATATCTCAATGTTTATACCAAACCTGAGACCCTTCCTATAACATGAGATGTGATATCCAACTCCTTCCCGTTCCAAACCTGAGACCCTTCCTTTAGCATGAGATGTGATATCCAGCTCCTTCCCATTCCAATCCTGAGACACTTCCGATAGCATGAGATGTGATATCTCAATGCTTCTAATATCAAAACTGAGACCCTCCCTATAGCATGATATGTGATATCTAAGTCCTTCCCATTCCAATCCTGAGACCCTTCCTATAGCATGAGATGTGATATCTCAATGCTTCTACCAAACCTGAGACCCTTCCTTTAGCATGAGATGTGATATCCAACTCCTTCCCATTCCAATCCTGAGACCCTTCTGATAGCATAAGATATGATATCTCAATGCTTCTATACCAAACCTGAGATCCTTCCGATAGCATGAGATGTGATATCTCAATACTTCTAATACCAAACCTGAGATCCTTCCTATAACATGAGATGTGATATCCAAATCCTTATCTTCCAAACCTGAGACCCTCCCTTTAGCATGAGATGTGATATCCAACTCCTTCCCATTCCAATCCTGAGACTCTTCTGATAGCATAAGATATGATATCTCAATGCTTCTATACCAAACCTGAGATCCTTCTGATAGCATGAGATGTGATATCTCAATACTTCTAATACCAAACCTGAGATCCTACCTCTAACATGAAATGTGATATCCAACTCTTTCCCCTTGCAAACCTGAGAGCCTTCCTATAGCATGAGATGTGATATCCAAGTCCTTCCCATTCCAATCCTGAGACCCTTCCTATAACATGAGATGTGATACCCAAATCCTTCCCATTCCAACCTGAGACCCTTCCTATAGCATGAGATGGGATATCCAACTCCTTCCAAATCCAATCCCGATACCCTTCCGATAGCATGAGATCTGATATCCCAATGCTTCTACCAAACCTGAGACCCATACTATGGCATGAGATGTGATATCAAACTCCTTCCCATTCTAATCCTGAGACCCTTCCTATAGCTTGAGATGTGATATCCAACTCCTTCCCATTCCAATCCTGAGACCCTTCCGATATCATGAGATGTGATATCTCAAAGCTTCTAATATCAAACTTGAGACCCTCCCTATAGCATGAGATGTGATATCCAAGTCCTTCCCATTCCAATCCTGAGACCCTTCCTATAGCATGAGATGTGATATCTCAATGCTTCTAATACCAAACCTGAGACCCTTTCTATAACATGAGATGGGAATATCCAACTCCTTCCCATTCCAATCCTGAGACCCTTCCGATAGCAGAGATGTGATATCTCAATGCTTATACCAAACCTGAGATCCTTCCTATAACATGAGATGTGATATCCAACTCCTTCCCATTCCAATCCTGAGACACTTCCTATAGCATGAGATGTGATATCTCACTGCTTATACCAAACCTGAGACCCTTCCCATAGCATGAGATGTGATATCCAACTCCTTCCCATTCCAATCCTCAGACCCTTCCTATAGCATGAGATGTGATATCTCAATGCTTCTAATATCAAACTTGAGACCCTACCTATAGCATGAGATGTGATATCCAAGTCCTTCCCATTCCAATCCTGAGACACTTCCTATAGCATGAGATGTGATATCTCAATGCTTCTAATACCAAACCTGAGACTCTTCCTATAACATGAGATGGGATATCCAACTCCTTCCCATTCCAATCCTGAGACCCTTTTGATAGCAGAGATGTGATATCTCAATGTTTATACCAAACCTGAGACCCTTCCTAAGGCATGAGATGTCATATTCAACTCCTTCCCATTCCAATCCTGAGACCCTTCCTATAGCATGAGATGTGATATCCAACTCCTTCCCATTCCAATCCTGAGACCCTTCCTATAGCATGAGATGTGATGTCTCAATGCTTCTAATACCAAACCTGAGATCCTTCCTATAACATGAGATGTGATATCCAACTCCTTCCATTCCAATCCTGGACCCTTCCTATAGCATGAGATGTGATATCTCAATGCTTATACCAAACCTGAGACCCTTCCTATAGCATGAGATGTGATATCCAACTCCTTCCCATTCCAATCCTGAGACCCTTCCTATAGCCTGAGATGTGATATCTCAATGCCTCTAATACCAAACCTGAGATCCTTCCTCTAACATGAAATGTGATATCCAACTCCTTCACTTTCCAAACCTGAGAGCCTATCTATAGCATGAGATGTGATATCCAAGTCCTTCCCATTCCAATCCTTAGACCCTTCCTACAGCATGCAATATGATATCTCAATGATTCTAATAAAAAACCTGAGACCCGTCCTATAACATGAGATGGGATATCCAACTCCTTCCCATTCCAATCCTGAGACACTTCCGATAGCAGAGATGTGATATCTCAATGTTTATACCAAACCTGAGACCCTTCCTATAACATGAGATGTGATATCCAACTCCTTCCCGTTCCAAACCTGAGACCCTTCCTTTAGCATGAGATGTGATATCCAGCTCCTTCCCATTCCAATCCTGAGACACTTCCGATAGCATGAGATGTGATATCTCAATGCTTCTAATATCAAAACTGAGACCCTCCCTATAGCATGATATGTGATATCTAAGTCCTTCCCATTCCAATCCTGAGACCCTTCCTATAGCATGAGATGTGATATCTCAATGCTTCTACCAAACCTGAGACCCTTCCTTTAGCATGAGATGTGATATCCAACTCCTTCCCATTCCAATCCTGAGACCCTTCCTATAGCATGAGAGGTGATATCTCAATACTTCTAATACCAAACCTGAGATCCTTCCGATAACATGAGATGTGATATCTCAATACTTCTAATACCAAACCTGAGATCCGTCCTATAACATGAGATGTGATATCCAAATCCTTCCCCTTCCAAACCTGAGACCCGCCCTTTAGCATGAGATGTGATATCCAACTCCTTCCCATTCCAATCCTGAGACCCTTCTGATAGCATAAGATATGATATCTCAATGCTTCTATACGAAACCTGAAATCCTTCCGATAGCATGAGATGTGATATCTCAATACTTCTAATACCAAACCTGAGATCCTTCCTATAACATGAGATGTGATATCCAAATCCTTATCTTCCAAACCTGAGACCCTCCCTTTAGCATGAGATGTGATATCCAACTCCTTCCCATTCCAATCCTGAGACTCTTCTGATAGCATAAGATATGATATCTCAATGCTTCTATACCAAACCTGAGATCCTTCTGATAGCATGAGATGTGATATCTCAATACTTCTAATACCAAACCTGAGATCCTACCTCTAACATGAAATGTGATATCCAACTCTTTCCCCTTGCAAACCTGAGAGCCTTCCTATAGCATGAGATGTGATATCCAAGTCCTTCCCATT
This sequence comes from Ambystoma mexicanum, assembly GCF_040938575.1. Lineage (NCBI taxonomy): Eukaryota > Metazoa > Chordata > Amphibia > Caudata > Ambystomatidae > Ambystoma > Ambystoma mexicanum. Next base: position 377,988 of record NW_027182491.1, on the reverse strand, counting down.
CCAATCCTGAGACCCTTCCTATAACATGAGATGTGATACCCAACTCCTTCCCATTCCAACCTGAGACCCTTCCTATAGCATGAGATGGGATATCCAACTCCTTCCAAATCCAATCCCGATACCCTTCCGATAGCATGAGATCTGATATCCCAATGCTTCTACCAAACCTGAGACCCATACTATGGCATGAGATGTGATATCAAACTCCTTCCCATTCTAATCCTGAGACCCTTCCTATAGCTTGAGATGTGATATCCAACTCCTTCCCATTCCAATTCTGAGACCCTTCCTATACCATGAGACTTGAAATCTCAATGCTTCTAATACCAAACCTGAGACCCGTCCTATAACATGAGATGTGATATCCAAATGCTTCCCCTTCCAAACCTTAGACCCTTCCTTTATCATGAGATGTGATAGCCAACTCCTTCCCATTCCAATCTTGAGACCCTTCCGATATCATGAAATGTGATATCTCAATGCTTCTAATATCAAACTTGAGACCCTCCCTATAACATGAGATGGGAATATCCAACTCCTTCCCATTCCAATCCTGAGACCCTTCCGATAGCAGAGATGTGATATCTCAATGCTTATACCAAACCTGAGATCCTTCCTATAACATGAGATGTGATATCCAACTCCTTCCCATTCCAATCCTGAGACCCTTCCTATAGCATGAGATGTGATATCTCAATGCTTCTAATATCAAACTTGAGACCCTCCCTATAGCATGAGATGTGATACCCAAGTCCTTCCCATTCCAATCCTGAGACACTTCCTATAGCATGAGATGTGATATCCAACTGCTTCCCATTCCAATCCTGAGACCATTCCTATAGCATGAGATTTGATATCTCTATGCTTCTAATACCAAACCTGAGATCCTTCCTCTAACATGAAATGTGATATCCAACTCCTTCCCTTTCCAAACCTAAGAGCCTATCTATAGCATGAGATGTGATATCCAAGTCCTTCACATTCCAACCCTTAGACCCTTCCTACAGCATGCAATATGATATCTCAATGATTCTAATAACAAACCTGAGACCCGTCCTATAACATGAGATGGGATATTCAACTCCTTCCCATTCCAATCCTGAGACTCTTCCGATAGCAGAGATGTGATATCTCAATGCTTATACCAAACCTGAGACCCTTCCTATAACATGAGATGTGATATCCAAATCCTTCCCGTTCCAAACCTGAGACCCTTCCTTTAGCATGAGATGTGATATCCAGCTCCTTCCCATTCCAATCCTGAGACACTTCCGATAGCATGAGATGTGATATCTCAATGCTTCTAATATCAAAACTGAGACCCTCCCTATAGCATGATATGTGATATCTAAGTCCTTCCCATTCCAATCCTGAGACCCTCCCTATAGCATGAGATGTGATATCCAACTCCTTCCCATTCCAATCCTGAGACCCTTCCTATAGCATGAGATATGATATCTCAATACTTCTAATACCAAACGTGAGATCCTTCCGATAACATGAGATGTGATATCCAAATCCTTCCCCTTCCAAACCTGAAGCCCTCCCTTTAGCATGAGATGTGATATCCAACTCCTTCCTATTCCAATCCTGAGACTCTTCTGATAGCATGAGATGTGATATCTCAATGCTTCTAATACCAAACCTGAGATCCTTCCGATAGCATGAGATGTGATATCTCAATGCTTCTAATACCAAACCTGAGATCCTTCCTATAACATGAGATGTGATATCCAAATCCTTCCCCTTCCAAACCTGAGACCCTCCCTTTAGCATGAGATGTGATATCCAACTCCTTCCCATTCCATTCCTGAGACCCTTCTGATAGCATGAGATGTGATATCTCAATGCCTCTAATACCAAACCTGAGATCCTACCTCTAACATGAAATGTGATATCCAACTCTTTCCCCTTCCAAACCTGAGAGCCTTCCTATAGCATGAGATGTGATATCCAAGTCCTTCCCATTCCAATCCTGAGACCCTTCCTATAGCTTGAGATGTGATATCCAACTCCTTTCCATTCCAATTCTGAGACCCTTCCTATACTATGAGACTTGATATCTCAATGCTTCTAATACCAAACCTGAGACCCGTAATATAACATGAGATGTGATATCCAAATCCTTCCCCTTCCAAACCTTAGACCCTTCCTTTATCATGAGATGTGATATCCAACTCCTTCCCATTCCAATCCTGAGACCCTTCCGATATCATGAGATGTGATATCTCAAAGCTTCTAATATCAAACTTGAGACCCTCCCTATAGCATGAGATGTGATATCCAAGTCCTTCCCATTCCAATCCTGAGACCCTTCCTATAGCATGAGATGTGATATCTCAATGCTTATACCAAACCTGAGACCCTTCCTATAGCATGAGATGTGATATCCAACTGCTTCCCATTCCAATCCTGAGACCCTTCCTATAGCATGAGATGTGATATCTCTATGCTTCTAATACCAAACCTGAGATCCTTCCTCTAACATGAAATGTGATATCCAACTCCTTCCCTTTCCAAACCTAAGAGCCTATCTATAGCATGAGATGTGATATCCAAGTCCTTCACATTCCAACCCTTAGACCCTTCCTACAGCATGCAATATGATATCTCAATGATTCTAATAACAAACCTGAGACCCGTCCTATAACATGAGATGGGATATCCAACTCCTTCCCATTCCAATCCTGAGACTCTTCCGATAGCAGAGATGTGATATCTCAATGCTTATACCAAACCTGAGACCCTTCCTATAACATGAGATGTGATATCCAAATCCTTCCCGTTCCAAACCTGAGACCCTTCCTTTAGCATGAGATGTGATATCCAGCTCCTTCCCATTCCAATCCTGAGACACTTCCGATAGCATGAGATGTGATATCTCAATGCTTCTAATATCAAAACTGAGACCCTCCCTATAGCATGATATGTGATATCTAAGTCCTTCCCATTCCAATCCTGAGACCCTCCCTATAGCATGAGATGTGATATCCAACTCCTTCCCATTCCAATCCTGAGACCCTTCCTATAGCATGAGATATGATATCTCAATACTTCTAATACCAAACGTGAGATCCTTCCGATAACATGAGATGTGATATCCAAATCCTTCCCCTTCCAAACCTGAGACCCTCCCTTTAGCATGAGATGTGATATCCAACTCCTTCCTATTCCAATCCTGAGACTCTTCTGATAGCATGAGATGTGATATCTCAATGCTTCTAATACCAAACCTGAGATCCTTCCGATAGCATGAGATGTGATATCTCAATGCTTCTAATACCAAACCTGAGATCCTTCCTATAACATGAGATGTGATATCCAAATCCTTCCCCTTCCAAACCTGAGACCCTCCCTTTAGCATGAGATGTGATATCCAACTCCTTCCCATTCCATTCCTGAGACCCTTCTGATAGCATGAGATGTGATATCTCAATGCCTCTAATACCAAACCTGAGATCCTACCTCTAACATGAAATGTGATATCCAACTCTTTTCCCTTCCAAACCTGAGAGCCTTCCTATAGCATGAGATGTGATATCCAAGTCCTTCCCATTCCAATCCTGAGACCCTTCCTATAGCTTGAGATGTGATATCCAACTTCTTCCCATTCCAATTCTGAGACCCTTCCTATACTATGAGACTTGATATCTCAATGCTTCTAATACCAAACCTGAGACCCGTAATATAACATGAGATGTGATATCCAAATCCTTCCCCTTCCAAACCTTAGACCCTTCCTTTATCATGAGATGTGATATCCAACTCCTTCCCATTCCAATCCTGAGACCCTTCCGATATCATGAGATGTGATATCTCAAAGCTTCTAATATCAAACTTGAGACCCTCCCTATAGCATGAGATGTGATATCCAAGTCCTTCCCATTCCAATCCTGAGACCCTTCCTATAGCATGAGATGTGATATCTCAATGCTTCTAATACCAAACCTGAGACCCTTCCCATAACATGAGATGGGAATATCCAACTCCTTCCCATTCCAATCCTGAGACCCTTCCGATAGCAGAGATGTGATATCTCAATGCTTATACCAAACCTGAGATCCTTCCTATAACATGAGATGTGATATCCAACTCCTTCCCATTTCAATCCTGAGACACTTCCTATAGCATGAGATGTGATATCTCAATGCTTCTAATACCAAACCTGAGACTCTTCCTATAACATGAGATGGGATATCCAACTCCTTCCCATTCCAATCCTGAGACCCTTTTGATAGCAGAGATGTGATATCTCAATGTTTATACCAAACCTGAGACCCTTCCTACGGCATGAGATGTCATATTCAACTCCTTCCCATTCCAATCCTGAGACCCTTCCTATAGCATGAGATGTGATATCCAACTCCTTCCCATTCCAATCCTGAGACCCTTCCTATAGCATGAGATGTGATGTCTCAATGCTTCTAATACCAAACCTGAGATCCTTCCTATAACATGAGATGTGATATCCAACTCCTTCCATTCCAATCCTGGACCCTTCCTATAGCATGAGATGTGATATCTCAATGCTTATACCAAACCTGAGACCCTTCCTATAGCATGAGATGTGATATCCAACTCCTTCCCATTCCAATCCTGAGACCCTTCCTATAGCCTGAGATGTGATATCTCAATGCCTCTAATACCAAACCTGAGATCCTTCCTCTAACATGAAATGTGATATCCAACTCCTTCACTTTCCAAACCTGAGAGCCTATCTATAGCATGAGATGTGATATCCAAGTCCTTCCCATTCCAATCCTTAGACCCTTCCTACAGCATGCAATATGATATCTCAATGATTCTAATAAAAAACCTGAGACCCGTCCTATAACATGAGATGGGATATCCAACTCCTTCCCATTCCAATCCTGAGACACTTCCGATAGCAGAGATGTGATATCTCAATGTTTATACCAAACCTGAGACCCTTCCTATAACATGAGATGTGATATCCAACTCCTTCCCGTTCCAAACCTGAGACCCTTCCTTTAGCATGAGATGTGATATCCAGCTCCTTCCCATTCCAATCCTGAGACACTTCCGATAGCATGAGATGTGATATCTCAATGCTTCTAATATCAAAACTGAGACCCTCCCTATAGCATGATATGTGATATCTAAGTCCTTCCCATTCCAATCCTGAGACCCTTCCTATAGCATGAGATGTGATATCTCAATGCTTCTACCAAACCTGAGACCCTTCCTTTAGCATGAGATGTGATATCCAACTCCTTCCCATTCCAATCCTGAGACCCTTCTGATAGCATAAGATATGATATCTCAATGCTTCTATACCAAACCTGAGATCCTTCCGATAGCATGAGATGTGATATCTCAATACTTCTAATACCAAACCTGAGATCCTTCCTATAACATGAGATGTGATATCCAAATCCTTATCTTCCAAACCTGAGACCCTCCCTTTAGCATGAGATGTGATATCCAACTCCTTCCCATTCCAATCCTGAGACTCTTCTGATAGCATAAGATATGATATCTCAATGCTTCTATACCAAACCTGAGATCCTTCTGATAGCATGAGATGTGATATCTCAATACTTCTAATACCAAACCTGAGAGCCTACCTCTAACATGAAATGTGATATCCAACTCTTTCCCCTTGCAAACCTGAGAGCCTTCCTATAGCATGAGATGTGATATCCAAGTCCTTCCCATTCCAATCCTGAGACCCTTCCTATAACATGAGATGTGATACCCAAATCCTTCCCATTCCAACCTGAGACCCTTCCTATAGCATGAGATGGGATATCCAACTCCTTCCAAATCCAATCCCGATACCCTTCCGATAGCATGAGATCTGATATCCCAATGCTTCTACCAAACCTGAGACCCATACTATGGCATGAGATGTGATATCAAACTCCTTCCCATTCTAATCCTGAGACCCTTCCTATAGCTTGAGATGTGATATCCAACTCCTTCCCATTCCAATTCTGAGACCCTTCCTATACCATGAGACTTGATATCTCAATGCTTCTAATACCAAACCTGAGACCCGTCCTATAACATGAGATGTGATATCCAAATGCTTCCCCTTCCAAACCTTAGACCCTTCCTTTATCATGAGATGTGATAGCCAACTCCTTCCCATTCCAATCTTGAGACCCTTCCGATATCATGAAATGTGATATCTCAATGCTTCTAATATCAAACTTGAGACCCTCCCTATAACATGAGATGGGAATATCCAACTCCTTCCCATTCCAATCCTGAGACCCTTCCGATAGCAGAGTTGTGATCTCTCAATGCTTATACCAAACCTGAGATCCTTCCTATAACATGAGATGTGATATCCAACTCCTTCCCATTCCAATCCTGAGACACTTCCTATAGCATGAGATGTGATATCTCACTGCTTATACCAAACCTGAGACCCTTCCTATAGCATGAGATGTGATATCCAACTCCTTCCCATTCCAATCCTGAGACCCTTCCTATAGCATGAGATGTGATATCTCAATGCTTCTAATATCAAACTAGAGACCCTCCCTATAGCATGAGATGTGATACCCAAGTCCTTCCCATTCCAATCCTGAGACACTTCCTATAGCATGAGATGTGATATCCAACTGCTTCCCATTCCAATCCTGAGACCCTTCCTATAGCATGAGATGTGATATCTCTATGCTTCTAATACCAAACCTGAGATCCTTCCTCTAACATGAAATGTGATATCCAACTCCTTCCCTTTCCAAACCTAAGAGCCTATCTATAGCATGAGATGTGATATCCAAGTCCTTCACATTCCAACCCTTAGACCCTTCCTACAGCATGCAATATGATATCTCAATGATTCTAATAACAAACCTGAGACCCGTCCTATAACATGAGATGGGATATTCAACTCCTTCCCATTCCAATCCTGAGACTCTTCCGATAGCAGAGATGTGATATCTCAATGCTTATACCAAACCTGAGACCATTCCTATAACATGAGATGTGATATCCAAATCCTTCCCGTTCCAAACCTGAGACCCTTCCTTTAGCATGAGATGTGATATCCAGCTCCTTCCCATTCCAATCCTGAGACACTTCCGATAGCATGAGATGTGATATCTCAATGCTTCTAATATCAAAACTGAGACCCTCCCTATAGCATGATATGTGGTATCTAAGTCCTTCCCATTCCAATCCTGAGACCCTCCCTATAGCATGAGATGTGATATCCAACTCCTTCCCATTCCAATCCTGAGACCCTTCCTATAGCATGAGATATGATATCTCAATACTTCTAATACCAAACGTGAGATCCTTCCGATAACATGAGATGTGATATCCAAATCCTTCCCCTTCCAAACCTGAGACCCTCCCTTTAGCATGAGATGTGATATCCAACTCCTTCCTATTCCAATCCTGAGACTCTTCTGATAGCATGAGATGTGATATCTCAATGCTTCTAATACCAAACCTGAGATCCTTCCGATAGCATGAGATGTGATATCTCAATGCTTCTAATACCAAACCTGAGATCCTTCCTATAACATGAGATGTGATATCCAAATCCTTCCCCTTCCAAACCTGAGACCCTCCCTTTAGCATGAGATGTGATATCCAACTCCTTCACATTCCATTCCTGAGACCCTTCTGATAGCATGAGATGTGATTTCTCAATGCCTCTAATACCAAACCTGAGATCCTACCTCTAACATGAAATGTGATATCCAACTCTTTCCCCTTCCAAACCTGAGAGCCTTCCTATAGCATGAGATGTGATATCCAAGTCCTTCCCATTCCAATCCTGAGACCCTTCCTATAGCTTGAGATGTGATATCCAACTCCTTCCCATTCCAATCCTGAGACCCTTCCTATAGCCTGAGATGTGATATCTCAATGCCTCTAATACCAAACCTGAGATCCTTCCTCTAACATGAAATGTGATATCCAACTCCTTCACTTTCCAAACCTGAGAGCCTATCTATAGCATGAGATGTGATATCCAAGTCCTTCCCATTCCAATCCTTAGACCCTTCCTACAGCATGCAATATGATATCTCAATGATTCTAATAAAAAACCTGAGACCCGTCCTATAACATGAGATGGGATATCCAACTCCTTCCCATTCCAATCCTGAGACACTTCCGATAGCAGAGATGTGATATCTCAATGTTTATACCAAACCTGAGACCCTTCCTATAACATGAGATGTGATATCCAACTCCTTCCCGTTCCAAACCTGAGACCCTTCCTTTAGCATGAGATGTGATATCCAGCTCCTTCCCATTCCAATCCTGAGACACTTCCGATAGCATGAGATGTGATATCTCAATGCTTCTAATATCAAAACTGAGACCCTCCCTATAGCATGATATGTGATATCTAAGTCCTTCCCATTCCAATCCTGAGACCCTTCCTATAGCATGAGATGTGATATCTCAATGCTTCTACCAAACCTGAGACCCTTCCTTTAGCATGAGATGTGATATCCAACTCCTTCCCATTCCAATCCTGAGACCCTTCTGATAGCATAAGATATGATATCTCAATGCTTCTATACCAAACCTGAGATCCTTCCGATAGCATGAGATGTGATATCTCAATACTTCTAATACCAAACCTGAGATCCTTCCTATAACATGAGATGTGATATCCAAATCCTTATCTTCCAAACCTGAGACCCTCCCTTTAGCATGAGATGTGATATCCAACTCCTTCCCATTCCAATCCTGAGACTCTTCTGATAGCATAAGATATGATATCTCAATGCTTCTATACCAAACCTGAGATCCTTCTGATAGCATGAGATGTGATATCTCAATACTTCTAATACCAAACCTGAGATCCTACCTCTAACATGAAATGTGATATCCAACTCTTTCCCCTTGCAAACCTGAGAGCCTTCCTATAGCATGAGATGTGATATCCAAGTCCTTCCCATTCCAATCCTGAGACCCTTCCTATAACATGAGATGTGATACCCAAATCCTTCCCATTCCAACCTGAGACCCTTCCTATAGCATGAGATGGGATATCCAACTCCTTCCAAATCCAATCCCGATACCCTTCCGATAGCATGAGATCTGATATCCCAATGCTTCTACCAAACCTGAGACCCATACTATGGCATGAGATGTGATATCAAACTCCTTCCCATTCTAATCCTGAGACCCTTCCTATAGCTTGAGATGTGATATCCAACTCCTTCCCATTCCAATCCTGAGACCCTTCCGATATCATGAGATGTGATATCTCAAAGCTTCTAATATCAAACTTGAGACCCTCCCTATAGCATGAGATGTGATATCCAAGTCCTTCCCATTCCAATCCTGAGACCCTTCCTATAGCATGAGATGTGATATCTCAATGCTTCTAATACCAAACCTGAGACCCTTTCTATAACATGAGATGGGAATATCCAACTCCTTCCCATTCCAATCCTGAGACCCTTCCGATAGCAGAGATGTGATATCTCAATGCTTATACCAAACCTGAGATCCTTCCTATAACATGAGATGTGATATCCAACTCCTTCCCATTCCAATCCTGAGACACTTCCTATAGCATGAGATGTGATATCTCACTGCTTATACCAAACCTGAGACCCTTCCCATAGCATGAGATGTGATATCCAACTCCTTCCCATTCCAATCCTCAGACCCTTCCTATAGCATGAGATGTGATATCTCAATGCTTCTAATATCAAACTTGAGACCCTACCTATAGCATGAGATGTGATATCCAAGTCCTTCCCATTCCAATCCTGAGACACTTCCTATAGCATGAGATGTGATATCTCAATGCTTCTAATACCAAACCTGAGACTCTTCCTATAACATGAGATGGGATATCCAACTCCTTCCCATTCCAATCCTGAGACCCTTTTGATAGCAGAGATGTGATATCTCAATGTTTATACCAAACCTGAGACCCTTCCTAAGGCATGAGATGTCATATTCAACTCCTTCCCATTCCAATCCTGAGACCCTTCCTATAGCATGAGATGTGATATCCAACTCCTTCCCATTCCAATCCTGAGACCCTTCCTATAGCATGAGATGTGATGTCTCAATGCTTCTAATACCAAACCTGAGATCCTTCCTATAACATGAGATGTGATATCCAACTCCTTCCATTCCAATCCTGGACCCTTCCTATAGCATGAGATGTGATATCTCAATGCTTATACCAAACCTGAGACCCTTCCTATAGCATGAGATGTGATATCCAACTCCTTCCCATTCCAATCCTGAGACCCTTCCTATAGCCTGAGATGTGATATCTCAATGCCTCTAATACCAAACCTGAGATCCTTCCTCTAACATGAAATGTGATATCCAACTCCTTCACTTTCCAAACCTGAGAGCCTATCTATAGCATGAGATGTGATATCCAAGTCCTTCCCATTCCAATCCTTAGACCCTTCCTACAGCATGCAATATGATATCTCAATGATTCTAATAAAAAACCTGAGACCCGTCCTATAACATGAGATGGGATATCCAACTCCTTCCCATTCCAATCCTGAGACACTTCCGATAGCAGAGATGTGATATCTCAATGTTTATACCAAACCTGAGACCCTTCCTATAACATGAGATGTGATATCCAACTCCTTCCCGTTCCAAACCTGAGACCCTTCCTTTAGCATGAGATGTGATATCCAGCTCCTTCCCATTCCAATCCTGAGACACTTCCGATAGCATGAGATGTGATATCTCAATGCTTCTAATATCAAAACTGAGACCCTCCCTATAGCATGATATGTGATATCTAAGTCCTTCCCATTCCAATCCTGAGACCCTTCCTATAGCATGAGATGTGATATCTCAATGCTTCTACCAAACCTGAGACCCTTCCTTTAGCATGAGATGTGATATCCAACTCCTTCCCATTCCAATCCTGAGACCCTTCCTATAGCATGAGAGGTGATATCTCAATACTTCTAATACCAAACCTGAGATCCTTCCGATAACATGAGATGTGATATCTCAATACTTCTAATACCAAACCTGAGATCCGTCCTATAACATGAGATGTGATATCCAAATCCTTCCCCTTCCAAACCTGAGACCCGCCCTTTAGCATGAGATGTGATATCCAACTCCTTCCCATTCCAATCCTGAGACCCTTCTGATAGCATAAGATATGATATCTCAATGCTTCTATACGAAACCTGAAATCCTTCCGATAGCATGAGATGTGATATCTCAATACTTCTAATACCAAACCTGAGATCCTTCCTATAACATGAGATGTGATATCCAAATCCTTATCTTCCAAACCTGAGACCCTCCCTTTAGCATGAGATGTGATATCCAACTCCTTCCCATTCCAATCCTGAGACTCTTCTGATAGCATAAGATATGATATCTCAATGCTTCTATACCAAACCTGAGATCCTTCTGATAGCATGAGATGTGATATCTCAATACTTCTAATACCAAACCTGAGATCCTACCTCTAACATGAAATGTGATATCCAACTCTTTCCCCTTGCAAACCTGAGAGCCTTCCTATAGCATGAGATGTGATATCCAAGTCCTTCCCATTCCAATCCTGAGACCCTTCCTATAACATGAGATGTGATACCCAACTCCTTCCCATTCCAACCTGAGACCCTTCCTATAGCATGAGATGGGATATCCAACTCCTTCCAAATCCAATCCCGATACCCTTCCGATAGCATGAGATCTGATATCCCAATGCTTCTACCAAACCTGAGACCCATACTATGGCATGAGATGTGATATCAAACTCCTTCCCATTCTAATCCTGAGACCCTTCCTATAGCTTGAGATGTGATATCCAACTCCTTCCCATTCCAATTCTGAGACCCTTCCTATACCATGAGACTTGAAATCTCAATGCTTCTAATACCAAACCTGAGACCCGTCCTATAACATGAGATGTGATATCCAAATGCTTCCCCTTCCAAACCTTAGACCCTTCCTTTATCATGAGATGTGATAGCCAACTCCTTCCCATTCCAATCTTGAGACCCTTCCGATATCATGAAATGTGATATCTCAATGCTTCTAATATCAAACTTGAGACCCTCCCTATAACATGAGATGGGAATATCCAACTCCTTCCCATTCCAATCCTGAGACCCTTCCGATAGCAGAGATGTGATATCTCAATGCTTATACCAAACCTGAGATCCTTCCTATAACATGAGATGTGATATCCAACTCCTTCCCATTCCAATCCTGAGACCCTTCCTATAGCATGAGATGTGATATCTCAATGCTTCTAATATCAAACTTGAGACCCTCCCTATAGCATGAGATGTGATACCCAAGTCCTTCCCATTCCAATCCTGAGACACTTCCTATAGCATGAGATGTGATATCCAACTGCTTCCCATTCCAATCCTGAGACCATTCCTATAGCATGAGATGTGATATCTCTATGCTTCTAATACCAAACCTGAGATCCTTCCTCTAACATGAAATGTGATATCCAACTCCTTCCCTTTCCAAACCTAAGAGCCTATCTATAGCATGAGATGTGATATCCAAGTCCTTCACATTCCAACCCTTAGACCCTTCCTACAGCATGCAATATGATATCTCAATGATTCTAATAACAAACCTGAGACCCGTCCTATAACATGAGATGGGATATTCAACTCCTTCCCATTCCAATCCTGAGACTCTTCCGATAGCAGAGATGTGATATCTCAATGCTTATACCAAACCTGAGACCCTTCCTATAACATGAGATGTGATATCCAAATCCTTCCCGTTCCAAACCTGAGACCCTTCCTTTAGCATGAGATGTGATATCCAGCTCCTTCCCATTCCAATCCTGAGACACTTCCGATAGCATGAGATGTGATATCTCAATGCTTCTAATATCAAAACTGAGACCCTCCCTATAGCATGATATGTGATATCTAAGTCCTTCCCATTCCAATCCTGAGACCCTCCCTATAGCATGAGATGTGATATCCAACTCCTTCCCATTCCAATCCTGAGACCCTTCCTATAGCATGAGATATGATATCTCAATACTTCTAATACCAAACGTGAGATCCTTCCGATAACATGAGATGTGATATCCAAATCCTTCCCCTTCCAAACCTGAAGCCCTCCCTTTAGCATGAGATGTGATATCCAACTCCTTCCTATTCCAATCCTGAGACTCTTCTGATAGCATGAGATGTGATATCTCAATGCTTCTAATACCAAACCTGAGATCCTTCCGATAGCATGAGATGTGATATCTCAATGCTTCTAATACCAAACCTGAGATCCTTCCTATAACATGAGATGTGATATCCAAATCCTTCCCCTTCCAAACCTGAGACCCTCCCTTTAGCATGAGATGTGATATCCAACTCCTTCCCATTCCATTCCTGAGACCCTTCTGATAGCATGAGATGTGATATCTCAATGCCTCTAATACCAAACCTGAGATCCTACCTCTAACATGAAATGTGATATCCAACTCTTTCCCCTTCCAAACCTGAGAGCCTTCCTATAGCATGAGATGTGATATCCAAGTCCTTCCCATTCCAATCCTGAGACCCTTCCTATAGCTTGAGATGTGATATCCAACTCCTTTCCATTCCAATTCTGAGACCCTTCCTATACTATGAGACTTGATATCTCAATGCTTCTAATACCAAACCTGAGACCCGTAATATAACATGAGATGTGATATCCAAATCCTTCCCCTTCCAAACCTTAGACCCTTCCTTTATCATGAGATGTGATATCCAACTCCTTCCCATTCCAATCCTGAGACCCTTCCGATATCATGAGATGTGATATCTCAAAGCTTCTAATATCAAACTTGAGACCCTCCCTATAGCATGAGATGTGATATCCAAGTCCTTCCCATTCCAATCCTGAGACCCTTCCTATAGCATGAGATGTGATATCTCAATGCTTATACCAAACCTGAGACCCTTCCTATAGCATGAGATGTGATATCCAACTGCTTCCCATTCCAATCCTGAGACCCTTCCTATAGCATGAGATGTGATATCTCTATGCTTCTAATACCAAACCTGAGATCCTTCCTCTAACATGAAATGTGATATCCAACTCCTTCCCTTTCCAAACCTAAGAGCCTATCTATAGCATGAGATGTGATATCCAAGTCCTTCACATTCCAACCCTTAGACCCTTCCTACAGCATGCAATATGATATCTCAATGATTCTAATAACAAACCTGAGACCCGTCCTATAACATGAGATGGGATATCCAACTCCTTCCCATTCCAATCCTGAGACTCTTCCGATAGCAGAGATGTGATATCTCAATGCTTATACCAAACCTGAGACCCTTCCTATAACATGAGATGTGATATCCAAATCCTTCCCGTTCCAAACCTGAGACCCTTCCTTTAGCATGAGATGTGATATCCAGCTCCTTCCCATTCCAATCCTGAGACACTTCCGATAGCATGAGATGTGATATCTCAATGCTTCTAATATCAAAACTGAGACCCTCCCTATAGCATGATATGTGATATCTAAGTCCTTCCCATTCCAATCCTGAGACCCTCCCTATAGCATGAGATGTGATATCCAACTCCTTCCCATTCCAATCCTGAGACCCTTCCTATAGCATGAGATATGATATCTCAATACTTCTAATACCAAACGTGAGATCCTTCCGATAACATGAGATGTGATATCCAAATCCTTCCCCTTCCAAACCTGAGACCCTCCCTTTAGCATGAGATGTGATATCCAACTCCTTCCTATTCCAATCCTGAGACTCTTCTGATAGCATGAGATGTGATATCTCAATGCTTCTAATACCAAACCTGAGATCCTTCCGATAGCATGAGATGTGATATCTCAATGCTTCTAATACCAAACCTGAGATCCTTCCTATAACATGAGATGTGATATCCAAATCCTTCCCCTTCCAAACCTGAGACCCTCCCTTTAGCATGAGATGTGATATCCAACTCCTTCCCATTCCATTCCTGAGACCCTTCTGATAGCATGAGATGTGATATCTCAATGCCTCTAATACCAAACCTGAGATCCTACCTCTAACATGAAATGTGATATCCAACTCTTTTCCCTTCCAAACCTGAGAGCCTTCCTATAGCATGAGATGTGATATCCAAGTCCTTCCCATTCCAATCCTGAGACCCTTCCTATAGCTTGAGATGTGATATCCAACTTCTTCCCATTCCAATTCTGAGACCCTTCCTATACTATGAGACTTGATATCTCAATGCTTCTAATACCAAACCTGAGACCCGTAATATAACATGAGATGTGATATCCAAATCCTTCCCCTTCCAAACCTTAGACCCTTCCTTTATCATGAGATGTGATATCCAACTCCTTCCCATTCCAATCCTGAGACCCTTCCGATATCATGAGATGTGATATCTCAAAGCTTCTAATATCAAACTTGAGACCCTCCCTATAGCATGAGATGTGATATCCAAGTCCTTCCCATTCCAATCCTGAGACCCTTCCTATAGCATGAGATGTGATATCTCAATGCTTCTAATACCAAACCTGAGACCCTTCCCATAACATGAGATGGGAATATCCAACTCCTTCCCATTCCAATCCTGAGACCCTTCCGATAGCAGAGATGTGATATCTCAATGCTTATACCAAACCTGAGATCCTTCCTATAACATGAGATGTGATATCCAACTCCTTCCCATTTCAATCCTGAGACACTTCCTATAGCATGAGATGTGATATCTCAATGCTTCTAATACCAAACCTGAGACTCTTCCTATAACATGAGATGGGATATCCAACTCCTTCCCATTCCAATCCTGAGACCCTTTTGATAGCAGAGATGTGATATCTCAATGTTTATACCAAACCTGAGACCCTTCCTACGGCATGAGATGTCATATTCAACTCCTTCCCATTCCAATCCTGAGACCCTTCCTATAGCATGAGATGTGATATCCAACTCCTTCCCATTCCAATCCTGAGACCCTTCCTATAGCATGAGATGTGATGTCTCAATGCTTCTAATACCAAACCTGAGATCCTTCCTATAACATGAGATGTGATATCCAACTCCTTCCATTCCAATCCTGGACCCTTCCTATAGCATGAGATGTGATATCTCAATGCTTATACCAAACCTGAGACCCTTCCTATAGCATGAGATGTGATATCCAACTCCTTCCCATTCCAATCCTGAGACCCTTCCTATAGCCTGAGATGTGATATCTCAATGCCTCTAATACCAAACCTGAGATCCTTCCTCTAACATGAAATGTGATATCCAACTCCTTCACTTTCCAAACCTGAGAGCCTATCTATAGCATGAGATGTGATATCCAAGTCCTTCCCATTCCAATCCTTAGACCCTTCCTACAGCATGCAATATGATATCTCAATGATTCTAATAAAAAACCTGAGACCCGTCCTATAACATGAGATGGGATATCCAACTCCTTCCCATTCCAATCCTGAGACACTTCCGATAGCAGAGATGTGATATCTCAATGTTTATACCAAACCTGAGACCCTTCCTATAACATGAGATGTGATATCCAACTCCTTCCCGTTCCAAACCTGAGACCCTTCCTTTAGCATGAGATGTGATATCCAGCTCCTTCCCATTCCAATCCTGAGACACTTCCGATAGCATGAGATGTGATATCTCAATGCTTCTAATATCAAAACTGAGACCCTCCCTATAGCATGATATGTGATATCTAAGTCCTTCCCATTCCAATCCTGAGACCCTTCCTATAGCATGAGATGTGATATCTCAATGCTTCTACCAAACCTGAGACCCTTCCTTTAGCATGAGATGTGATATCCAACTCCTTCCCATTCCAATCCTGAGACCCTTCTGATAGCATAAGATATGATATCTCAATGCTTCTATACCAAACCTGAGATCCTTCCGATAGCATGAGATGTGATATCTCAATACTTCTAATACCAAACCTGAGATCCTTCCTATAACATGAGATGTGATATCCAAATCCTTATCTTCCAAACCTGAGACCCTCCCTTTAGCATGAGATGTGATATCCAACTCCTTCCCATTCCAATCCTGAGACTCTTCTGATAGCATAAGATATGATATCTCAATGCTTCTATACCAAACCTGAGATCCTTCTGATAGCATGAGATGTGATATCTCAATACTTCTAATACCAAACCTGAGAGCCTACCTCTAACATGAAATGTGATATCCAACTCTTTCCCCTTGCAAACCTGAGAGCCTTCCTATAGCATGAGATGTGATATCCAAGTCCTTCCCATTCCAATCCTGAGACCCTTCCTATAACATGAGATGTGATACCCAAATCCTTCCCATTCCAACCTGAGACCCTTCCTATAGCATGAGATGGGATATCCAACTCCTTCCAAATCCAATCCCGATACCCTTCCGATAGCATGAGATCTGATATCCCAATGCTTCTACCAAACCTGAGACCCATACTATGGCATGAGATGTGATATCAAACTCCTTCCCATTCTAATCCTGAGACCCTTCCTATAGCTTGAGATGTGATATCCAACTCCTTCCCATTCCAATTCTGAGACCCTTCCTATACCATGAGACTTGATATCTCAATGCTTCTAATACCAAACCTGAGACCCGTCCTATAACATGAGATGTGATATCCAAATGCTTCCCCTTCCAAACCTTAGACCCTTCCTTTATCATGAGATGTGATAGCCAACTCCTTCCCATTCCAATCTTGAGACCCTTCCGATATCATGAAATGTGATATCTCAATGCTTCTAATATCAAACTTGAGACCCTCCCTATAACATGAGATGGGAATATCCAACTCCTTCCCATTCCAATCCTGAGACCCTTCCGATAGCAGAGTTGTGATCTCTCAATGCTTATACCAAACCTGAGATCCTTCCTATAACATGAGATGTGATATCCAACTCCTTCCCATTCCAATCCTGAGACACTTCCTATAGCATGAGATGTGATATCTCACTGCTTATACCAAACCTGAGACCCTTCCTATAGCATGAGATGTGATATCCAACTCCTTCCCATTCCAATCCTGAGACCCTTCCTATAGCATGAGATGTGATATCTCAATGCTTCTAATATCAAACTAGAGACCCTCCCTATAGCATGAGATGTGATACCCAAGTCCTTCCCATTCCAATCCTGAGACACTTCCTATAGCATGAGATGTGATATCCAACTGCTTCCCATTCCAATCCTGAGACCCTTCCTATAGCATGAGATGTGATATCTCTATGCTTCTAATACCAAACCTGAGATCCTTCCTCTAACATGAAATGTGATATCCAACTCCTTCCCTTTCCAAACCTAAGAGCCTATCTATAGCATGAGATGTGATATCCAAGTCCTTCACATTCCAACCCTTAGACCCTTCCTACAGCATGCAATATGATATCTCAATGATTCTAATAACAAACCTGAGACCCGTCCTATAACATGAGATGGGATATTCAACTCCTTCCCATTCCAATCCTGAGACTCTTCCGATAGCAGAGATGTGATATCTCAATGCTTATACCAAACCTGAGACCATTCCTATAACATGAGATGTGATATCCAAATCCTTCCCGTTCCAAACCTGAGACCCTTCCTTTAGCATGAGATGTGATATCCAGCTCCTTCCCATTCCAATCCTGAGACACTTCCGATAGCATGAGATGTGATATCTCAATGCTTCTAATATCAAAACTGAGACCCTCCCTATAGCATGATATGTGGTATCTAAGTCCTTCCCATTCCAATCCTGAGACCCTCCCTATAGCATGAGATGTGATATCCAACTCCTTCCCATTCCAATCCTGAGACCCTTCCTATAGCATGAGATATGATATCTCAATACTTCTAATACCAAACGTGAGATCCTTCCGATAACATGAGATGTGATATCCAAATCCTTCCCCTTCCAAACCTGAGACCCTCCCTTTAGCATGAGATGTGATATCCAACTCCTTCCTATTCCAATCCTGAGACTCTTCTGATAGCATGAGATGTGATATCTCAATGCTTCTAATACCAAACCTGAGATCCTTCCGATAGCATGAGATGTGATATCTCAATGCTTCTAATACCAAACCTGAGATCCTTCCTATAACATGAGATGTGATATCCAAATCCTTCCCCTTCCAAACCTGAGACCCTCCCTTTAGCATGAGATGTGATATCCAACTCCTTCACATTCCATTCCTGAGACCCTTCTGATAGCATGAGATGTGATTTCTCAATGCCTCTAATACCAAACCTGAGATCCTACCTCTAACATGAAATGTGATATCCAACTCTTTCCCCTTCCAAACCTGAGAGCCTTCCTATAGCATGAGATGTGATATCCAAGTCCTTCCCATTCCAATCCTGAGACCCTTCCTATAGCTTGAGATGTGATATCCAACTCCTTCCCATTCCAATCCTGAGACCCTTCCTATAGCCTGAGATGTGATATCTCAATGCCTCTAATACCAAACCTGAGATCCTTCCTCTAACATGAAATGTGATATCCAACTCCTTCACTTTCCAAACCTGAGAGCCTATCTATAGCATGAGATGTGATATCCAAGTCCTTCCCATTCCAATCCTTAGACCCTTCCTACAGCATGCAATATGATATCTCAATGATTCTAATAAAAAACCTGAGACCCGTCCTATAACATGAGATGGGATATCCAACTCCTTCCCATTCCAATCCTGAGACACTTCCGATAGCAGAGATGTGATATCTCAATGTTTATACCAAACCTGAGACCCTTCCTATAACATGAGATGTGATATCCAACTCCTTCCCGTTCCAAACCTGAGACCCTTCCTTTAGCATGAGATGTGATATCCAGCTCCTTCCCATTCCAATCCTGAGACACTTCCGATAGCATGAGATGTGATATCTCAATGCTTCTAATATCAAAACTGAGACCCTCCCTATAGCATGATATGTGATATCTAAGTCCTTCCCATTCCAATCCTGAGACCCTTCCTATAGCATGAGATGTGATATCTCAATGCTTCTACCAAACCTGAGACCCTTCCTTTAGCATGAGATGTGATATCCAACTCCTTCCCATTCCAATCCTGAGACCCTTCTGATAGCATAAGATATGATATCTCAATGCTTCTATACCAAACCTGAGATCCTTCCGATAGCATGAGATGTGATATCTCAATACTTCTAATACCAAACCTGAGATCCTTCCTATAACATGAGATGTGATATCCAAATCCTTATCTTCCAAACCTGAGACCCTCCCTTTAGCATGAGATGTGATATCCAACTCCTTCCCATTCCAATCCTGAGACTCTTCTGATAGCATAAGATATGATATCTCAATGCTTCTATACCAAACCTGAGATCCTTCTGATAGCATGAGATGTGATATCTCAATACTTCTAATACCAAACCTGAGATCCTACCTCTAACATGAAATGTGATATCCAACTCTTTCCCCTTGCAAACCTGAGAGCCTTCCTATAGCATGAGATGTGATATCCAAGTCCTTCCCATTCCAATCCTGAGACCCTTCCTATAACATGAGATGTGATACCCAAATCCTTCCCATTCCAACCTGAGACCCTTCCTATAGCATGAGATGGGATATCCAACTCCTTCCAAATCCAATCCCGATACCCTTCCGATAGCATGAGATCTGATATCCCAATGCTTCTACCAAACCTGAGACCCATACTATGGCATGAGATGTGATATCAAACTCCTTCCCATTCTAATCCTGAGACCCTTCCTATAGCTTGAGATGTGATATCCAACTCCTTCCCATTCCAATTCTGAGACCCTTCCTATACCATGAGACTTGATATCTCAATGCTTCTAATACCAAACCTGAGACCCGTCCTATAACATGAGATGTGATATCCAAATGCTTCCCCTTCCAAACCTTAGACCCTTCCTTTATCATGAGATGTGATAGCCAACTCCTTCCCATTCCAATCTTGAGACCCTTCCGATATCATGAAATGTGATATCTCAATGCTTCTAATATCAAACTTGAGACCCTCCCTATAACATGAGATGGGAATATCCAACTCCTTCCCATTCCAATCCTGAGACCCTTCCGATAGCAGAGTTGTGATCTCTCAATGCTTATACCAAACCTGAGATCCTTCCTATAACATGAGATGTGATATCCAACTCCTTCCCATTCCAATCCTGAGACACTTCCTATAGCATGAGATGTGATATCTCACTGCTTATACCAAACCTGAGACCCTTCCTATAGCATGAGATGTGATATCCAACTCCTTCCCATTCCAATCCTGAGACCCTTCCTATAGCATGAGATGTGATATCTCAATGCTTCTAATATCAAACTAGAGACCCCCCCTATAGCATGAGATGTGATACCCAAGTCCTTCCCATTCCAATCCTGAGACACTTCCTATAGCATGAGATGTGATATCCAACTGCTTCCCATTCCAATCCTGAGACCCTTCCTATAGCATGAGATGTGATATCTCTATGCTTCTAATACCAAACCTGAGATCCTTCCTCTAACATGAAATGTGATATCCAACTCCTTCCGTTTCCAAACCTAAGAGCCTATCTATAGCATGAGATGTGATATCCAAGTCCTTCACATTCCAACCCTTAGACCCTTCCTACAGCATGCAATATGATATCTCAATGATTCTAATAACAAACCTGAGACCCGTCCTATAACATGAGATGGGATATTCAACTCCTTCCCATTCCAATCCTGAGACTCTTCCGATAGCAGAGATGTGATATCTCAATGCTTATACCAAACCTGAGACCATTCCTATAACATGAGATGTGATATCCAAATCCTTCCCGTTCCAAACCTGAGACCCTTCCTTTAGCATGAGATGTGATATCCAGCTCCTTCCCATTCCAATCCTGAGACACTTCCGATAGCATGAGATGTGATATCTCAATGCTTCTAATATCAAAACTGAGACCCTCCCTATAGCATGATATGTGGTATCTAAGTCCTTCCCATTCCAATCCTGAGACCCTCCCTATAGCATGAGATGTGATATCCAACTCCTTCCCATTCCAATCCTGAGACCCTTCCTATAGCATGAGATATGATATCTCAATACTTCTAATACCAAACGTGAGATCCTTCCGATAACATGAGATGTGATATCCAAATCCTTCCCCTTCCAAACCTGAGACCCTCCCTTTAGCATGAGATGTGATATCCAACTCCTTCCTATTCCAATCCTGAGACTCTTCTGATAGCATGAGATGTGATATCTCAATGCTTCTAATACCAAACCTGAGATCCTTCCGATAGCATGATATGTGATATCTCAATGCTTCTAATACCAAACCTGAGATCCTTCCTATAACATGAGATGTGATATCCAAATCCTTCCCCTTCCAAACCTGAGACCCTCCCTTTAGCATGAGATGTGATATCCAACTCCTTCACATTCCATTCCTGAGACCCTTCTGATAGCATGAGATGTGATTTCTCAATGCCTCTAATACCAAACCTGAGATCCTACCTCTAACATGAAATGTGATATCCAACTCTTTCCCCTTCCAAACCTGAGAGCCTTCCTATAGCATGAGATGTGATATCCAAGTCCTTCCCATTCCAATCCTGAGACCCTTCCTATAGCTTGAGATGTGATATCCAACTCCTTTCCATTCCAATTCTGAGACCCTTCCTATACTAAGAGACTTGATATCTCAATGCTTCTAATACCAAACCTGAGACCCGTAATATAACATGAGATGTGATATCCAAATCCTTCCCCTTCCAAACCTTAGACCCTTCCTTTATCATGAGATGTGATATCCAACTCCTTCCCATTCCAATCCTGAGACCCTTCCGATATCATGAGATGTGATATCTCAAAGCTTCTAATATCAAACTTGAGACCCTCCCTATAGCATGAGATGTGATATCCAAGTCCTTCCCATTCCAATCCTGAGACCCTTCCTATAGCATGAGATGTGATATCTCAATGCTTATACCAAACCTGAGACCCTTCCTATAGCATGAGATGTGATATCCAACTGCTTCCCATTCCAATCCTGAGACCCTTCCTATAGCATGAGATGTGATATCTCTATGCTTCTAATACCAAACCTGAGATCCTTCCTCTAACATGAAATGTGATATCCAACTCCTTCCCTTTCCAAACCTAAGAGCCTATCTATAGCATGAGATGTGATATCCAAGTCCTTCACATTCCAACCCTTAGACCCTTCCTACAGCATGCAATATGATATCTCAATGATTCTAATAACAAACCTGAGACCCGTCCTATAACATGAGATGGGATATCCAACTCCTTCCCATTCCAATCCTGAGACTCTTCCGATAGCAGAGATGTGATATCTCAATGCTTATACCAAACCTGAGACCCTTCCTATAACATGAGATGTGATATCCAAATCCTTCCCGTTCCAAACCAGAGACCCTTCCTTTAGCATGAGATGTGATATCCAGCTCCTTCCCATTCCAATCCTGAGACACTTCCGATAGCATGAGATGTGATATCTCAATGCTTCTAATATCAAAACTGAGACCCTCCCTATAGCATGATATGTGATATCTAAGTCCTTCCCATTCCAATCCTGAGACCCTCCCTATAGCATGAGATGTGATATCCAACTCCTTCCCATTCCAATCCTGAGACCCTTCCTATAGCATGAGATATGATATCTCAATACTTCTAATACCAAACGTGAGATCCTTCCGATAACATGAGATGTGATATCCAAATCCTTCCCCTTCCAAACCTAAGACCCTCCCTTTAGCATGAGATGTGATATCCAACTCCTTCCTATTCCAATCCTGAGACTCTTCTGATAGCATGAGATGTGATATCTCAATGCTTCTAATACCAAACCTGAGATCCTTCCGATAGCATGAGATGTGATATCTCAATGCTTCTAATACCAAACCTGAGATCCTTCCTATAACATGAGATGTGATATCCAAATCCTTCCCCTTCCAAACCTGAGACCCTCCCTTTAGCATGAGATGTGATATCCAACTCCTTCCCATTCCATTCCTGAGACCCTTCTGATAGCATGAGATGTGATATCTCAATGCCTCTAATACCAAACCTGAGATCCTACCTCTAACATGAAATGTGATATCCAACTCTTTCCCCTTCCAAACCTGAGAGCCTTCCTATAGCATGAGATGTGATATCCAAGTCCTTCCCATTCCAATCCTGAGACCCTTCCTATAGCTTGAGATGTGATATCCAACTCCTTCCCATTCCAATTCTGAGACCCTTCCTATACTATGAGACTTGATATCTCAATGCTTCTAATACCAAACCTGAGACCCGTAATATAACATGAGATGTGATATCCAAATCCTTCCCCTTCCAAACCTTAGACCCTTCCTTTATCATGAGATGTGATATCCAACTCCTTCCCATTCCAATCCTGAGACCCTTCCGATATCATGAGATGTGATATCTCAAAGCTTCTAATATCAAACTTGAGACCCTCCCTATAGCATGAGATGTGATATCCAAGTCCTTCCCATTCCAATCCTGAGACCCTTCCTATAGCATGAGATGTGATATCTCAATGCTTCTAATACCAAACCTGAGACCCTTCCTATAACATGAGATGGGAATATCCAACTCCTTCCCATTCCAATCCTGAGACCCTTCCGATAGCAGAGATGTGATATCTCAATGCTTATACCAAACCTGAGATCCTTCCTATAACATGAGATGTGATATCCAACTCCTTCCCATTCCAATCCTGAGACACTTCCTATAGCATGAGATGTGATATCTCACTGCTTATACCAAACCTGAGACCCTTCCCATAGCATGAGATGTGATATCCAACTCCTTCCCATTCCAATCCTGAGACCCTTCCGATAGCAGAGATGTGATATCTCAATGCTTCTAATACCAAACCTGAGACTCTTCCTATAACATGAGATGGGATATCCAACTCCTTCCCATTCCAATCTTGAGACCCTTTTGATAGCAGAGATGTGATATCTCAATGTTTATACCAAACCTGAGACCCTTCCTACGGCATGAGATGTCATATTCAACTCCTTCCCATTCCAATCCTGAGACCCTTCCTATAGCATGAGATGTGATATCCAACTCCTTCCCATTCCAATCCTGAGACCCTTCCTATAGCATGAGATGTGATGTCTCAATGCTTCTAATACCAAACCTGAGATCCTTCCTATAACATGAGATGTGATATCCAACTCCTTCCATTCCAATCCTGGACCCTTCCTATAGCATGAGATGTGATATCTCAATGCTTATACCAAACCTGAGACCCTTCCTATAGCATGAGATGTGATATCCAACTCCTTCCCATTCCAATTCTGAGACCCTTCCTATACTATGAGACTTGATATCTCAATGCTTCTAATACCAAACCTGAGACCCGTAATATAACATGAGATGTGATATCCAAATCCTTCCCCTTCCAAACCTTAGACCCTTCCTTTATCATGAGATGTGATATCCAACTCCTTCCCATTCCAATCCTGAGACCCTTCCGATATCATGAGATGTGATATCTCAAAGCTTCTAATATCAAACTTGAGACCCTCCCTATAGCATGAGATGTGATATCCAAGTCCTTCCCATTCCAATCCTGAGACCCTTCCTATAGCATGAGATGTGATATCTCAATGCTTCTAATACCAAACCTGAGATCCTTCCTATAACATGAGATGTGATATCCAAATCCTTCCCCTTCCAAACCTGAGACCCTCCCTTTAGCATGAGATGTGATATCCAACTCCTTCCCATTCCATTCCTGAGACCCTTCTGATAGCATGAGATGTGATATCTCAATGCCTCTAATACCAAACCTGAGATCCTACCTCTAACATGAAATGTGATATCCAACTCTTTCCCCTTCCAAACCTGAGAGCCTTCCTATAGCATGAGATGTGATATCCAAGTCCTTCCCATTCCAATCCTGAGACCCTTCCTATAGCTTGAGATGTGATATCCAACTCCTTCCCATTCCAATTCTGAGACCCTTCCTATACTATGAGACTTGATATCTCAATGCTTCTAATACCAAACCTGAGACCCGTAATATAACATGAGATGTGATATCCAAATCCTTCCCCTTCCAAACCTTAGACCCTTCCTTTATCATGAGATGTGATATCCAACTCCTTCCCATTCCAATCCTGAGACCCTTCCGATATCATGAGATGTGATATCTCAAAGCTTCTAATATCAAACTTGAGACCCTCCCTATAGCATGAGATGTGATATCCAAGTCCTTCCCATTCCAATCCTGAGACCCTTCCTATAGCATGAGATGTGATATCTCAATGCTTATACCAAACCTGAGACCCTTCCTATAGCATGAGATGAGATATCCAACTGCTTCCCATTCCAAACCTGAGACCCTTCCTATAGCATGAGATGTGATATCTCTATGCTTCTAATACCAAACCTGAGATCCTTCCTCTAACATGAAATGTGATATCCAACTCCTTCCCTTTCCAAACCTAAGAGCCTATCTATAGCATGAGATGTGATATCCAAGTCCTTCACATTCCAACCCTTAGACCCTTCCTACAGCATGAGATGTGATATCTCAATGCTTATACCAAATCTGAGACCCTTCCTATAGCATGACATGTGATATCCAATTCCTTCCCATTCCAATCCTGAGACCCTTCCTCTAGCATGAGATGTGATATCTCAATGCTTATACCAAACTTGAGAGCCTACCTATAGCATGAGATGTGATATCCAAGTCCATCCCATTCCAATCCTTAGACCCTTCCTACAGCATGCGATGTGATATCTCAATGATTCTAATACCAAACCAGAGACTCTTCCTATAACATGAGATGGGATATCCAACTCCTTCCCATTCCAATCCTGAGCCGCTTCCGATAGCAGAGATGTGATATCTCAATGCTTATACCAAACCTGAGACCCTTCCTATAACATGAGATGTGATATCCAACTCCTTCCCGTTCCAAACCTGAGACACTAACTATAGCATATGTGATATCCAACTCCTTCCCATTCCAATCCTGAGACCCTTCCTATAGCAAGAGATGTGATATCCAAATCCTTCCCATTCCAATCCTGAGACCCTTCCTATAACATGAGATGTGATATCCAACTCCTTCCCATTCCAACCTGAGACACTTCCTATAGCATGAGAAGGGATATCCAACTCCTACCCATTCCAATCCTGAGACCCTTCCTATAGCAAGAGATGTGATATCCAAATCCTTCCCATTCCAATCCTGAGACCCTTCCTATAACATGAGATGTGATATCCAACTCCTTCCCATTCCAACCTGAGACACTTCCTATAGCATGAGAAGGGATATCCAACTCCTTCCCAATCCAATCCTGAGACCCTTCCGATAGCAGAGATGTGATATCTCAATGCTTATACCAAACCTGAGACCCTTCCTTTGGCATGAGATGTGATATCCAACTCCTTGCCATTCAAATCCTGAGACCCTTCCTATAGCATGAGAAGGGATATCCAACTCCTTCCCAATCCAATCCTGAGACCCTTCCGATAGCAGAGACGTGATATCTCAATGCTTCTACCAAACCTGAGACCCTTCCTTTAGCATGAGATGTGATATCCAAATCCTTCACATTCCAATCCTGAGACCCTTCCTCTAGCATGAGATGTGATATCTCAATGCTTCTAATACCAAACCTGAGATCCTTCCTATAACATGAGATGTGATATCCAATTCCTTCCCATTCCAAACCTGAGACCCTTCCTATTGGATGAGATGTGATATCCAACTCCTTCCCATTCCAACCCTGAGACCCTTCCTATAGCATGAGATGTGATGTCTCAATGCTTCTAATACCAAACCTGAGATCCTTCCTATAGCATGAGATGTGATATCCAACTCCTTCCATTCCAATCCTGAGCCGCTTCCGATAGCAGAGATGTGATATCTCAATGCTTATACCAAACCTGAGACCCTTCCTATAACATGAGATGTGATATCCAACTCCTTCCCGTTCCAAACCTGAGACACTAACTATAGCATATGTGATATCCAACTCCTTCCCATTCCAATCCTGAGACCCTTCCTATAGCAAGAGATGTGATATCCAAATCCTTCCCATTCCAATCCTGAGACCCTTCCTATAACATGAGATGTGATATCCAACTCCTTCCCATTCCAACCTGAGACACTTCCTATAGCATGAGAAGGGATATCCAACTCCTACCCATTCCAATCCTGAGACCCTTCCTATAGCAAGAGATGTGATATCCAAATCCTTCCCATTCCAATCCTGAGACCCTTCCTATAACATGAGATGTGATATCCAACTCCTTCCCATTCCAACCTGAGACACTTCCTATAGCATGAGAAGGGATATCCAACTCCTTCCCAATCCAATCCTGAGACCCTTCCGATAGCAGAGATGTGATATCTCAATGCTTATACCAAACCTGAGACCCTTCCTTTGGCATGAGATGTGATATCCAACTCCTTGCCATTCAAATCCTGAGACCCTTCCTATAGCATGAGAAGGGATATCCAACTCCTTCCCAATCCAATCCTGAGACCCTTCCGATAGCAGAGACGTGATATCTCAATGCTTCTACCAAACCTGAGACCCTTCCTTTAGCATGAGATGTGATATCCAAATCCTTCACATTCCAATCCTGAGACCCTTCCTCTAGCATGAGATGTGATATCTCAATGCTTCTAATACCAAACCTGAGATCCTTCCTATAACATGAGATGTGATATCCAATTCCTTCCCATTCCAAACCTGAGACCCTTCCTATTGGATGAGATGTGATATCCAACTCCTTCCCATTCCAACCCTGAGACCCTTCCTATAGCATGAGATGTGATGTCTCAATGCTTCTAATACCAAACCTGAGATCCTTCCTATAGCATGAGATGTGATATCCAACTCCTTCCATTCCAATCCTGAGACCCTTCCTATAGCATGAGATGTGATATCTCAATGCTTCTAATACCAAACCTGAGATCCTTCCTATAACATGAGATGTGATATCCAACTCCTTCCCGTTCCAAACCTGAGACACTAACTATAGCATATGTGATATCCAACTCCTTCCCATTCCAAACATGAGACCCTTCCTATAGCAAGAAAGTAATATCCAACTCCTACCCATTCCAATCCTGAGACCCTTCCTATAGCAAGAGATGTGATATCCAAATCCTTCCCATTCCAATCCTGAGACCCTTCCTATAACATGAGATGTGATATCCAACTCCTTCCCATTCCAACCTGAGACACTTCCTATAGCATGAGAAGGGATATCCAACTCCTTCCCAATCCAATCCTGAGACCCTTCCGATAGCAGAGATGTGATATCTCAATGCTTATACCAAACCTGAGACCCTTCCTATGGCATGAGATGTGATATCCAACTCCTTGCCATTCAAATCCTGAGACCCTTCCTATAGCATGAGAAGGGATATCCAACTCCTTCCCAATCCAATCCTGAGACCCTTCCGATAGCAGAGACGTGATATCTCAATGCTTCTACCAAACCTGAGACCCTTCCTTTAGCATGAGATGTGATATCCAAATCCTTCACATTCCAATCCTGAGACCCTTCCTATAGCATGAGATGTGATATCTCAATGCTTCTAATACCAAACCTGAGATCCTTCCTATAACATGAGATGTGATATCCAATTCCTTCCTATTCCAAACCTGAGACCCTTCCTATTGGATGAGATGTGATATCCAACTCCTTCCCATTCCAACCCTGAGACCCTTCCTATAGCATGAGATGTGATGTCTCAATGCTTCTAATACCAAACCTGAGATCCTTCCTATAACATGAGATGTGATATCCAACTCCTTCCATTCCAATCCTGAGACCCGTCCTATAGCATGAGATGTGATATCTCAATGCTTATACCAAACCTGAGACCCTTCCTATAGCATGAGATGTGATATCCAACTGCTTCCCATTCCAATCCTGAGACCCTTCCTATAGCATGAGATGTGATATCTCAATGCTTCTAATACCAAACCTGAGATCCTTCCTATAACATGAGATGTGATATCCAAATCCTTCCCCTTCCAAACCTGAGACCCTCCCTTTAGCATGAGATGTGATATCCAACTCCTTCCCATTCCATTCCTGAGACCCTTCTGATAGCATGAGATGTGATATCTCAATGCCTCTAATACCAAACCTGAGATCCTACCTCTAACATGAAATGTGATATCCAACTCTTTCCCCTTCCAAACCTGAGAGCCTTCCTATAGCATGAGATGTGATATCCAAGTCCTTCCCATTCCAATCCTGAGACCCTTCCTATAGCTTGAGATGTGATATCCAACTCCTTCCCATTCCAATTCTGAGACCCTTCCTATACTATGAGACTTGATATCTCAATGCTTCTAATACCAAACCTGAGACCCGTAATATAACATGAGATGTGATATCCAAATCCTTCCCCTTCCAAACCTTAGACCCTTCCTTTATCATGAGATGTGATATCCAACTCCTTCCCATTCCAATCCTGAGACCCTTCCGATATCATGAGATGTGATATCTCAAAGCTTCTAATATCAAACTTGAGACCCTCCCTATAGCATGAGATGTGATATCCAAGTCCTTCCCATTCCAATCCTGAGACCCTTCCTATAGCATGAGATGTGATATCTCAATGCTTATACCAAACCTGAGACCCTTCCTATAGCATGAGATGTGATATCCAACTGCTTCCCATTCCAATCCTGAGACCCTTCCTAGAGCATGAGATGTGATATCTCTATGCTTCTAATACCAAACCTGAGATCCTTCCTCTAACATGAAATGTGATATCCAACTCCTTCCCTTTCCAAACCTAAGAGCCTATCTATAGCATGAGATGTGATATCCAAGTCCTTCACATTCCAACCCTTAGACCCTTCCTACAGCATGCAATATGATATCTCAATGATTCTAATAACAAACCTGAGACCCGTCCTATAACATGAGATGGGATATCCAACTCCTTCCCATTCCAATCCTGAGACTCTTCCGATAGCAGAGATGTGATATCTCAATGCTTATACCAAACCTGAGACCCTTCCTATAACATGAGATGTGATATCCAAATCCTTCCCGTTCCAAACCTGAGACCCTTCCTTTGGCATGAGATGTGATATCCAGCTCCTTCCCATTCCAATCCTGAGACACTTCCGATAGCATGAGATGTGATATCTCAATGCTTCTAATATCAAAACTGAGACCCTCCCTATAGCATGATATGTGATATCTAAGTCCTTCCCATTCCAATCCTGAGACCCTCCCTATAGCATGAGATGTGATATCCAACTCCTTCCCATTCCAATCCTGAGACCCTTCCTATAGCATGAGATATGATATCTCAATACTTCTAATACCAAACGTGAGATCCTTCCGATAACATGAGATGTGATATCCAAATCCTTCCCCTTCCAAACCTGAGACCCTCCCTTTAGCATAAGATGTGATATCCAACACCTTCCTATTCCAATCCTGAGACTCTTCTGATAGCATGAGATGTGATATCTCAATGCTTCTAATACCAAACCTGAGATCCTTCCGATAGCATGAGATGTGATATCTCAATGCTTCTAATACCAAACCTGAGATCCTTCCTATAACATGAGATGTGATATCCAAATCCTTCCCCTTCCAAACCTGAGACCCTCCCTTTAGCATGAGATGTGATATCCAACTCCTTCCCATTCCATTCCTGAGACCCTTCTGATAGCATGAGATGTGATATCTCAATGCCTCTAATACCAAACCTGAGATCCTACCTCTAACATGAAATGTGATATCCAACTCTTTCCCCTTCCAAACCTGAGAGCCTTCCTATAGCATGAGATGTGATATCCAAGTCCTTCCCATTCCAATCCTGAGACCCTTCCTATAGCTTGAGATGTGATATCCAACTCCTTCCCATTCCAATTCTGAGACCCTTCCTATACTATGAGACTTGATATCTCAATGCTTCTAATACCAAACCTGAGACCCGTAATATAACATGAGATGTGATATCCAAATCCTTCCCCTTCCAAACCTTAGACCCTTCCTTTATCATGAGATGTGATATCCAACTCCTTCCCATTCCAATCCTGAGACCCTTCCGATATCATGAGATGTGATATCTCAAAGCTTCTAATATCAAACTTGAGAGCCTCCCTATAGCATGAGATGTGATATCCAAGTCCTTCCCATTCCAATCCTGAGACCCTTCCTATAGCATGAGATGTGATATCTCAATGCTTCTAATACCAAACCTGAGACCCTTCCTATAACATGAGATGGGAATATCCAACTCCTTCCCATTCCAATCCTGAGACCCTTCCGATAGCAGAGATGTGATATCTCAATGCTTATACCAAACCTGAGATCCTTCCTATAACATGAGATGTGATATCCAACTCCTTCCCATTCCAATCCTGAGACACTTCCTATAGCATGAGATGTGATATCTCACTGCTATACCAAACCTGAGACCCTTCCCATAGCATGAGATGTGATATCCAACTCCTTCCCATTCCAATCCTCAGACCCTTCCTATAGCATGAGATGTGATATCTCAATGCTTCTAATATCAAACTTGAGACCCTACCTATAGCATGAGATGTGATATCCAAGTCCTTCCCATTCCAATCCTGAGACACTTCCTATAGCATGAGATGTGATATCTCAATGCTTCTAATACCAAACCTGAGACTCTTCCTATAACATGAGATGGGATATCCAACTCCTTCCCATTCCAATCCTGAGACCCTTTTGATAGCAGAGATGTGATATCTCAATGTTTATACCAAACCTGAGACCCTTCCTAAGGCATGAGATGTCATATTCAACTCCTTCCCATTCCAATCCTGAGACCCTTCCTATAGCATGAGATGTGATATCCAACTCCTTCCCATTCCAATCCTGAGACCCTTCCTATAGCATGAGATGTGATGTCTCAATGCTTCTAATACCAAACCTGAGATCCTTCCTATAACATGAGATGTGATATCCAACTCCTTCCATTCCAATCCTGGACCCTTCCTATAGCATGAGATGTGATATCTCAATGCTTATACCAAACCTGAGACCCTTCCTATAGCATGAGATGTGATATCCAACTCCTTCCCATTCCAATCCTGAGACCCTTCCTATAGCCTGAGATGTGATATCTCAATGCCTCTAATACCAAACCTGAGATCCTTCCTCTAACATGAAATGTGATATCCAACTCCTTCACTTTCCAAACCTGAGAGCCTATCTATAGCATGAGATGTGATATCAAAGTCCTTCCCATTCCAATCCTTAGACCCTTCCTACAGCATGCAATATGATATCTCAATGATTCTAATAAAAAACCTGAGACCCGTCCTATAACATGAGATGGGATATCCAACTCCTTCCCATTCCAATCCTGAGACACTTCCGATAGCAGAGATGTGATATCTCAATGTTTATACCAAACCTGAGACCCTTCCTATAACATGAGATGTGATATCCAACTCCTTCCCGTTCCAAACCTGAGACCCTTCCTTTAGCATGAGATGTGATATCCAGCTCCTTCCCATTCCAATCCTGAGACACTTCCGATAGCATGAGATGTGATATCTCAATGCTTCTAATATCAAAACTGAGACCCTCCCTATAGCATGATATGTGATATCTAAGTCCTTCCCATTCCAATCCTGAGACCCTTCCTATAGCATGAGATGTGATATCTCAATGCTTCTACCAAACCTGAGACCCTTCCTTTAGCATGAGATGTGATATCCAACTCCTTCCCATTCCAATCCTGAGACCCTTCCTATAGCATGAGAGGTGATATCTCAATACCTCTAATACCAAACCTGAGATCCTTCCGATAACATGAGATGTGATATCTCAATACTTCTAATACCAAACCTGAGATCCGTCCTATAACATGAGATGTGATATCCAAATCCTTCCCCTTCCAAACCTGAGACCCGCCCTTTAGCATGAGATGTGATATCCAACTCCTTCCCATTCCAATCCTGAGACCCTTCTGATAGCATAAGATATGATATCTCAATGCTTCTATACAAAACCTGAAATCCTTCCGATAGCATGAGATGTGATATCTCAATACTTCTAATACCAAACCTGAGATCCTTCCTATAACATGAGATGTGATATCCAAATCCTTATCTTCCAAACCTGAGACCCTCCCTTTAGCATGAGATGTGATATCCAACTCCTTCACATTCCAATCCTGAGACTCTTCTGATAGCATAAGATATGATATCTCAATGCTTCTATACCAAACCTGAGATCCTTCTGATAGCATGAGATGTGATATCTCAATACTTCTAATACCAAACCTGAGATCCTACCTCTAACATGAAATGTGATATCCAACTCTTTCCCCTTGCAAACCTGAGAGCCTTCCTATAGCATGAGATGTGATATCCAAGTCCTTCCCATTCCAATCCTGAGACCCTTCCTATAACATGAGATGTGATACCCAACTCCTTCCCATTCCAACCTGAGACCCTTCCTATAGCATGAGATGGGATATCCAACTCCTTCCAAATCCAATCCCGATACCCTTCCGATAGCATGAGATCTGATATCCCAATGCTTCTACCAAACCTGAGACCCATACTATGGCATGAGGTGTGATATCAAACTCCTTCCCATTCTAATCCTGAGACCCTTCCTATAGCTTGAGATGTGATATCCAACTCCTTCCCATTCCAATTCTGAGACCCTTCCTATACCATGAGACTTGATATCTCAATGCTTCTAATACCAAACCTGAGATACTTCCTATAACATGAGATGTGATATCCAAATCCTTCCCCTTCCGAACCTGAGACCCTCCCTTTAGCATGAGATGTGATATCCAACTCCTTCTCATTCCAATCCTGATACCCTTCTGATAGCATGAGATGTGATATCTCAATGCCTCTAATACCAAACCTGAGATCCTACCTCTAACATGAAATGTGATATCCAACTCCTTCCCTTTCCAAACCTGAGAGCCTTCCTACAGCATGAGATGTGATATCCAAGTCCTTCCCATTCCAATCCTGAGACCCTTCCTATAACATGAGATGTCATATCCAACTCCTTCCCATTCCAACCTGATACCCTTCCTATAGCATGAGATGGGATATCCAACTCCTTCCAAATCCAATCCTGATACCCTTCCGATAGCATGAGATGTGATATCCCAATGCTTCTACAAAACCTGATACCCATACCGTGGCATGAGATGTGATATCAAACTCCCGTCCCATACCATGAGACTTGATATCTCAATGCTTCTAATACCAAACCTGAGACCGGTCCAATAACATGAGATGTGATATCCAAATCCTTCCCCTTCCAAACCTTAGACAATTCCTTTATCATGAGATGTGATATCCAAGTCCTTCCCATTCCATTCCTGAGACCCTTCCTATAGCATGAGATGTGATATCTCAATGCTTCTAATACCAAACCTGAGACCCTTCCTATAACATGAGATGTGATATCCAAGTCCTTCCCATTTCAATCCTGAGACCCTTCCTATAGCATGAGATGTGATATCTCAATGCTTCTAATACCAAACCTGAGACCCTTCCTATAACATGAATTCTGATATCCAAGTCCTTCCCATTCCAATCCTGAGACCCTTCCAATAGCAGAGATGTGATATCTCAATGCTTCTAATATCAAACCTGAGACCTGTCCTATAACATGAGATGGGATATCCAACTCCTTCCCGTTCCAAACCTGATACCCTTCCTATAGCATGAGATGTGATATCCAATTCCTTCCCATCCCAATCCTGAGACACCTCCGATAGCAGAGATGTGATATCTCAATGCTTATACCAAACCTGAGACTCTTCCTATAACATGAGATCTGATATCTAACTCCTTTCCGTTCCAAACTGAGACCCTTCCTATAGCATGAGATGTGATATCCAACTCCTTCCCGTTCCAAACCTGATACCCTTCCTATAGCATGAGATGTGATATCCAATTCCTTCCCATCCCAATCCTGAGACACCTCAGATAGCAGAGATGTGATATCTCAATGCTTATACCAAACCTGAGACTCTTCCTATAACATGAGATGTGATATCTAACTCCTTTCCGTTCCAATCCTGAGACCCTTCCTATAGCATGAGATGTGATATCTCAATGCTTATACCAAATCTGAGACCCTTCCTATTGCATGAGATGTGATATCCAACTCCTTCCCATTCCAATCCTGAGACCCTTCCTATAGCATGAGATGTGATATCTCAATGCTTCTAATACCAAACCTGAGATCCTTCCTATAACAAGAGATGTGATATCCAACTCCTTCCCATTCCAATCCTGAGACCCTTATGATAGCATGAGATGTGATATCTCAATGCCTCTAATACCAAACCTGAGATACTTCCGATAGCATGAGATGTGATATCTCAATGCTTCTAATACCAAACCTGAGATCCTTCCTATAACATGAGATGTGATTTCCAAATCCTTCCCCTTCCAAACCTGAGACCCTCCCTTTAGCATGAGATGTGATATACAACTCCTTCCCATTCCAATCCTGAGACCCTTCCTATAGCATGATATGTGAAATCTCAATGCTTCTACCAAAACTGAGACCCTTCCTTTAGCATGAGATGTGATATCCAACTCCTTCCCATTCCAATCCTGAGACCAGTCCTATAGCATGAGATGTGATATCTCAATGCTTCTAATACCAAACCTGAGATCCTTCCTATAACATGAGATGTGATATCCAACTCCTTCCCATTCCAATCCTGAGACCCTTCCTATAGCATAAGATGTGATATCTCAATGCTTCTAATACCAAACCTGAGATCCTTCCGATAGCATGAGATGTGATATCTCAATGCTTCTAATACCAAACCTGAGATACTTCCTATAACATGAGATGTGATATCCAAATCCTTCCCCTTCTGAACCTGAGACCCTCCCTTTAGCACGAGATGTGATATCCAACTCCTTCTCATTCCAATCCTGATACCCTTCTGATAGCATGAGATGTGATATCTCAATGCCTCTAATACCAAACCTGAGATCCTACCTCTAACATGAAATGTGATATCCAACTCCTTCCCTTTCCAAACCTGAGAGCCTTCCTACAGCATGAGATGTGATATCCAAGTCCTTCCCATTCCAATCCTGAGACCCTTCCTATAACATGAGATGTCATATCCAACTCCTTCCCATTCCAACCTGATACCCTTCACATAGCATGAGATGGGATATCCAACTCCTTCCAAATCCAATCCTGATACCCTTCCGATAGCATGAGATGTGATATCCCAATGCTTCTACAAAACCTGATACCCATACCATGGCATGAGATGTGATATCAAACTCCCGTCCCATACCATGAGACTTGATATCTCAATGCTTCTAATACCAAACCTGAGACCGGTTCAATAACATGAGATGTGATATCCAAATCCTTCCCCTTCCAAACGTTAGACCCTTCCTTTATCATGAGATGTGATATCCAAGTCCTTCCCATTCCATTCCTGAGACCCTTCCTATAGCATGAGATGTGATATCTCAATGCTTCTAATATCAAAACTGAGACCCTCCCTATAGCATGATATGTGATATCTAAGTCCTTCCCATTCCAATCCTGAGACCCTTCCTATAGCATGCGATTTGATATCTCAATGCTTCTACCAAACCTGAGACCCTTCCTTTAGCATGAGATGTGATATCCAGCTCCTTCCCATTCCAAACCTGAGACACTTCCGATAGCATGAGATGTGATATCTCAATACTTCTAATATCAAAACTGAGACCCTCCCTATAGCATGATATGTGATATCTAAGTCCTTCCCATTCCAATCCTGAGACCCTTCCTATAGCATGAGATGTGATATCTCAATGCTTCTACCAAACCTGAGACCCTTCCTTTAGCATGAGATGTGATATCCAACTCCTTCCCATTCCAATCCTGAGACCCTTCCTATAGCATGAGATGTGATATCTCAATACTTCTAATACCAAACCTGAGATCCTTCCGATAACATGAGATGTGATATCCAAATCCTTCCCCTTCCAAACCTGGAACCCTCCCTTTAGTATGAGATGTGATATCCAACTCCTTCCCATTCCAATCCTGAGACCATTCTGATAGCATGAGATGTGATATCTCAATGCTTCTAATACCAAACCTGAGATCCTTCCTATAACATGAGATGTGATATCCAAATCCTTCCCCTTCCAAACCTGAGACCCTCCCTTTAGCATGAGATGTGATATCCAACTCCTTCCCATTCCAATCCTGAGACCCTTCTGATAGCATGAGATGTGTTATCTCAATGCCTCTAATACCAAACCTGAGATCCTACCTCTAACATGAAATGTGATATCCAACTCTTTCCCCTTCCAAACCTGAGAGCCTTCCTATAGCATGAGATGTGATATCCAAGTCCTTCCCATTCCAATCATGAGACCCTTCCTATAACATGAGATGGGATATCCAACTCCTTCCCATTCCAATCCTGAGACCCTTCCTATAGCAGAGATGTGATATCTCAATGCTTATACCAAACCTGAGACCCTTCCTACGGCATGAGATGTCATATACAACTCCTTCCCATTCCAATCCTGAGACCCTTCCTATAGCATGAGATGTGATGTCTCAATGCCGGTCAAGTGGCACAGCGAGTAGAGCGCTCGCTTTGACATCCGTGCAGAGCCTGCTAACGCAGGTTCGAATCCCGGCAGGGCCAATCTCAGCCTTTCATCCTTCCGAGGTCGATAAATGAGCACCACACACCGTGGGTAATAATAAGCAGCGCTCAGATACCTGAGGGTTTGTAGCGCTATATAAAAGCCTAATTATTATTATTATTTTATTATTAATGCTTCTAATACCAAACCTGAGATCCTTCCTATAACATGAGATGTGATATCCAACTCCTTCCCATTCCAATCCTGAGACCCTTCCTATAGCATGAGATGTGATATCTCAATGCTTATACCAAACCTGAGACCCTTCCTATAGCATGAGATGTGATATCCAACTCCTTCCCATTCCAATCCTGAGACCCTTCCTATAGCATGAGATGTGATATCCAACGCCTTCCCTTTCCAAACCTGAGAGCCTACCTATAGAATGAGATGTGATATCCAAGTCCTTCCCATTCCAATCCTTAGACCCTTCCTACAGCATGCAATATGATATCTCAATGATTCTAATAACAAACCTGAGACCCATCCTATAACATGAGATGGGATATCCAACTTCTTCCCATTCCAATCCTGAGGCACTTCCGATAGCAGAGATGTGATATCTCAATGCTTCTATCAAACCTGAGACGCTTCCTACAACATGAGATGTGATATCCAACTCCTTCCCGTTCCAAACCTGAGACCCTTCCTATACCATATGTGATATCCAACTCCTTCCCATTCCAAACATGAGACCCTTCCTATAGC
The DNA here is from genome assembly GCF_040938575.1 of Ambystoma mexicanum. Lineage (NCBI taxonomy): Eukaryota > Metazoa > Chordata > Amphibia > Caudata > Ambystomatidae > Ambystoma > Ambystoma mexicanum. The sequence continues at coordinate 338,689 of NW_027182491.1, read as the reverse complement.
AAGAATGTAATATCCAACTCCTTCCCATTCCAATCCTGAGACCATTCCTATAGCATGAGATGTGATATCTCAATGCTTCTAATACCAAACCTGAGATCCTTCCTATGACATGAGATGTGATATCCAATTCCTTCCCATTCCAAACCTGAGACCCTTCCTACAACATGCAATGTGATATCTCAATGCTTCTAATACCAAACCTGAGACCAGTCCTATAACATGAAATGGGATATCCAACTCCTTCCCGTTCCAAACCTGAGACCCTTGCTATAGCATGAGATGTGATATCTCAATGCTTCTAATGCCAAACCTGAGATCCTTCCGATAGCATGAGATGTGATATCTCAATGCTTCTAATACCAATCCTGAGATCCTTCCTATAACATGAGATGTGATATCCAAATCCTTCCCCTTTCAAACCTGAGACCCTCCCTTTAGCATGAGGTCTCAGGTTTGTTATTAGAAGCATTGAGATATCACATCTCATGCTATAGGAAGGGTCTCAGGATTGGAATGGGAAGGACTTGGATGTCACATCTCATGCTATAGGGAGGGTCTCAAGTTTGATATTAGAAGCATTGAGATAACAAATCTCATGATATCGGAAGGGTCTCAGGATTGGAATGGGAAGGAGTTGGATATCACATCTCATGATAAAGGAAGAGTCTAAGGTTTGGAAGGGGAAGGATTTGGATATCACATCTCATGTTATAGGACGGGTCTCAGGTTTGGTATTAGAAGCATTGAGATATCAAGTCTCATGGTATAAGAAGGGTCTCAGAATTGGAATGGGAAGGAGTTGGATATCACATCTCAAGCTATAGGAAGCGTCTCAGGATTGGAATGGGAAGGAGTTTGATATCACATCTCATGCCATAGTATGGTTCTCAGGTTTGGTAGAAGCATTGGGATATCACATCTCATGCTATCGGAAGGGTATCAGTATTGGATTTGGAAGGAGTTGGATATCCCATCTCATGCTATAGGAAGGGTCTCAGGTTGGAATTGGAAGGAGTTGGATATCATATCTCATGCTATAGGAAGGTTCTCAGGTTTGGAAAGGGAAGGAGTTGGATATCACATTTCATGTTAGAGGAAGGATCTCAGGTTTGGTATTAGAGGCCTTGAGATATCACATCTCATGCTATCGGAAGGGTCACAGGATTGGAATGGGAAGGAGTTGGATATCACATCTCAAGCTATAGGAAGGGTCTCAGGTTTGGTATAAGCATTGAGATATCACATCTCATGCTATAGGAAGGGTCTCTGGATTGGAATGGGAAGAAGTTGGATATCACATCTCATGCTATAGGAAGGGTCTCAGGTTTGGTATAAGCATTGAGATATCACATCTCATGCTATAGGAAGGGTCTCAGGATTGGAATGGGAAGGAGTTGTATATGACATCTCATGCCATAGGAAGGGTCTCAGGTTTCGTATAAGCATTGAGATATCACATCACATGCTATAGGAAGGGTCTCAGGATTGGAATGGGAAGGACTTGGATATCACATCTCATGCTATAGGCAGGGTCTCAGGTTTGGAAAGGGAAGGAGATGGATATCACATTTCATGTTAGAGGTAGGATCTCAGGTTTGGTATTAGAGGCATTGAGATATCACATCTCATGCTATCAGAAGGGTCTCTGGATTGGAATGGGAAGAAGTTGGATATCACATCTCATGCTAAAGGGAGGGTCTCAGGTTTGGAAGGGGAAGGATTTGGAAATCACATCTCATATTATAGGAAGGATCTCAGGTTTGGTATTAGAAGCATTGAGATATCACATCTCATGCTATCGGAAGGATCTCAGGTTTGGTATAAGAGGCATTGAGATATCACATCTCATGCTATCATAAGGGTATCAGGATTGGAATGGGAAGGAGTTGGATATCACATCTCATGTTATAGGAAGGATCTCAGGTTTGGTATTAGAAGCATTGAGACATCACATCTCATGCTATAGGAAGGGTCTCAGGATTGAAATGGGAAGGAGTTGGATATCACATCTCATGCTATAGGAAGGGTCTCAGATTTGGTATAAGCATTGAGATATCACATCTCATGCTATAGGAAGGGTCTCAGGATTGGAATGGGAAGGAGTTGTATATGACATCTCAGGCCATAGGAAGGGTCTCAGGTTTGATATAAGCATTGAGATATCACATCTCTGCTATCGGAAGGGTCTCAGGATTGGAATGGGAAGGAGTTGGATATCCCATCTGAGTTGGATATCCCATCTCATGTTATAGGAAGGGTCTCAGGTTTGGTATTAGAAGCATTGAGATATCACATCTCATGCTATAGGAAGGGTCTCAGGATTGGAATGGGGAGGACTTGGATGTCACATCTCATGCTATAGGGAGGGTCTCAGGTTTGATATTAGAAGCATTGAGATAACAAATCTCATGATATCGGAAGGGTCTCAGGATTGGAATGGGAAGGAGTTGGATATCACATCTCATGATAAAGGAAGGGTCTAAGGTTTGGAAGGGGAAGGATTTGGATATCACATCTCATGTTATAGGACGGGTCTCAGGTTTGGTATTAGAAGCATTGAGATATCAAGTCTCATGGTATAGGAAGGGTCTCAGAATTGGAATGGGAAGAAATTGGATATCACATCTCAAGCTTTAGGAAGGGTCTCAGGGTTGGAATGGGAAGGAGTTTGATATCACATATCATGCCATAGTATGGGTCTCAGATTTGGTAGAAGCATTGGGATATCACATCTCATGCTATCGGAATGGTATCAGTATTGGATTTGGAAGGAGTTGGATATCCCATCTCATGCTATAGGAAAGGTCTCAGGTTGGAATGGGATGGAGTTGGATATCACATTTCATGTTATAGGAAGGGTCTCAGGTTTGGAATGGGAAGGAGTTGGATATCACATTTCATGTTAGAGGAAGGATCTCAGGTTTGGTATTAGAGGCCTTGAGATATCACATTTCATGTTATAGGAAGGGTCTCAGGTTTGGAATGGGAAGGAATTGGATATCACATCTCATGTTATAGGAAGGATCTCAGGTTTGGTATTAGAACCATTGAGATATCACATCTCATGCTATAGGAAGGGTCTCAGGATTGGAATGCGAAGGATTTGGATATCACATCTCATGCTAAAGGAAGGGTCTCAGGTTTGGTAGAAGCGTTGAGATATCACATCTCTGCTATCGGAAGGGTCTCAGGATTGGATTGGGAAGGAGTTGGATATCCCTTCCCATGCTATAAAAGGGTCTCAGGATTTGAATGGCAAGGAGTTGGATATCACATATCATGCCATAGGAAGGGTCTCAGGTTTGGTATAAGCATTGAGATATCACATCTCTGCTATCGGAAGGGTCTCCGGATTGGATTGCGGAGGAGTTGGATATCCTTTCTCATGCTATAGGAAGTGTCTCAGGTTGGAATGGGAAGGAGTTGGATATCACATCTCTTGTTATAGGAAGGGTCTCAGGATTGGAATTGGAAGGATTTGGATATCACATCTCTTGCTATAGGAAGGGTCTCAGGATTGGAATGGGTAGGAGTTGGATATCACATCTCATGTTAGAGGAAGGATCTCAGGTTTGGTATTAGAGGCCTTGAGATATCACATCTCATGCTATAGGAAGGGTCTCAGGTTTGGTATAAGCATTGAGATATCACATCTCATGCTATAGGAAGGGTCCCAGGATTGGAATGGGAAGGAGTTGTATATGACATCTCATGCCATAAGAAGGGTCTCAGGTTTGGTATAAGCATTGAGATATCACATCACATGCTATAGGAAGGGTCTCAGGATTGGAATGGGAAGGACTTGGATATCACAGCTCATGCTATAGGCAGGGTCTCAGGTCTGGAAAGGGAAGGAGATGGACATCACATTTCATGTTAGAGGTAGGATCTCAGGTTTGGTATTAGAGGCATTGAGATATCACATCTCATGCTATCAGAAGGGTCTCAGGATTGGAATGGGAAGGAGTTGTATATCACATCTCATGCTAAAGGGAGGGTCTCAGGTTTGGAAGGGGAAGGATTTGAATATCACATCACATGTTATAGGAAGGATCTCAGGTTTTGTATTAGAGGCATTGAGATATCACATCTCATGCTATTGCAAGGGTCTCAGGATTGGAATGGGAAGGAGTTGGATATCACATCTCATGCTATAGGAAGGGTCTCAGGTTTGGAACGGGAAGGAGTTGGATATCACATCTCGTGTTATAGGAAGAGTCTCAGGTTTGGTATAAGCATTGAGATATCACATCTCTGCAATTGGAAGTGTCTCAGGATTGGGATGGGAAGGATTTGGATATCACATCTCATGCTATAGGAAGGGTCTCAGGTTTGGAACGGGAAGGAGTTGGATATCACATCTCATGTTATAGGAAGAGTCTCAGGTTTGGTATAAGCATTGAGATATCAAATCTCTGCAATCGGAAGTGTCTCAGGATTGGAACGGGAAGGAGTTGGATATCCCATCTCATGTTATAGGACTGGTCTCAGGTTTGGTATTAGAAGCATTGAGATATCACATCGCATGCTGTAGGAAGGGTCTCAGGTTTGGAATGGGAAGGAATTGGATAGCACATCTCATGTCATAGGAAGGATCTCAGGTTTGGTATTAGAAGCATTGAGATATCACATCTCATGCTATAGGAATGGTCTCAGGATTAGAATGGGAAGGAGTTGGATATTACATTCTTGCTATGGGAAGGGTCTCATGTTTGGAATTGGAAGGAGTTGTATATCACATATGCTATAGGAAGGGTCTCAGGTTTGGAATGGGAAGGAGTTGGATATCACATCTCATGTTATAGGAAGGGTCTCAGGTTGGTATACGCATTGAGATATCACATCTCTGCTATCGGAAGGGTCTCAGGATTGGAATGGGAAGGAGTTGGATATCCCATCTCATGTTATAGGAAGGGTCTCAGGTTTGGTATTAGAAGCATTGAGATATCACATCTCATGCTATAGGAAGGGTCCCAGGATTGGAATGGGAAGGAGTTGTATATGACATCTCATGCCATAAGAAGGGTCTCAGGTTTGGTATAAGCATTGAGATATCACATCACATGCTATAGGAAGGGTCTCAGGATTGGAATGGGAAGGACTTGGATATCACAGCTCATGCTATAGGCAGGGTCTCAGGTCTGGAAAGGGAAGGAGATGGATATCACATTTCATGTTAGAGGTAGGATCTCATGTTTGGTATTAGAGGCATTGAGATATCACATCTCATGCTATCAGAAGGGTCTCAGGATTGGAATGGGAAGGAGTTGTATATCACATCTCATGCTAAAGGGAGGGTCTCAGGTTTGGAAGGGGAAGGATTTGAATATCACATCACATGTTATAGGAAGGATCTCAGGTTTGGTATTAGAGGCATTGAGATATCACATCTCATGCTATTGGAAGGGTCTCAGGATTGGAATGGGAAGGAGTTGGATATCACATCTCATGCTATAGGAAGGGTCTCAGGTTTGGAACGGGAAGGAGTTGGATATCACATCTCGTGTTATAGGAAGAGTCTCAGGTTTGGTATAAGCATTGAGATATCACATCTCTGCAATTGGAAGTGTCTCAGGATTGGGATGGGAAGGATTTGGATATCACATCTCATGCTATAGGAAGGGTCTCAGGTTTGGAACGGGAAGGAGTTGGATATCACATCTCATGTTATAGGAAGAGTCTCAGGTTTGGTATAAGCATTGAGATATCAAATCTCTGCAATCGGAAGTGTCTCAGGATTGGAACGGGAAGGAGTTGGATATCCCATCTCATGTTATAGGACTGGTCTCAGGTTTGGTATTAGAAGCATTGAGATATCACATCGCATGCTGTAGGAAGGGTCTCTGGTTTGGAATGGGAAGGAATTGGATAGCACATCTCATGTCATAGGAAGGATCTCAGGTTTGGTATTAGAAGCATTGAGATATCACATCTCATGCTATAGGAATGGTCTCAGGATTAGAATGGGAAGGAGTTGGATATTACATTCTTGCTATGGGAAGGGTCTCATGTTTGGAATTGGAAGGAGTTGGATATCACATATGCTATAGGAAGGGTCTCAGGTTTGGAATGGGAAGGAGTTGGATATCACATCTCATGTTATAGGAAGGGTCTCAGGTTGGTATACGCATTGAGATATCACATCTCTGCTATCGGAAGGGTCTCAGGATTGGAATGGGAAGGAGTTGGATATCCCATCTCATGTTATAGGAAGGGTCTCAGGTTTGGTATTAGAAGCATTGAGATATCACATCTCATGCTATAGGAAGGGTCTCAGGATTGGAATGGGGAGGGCTTGGATGTCACATCTCATGCTACAGGGAGGGTCTCAAGTTTGATATTAGAAGCATTGAGATAACAAATCTCATGATATCGGAAGGGTCTCAGGATTGGAATGGGAAGGAGTTGGATATCACATCTCATGATAAAGGAAGGGTCTAAGGTTTGGAAGGGGAAGGATTTGGATATCACATCTCATGTTATAGGACGGGTCTCAGGTTTGGTATTAGAAGCATTGAGATATCAAGTCTCATGGTATAGGAAGGGTCTCAGAATTGGAATGGGAAGGAGTTGGATATCACATCTCAAGCTATAGGAAGGGTCTCAGGATTGGAATGGGAAGGCGTTTGATATCACATTTTATGCCATAGTATGGGTCTCAGGTTTGGTAGAAGCATTGGGATATCACATCTCATGCTATTGGAAGGGTATCAGTATTGGATTTGGAAGGAGTTGGATAGCCCATCTCATGCTATAGGAAGGGTCTCAGGTTGGAATGGGAAGGAGTTGGATATCACATTTCATGTTATAGGAAGGGTCTCAGGATTGGAATGGGAAGGACTTGGATATCATATCTCATGCTATAGGAAGGCTCTCAGGTTTGGAAGGGGAAGGAGTTGGATATCACATTTCATGTTAGAGGAAGGATCTCAGGTTTGGTATTAGAGGCCTTGAGATATCACATCTCATGCTATAGGAAGGGTCTCGGGATTGGAATGTTAAGGAGTTCGATATCACATCTCAAGCTATAGGAAGGGTCTCAGGTTTGGTATAAGCATTGAGATATCACATCTCATGCTATAGGAAGGGTCTCAGGATTGGAATGGGAAGGAGTTGGATATCACATCTCATATTATAGGAAAGATCTCAGGTTTGGTATTAGAAGCATTGAGACATCACATCTCATGTTATAGGAAGGGTCTTAGGATTGGAATGGGAAGAAGTTGGATATCACATCTCATGCTATAGGAAGGGTCTCAGGTTTGGTATAAGCATTGAGATATCAGATCTCATGCTATAGGAAGGGTCTCAGGATTGGAATGGGAAGGAGTTGTATATGACATCTCATGCCATAGGAAGGGTCTCAGGTTTGGTATAAGTATTGAGGTATCACATCACATGCTATAGGAAGGGTCTCAGGATTGGAATGGGAAGGACTTGAATATCACATCTCATGCTATAGGCAGGGTCTCAGGTTTGGAAAGGGAAGGAGATGGATATCACATTTCATGTTAGAGGTAGGATCTCAGGTTTGGTATTAGAGGCATTGAGATATCACATCTCATGCTATCAGAAGGGTCTCAGGATTGGAATGGGAAGGAGTTGTATATCACATCTCATGCTAAAGGGATGGTCTCAGGTTTGGTAGGGGAAGGATTTGGAAATCACATCTCATGTTATAGGAAGGATCTCAGGTTTGGTATTAGAAGCATTGAGATATCACATCTCATGCTATCGGAAGTATCTCAGGTTTGGTATTAGAGGCATTGAGATATCACATCTCATGCTATCATAAGGGTCTCAGGATTGGAATGGGAAGGAGTTGGATATCACATCTCATGTTATAGGAAGGATCTCAGGTTTGGTATTAGAAGCATTGAGATATCACATCTCATGCTATAGGAAGGGTCTCAGGATTGGAATGGGAAGGAGGTGGATATCACATCTCATGCTATAGGAAGGGTCTCAGATTTGGTATAAGCATTGAGATATCACATCTCATGCTATAGGAAGGGTCTCAGGAATGGAATGGGAAGGACTTGGATATCACATCTCATGATAAAGGAACGGTCTAACGTTTGGAAGTGGAAGGTTTTGGATATCACATCTCATGTTATTGGACCGGTCTCAGGTTTGGTATTAGAAGCATTGAGATATCAAGTCTCATGGTATGGTACAGGAGTTTGATATCACATCTCATGCCATGGTATGGGTATCAGGTTTTGTAGAAGCATTGGGATATCACATCTCATGCTATCGGAAGGGTATCAGGATTGGATTTGGAAGGAGTTGGATATCCCATCTCATGCTATAGGAAGGGTATCAGGTTGGAATGGGAAGGAGTTGGATATGACATCTCATGTTATAGGAAGGGTCTCAGGATTGGAATGGGAAGGACTTGGATATCACATCTCATGCTGTAGGAAGGCTCTCAGGTTTGGAAAGGGAAGGAGTTGGATATCACATTTCATGTTAGAGGTAGGATCTCAGGTTTGGTATTAGAGGCATTGAGATATCACATCTCATGCTATCAGAAGGGTATCAGGATTGGAATGAGAAGGAGTTGGATATCACATCTCATGCTAAAGGGAGGGTCTCAAGTTTGATATTAGAAGCTTTGAGATATCACATCTCATGATATCGGAAGGGTCTCAGGATTGGAATGGGAAGGAGTTGGATATCACATCTCATGATAAAGGAAGGGTCTAAGTTTGGAAGGGGAAGGATTTGGATATCACATCTCATGTTATATTACGGGTCTCACGTTTGTATTAGAAGCATTGAGATATCAAGTCTCATAGTATAGGAAGGGTCTCAGAATTGGAATGGGTAGGAGTTGGATATCACATCTCAAGCTATAGGAAGGGTCTCAGGATTGGAATGGGAAGGACTTGGATATCACATCTCATGCTATAGGGAGGGTCTCAAGTTTGATATTAGAAGCTTTGAGATATCACATCTCATGATATCGGAAGGGTCTCAGGATTGGAATGGGAAGGAGTTGGATATCACTTCTCATGATAAAGGAAGGGTCTAAGGTTTGGAAGGGGAAGGATTTGGATATCACATCTCATGTTATATTACGGGTCTCACGTTTGTATTAGAAGCATTGAGATATCAAGTCTCATAGTATAGGAAGGGTCTCAGAATTGGAATGGGAAGGAGTTGGATATCACATCTCAAGCTATAGGAAGGGTCTCAGGATTGGAATGGGAAGGACTTGGATATCACATCTCATGCTATAGGAAGGCTCTCAGGTTTGGAAGGGGAAAGAGTTGGATATCACATTTCATGTTAGAGGTAGGATCTCAGGTTTGGTATTAGAGGCATTGAGACATCACATCTCATGCTATCAGAAGGGTCTCAGGAATGGAATGGGAAGGAGTTGGATATCACATCTCATGCTAAAGGGAGGGTCTCAGGTTTGGAAGGGGAAGGATTTGGATATCAAATCTCATGTTATAGGAAGGATCTCAGGTTTGGTATTAGAAGCATTGAGATATCACATCTCATGCTATCGGAAGGATCTCAGGTTTGGTATTAGAAGCATTGAGATATCACATCTCATGCTATCAGAAGAGTCTCAGGATTGGAATAGGAAGGAGTTGGATATCACATCTCATGCTAAAGGGAGGGTCTCAGGATTGGAAGGGGAAGGATTTGGATATCACATCTCATGTTATCGGAAGGATCTCACGTTTGGTATTAGAAGTATTGAGATATCATATCTCATGCTATAGGAAGGGTCTCAGGATTGGAATGGGAAGGAGTTGGATATCACATCTCATGCTATAGGGAGGGTCTCAGGATTGGAATGGGAAGGACTTAGATATCACATATCATGCTATAGGGAGGGTCTCAGTTTTGATATTAGAAGCATTGAGATATCACATCTCATGCTATAGGAAGTGTCTCAGGATTGGAATGGGAAGGTGCTGGATATCACATCTCATGCTAAAGGAAGGGTCTCAGGTTTGGAACGGGAAGGATTTGGATATCACATCTCATGTTATAGGAAGGGTCTCAGGTTTGGTATAAGCATTGAGATATCACATCTCTGCTATCGAAAGTGTCTCAGGATTGGAATGGGAAGGAGTTGGATATCCCATCTCATGTTATCGGACGGGTCTCAGGTTTGTTATTAGAATCATTGAGATATCATATTGCATGCTGTAGGAAGGGTCTAAGGGTTGGAATGGGAAGGACTTGGATATCACATCTCATGCTATAGATAGGCTCTTAGGTTTGGAAAGGGAAGGAGTTGGATATCACATTTCATGTTAGAGGAAGGATCTCAGGTTTGGTATTAGAAGCATTGAGATATCACATCTCATGCTATAGGAAGGGTCCCAGGATTGGAATGGGAAGCAGTTGGATATCACATCTCATGCTATAGGAAGGGTCTCAGGTTTGGTATAAGCATTGAGATATCACATCTCATGCTATAGGACGGGTCTCAGGATTGGAATGGAAGGAGTTGGCTATCACATCTCATGTTATAGGAAGGATCTCAGGTTTGGTATTAGAAGCATTGAGACATCACATCTCATGCTATAGGAAGGGTCTCAGGGTTGGAATGGGAAGGAGTTGGATATCACATCTCATCCAATAGGAAGGGTCTCAGGTTTGGAATGGGAAGGAATTGGATATCACATCTCATGTTATAGGAAGGATCTCAGGTTTGGTATTAGAAGCATTGAGATATTACATCTCATGCTATAGGAAGGGTCTCAGGATTGGAATGTGAAGGATTTGGATATCACATCTCATGCTAAAGGAAGGGTCTCAGGTTTGGTAGAAGCATTGAGATATCACGTCTCTGCTATCGGAAGGGTCTCAGGATTGGATTGGGAAGGAGTTGGATATCACATCTCATGCCATAGGAAGGGTCTCAGGTTTGGTATAAGCATTGAGATATCACATCTCTGCTATCGGAAGGGTCTCAGGATTGGATTGGGAAGGAGTTGGATATCCCTTCTCATGCTATAGGAAGTGTCTCAGGTTGGAATGGGAAGGAGTTGGATATCACATCTCATGTTATAGGAAGGGTCTCAGGATTGGAATGGGAAGGATTTGGATATCACATCTCTTGCTATAGGAAGGGTCTCAGGATTGGAATGGGTAGGAGTTGAATATTACTTTCTTGCTATAGGAAGGGTCTCATGTTTGGAATGGGAAGGAGTTGGATATCACATATGCTATAGTTAGTGTCTCAGGTTTGGAACGGGAAGGAGTTGGATATCACATCTCATGTTATAGGAAGGGTCTCAGGTTTGGTATAAGCATTGAGATATCACATCTCTGCTATCGGAAGCGGCTCAGGATTGGAATGGGAAGGAGTTGGATATCCCATCTCATGTTATAGGAAGAGTCTCTGGTTTGGTATTAGAATCATTGAGATATCACATCGCATGCTGTAGGAAGGGTCTAAGGATTGGAATGGGATGGACTTGGATATCACATCTCATGCTATAGGTAGGCTCTCAGGTTTGGTATAAGCATTGAGATATCACATCTCATGCTATAGGAAGGGTCTCAGGATTGGAATGGGAAGGAATTGGATATCACATCTCATGCTATAGGAAGGGTCTCAGATTTGGTATAAGCATTGAGATATCACATCTCATGCTAAAGGAAGGGTCTCAGGATTGGAATGGGAAGGAGTTCTATATGACATCTCAGGCCATAGGAAGGTTCTCAGGTTTGGTATAAGCATTGAGATATCACATCTCTGCTATCGGAAGGGTCTCAGGATTGGAATGGGAAGGAGTTGGATATCCCATCTCATGTTATAGGAAGGGTCTCAGGTTTGGTATTAGAAGCATAGAGATATCACATCTCATGCTATAGGAAGGGTCTCAGGATTTGAATGGCAAGGAGTTGGATATCACATCTCATGCCATAGGAAGGGTCTCAGGTTTGGTATAAGCTTTGAGATATCACATCTCTGCTATCGCTAGGGTCTCAGGATTGGATTGGGAAGGAGTTAGATATCCCTTCTCATGCTATAGGAAGTGTCTCAGGTTGGAATGGGAAGGAGTTGGATATCACATCTCATGTTATAGGAAGGGTCTCAGGATTGGAATGGGAAGGACTTGGATGTCACATCTCATGCTATAGGGAGGGTCTCAAGTTTGATATTAGAAGCATTGAGATAACAAATCTCATGATATCGGAAGGGTCTCAGGATTGGAATGGGAAGGAGTTGGATATCACATCTCATGATAAAGGAAGGGTCTAAGGTTTGGAAGGGGAAGGATTTGGATATCACATCTCATGTTATAGGACGGGTCTCAGGTTTGGTATTAGAAGCATTGAGATATCAAGTCTCATGGTATAAGAAGGGTCTCAGAATTGGAATGGGAAGGAGTTGGATATCACACCTCAAGCTATAGGAAGGGTCTCAGGATTGGAATGGGAAGGAGTTTGATATCACATCTCATGCCATAGTATGGGTCTCAGGTTTGGTAGAAGCATTGGGATATCACATCTCATGCTATCGGAAGGGTATCAGTATTGGATTTGGAAGAAGTTGGATATCCCATCTCATGCTATAGGAAGGGTCTCAGGTTGGAATGGGAAGGAGTTGGATATCACATTTCATGTTATAGGAAGGGTCTCAGGATTGGAATGGGAAGGACTTGGATATCATATCTCATGCTATAGGACGGGTCTCAGGTTTGTTATTAGAATCATTGAGATATCATATTGCATGCTGTAGGAAGGGTCTAAGGATTGGAAAGGGAAGGAGTTGGATATCACATTTCATGTTAGAGGAAGGATCTCAGGTTTGGTATTAGAAGCATTGAGATATCACATCTCATGCTATATGAAGGGTCTCAGGATTGGAATGGGAAGTAGTTGGATATCACATCTCATGCTATAGGAAGGGTCTCAGGTTTGGTATAAGCATTGAGATATCACATCTCATGCTATAGGACAGGTCTCAGGATTGGAATGGAAGGAGTTGGATATCACATCTCATGTTATAGGAAGGATCTCAGGTTTGGTATTAGAAGCATTGAGACATCACATCTCATGCTATAGGAAGGGTCTCAGGGTTGGAATGGGAAGGAGTTGGATATCACATCTCATCCAATAGGAAGGGTGTCAGGTTTGGAATGGGAAGGAATTGGATATCACATCTCATGTTATAGGAAGGATCTCAGGTTTGGTATTAGAAGCATTGAGATATCACATCTCATGCTATAGGAAGGGTCTCAGGATTGGAATGTGAAGGATTTGGATATCACATCTCATGCTAAAGGAAGGGTCTCAGGTTTGGTAGAAGCATTGAGATATCACGTCTCTGCTATCGGAAGGGTCTCAGGATTGGATTGGGAAGGAGTTGGATATCCCTTCTCATGCTATAGGAAGGGTCTCAGGATTTGAATGGCAAGGAGTTGGATATCACATCTCATGCCATAGGAAGGGTCTCAGGTTTGGTATAAGCATTGAGATATCACATCTCTGCTATCGGAAGGGTCTCAGGATTGGAATGGGAAGGAGTTGGATATTCCCATCTCATGTTATAGGAAGGGTCTCAGGTTTGGTATTAGAAGCATTGAGATATCACATCTCATGCTATAGGAAGGGTCTCAGGATTGGAATGGGAAGGACTTGGATATCACATCTCATGCTATAGGGAGGGTCTCAAGTTTGATATTAGAACCTTTGAGATATCACATCTCATGATATCGGAAGGGTCTCAGGATTGGAATGGGAAGGAGTTGGATATCACATCTCATGATAAAGGAAGGGTCTAAGGTTTGGAAGGGGAAGGATTTGGATATCACATCTCATGTTATATTATGGGTCTCAGGTTTGGTATTAGAAGCATTGAGATATCAAGTCTCAGAGTATAGGAAGGGTCTCAGAATTGGAATGGGACGGAGTTAAATATCACATCTCAAGCTATAGGAAGGGTCTCAGGATTGGAATGGGAAGGACTTGGATATCACATCTCATGCTATAGGAAGGCTCTCAGGTTTGGAAGGGGAAAGAGTTGGATATCACATTTCATGTTAGAGGTAGGATCTCAGGTTTTGTATTAGAGGCATTGAGATATCACATCTCATGCTATCAGAAGGGTCTCAGGAATGGAATGGGAAGGAGTTGGATATCACATCTCATGCTAAAGGGAGGGTCTCAGGTTTGGAAGGGGAAGGATTTGGATATCACATCTCATGTTTTAGGAAGGATCTCAGGTTTGGTATTAGAAGCATTGAGATATCACATCTCATGCTATCGGAAGGATCTCAGGTTTGGTATTAGAAGCATTGAGATATCACATCTCATGCTATCAGAAGGGTCTCAGGATTGGAATGGGAAGGAGTTGGATATCACATCTCATGCTAAAGGGAGGGTCTCAGGTTTGGAAGGGGAAGGATTTGGATATCACATCTCATGTTATCGGAAGGATCTCACGTTTGGTATTAGAAGTATTGAGATATCATATCTCATGCTATAGGAAGGGTCTCAGGATTGGAATGGGAAAGAGTTGGATATCACATCTCATGCTATAGGGAGTGTCTCAGGATTGGAATGGGAAGGACTTAGATATCACATATCATGCTATAGGGAGGGTCTCAGTTTTGATATTAGAAGCATTGAGATATCACATCTCATGCTATCGGAAGTGTCTCAGGATTGGAATGGGAAGGAGCTGGATATCACATCTCATGCTAAAGGAAGGGTCTCAGGTTTGGAACGGGAAGGATTTGGATATCACATCTCATGTTATAGGAAGGGTCTCAGGTTTGGTATAAGCATTGAGATATCACATCTCTGCTATCGGAAGTGTCTCAGGATTGGAATGGGAAGGAGTTGGATATCACATCTCATGTTATAGGACGGGTCTCAGGTTTGTTATTAGAATCATTGAGATATCATATTGCATGCTGTAGAAAGGGTCTAAGGGTTGGAATGGGAAGGACTTGGATATCACATCTCATGCTATAGATAGGCTCTTAGGTTTGGAAAGGGAAGGAGTTGGATATCACATTTCATGTTAGAGGAAGGATCTCAGGTTTGGTATTAGAAGCATTGAGATATCACATCTCATGCTATAGGAAGGGTCTCAGGATTGGAATGGGAAGTAGTTGGATATCACATCTCATGCTATAGGAAGGGTCTCAGGTTTAGTATAAGCATTGAGATATCACATCTCATGCTATAGGACGGGTCACAGGATTGGAATGGAAGGAGTTGGATATCACATCTCATGTTATAGGAAGGATCTCAGGTTTGGTATTAGAAGCATTGAGACATCACATCTCATGCTATAGGAAGGGTCTCAGGGTTGGAATGGGAAGGAGTTGGACATCACATCTCATCCAATAGGAAGGGTCTCAGGTTTGGAATGGGAAGGAATTGGATATCACATCTCATGTTATAGGAAGGATCTCAGGTTTGGTATTAGAAGCATTGAGATATCACATCTCATGCTATAGGAAGGGTCTCAGGATTGGAATGTGAAGGATTTGGATATCACATCTCATGCTAAAGGAAGGGTCTCAGGTTTGGTAGAAGCATTGAGATATCACGTCTCTGCTATCGGAAGGGTCGCAGGATTGGATTGGGAAGGAGTTGGATATCCCTTCTCATGCTATAGGAAGGGTCTCAGGATTTGAATGGCAAGGAGTTGGATATCACATCTCATGCCATAGGAAGGGTCTCAGGTCTGGTATAAGCATTGAAATATCACATCTCTGCTATCGGAAGGGTCTCAGGATTGGATTGGGAAGGAGTTGGATATCCCTTCTCATGCTATAGGAAGTGTCTCAGGTTGGAATGGGAAGGAGTTGGATATCACATCTCATGTTATAGGAAGGGTCTCAGGATTGGAATGGGAAGGATTTGGATATCACATCTCTTGCTATAGGAAGGGTCTCAGGATTGGAATGGGTAGGAGTTGGATATTACTTTCTTGCTATAGGAAGGGTCTCATGTTTGGAATGGGAAGGAGTTGGATATCACATATGCTATAGTTAGTGTCTCAGGTTTGGAACGGGAAGGAGTTGGATATCACATCTCATGTTATAGGAAGGGTCTCAGGTTTGGTATAAGCATTGAGATATCACATCTCTGCTATCGGAAGCGGCTCAGGATTGGAATGGGAAGGAGTTGGATATCCCATCTCATGTTATAGTAAGAGTCTCTGGTTTGGTATTAGAATCATTGAGATATCACATCGCATGCTCTAGGAAGGGTCTAAGGATTGGAATGGGATGGACTTGGATATCACATCTCATGCTATAGGTAGGCTCTCAGGTTTGGTATAAGCATTGAGATATCACATCTCATGCTATAGGAAGGGTCTCAGGATTGGAATGGGAAGGATTTGGATATCACATCTCATGCTATAGGAAGGGTCTCAGATTTGGTATAAGCATTGAGATATCACATCTCATGCTAAAGGAAGGGTCTCAGGATTGGAATGGGAAGGAGTTGTATATGACATCTCAGGCCATAGGAAGGGTCTCAGGTTTGGTATAAGCATTGAGATATCACATCTCTGCTATCGGAAGTGTCTCAAGATTGGAATGGGAAGGACTTGGATATCACATCTCATGCTATAGGGAGGGTCTCAAGTTTGATATTAGAAGCATTGAGATATCACATCTCATGCTATAGGAAGGGTCTCAGGATTGGAATGGGAAGGAGTTGGATATCACATCTCATGCTATAGGAAGGGTCTCAGGTTTGGTATAAGCAGTGAGATATCACATCTCATGCTATAGGAAGTGTCTCAGGATTGGAATGATGGGAAGGAGTTGGATATCACATCTCATGTTATAGGAAGGATCTCAGGTTTGGCATAAGCATTGAGATATCACATGTTTGCTATCGGAAGGGTCTCAGGATTGGAATGGGAAGGAGTTGTATATTCCCATCTCATGTTATAGGAAGGGTCTCAGGTTTGGTATTAGAAGCATTGAGACATCACATCTCATGCTATAGGAAGGGTCTCAGGATTGGAATGGGAAGGACTTGGATATCACATCTCATGCTATAGGGAGGGTCTCGAGTTTGATATTAGAAGCATTGAGATATCACATCTCATGATATCGGAAGGGTCTCAGGATTGGAATGGGAAGGAGTTGGATATCACATCTCATGATAAAGGAAGGGTCTAAGGTTTGGAAGGGGAAGGATTTGGATATCACATCTCATGTTATAGGACGGGTCTCAGGTTTGGTATTAGAAGCATTGAGATATCAAGTCTCATGGTATAGGAAGGGTCTCAGAATTGGAATGGGAAGGAGTTGGATATCACATCTCAAGCTATAGGAAGGGTCTCAGGATTGGAATGGGAAGGAGTTTGATATCACATCTCATGCCATAGTATGGGTCTCAGGTTTGGTATAAGCATTGGGATATCAAATCTCATGCTATCGGAAGGGTATCAGGATTGGAATTCCAAGGAGTTGGATATCCCATCTCATGCTATAGGAAGGGTCTCAGGTTGGAATGGGAAGGAGTTGGATATCACATCTCATGCTAAAGGGAGGGTCTCAGGTTTGGAAGGGGAAGGATTTGGATATCACATCTCATGTTATAGGAAGGATCTCAGGTTTGGTATAAGAAGCATTGAGATATCACATCTCATGCTATCGGAAGAATCTCAGATTTGGTATTAGAGGCATTGAGATATCACATCTCATGCCATCATAAGGGTCTCAGGATTGGAATGGGAAGGATTTGGATATCACATCTCATGCTATAGGAAGGGTCTCAGGTTTGGAACGGGAAGGAGTTGGATATCACATCTCATGTTATAGGAAGAGTCTCAGGTTTGGTATAAGCATTGAGATATCAAATCTCTGCAATCGGAAGTGTCTCAGGATTGGGATGGGAAGGAGTTGGATATCACATCTCATGCTATAGGAAGGGTCTCAGGTTTGGAACGGGAAGGAGTTGGATATCCCATCTCATGTTATAGGACTGGTCTCATGTTTGGTATTAGAAGCATTGAGATATCACATCTCTGCTATCGGAAGTGTCTCAGGATTGGGATGGGAAGGAGTTGGATATCACATCTCATGCTATAGGACGGGTCTCAGGTTTGTTATTAGAATCATTGAGATATCATATTGCATGCTGTAGGAAGGGTCTAAGGATTGGAATGGGAAGGACTTGGATATCACATCTCATGCTATAGATAGGATCTTAGGTTTGGAAAGGGAAGGAGTTGGATATCACATTTCATGTTAGAGGAAGGATCCCAGGTTTGGTATTAGAAGCATTGAGATATCACATCTCATGCTATATGAAGGGTCTCAGGATTGGAATGGGAAGTAGTTGGATATCACATCTCATGCTATAGGAAGGGTCTCAGGTTTGGTATAAGCATTGAGATATCACATCTCATGCTATAGGACAGGTCTCAGGATTGGAATGGAAGGAGTTGGATATCACATCTCATGTTATAGGAAGGATCTCAGGTTTGGTATTAGAAGCATTGAGACATCACATCTCATGCTATAGGAAGGGTCTCAGGGTTGGAATGGGAAGGAGTTGGATATCACATCTCATCCAATAGGAAGGGTGTCAGGTTTGGAATGGGAAGGAATTGGATATCACATCTCATGTTATAGGAAGGATCTCAGGTTTGGTATTAGAAGCATTGAGATATCACATCTCATGCTATAGGAAGGGTCTCAGGATTGGAATGTGAAGGATTTGGATATCACATCTCATGCTAAAGGAAGGGTCTCAGGTTTGGTAGAAGCATTGAGATATCACGTCTCTGCTATCGGAAGGGTCTCAGGATTGGATTGGGAATGAGTTGGATATCCCTTCTCATGCTATAGGAAGGGTCTCAGGATTTGAATGGCAAGGAGTTGGATATCACATCTCATGCCATAGGAAGGGTCTCAGGTTTGGTATAAGCATTGAGATATCACATCTCTGCTATCGGAAGGGTCTCAGGATTGGAATGGGAAGGAGTTGGATATTCCCATCTCATGTTATAGGAAGGGTCTCAGGTTTGGTATTAGAAGCATTGAGATATCACATCTCATGCTATAGGAAGGGTCTCAGGATTGGAATGGGAAGGACTTGGATATCACATCTCATGCTATAGGGAGGGTCTCAAGTTTGATATTAGAAGCTTTGAGATATCACATCTCATGATATCGGAAGGGTCTCAGGATTGGAATGGGAAGGAGTTGGATATCACATCTCATGATAAAGGAAGGGTCTAAGGTTTGGAAGGGGAAGGATTTGGATATCACATCTCATGTTATATTACGGGTTTCAGGTTTGGTATTAGAAGCATTGAGATATCAAGTCTCAGAGTATAGGAAGGGTCTCAGAATTGGAATGGGAAGGAGTTGGATATCACATCTCAAGCTATAGGAAGGGTCTCAGGATTGGAATGGGAAGGACTTGGATATCACATCTCATGCTATAGGACAGGTCTCAGGATTGGAATGGAAGGAGTTGGATATCACATCTCATGTTATAGGAAGGATCTCAGGTTTGGTATTAGAAGCATTGAGACATCACATCTCATGCTATAGGAAGGGTCTCAGGGTTGGAATGGGAAGGAGTTGGATATCACATCTCATCCAATAGGAAGGGTGTCAGGTTTGGAATGGGAAGGAATTGGATATCACATCTCATGTTATAGGAAGGATCTCAGGTTTGGTATTAGAAGCATTGAGATATCACATCTCATGCTATAGGAAGGGTCTCAGGATTGGAATGTGAAGGATTTGGATATCACATCTCATGCTAAAGGAAGGGTCTCAGGTTTGGTAGAAGCATTGAGATATCACGTCTCTGCTATCGGAAGGGTCTCAGGATTGGATTGGGAAGGAGTTGGATATCCCTTCTCATGCTATAGGAAGGGTCTCAGGATTTGAATGGCAAGGAGTTGGATATCACATCTCATGCCATAGGAAGGGTCTCAGGTTTGGTATAAGCATTGAGATATCACATCTCTGCTATCGGAAGGGTCTCAGGATTGGAATGGGAAGGAGTTGGATATTCCCATCTCATGTTATAGGAAGGGTCTCAGGTTTGGTATTAGAAGCATTGAGATATCACATCTCATGCTATAGGAAGGGTCTCAGGATTGGAATGGGAAGGACTTGGATATCACATCTCATGCTATAGGGAGGGTCTCAAGTTTGATATTAGAAGCTTTGAGATATCACATCTCATGATATCGGAAGGGTCTCAGGATTGGAATGGGAAGGAGTTGGATATCACATCTCATGATAAAGGAAGGGTCTAAGGTTTGGAAGGGGAAGGATTTGGATATCACATCTCATGTTATATTACGGGTCTCAGGTTTGGTATTGGAAGCATTGAGATATATCACATCACATGCTATAGGAAGGGTCTCAGGATTGGAATGGGAAGGAATTGGATATCACAGCTCATGCTATAGGCAGGGTCTCAGGTTTGGAAAGGGAAGGAGATGGATATCACATTTCATGTTAGAGGTAGGATCTCAGGTTTGGTATTAGAGGCATTGAGATATCACATCTCATGCTATCAGAAGGGTCTCAGGATTGGAATGGGAAGGAGTTGTATATCACATCTCATGCTAAAGGGAGGGTCTCAGGTTTGGAAGGGGAAGGATTTGAATATCACATCACATGTTATAGGAAGGATCTCAGGTTTGGTATTAGAGGCATTGAGATATCACATCTCATGCTATCGGAAGGGTCTCAGGATTGGAATGGGAAGGAGTTGGATATCACATCTCATGCTATAGGAAGGGTCTCAGGTTTGGAACGGGAAGGAGTTGGATATCACATCTCGTGTTATAGGAAGAGTCTCAGGTTTGGTATAAGCATTGAGATATCACATCTCTGCAATTGGAAGTGTCTCAGGATTGGGATGGGAAGGATTTGGATATCACATCTCATGCTATAGGAAGGGTCTCAGGTTTGGAACGGGAAGGAGTTGGATATCACATCTCATGTTATAGGAAGAGTCTCAGGTTTGGTATAAGCATTGAGATATCAAATCTCTGCAATCGGAAGTGTCTCAGGATTGGAACGGGAAGGAGTTGGATATCCCATCTCATGTTATAGGACTGGTCTCAGGTTTGGTATTAGAAGCATTGAGATATCACATCGCATGCTGTAGGAAGGGTCTCAGGTTTGGAATGGGAAGGAATTGGATATCACATCTCATGTCATAGGAAGGATCTCAGGTTTGGTATTAGAAGCATTGAGATATCACATCTCATGCTATAGGAATGGTCTCAGGATTGGAATGGGAAGGAGTTGGATATTATATTCTTGCTATGGGAAGGGTCTCATGTTTGGAATTGGAAGGAGTTGGATATCACATATGCTATAGGAAGGGTCTCAGGTTTGGAATGGGAAGGAGTTGGATATCACATCTCATGTTATAGGAAGGGTCTCAGGTTGGTATACGCATTGAGATATCACATCTCTGCTATCGGAAGGGTCTCAGGATTGGAATGGGGAGGACTTGGATGTCACATCTCTTGCTATAGGGAGGGTCTCAAGTTTGATATTAGAAGCATTGAGATAACAAATGTCATGATATCGGAAGGGTCTCAGGATTGGAATGGGAAGGAGTTGGATATCACATCTCATGATAAAGGAAGGGTCTAAGGTTTGGAAGGGGAAGGATTTGGATATCAAATCTCATGTTATAGGACGGGTCTCAGGTTTGGTATTAGAAGCATTGAGATATCAAGTCTCATGGTATAGGAAGGGTCTCAGAATTGGAATGGGAAGGAGTTGGATATCACATCTCAAGCTATAGGAAGGGTCTCAGGATTGGAATGGGAAGGCGTTTGATATCACATCTTATGCCATAGTATGGGTCTCAGGTTTGGTAGAAGCATTGGGATATCACATCTCATGCTATTGGAAGGGTATCAGTATTGGATTTGGAAGGAGTTGGATATCCCATCTCATGCTATAGGAAGGGTCTCAGGTTGGAATGGGAAGGAGTTGGATTTCACATTTCATGTTATAGGAAGGGTCTCAGGATTGGAATGGGAAGGACTTGGATATCATATCTCATACTATAGGAAGGCTCTCAGGTTTGGAAGGGGAAGGAGTTGGATATCACATTTCATGTTAGAGGAAGGATCTCAGGTTTGGTATTAGAGGCCTTGAGATATCACATCTCATGCTATAGGAAGGGTCTCGGGATTGGAATGGGAAGGAGTTCGATATCACATCTCAAGCTATAGGAAGGGTCTCAGGTTTGGTATAAGCATTGAGATATCACATCTCATGCTATAGGAAGGGTCTCAGGATTGGAATGGGAAGGAGTTGGATATCACATCTCATATTATAGGAAAGATCTCAGGTTTGGTATTAGAAGCATTGAGACATCACATCTCATGTTATAGGAAGGGTCTTAGGATTGGAATGGGAAGAAGTTGGATATCACATCTCATGCTATAGGAAGGGTCTCAGCTTTGGTATAAGCATTGAGATATCACATCTCATGCTATAGGAAGGGTCTCAGGATTGGAATGGGAAGGAGTTGTATATGACATCTCATGCCATAGGAAGGGTCTCAGGTTTGGTATAAGTATTGAGATATCACATCACATGCTATAGGAAGGGTCTCAGGATTGGAATGGGAAGGACTTGAATATCACATCTCATGCTATAGGCAGGGTCTCAGGTTTGGAAAGGGAAGGAGATGGATATCACATTTCATGTTAGAGGTAGGATCTCAGGTTTGGTATTAGAGGCATTGAGATATCACATCTCATGCTATCAGAAGGGTCTCAGGATTGGAATGGGAAGGAGTTGGATATCACATCTCATGCTAAAGGGAGGGTCTCAGGTTCGGAAGGGGAAGGATTTGGATATCACATCTCATGTTATAGGAAGGATCTCAGGTTTGGTATTAGAAGCATTGAGATATCACATCTCATGCTATCGAAAGGATCTCAGGTTTGGTATTAGAAGCATTGAGATATCACATCTCATGCTATAGGAAGGGTCTCAGGATTGGAATGGGAAGGAGTTGGATATCACATCTCATGATAAAGGAAGGGTCTAAGGTTTGGAAGGGGAAGGGTTTGGATATCACATCTCATGTTATAGGACGGGTCTCAGGTTTGGTATTAGAAGCATTGAGATATCAAGTCTCATGGTATAGGAGGGGTCTCAGAATTGGAATGGGAAGGAGTTGGATATCACATCTCAAGCTATAGGAAGGGTCTCAGGATTGGAATGGGAAGGAGTTTGATGTCACATCTTATGCCATAGTATGGGTCTCAGGTTTGGTAGAAGCATTGGGATATCACATCTCATGCTATTGGAAGGGTATCAGTATTGGATTTGGAAGGAGTTGGATATCCCATCTCATACTATAGGAAGGGTCTCAGGTTGGAATGGGAAGGAGTTGGATATCACATTTCATGTTATAGGAAGGGTCTCAGGATTGGAATGGGAAGGACTTGGATATCATATCTCATGCTATAGGAAGGCTCTCAGGTTTGGAAGGGGAAGGAGTTGGATATCACATTTCATGTTAGAGGAAGGATCTCAGGTTTGGTATTAGAGGCCTTGAGATATCACATCTCATGCTATAGGAAGGGTCTCAGGATTGGAATGGGAAGGAGTTGGATATCACATCTCAAGCTATAGGAAGGGTCTCAGGTTTGGTATAAGCATTGAGATATCACATCTCATGCTATAGGAAGGGTCTCAGGATTGGAATGGGAAGGAGTTGGATATCACATCTCATGTTATAGGAAAGATCTCAGGTTTGGTATAAGAAGCATTGAGACATCACATCTCATGTTATAGGAAGGGTCTTAGGATTGGAATGGGAAGACGTTGGATATCACATCTCATGCTATAGGAAGGGTCTCAGGTTTGGTATAAGCATTGAGATATCACATCTCATGCTATAGGAAGGGTCTCATGATTGGAATGGGAAGGAGTTGTATATGACATCTCATGCCATAGGAAGGGTCTCAGGTTTGGTATAAGCATTGAGATATCACATCACATTCTATAGGAAGGGTCTCAGGATTGGAATGGGAAGGACTTGGATATCACATCTCATGCTATAGGCAGGGTCTCAGGTTTGGAAAGGGAAGGAGATGGATATCACATTTCATGTTAGAGGTAGGATCTCAGGTTTGGTATTATAGGCATTGAGATATCACATCTCATGCTATCAGAAGGGTCTCAGGATTGGAATGGGAAGGAGTTGTATATCACATCTCATGCTAAAGGGAGGGTCTCAGGTTTGGAAGGGGAAGGATTTGGAAATCACATCTCATGTTATAGAAAGGATCTCAGGTTTGGTATTAGAAGCATTGAGATATCACATCTCATGCTATCGGAAGTATCTCAGGTTTGGTATTAGAGGCATTGAGATATCACATCTCATGCTATCATAAGGGTCTCAGGATTGGAATGGGAAGGAGTTGGATATCACATCTCTTGTTATAGGAAGGATCTCAGGTTTGGTATTAGAAGCATTGAGATATCATATCTCATGCTATAGGAAGGGTCTCAGGATTGGAATGGGAAGGAGTTGGATATCACATCTCATGCTATAGTTACATCTCATGCTAAAGGAAGGGTCTCAGGTTTGGAATGGGAAGGAGTTGGATATGACATCTCTGGTTATAGGGAGGGTCTCAGGATTTGAATGGCAAGGAGTTGGATATCACATCTCATGCCATAGGAAGGGTCTCAGGTTTGGTATAAGCATTGAGATATCACATCTCTGCTATCGGAAGGGTCTCAGGATTGGATTGGGAAGGAGTTGGATATCCCTTCTCATGCTATAGGAAGGGTCTCAGGTTGGAATGGGAAGGAGTTGGATATCACATCTCATGTTATAGGAAGGGTCTCAGGATTGGAATGGGAAGGATTTGGATATCGCATCTCTTGCTATAGGAAGGGTCTCAGGATTGGAATGGGAAGGAGTTGGATATCATATCTCATGCTATAGGAAGGGTCTCAGGAATGGAATGGGAAGGAGTTTTATATGACATCTCATGCCATAGGAAGGATCTCATGTTTGGTATTAGAAGCATTGAGACATCACATCTCATGTTATAGGAAGGGTATCAGGATTGTAATGGGAAGGAGTTGGATATCACATCTCATGCTATAGGAAGGGTCTCAAGTTTGGTATAAGCATTGAGATATCACATCTCATGCTATAGGAAGGGTCTCAGGATTGGAATGGGAAGGAGTTGTATATGACATCTCAGGCCATAGGAAGGGTCTCAGGTTTGGTATAAGCATTGAGATATCACATCTCTGCTATCGGAAGGGTCTCAGGATTGGAATGGGAAGGACTAGGATATCACATCTCATGCTATAGGAAGGGTCTCAGGATTGGAATGGGAAGGACTTGGATATCACATCTCATGTTATAGGAAGGGTCTCAGGTTTGGTATTAGAAGCATTGAGATATCACATCTCATGCTATAGGAAGGGTCTCAGGAATGGAATGGGAAGGACTTCGATATCACATCTCATGATAAAGGAAGGGTCTAAGGTTTGGAAGGGGAAGGATTTGGATATCACATCTCATGTTATAGGACGGGTCTCAGGTTTGGTATTAGAAGCATTGTGATATCACATCTCATGCTATAGGAAGTGTCTCAGGATTGGAATGATAAGGAGTTGGATATCACATCTCATGCTATAGGAAGGGTTTCAGGTTTGGTAGAAGCATTGAGATATCACATCTCATGCTATAGGAAGAGTCTCAGGTTTGGGAAGGGAAGGATTAGGATTTCACATCTCATGTTATAGGATGGTTCTCATGTTTGGTTTTTGAAGCATTGAGATATCACATCTCATACTATCAGAAGGGTCTCAGGTTTGGAATGGGAAGGAGTTGGATATCACATCTCATGTTATAGGAAGGATCTCAGGTTTGGTATTAGAACCATTGAGATATCACATCTCATGCTATAGGAAGGGTCTCAGGATTGGAATGCGAAGGATTTGGATATCACATCTCATGCTAAAGGAAGGGTCTCAGGTTTGGTATAAGCATTGAGATATCACATCTCTGCTATCGGAAGGGTCTCCGGATTGGATTGCGAAGGAGTTGGATATCCCTTCTCATGCTATAGGAAGTGTCTCAGGTTGGAATGGGAAGGAGTTGGATATCACATCTCATGTTATAGGAAGGGTCTCAGGATTGGAATGGGAAGGATTTGGATATCACATCTCTTGCTATAGGAAGGGTCTCAGGATTGGAATGGGTAAGAGTTGGATATTACATTCTTGCTATAGGAAGGGTCTCATGTTTGGAATGGAAGGAGTTGGATATCACATATGCTATAGGAAGTGTCTCAGGTTTGGAACGGGAAGCAGTTGGATATCACATCTCATGTTAGAGGAAGGATCTCAGGTTTGGGATTAGAGGCCTTGAGATATCACATCTCATGCTATAGGAAGGGTCTCAGGTTTGGTATAAGCATTGAGATATCACATCTCATGCTATAGGAAGGGTCCCAGGATTGGAATGGGAAGGAGTTGTATATGACATCTCATGCCATAAGAAGGGTCTCAGGTTTGGTATAAGCATTGAGATATCACATCACATGCTATAGGAAGGGTCTCAGGATTGGAATGGGAAGGAATTGGATATCACAGCTCATGCTATAGGCAGGGTCTCAGGTTTGGAAAGGGAAGGAGATGGATATCACATTTCATGTTAGAGGTAGGATCTCAGGTTTGGTATTAGAGGCATTGAGATATCACATCTCATGCTATCAGAAGGGTCTCAGGATTGGAATGGGAAGGAGTTGTATATCACATCTCATGCTAAAGGGAGGGTCTCAGGTTTGGAAGGGGAAGGATTTGAATATCACATCACATGTTATAGGAAGGATCTCAGGTTTGGTATTAGAGGCATTGAGATATCACATCTCATGCTATCGGAAGGGTCTCAGGATTGGAATGGGAAGGAGTTGGATATCACATCTCATGCTATAGGAAGGGTCTCAGGTTTGGAACGGGAAGGAGTTGGATATCACATCTTGTGTTATAGGAAGAGTCTCAGGTTTGGTATAAGCATTGAGATATCACATCTCTGCAATTGGAAGTGTCTCAGGATTGGGATGGGAAGGATTTGGATATCACATCTCATGCTATAGGAAGGGTCTCAGGTTTGGAACGGGAAGGAGTTGGATATCACATCTCATGCTATAGGAAGGGTCTCAGGTTTGGAACGGGAAGGAGTTGGATATCACATCTCGTGTTATAGGAAGAGTCTCAGGTTTGGTATAAGCATTGAGATATCAAATCTCTGCAATCGGAAGTGTCTCAGGATTGGAACAGGAAGGAGTTGGATATCCCATCTCATGTTATAGGACTGGTCTCAGGGTTGGTATTAGAAGCATTGAGATATCACATCGCATGCTGTAGGAAGGGTCTCAGGTTTGGAATGGGAAGGAATTGGATATCACATCTCATGTAATAGGAAGGATCTCAGGTTTGGTATTAGAAGCATTGAGATATCACATCTCATGCTATAGGAATGGTCTCAGGATTGGAATGGGAAGGAGTTGGATATTACATTCTTGCTATGGGAAGGGTCTCATGTTTGGAATTGGAAGGAGTTGGATATCACATATGCTATAGGAAGGGTCTCAGGTTTGGAATGGGAAGGAGTTGGATATCACATCTCATGTTATAGGAAGGGTCTCAGGTTGGTATACGCATTGAGATATCACATCTCTGCTATCGGAAGGGTCTCAGGATTGGAATGGGAAGGAGTTGGATATCCCATCTCATGTTATAGGACGGGTCTCAGGTTTGGTATTAGAAGCATTGAGATATCACATCTCATGCTATAGGAAGGGTCTCAGGATTGGAATGGGGAGGACTTGGATGTCACATCTCTTGCTATAGGGAGGGTCTCAAGTTTGATATTAGAAGCATTGAGATAACAAATCTCATGATATCGGAAGGGTCTCAGGATTGGAATGGGAAGGAGTTGGATATCACATCTCATGTTATAGGACGGGTCTCAGGTTTGGTATTAGAAGCATTGAGATATCAAGTCTCATGGTATAGGAAGGGTCTCAGAATTGGAATGGGAAGGAGTTGGATATCACATCTCAAGCTATAGGAAGGGTCTCAGGATTGGAATGGGAAGGCGTTTGATATCACATCTTATGCCATAGTATGGGTCTCAGGTTTGGTAGAAGCATTGGGATATCACATCTCATGCTATTGGAAGGGTATCAGTATTGGATTTGGAAGGAGTTGGATATCCCATCTCATGCTATAGGAAGGGTCTCAGGTTGGAATGGGAAGGAGTTGGATTTCACATTTCATGTTATAGGAAGGGTCTCAGGATTGGAATGGGAAGGACTTGGATATCATATCTCATGCTATAGGAAGGCTCTCAGGTTTGGAAGGGGAAGGAGTTGGATATCACATTTCATGTTAGAGGAAGGATCTCAGGTTTGGTATTAGAGGCCTTGAGATATCACATCTCATGCTATAGGAAGGGTCTCGGGATTGGAATGGGAAGGAGTTCGATATCACATCTCAAGCTATAGGAAGGGTCTCAGGTTTGGTATAAGCATTGAGATATCACATCTCATGCTATAGGAAGGGTCTCAGGATTGGAATGGGAAGGAGTTGGATATCACATCTCATATTATAGGAAAGATCTCAGGTTTGGTATTAGAAGCATTGAGACATCACATCTCATGTTATAGGAAGGGTCTTAGGATTGGAATGGGAAGAAGTTGGATATCACATCTCATGCTATAGGAAGGGTCTCAGGTTTGGTATAAGCATTGAGATATCACATCTCATGCTATAGGAAGGGTCTCAGGATTGGAATGGGAAGGAGTTGTATATGACATCTCATGCCATAGGAAGGGTCTCAGGTTTGGTATAAGTATTGAGATATCACATCACATGCTATAGGAAGGGTCTCAGGATTGGAATGGGAAGGACTTGAATATCACATCTCATGCTATAGGCAGGGTCTCAGGTTTGGAAAGGGAAGGAGATGGATATCACATTTCATGTTAGAGGTAGGATCTCAGGTTTGGTATTGGAGGCATTGAGATATCACATCTCATGCTATCAGAAGGGTCTCAGGATTGGAATGGGAAGGAGTTGGATATCACATCTCATGCTAAAGGGAGGGTCTCAGGTTCGGAAGGGGAAGGATTTGGATATCACATCTCATGTTATAGGAAGGATCTCAGGTTTGGTATTAGAAGCATTGAGATATCACATCTCATGCTATCGAAAGGATCTCAGGTTTGGTATTAGAAGCATTGAGATATCACATCTCATGCTATAGGAAGGGTCTCAGGATTGGAAAGGGAAGGAGTTGGATATCACATCTCATGATAAAGGAAGGGTCTAAGGTTTGGAAGGGGAAGGGTTTGGATATCACATCTCATGTTATAGGACGGGTCTCAGGTTTGGTATTAGAAGCATTGAGATATCAAGTCTCATGGTATAGGAGGGGTCTCAGAATTGGAATGGGAAGGAGTTGGATATCACATCTCATGTTATAGGAAGGGTCTCAGGTTTGGTATAAACATTGAGATATCACATCTCTACCATCGGAAGTGTCTCAGGATTGGAATGGGAAGGAGTTGGATATCCCATCTCATGTTATAGGACGGGTCTCAGGTTTTTTATTAAAATCATTGAGATATCATATTGCATGCTGTAGGAAGGGTCTAAGGATTGGAATGGGAAGGAGTTGGATATTCCCATCTCATGTTATAGGAAGGGTCTCAGGTTTGGTATTAGAAGCATTGAGATATCACATCTCATGCTATAGGAAGGGTCTCAGGATTGGAATGGGAAGGACTTGGATATCACATCTCATGCTATAGGGAGGGTCTCAAGTTTGATAGAAGCATTGAGATATCACATTTCATGATATCGGAAGGGTCTCAAGATTGGAATGGGAAGGAGTTGGATATCACATCTCATGATAAAGGAAGGGTCTAAGGTTTGGAAGGGGAAGGATTTGGATATCACATCTCATGTTATAGGACAGGTCTCAGGTTTGGTATTAGAAGCATTGAGATATCAAGTCTCATGGTATAGGAAGGGTCTCAGGATTAGAATGGGAAGGAGTTTGATATCACATCTCATGCCATAATATGGGTCTCAGGTTTGGTAGAAGCATTGGGATATCACATCTCATGCTATCGGAAGGGTATCGGGATTGGATTTGGAAGGAGTTGGATATCCCATCTCATGCTATAGGAAGGGTCTCAGGTTGGAATGGGAAGGAGTTGGATATCACATCTCATAGGAAGGGTCTCAGGATTGGAATGGGAAGGACTTGGATATCACATCTCATGCTATAGGAAGGCTCTCAGGTTTGCAAGGGGAAAGAGTTGGATATCACATTTCATGTTAGAGGTAGGATCTCAGGTTTGGTATTAGAAGCATTGAGATATCACATCTCATGCTATCAGAAGGATCTCAGGTTTGGTATAGAAGCATTGAGATATCATATCTTATGCTATCAGAAGGGTCTCAGGATTGGAATGGGATGGAGTTGGATATCACATCTCATGCTATAGGAAGGGTCTCAGGATTGGAATGGGAAGGAGTTGGATATCACATCTCATGTTATAGGAAGGGTCTCAGGTTTGGTATAAACATTGAGATATCACATCTCTACCATTGGAAGTGTCTCAGGATTGGAATGGGAAGGAGTTGGATATCCCATCTCATGTTATAGGACGGGTCTCAGGTTTTTTATTAAAATCATTGAGATATCATATTGCATGCTGTAGGAAGGGTCTAAGGATTGGAATGGGAAGGAGTTGGATATTCCCATCTCATGTTATAGGAAGGGTCTCAGGTTTGGTATTAGAAGCATTGAGATATCACATCTCATGCTATAGGAAGGGTCTCAGGATTGGAATGGGAAGGACTTGGATATCACATCTCATGCAATAGGGAGGGTCTCAAGTTTGATAGAAGCATTGAGATATCACATTTCATGATATCGGAAGGGTCTCAAGATTGGAATGGGAAGGAGTTGGATATCACATCTCATGATAAAGGAAGGGTCTAAGGTTTGGAAGGGGAAGGATTTGGATATCACATCTCATGTTATAGGACGGGTCTCAGGTTTGGTATTAGAAGCATTGAGATATCAAGTCTCATGGTATAGGAAGGGTCTCAGGATTAGAATGGGAAGGAGTTTGATATCACATCTCATGCCATAATATGGGTCTCAGGTTTGGTAGAAGCATTGGGATATCACATCTCATGCTATCGGAAGGGTATCGGGATTGGATTTGGAAGGAGTTGGATATCCCATCTCATGCTATAGGAAGGGTCTCAGGTTGGAATGGGAAGGAGTTGGATATCACATCTCATGTTATAGGAAGGGTCTCAGGATTGGAATGGGAAGGACTTGGATATCACATCTCATGCTATAGGAAGGCTCTCAGGTTTGCAAGGGGAAAGAGTTGGATATCACATTTCATGTTAGAGGTAGGATCTCAGGTTTGGTATTAGAAGCATTGAAATATCACATCTCATGCTATCAGAAGGATCTCAGGTTTGGTATAGAAGCATTGAGATATCATATCTTATGCTATCAGAAGGGTCTCAGGATTGGAATGGGAAGGAGTTGGATATCACATCTCATGCTAAAGGGAGGGTCTCAGGTTTGGAAGGGGAAGGATTTGGATATCACATCTCATGTTATAGGATGGATCTCAGGTTTGGTATTAGAAGTATTGAGATATCACATCTCATGTTATCGGAAGGATCTCAGGTTTGGTATTAGAAGTATTGAGATATCACATCTCATGCTATAGGAAGGGTCTCATGATTGGAATGGGAAGGAGTTGGATATCACATCTCATGCTAAAGGAAGGGTCTCAGGTTTGGTAGAAGCATTGAGATATCACATCTCATGCTATAGGAAGGGTCTCAGGATTGGAATGGGAAGGACTTAGATATCACATATGCTATAGGGAGGGTCTCAGTTTTGATATTAGAAGCATTGAGATATCACATCTTATGCTATCAGAAGTGTCTCAGGATTGGAATGGGAAGGAGCTGGATATCACATCTCATGCTAAAGGAAGGGTCTCAGGTTTGGAACGGGAAGGAGTTGGATATCACATCTCATGTTATAGGAAGGGTCTCAGGTTTGGTATAAACATTGAGATATCACATCTCTGCTATCAGACGTGTCTCAGGATTGGAATGGGAAGGAGTTGGATATCCCATCTCATGTTATAGGACGGGTCTCAGGTTTTTTATTAGAATCATTGAGATATCATATTGCATGCTGTAGGAAGGGTCTAAGGATTGGAATGGGAAGGACTTGGATATCACATCTCATGCTATAGATTGGCTCTCAGGTTTGGAAAGTGAAGGAGTTGGATATCACATTTCATGTTAGAGGAAGGATCTCAGGTTTGGTATTAGAGGCATTGAGATATCACATCTCATGCTATAGGAAGGGTCTCAGGATTGGAATGGGAAGGAGTTGGATATCACATCTCATGCTATAGGAAGGGTCTCAGGTTTGGTATAAGCATTGAGATATCACATCTCATGCTATAGGAAGGGTCTCAGGATTGGAATGGAAGGAGTTGGATATCACATCTCATGTTATAGGAAGGATCTCAGGTTTGGTATTAGAAGCATTGAGACATCACATCTCATGCTATAGGAAGGGTCTCAGGATTGGAATGGGAAGGAGTTGAATATGACATCTCATGCCGTAGGAAGGGTCTCAGGTTTGGTATAAACATTGAGATATCACATCTCTGCTATCAAAAGGGTCTCAGGATTGGAATTGGAAGGAGTTGGATATCCCATCTCATGTTATAGGAAGAGTCTCAGGTTTGGTATTAGAAGCATTGAGATATCACATCTCATGCTATAGGAAGTGTCTCAGGATTGGAATGGGAAGGACTTGGATATCACATCTCATGCTATAGGTAGGGTCTCAAGTTTGACATTAGAAGCATTGAGATATCACATCTCATGCTATAGGAAGGGTCTGAGGATTGGAATGGGAAGGAGTTGGATATCACATCTCCTGCTATGGGAAGGGTCTCAGGTTTGGTATAAGCAGTGAGATATCACATCTCATGCTATAGGAAGTGTCTCAGGATTGGAATGGGAAGGAGTTGGATATCACATCTCATGTTATAGGAAGGATCTCAGGTGTGGTATAAGCATTGAGATATCACATCTCTGCTATCGGAAGGGTCTCAAGATTGGAATGGGAAGGAGTTGGATATTCCCATCTCATGTTATAGGAAGGGTCTCAGGTTTGGTATTAGAAGCATTGAGATATCACATCTCATGCTATAGGAAGGGTCTCAGGATTGGAATGGGAAGGACTTGGATATCACATCTCATGCTATAGGGAGGGTCTCAAGTTTGATATTAGAAGCTTTGAGATATCACATCTCATGATATCGGAAGGGTCTCAGGATTGGAATGGGAAGGAGTTGGATATCACATCTCATGATAAAGGAAGGGTCTAAGGTTTGGAAGGGGAAGGATTTGGATATCACATCTCATGTTATATTACGGGTCTCAGGTTTGGTATTAGAAGCATTGAGATATCAAGTCTCATAGTATAGGAAGGGTCTCATAATTGGAATGGGAAGGAGTTGGATATCCCATCTCATGTTATAGGAAGAGTCTCTGGTTTGGTATTAGAATCATTGAGATATTCACATTGCATGCTGTAGGAAGGGTCTAAGGATTGGAATGGGATGGACTTGAATATCACATCTCATGCTATAGGTAGGCTCTCAGGTTTGGTATAAGCATTGAGATATCACATCTCATGCTATAGGAAGGGTCTCAGAATTGGAATGGGAAGGAGTTGGATATCACATCTCAAGCTATAGGAAGGGTCTCAGTATTGGAATGGGAAGGACTTGGATATCACATCTCATGCTATAGGAAGGCTCTCAGGTTTGGAAGGGGAAAGAGTTGGATATCTCATTTCATGTTAGAGGTATGATCTCAGGTTTGGTATTAGAGGCATTGAGATATCACATCTCATGCTATCAGAAGGGTCTCAGGAATGGAATGGGAAGGAGTTAGATATCACATCTCATGCTAAAGGGGGGGTCTCAGGTTTGGAAGGGGAAGGATTTGGATATCACATCTCATGTTATAGGAAGGATCTCAGGTTTGGTATTAGAAGCATTGAGATATCACATCTCATGCTATCGGAAGGATCTCAGGTTTGGTATTAGAAGCATTGAGATATCACATCTCATGCTATCAGAAGAGTCTCAGGATTGGAATAGGAAGGAGTTGGATATCACATTTCATGCTAAAGGGAGGGTCTCAGGTTTGGAAGGGGAAGGATTTGGATATCACATCTCATGTTATCGGAAGGATCTCACGTTTGGTATTAGAAGTATTGAGATATCATATCTCATGCTATAGGAAGGGTCTCAGGATTGGAATGGGAAGGAGTTGGATATCACATCTCATGCTATAGGGAGGGTCTCAGGATTGGAATGGGAAGGACTTAGATATCACATATCATGCTATAGGGAGGGTCTCAGTTTTGATATTAGAAGCATTGAGATATCACATCTCATGCTATCGGAAGTGTCTCAGGATTGGAATGGGAAGGAGCTGGATATCACATCTCATGCTAAAGGAAGGGTCTCAGGTTTGGAACGAGAAGGATTTGGATATCACATCTCATGTTATAGGAAGGGTCTCAGGTTTGGTATAAGCATTGAGATATCACATCTCTGCTATCGGAAGTGTCTCAGGATTGGAATGGGAAGGAGTTGGATATCCCATCTCATGTTATAGGACGGGTCTCAGGTTTGTTATTAGAATCATTGAGATATCATATTGCATGCTGTAGGAAGGGTCTAAGGGTTGGAATGTGAAGGACTTGGATATCACATCTCATGCTATAGATAGGCTCTTAGGTTTGGAAAGGGAAGGAGTTGGATATCACATTTCATGTTAGAGGAAGGATCTCAGGTTTGGTATTAGAAGCATTGAGATATCACATCTTATGCTATAGGAAGGGTCTCAGGATTGGAATGGGAAGCAGTTGGATATGACATATGCTATAGGAAGGGTCTCAGGTTTGGTATAAGCATTGAGATATCACATCTCATGCTATAGGACGGGTCTCAGGATTGGAATGGAAGGATTTGGATATCACATCTCATGTTATAGGAAGGATCTCAGGTTTGGTATTAGAAGCATTGAGACATCACATCTCATGCTATAGGAAGGGTCTCAGGGTTGGAATGGGAAGGAGTTGGATATCACATCTCATCCAATAGGAAGGGTCTCAGGTTTGGAATGGGAAGGAATTGGATATCACATCTCATGTTATAGGAAGGATCTCAGGTTTGGTATTAGAAGCATTGAGATATCACATCTCATGCTATAGGAAGGGTCTCAGGATTGGAATGTGAAGGATTTGGATATCACATCTCATGCTAAAGGAAGGGTCTCAGGTTTGGTAGAAGCATTGAGATATCATGTCGCTGCTATCGGAAGGGTCTCAGGATTGGATTGGGAAGGAGTTGGATATCCCTTCTCATGCTATAGGAAGGGTCTCAGGATTTGAATGGCAAGGAGTTGGATATCACATCTCATGCCATAGGAAGGGTCTCAGGTTTGGTATAAGCATTGAGATATCACATCTCTGCTATCGGAAGGGTCTCAGGATTGGATTGGGAAGGAGTTGGATATCCCTTCTCATGCTATAGGAAGTGTCTCAGGTTGGAATGGGAAGGAGTTGGATATCACATCTCATGTTATAGGAAGGGTCTCAGGATTGGAATGGGAAGGATTTGGATATCACATCTCTTGCTATAGGAAGGGTCTCAGGATTGGAATGGGTAGGAGTTGGATATTACTTTCTTGCTATAGGAAGGGTCTCATGTTTGGAATGGGAAGGAGTTGGATATCACATATGCTATAGTTAGTGTCTCAGGTTTGGAACGGGAAGGAGTTGGATATCACATCTCATGTTATAGGAAGGGTCTCAGGTTTGGTATAAGCATTGAGATATCACATCTCTGCTATCGGAAGCGGCTCAGGATTGGAATGGGAAGGAGTTGGATATCCCATCTCATGTTATAGGAAGAGTCTCTGGTTTGGTATTAGAATCATTGAGATATCACATCGCATGCTGTAGGAAGGGTCTAAGGATTGGAATAGGATGGACTTGGATATCACATCTCATATTATAGGTAGGCTCTCAGGTTTGGTATAAGCATTGAGATATCACATCTCATGCTATAGGAAGGGTCTCAGGATTGGAATGGGAAGGAATTGGATATCACATCTCAGGCTATAGGAAGGGTCTCAGGATTGGAATGGGAAGGAGTTGGATATCACATCTCATGCTATAGGAAGGGTCTCAGGTTTGGTATAAGCATTGAGATATCACATCTCATGCTATAGGAAGGGTCTCAGGATTGGAATGGAAGGAGTTGGATATCACATCTCATGTTATAGGAAGGATCTCAGGTTTGGTATTAGAAGCATTGAGACATCACATCTCATGCTATAGGAAGGGTCTCAGGATTGGAATGGGAAGGAGTTGGATATCAAATCTCATGCTATAGGAAGGGTCTCAGGATTGGAATGGGAAGGAGTTGAATATGACATCTCATGCCGTAGGAAGGGTCTCAGGTTTGGTATAAACATTGAGATATCACATCTCTGCTATCAAAAGGGTCTCAGGATTGGAATTGGAAGGAGTTGGATATCCCATCTCATGTTATAGGAAGAGTCTCAGGTTTGGTATTAGAAGCATTGAGATATCACATCTCATGCTATAGGAAGTGTCTCAGGATTGGAATGGGAAGGACTTGGATATCACATCTCATGCTATAGGTAGGGTCTCAAGTTTGACATTAGAAGCATTGAGATATCACATCTCATGCTATAGGAAGGGTCTGAGGATTGGAATGGGAAGGAGTTGGATATCACATCTCCTGCTATGGGAAGCGTCTCAGGTTTGGTATAAGCAGTGAGATATCACATCTCATGCTATAGGAAGTGTCTCAGGATTGGAATGGGAAGGAGTTGGATATCACATCTCATGTTATAGGAAGGATCTCAGGTGTGGTATAAGCATTGAGATATCACATCTCTGCTATCGGAAGGGTCTCAAGATTGGAATGGAAAGGAGTTGGATATTCCCATCTCATGTTATAGGAACGGTCTCAGGTTTGGTATTAGAAGGATTGAGATATCACATCTCATGCTATAGGAAGGGTCTCAGGATTGGAATGGGAAGGACTTGGATATCACATCTCATGCTATAGGGAGGGTCTCAAGTTTGATATTAGAAGCTTTGAGATATCACATCTCATGAAATCGGAAGGGTCTCAGGATTGGAATGGGAAGGAGTTGGATATCACATCTCATGATAAAGGAAGGGTCTAAGGTTTGGAAGGGGAAGGATTTGGATATCACATCTCATGTTATATTACGGGTCTCAGGTTTGGTATTAGAAGCATTGAGATATCAAGTCTCATAGTATAGGAAGGGTCTCAGAATTGGAATGGGAAGGAGTTGGATATCCCATCTCATGTTATAGGAAGAGTCTCTGGTTTGGTATTAGAATCATTGAGATATTCACATCGCATGCTGTAGGAAGGGTCTAAGGATTGGAATGGGATGGACTTGGATATCACATCTCATGCTATAGGTAGGCTCTCAGGTTTGGTATAAGCATTGAGATATCACATCTCATGCTATAGGAAGGGTCTCAGAATTGGAATGGGAAGGAGTTGGATATCACATCTCAAGCTATAGAAAGGGTCTCAGTATTGGAATGGGAAGGACCTGGATATCACATCTCATGCTATAGGAAGGCTCTCAGGTTTGGAAGGGGAAAGAGTTGGATATCTCATTTCATGTTAGAGGTAGGATCTCAGGTTTGGTATTAGAGGCATTGAGATATCACATCTCATGCTATCAGAAGGGTCTCAGGAATGGAATGGGAAGGAGTTAGATATCACATCTCATGCTAAAGGGAGGGTCTCAGGTTTGGAAGGGGAAGGATTTGGATATCACATCTCATGTTATAGGAAGGATCTCAGGTTTGGTATTAGAAGCATTGAGATATCACATCTCATGCTATCGGAAGGATCTCAGGTTTGGTATTAGAAGCATTGAGATATCACATCTCATGCTATCAGAAGAGTCTCAGGATTGGAATAGGAAGGAGTTGGATATCACATTTCATGCTAAAGGGAGGGTCTCAGGTTTGGAAGGGGAAGGATTTGGATATCACATCTCATGTTATCGGAAGGATCTCACGTTTGGTATTAGAAGTATTGAGATATCATATCTCATGCTATAGGAAGGGTCTCAGGATTGGAATGGGAAGGAGTTAGATATCACATCTCATGCTATAGGGAGGGTCTCAGGATTGGAATGGGAAGGACTTAGATATCACATATCATGCTATAGGGAGGGTCTCAGTTTTGATATTAGAAGCATTGAGATATCACATCTCATGCTATCGGAAGTGTCTCAGGATTGGAATGGGAACGAGCTGGATATCACATCTCATGCTAAAGGAAGGGTCTCAGGTTTGGAACGAGAAGGATTTGGATATCACATCTCATGTTATAGGAAGGGTCTCAGGTTTGGTATAAGTATTGAGATATCACATCTCTGCTATCGGAAGTGTCTCAGGATTGGAATGGGAAGGAGTTGGATATCCCATCTCATGTTATAGGACGGGTCTCAGGTTTGTTATTAGAATCATTGAGATATCATATTGCATGCTGTAGGAAGGGTCTAAGGGTTGGAATGTGAAGGACTTGGATATCACATCTCATGCTATAGATAGGCTCTTAGGTTTGGAAAGGGAAGGAGTTGGATATCACATTTCATGTTAGAGGAAGGATCTCAGGTTTGGTATTAGAAGCATTGAGATATCACATCTCATGCTATAGGAAGGGTCTCAGGATTGGAATGGGAAGCAGTTGGATATGACATCTCATGCTATAGGAAGGGTCTCAGGTTTGGTATAAGCATTGAGATATCACATCTCATGCTATAGGACGGGTCTCAGGATTGGAATGGAAGGAGTTGGATATCACATCTCATGTTATAGGAAGGAATACAGGTTTGGTATTAGAAGCATTGAGACATCACATCTCATGCTATAGGAAGGGTGTCAGGGTTGGAATAGGAAGGAGTTGGATATCACATCTCATCCAATAGGAAGGGTCTCAGGTTTGGAATGGGAAGGAATTGGATATCACATCTCATGTTATAGGAAGGATCTCAGGTTTGGTATTAGAAGCATTGAGATATCACATCTCATGCTATAGGAAGGGTCTCAGGATTGGAATGTGAAGGATTTGGATATCACATCTCATGCTAAAGGAAGGGTCTCAGGTTTGGTAGAAGCATTGAGATATCACGTCGCTGCTATCGGAAGGGTCTCAGGATTGGATTGGGAAGGAGTTGGATATCCCTTCTCATGCTATAGGAAGGGTCTCAGGATTTGAATGGCAAGGAGTTGGATATCACATCTCATGCCATAGGAAGGGTCTCAGGTTTGGTATAAGCATTGAGATATCACATCTCTGCTATCGGAAGGGTCTCAGGATTGGATTGGGAAGGAGTTGGATATCCCTTCTCATGCTATAGGAAGTGTCTCAGGTTGGAATGGGAAGGAGTTGGATATCACATCTCATGTTATAGGAAGGGTCTCAGGATTGGAATGGGAAGGATTTGGATATCACATCTCTTGCTATAGGAAGGGTCTCAGGATTGGAATGGGTAGGAGTTGGATATTACTTTCTTGCTATAGGAAGGGTCTCATGTTTGGAATGGGAAGGAGTTGGATATCACATATGCTATAGTTAGTGTCTCAGGTTTGGAACGGGAAGGAGTTGGATATCACATCTCATGTTATAGGAAGGGTCTCAGGTTTGGTATAAGCATTGAGATATCACATCTCTGCTATCGGAAGCGGCTCAGGATTGGAATGGGAAGGAGTTGGATATCCCATCTCATGTTATAGGAAGAGTCTCTGGTTTGGTATTAGAATCATTGAGATATCACATCGCATGCTGTAGGAAGGGTCTAAGGATTGGAATGGGATGGACTTGGATATCACATCTCATGTTATAGGTAGGCTCTCAGGTTTGGTATAAGCATTGAGATATCACATCTCATGCTATAGGAAGGGTCTCAGGATTGGAATGGGAAGGAATTGGATATCACATCTCAGGCTATAGGAAGGGTCTCAGGATTGGAATGGGAAGGAGTTGGATATCACATCTCATGCTATAGGAAGGGTCTCAGGTTTGGTATAAGCATTGAGATATCACATCTCATGCTATAGGAAGGGTCTCAGGATTGGAATGGAAGGAGTTGGATATCACATCTCCTGTTATAGGAAGGATCTCAGGTTTGGTATTAGAAGCATTGAGACATCACATCTCATGCTATAGGAAGGGTCTCAGGATTGGAATGGGAAGGAGTTGGATATCAAATCTCATACTATAGGAAGGGTCTCAGGATTGGAATGGGAAGGAGTTGAATATGACATCTCATGCCGTAGGAAGGGTCTCAGGTTTGGTATAAACATTGAGATATCACATCTCTGCTATCAAAAGGGTCTCAGGATTGGAATTGGAAGGAGTTGGATATCCCATCTCATGTTATAGGTAGGGTCTCAAGTTTGACATTAGAAGCATTGAGATATCACATCTCATGCTATAGGAAGGGTCTGAGGATTGGAATGGGAAGGAGTTGGATATCACATCTCCTGCTATGGGAAGGGTCTCAGGTTTGGTATTAGAAGCATTGAGATATCACATCTCATGCTATAGGAAGTGTCTCAGGATTGGAATGGGAAGGACTTGGATATCACATCTCATGCTATAGGTAGGGTCTCAAGTTTGACATTAGAAGCATTGAGATATCACATCTCATGCTATAGGAAGGGTCTGAGGATTGGAATGGGAAGGAGTTGGATATCACATCTCCTGCTATGGGAATGGTCTCAGGTTTGGTATAAGCAGTGTTATATCACATCTCATGCTATAGGAAGTGGCTCAGGATTGGAATGGGAAGGAGTTGGATATCACATCTCATGTTATAGGAAGGATCTCAGGTGTGGTATAAGCATTGAGATATCACATCTCTGCTATCGGAAGGGTCTCAAGATTGGAATGGGAAGGAGTTGGATATTCGCATCTCATGTTATAGGAAGGGTCTCAGGTTTGGTATTAGAAGCATTGAGATATCACATCTCATGCTATAGGAAGGGTCTCAGGATTGGAATGGGAAGGACTTGGATATCACATCTCATGCTATAGGGAGGGTCTCAAGTTTGATATTAGAAGCTTTGAGATATCACATCTCATGATATCGGAAGGGTCTCAGGATTGGAATGGGAAGGAGTTGGATATCACATCTCATGATAAAGGACGGGTCTAAGGTTTGGAAGGGGAAGGATTTGGATATCACATCTCATGTTATATTACGGGTCTCAGGTTTGGTATTAGAAGCATTGAGATATCAAGTCTCATAGTATAGGAAGGGTCTCAGAATTGGAATGGGAAGGAGTTGGATATCCCATCTCATGTCCTGACATGTATATGTCAGGAAGAGTCTCTGGTTTGGTATTAGAATCATTGAGATATTCACATCGCATGCTGTAGGAAGGGTCTAAGGATTGGAATGGGATGGACTTGGATATCACATCTCATGCTATAGGTAGGCTCTCAGGTTTGGTATAAGCATTGAGATATCACATCTCATGCTATAGGAAGGGTCTCAGAATTGGAATGGGAAGGAGTTGGATATCACATCTCAAGCTATAGGAAGGGTCTCAGTATTGGAATGGGAAGGACTTGGATATCACATCTCATGCTATAGGAAGGCTCTCAGGTTTGGAAGGGGAAAGAGTTGGATATCTCATTTCATGTTAGAGGTAGGATCTCAGGTTTGGTATTAGAGGCATTGAGATATCACATCTCATGCTATCAGAAGGGTCTCAGGAATGGAATGGGAAGGAGTTAGATATCACATCTCATGCTAAAGGGAGGGTCTCAGGTTTGGAAGGGGAAGGATTTGGATATCACATCTCATGTTATAGGAAGGATCTCAGGTTTGGTATTAGAAGCATTGAGATATCACATCTCATGCTATCGGAAGGATCTCAGGTTTGGTATTAGAAGCATTGAGATATCACATCTCATGCTATCAGAA
Source organism: Ambystoma mexicanum (assembly GCF_040938575.1). Classification (NCBI taxonomy): domain Eukaryota; kingdom Metazoa; phylum Chordata; class Amphibia; order Caudata; family Ambystomatidae; genus Ambystoma; species Ambystoma mexicanum. The sequence continues at coordinate 296,501 of NW_027182491.1, read as the reverse complement.
GAGTCTCAGGATTGGAATAGGAAGGAGTTGGATATCACATTTCATGCTAAAGGGAGGGTCTCAGGTTTGGAAGGGGAAGGATTTGGATATCAAATCTCATGTTATCGGAAGGATCTCACGTTTGGTATTAGAAGTATTGAGATATCATATCTCATGCTATAGGAAGGGTTTCAGGATTGGAATGGGAAGGAGTTGGATATCACATCTCATGATATAGGGAGGGTCTCAGGATTGGAATGGGAAGGACTTAGATATCACATATCATGCTATAGGGAGGGTCTCAGTTTTGATATTAGAAGCATTGAGATATCACATCTCATGCTATCGGAAGTGTCTCAGGATTGGAATGGGAAGGAGCTGGATATCACATCTCATGCTAAAGGAAAGGTCTCAGGTTTGGAACGAGAAGGATTTGGATATCACATCTCATGTTATAGGAAGGGTCTCAAGTTTGGTATAAGCATTGAGATATCACATCTCTGCTATCGGAAGTGTCTCAGGATTGGAATGGGAAGGAGTTGGATATCCCATCTCATGTTATAGGACAGGTCACAGGTTTGTTATTAGAATCATTGAGATATCATATTGCATGCTGTAGGAAGGGTCTAAGGGTTGGAATGTGAAGGACTTGGATATCACATCTCATGCTATAGATAGGCTCTTAGGTTTGGAAAGGGAAGGAGTTGGATATCACATTTCATGTTAGAGGAAGGATCTCAGGTTTGGTATTAGAAGCATTGAGATATCACATCTCATGCTATAGGAAGGGTCTCAGGATTGGAATGGGAAGCAGTTGGATATCACATCTCATGCTATAGGAAGGGTCTCAGGTTTGGTATAAGCATTGAAATATCACATCTCATGCTATAGGACGGGTCTCAGGATTGGAATGGAAGGAGTTGGATATCACATCTCATGTTATAGGAAGGATCTCAGGTTTGGTATTAGAAGCTTTGAGACATCACATCTCATGCTATAGGAAGGGTCTCAGGGTTGGAATGGGAAGGAGTTGGATATCACATCTCATCCAATAGGAAGGGTCTCAGGTTTGGAATGGGAAGGAATTGGATATCACATCTCATGTTATAGGAAGGATTTCAGGTTTGGTATTAGAAGCATTGAGATATCACATCTCATGCTATAGGAAGGGTCTCAGGATTGGAATGTGAAGGATTTGGATATCACATCTCATGCTAAAGGAAGGGTCTCAGGTTTGGTAGAAGCATTGAGATATCACGTCGCTGCTATCGGAAGGGTCTCAGGATTGGATTGGGAAGGAGTTGGATATCCCTTCTCATGCTATAGGAAGGGTCTCAGGATTTGAATGGCAAGGAGTTGGATATCACATCTCATGCCATAGGAAGGGTCTCAGGTTTGGTATAAGCATTGAGATATCACATCTCTGCTATCGGAAGGGTCTCAGGATTGGATTGGGAAGGAGTTGGATATCCCTTCTCATGCTATAGGAAGTGTCTCAGGTTGGAATGGGAAGAAGTTGGATATCACATCTCATGTTATAGGAAGGGTCTCAGGATTGGAATGGGAAGGATTTGGATATCACATCTCTTGCTATAGGAAGGGTCTCAGGATTGGAATGGGTAGAAGTTGGATATTACTTTCTTGCTATAGGAAGGGTCTCATGTTTGGAATGGGAAGGAGTTGGATATCACATATGCTATAGTTAGTGTCTCAGGTTTGGAACGGGAAGGAGTTGGATATCACATCTCATGTTATAGGAAGGGTCTCAGGTTTGGTATAAGCATTGAGATATCACATCTCTGCTATCGGAAGCGGCTCAGGATTGGAATGGGAAGGAGTTGGATATCCCATCTCATGTTATAGGAAGAGTCTCTGGTTTGGTATTAGAATCATTGAGATATCACATCGCATGCTGTAGGAAGGGTCTAAGGATTGGAATGGGATGGACTTGGATATCACATCTCATGTTATAGGTAGGCTCTCAGGTTTGGTATAAGCATTGAGATATCACATCTCATGCTATAGGAAGGGTCTCAGGATTGGAATGGGAAGGAATCGGATATCACATCTCAGGCTATAGGAAGGGTCTCAGGATTGGAATGGGAAGGAGTTGGATATCACATCTCATGCTATAGGAAGGGTCTCAGGTTTGGTATAAGCATTGATATATCACATCTCATGCTATAGGAAGGATCTCAGGATTGGAATGGAAGGAGTTGGATATCACATCTCATGTTATAGGAAGGATCTCAGGTTTGGTATTAGAAGCATTGAGACATCACATCTCATGCTATAGGAAGGGTCTCAGGATTGGAATGGGAAGGAGTTGGATATCAAATCTCATGCTATAGGAAGGGTCTCAGGATTGGAATGGGAAGGAGTTGAATATGACATCTCATGCCGTAGGAAGGGTCTCAGGTTTGGTATAAACATTGAGATATCACATCTCTGCTATCAAAACGGTCTCAGGATTGGAATTGGAAGGAGTTGGATATCCCATCTCATGTTATAGGAAGAGTCTCAGGTTTGGTATTAGAAGCATTGAGATATCACATCTCATGCTATAGGAAGTGTCTCAGGATTGGAATGGGAAGGACTTGGATATCACATCTCATGCTATATGTAGGGTCTCAAGTTTGACATTAGAAGCATTGAGATATCACATCTCATGCTATAGGAAGGGTCTGAAGATTGGAATGGGAAGGAGTTGGATATCACATCTCCTGCTATGGGAAGGGTCTCAGGTTTGGTATAAGCAGTGAGATATCACATCTCATGCTATAGGAAGTGTCTCAGGATTGGAATGGGAAGGAGTTGGATATCACATCTCATGTTATAGGAAGGATCTCAGGTGTGGTATAAGCATTGAGATATCACATCTCTGCTATCGGAAGGGTCTCAAGATTGGAATGGGAAGGAGTTGGATATTCCCATCTCATGTTATAGGAAGGGTCTCAGGTTTGGTATTAGAAGCATTGAGATATCACATCTCATGCTATAGGAAGGGTCTCAGGATTGGAATGGGAAGGACTTGGATATCACATCTCATGCTATAGGGAGGGTCTCAAGTTTGATATTAGAAGCTTTGAGATATCACATCTCATGATATCGGAAGGGTCTCAGGATTGGAATGGGAAGGAGTTGGATATCACATCTCATGATAAAGGAAGGGTCTAAGGTTTGGAAGGGGAAGGATTTGGATATCACATCTCATGTTATATTACGGGTCTCAGGTTTGGTATTAGAAGCATTGAGATATCAAGTCTCATAGTATAGGAAGGGTCTCAGAATTGGAATGGGAAGGAGTTGGATATCCCATCTCATGTTATAGGAAGAGTCTCTGGTTTGGTATTAGAATCATTGAGATATTCACATCGCATGCTGTAGGAAGGGTCTAAGGATTGGAATGGGATGGACTTGGATATCACATCTCATGCTATAGGTAGGCTCTCAGGTTTGGTATAAGCATTGAGATATCACATCTCATGCTATAGGAAGGGTCTCAGAATTGGAATGGGAAGGAGTTGGATATCACATCTCAAGCTATAGGAAGGGTCTCAGTATTGGAATGGGAAGGACTTGGATATCACATCTCATGCTATAGGAAGGCTCTCAGGTTTGGAAGGGGAAAGAGTTGGATATCTCATTTCATGTTAGAGGTAGGATCTCAGGTTTGGTATTAGAGGCATTGAGATATCACATCTCATGCTATCAGAAGGGTCTCAGGAATGGAATGGGAAGGAGTTAGATATCACATCTCATGCTAAAGGGAGGGTCTCAGGTTTGGAAGGGGAAGGATTTGGATATCACATCTCATGTTATAGGAAGGATCTCAGGTTTGGTATTAGAAGCATTGAGATATCACATCTCATGCTATCAGAAGAGTCTCAGGATTGGAATAGGAAGGAGTTGGATATCACATTTCATGCTAAAGGGAGGGTCTCAGGTTTGGAAGGGGAAGGATTTGGATATCACATCTCATGTTATCGGAAGGATCTCACGTTTGGTATTAGAAGTATTGAGATATCATATCTCATGCTATAGGAAGGGTCTCAGGATTGGAATGGGAAGGAGTTGGATATCACATCTCATGCTATAGGGAGGGTCTCAGGATTGGAATGGGAAGGACTTAGATATCACATATCATGCTATAGGGAGGGTCTCAGTTTTGATATTAGAAGCATTGAGATATCACATCTCATGCTATCGGAAGTGTCTCAGGATTGGAATGGGAAGGAGCTGGATATCACATCTCATGCTAAAGGAAGGGTCTCAGGTTTGGAACGAGAAGGATTTGGATATCACATCTCATGTTATAGGAAGGGTCTCAGGTTTGGTATAAGCATTGAGATATCACATCTCTGCTATCGGAAGAGTCTCAGGATTGGAATGGGAAGGAGTTGGATATCCCATCTCATGTTATAGGACGGGTCTCAGGTTTGTTATTAGAATCATTGAGATATCATATTGCATGCTGTAGGAAGGGTCTCAGGTTTGGTAGAAGCATTGAGATATCACGTCGCTGCTATCGGAAGGGTCTCAGGATTGGATTGGGAAGGAGTTGGATATCCCTTCTCATGCTATAGGAAGGGTCTCAGGATTTGAATGGCAAGGAGTTGGATATCACATCTCATGCCATAGGAAGGGTCTCAGGTTTGGTATAAGCATTGAGATATCACATCTCATGCTATAGGGAGGGTCTCAGGATTGGAATGGGAAGGACTTAGATATCACATATCATGCTATAGGGAGGGTCTCAGTTTTGATATTAGAAGCATTGAGATATCACATCTCATGCTATCGGAAGTGTCTCAGGATTGGAATGGGAAGGAGCTGGATATCACATTTCATGCTAAAGGAAGGGTCTCAGGTTTGGAACGAGAAGGATTTGGATATCACATCTCATGTTATAGGAAGGGTCTCAGGTTTGGTATAAGCATTGAGATATCACATCTCTGCTATCGGAAGAGTCTCAGGATTGGAATGGGAAGGAGTTGGATATCCCATCTCATGTTATAGGACGGGTCTCAGGTTTGTTATTAGAATCATTGAGATATCATATTGCATGCTGTAGGAAGGGTCTCAGGTTTGGTAGAAGCATTGAGATATCACGTCGCTGCTATCGGAAGGGTCTCAGGATTGGATTGGGAAGGAGTTGGATATCCCTTCTCATGCTATAGGAAGTGTCTCAGGTTGGAATGGGAAGGAGTTGGATATCACATCTCATGTTATAGGAAGGGTCTCAGGATTGGAATGGGAAGGATTTGGATATCACATCTCTTGCTATAGGAAGGGTCTCAGGATTGGAATGGGTAGGAGTTGGATATTATTTTCTTGCTATAGGAAGGGTCTCATGTTTGGAATGGGAAGGAGTTGGATATCACATATGCTATAGTTAGTGTCTCAGGTTTGGAACGGGAAGGAGTTGGATATCACATCTCATGTTATAGGAAGAGTCTCTGGTTTGGTATTAGAATCATTGAGATATCACATCGCATGCTGTAGGAAGGGTCTAAGGATTGGAATGGGATGGACTTGGATATCACATCTCATGTTATAGGTAGGCTCTCAGGTTTGGTATAAGCATTGAGATATCACATCTCATGCTATAGGAAGGGTCTCAGGATTGGAATGGGAAGGAATTGGATATCACATCTCAGGCTATAGGAAGGGTCTCAGGATTGGAATGGGAAGGAGTTGGATATCACATCTCATGCTATAGGAAGGGTCTCAGGTTTGGTATAAGCATTGAGATATCACATCTCTGCTATCAGAAGCGGCTCAGGATTGGAATGGGAAGGAGTTGGATATCCCATCTCATGTTATAGGAAGAGTCTCTGGTTTGGTATTAGAATCATTGAGATATCACATCGCATGCTGTAGGAAGGGTCTAAGGATTGGAATGGGATGGACTTGGATATCACATCTCATGTTATAGGTAGGCTCTCAGGTTTGGTATAAGCATTGAGATATCACATCTCATGCTATAGGAAGGGTCTCAGGATTGGAATGGGAAGGAATTGGATATCACATCTCAGGCTATAGGAAGGGTCTCAGGATTGGAATGGGAAGGAGTTGGATATCACATCTCATGCTATAGGAAGGGTCTCAGGTTTGGTATAAGCATTGAGATATCACATCTCATGCTATAGGAAGGGTCTCAGGATTGGAATGGAAGTAGTTGGATATCACATATCATGTTATAGGAAGGATCTCAGGTTTGGTATTAGAAGCATTGAGACATCACATCTCATGCTATAGGAAGGGTCTCAGGATTGGAATGGGAAGGAGTTGGATATCAAATCCCATGCTATAGGAAGGGTCTCAGGATTGGAATGGGAAGGAGTTGAATATGACATCTCATGCCGTAGGAAGGGTCTCAGGTTTGGTATAAACATTGAGATATCACATCTCTGCTATCAAAAGGGTCTCAGGATTGGAATTGGAAGGAGTTGGATATCCCATCTCATGTTATAGGAAGAGTCTCAGGTTTGGTATTAGAAGCATTGAGATATCACATCTCATGCTATAGGAAGTGTCTCAGGATTGGAATGGGAAGGACTTGGATATCACATCTCATGCTATAGGTAGGGTCTCAAGTTTGACATTAGAAGCATTGAGATATCACATCTCATGCTATAGGAAGGGTCTGAGGATTGGAATGGGAAGGAGTTGGATATCACATCTCCTGCTATGGGAAGGGTCTCAGGTTTGGTATAAGCAGTGAGATATCACATCTCATGCTATAGGAAGTGTCTCAGGATTGGAATGGGAAGGAGTTGGATATCACATCTCATGTTATAGGAAGGATCTCAGGTGTGGTATAAGCATTGAGATATCACATCTCTGCTATCGGAAGGGTCTCAAGATTGGAATGGGAAGGAGTTGGATATTCCCATCTCATGTTATAGGAAGGGTCTCAGGTTTGGTATTAGAAGCATTGAGATATCACATCTCATGCTATAGGAAGGGTCTCAGGATTGGAATGGGAAGGACTTGGATATCACATCTCATGCTATAGGGAGGGTCTCAAGTTTGATATTAGAAGCTTTGAGATATCACATCTCATGATATCGGAAGGGTCTCAGGATTTGAATGGGAAGGAGTGGGATATCACATCTCATGATAAAGGACGGGTCTAAGGTTTGGAAGGGGAAGGATTTGGATATCACATCTCATGTTATATTACGGGTCTCAGGTTTGGTATTAGAAGCATTGAGATATCAAGTCTCATAGTATAGGAAGGGTCTCAGAATTGGAATGGGAAGGAGTTGGATATCCCATCTCATGTTATAGGAAGAGTCTCTGGTTTGGTATTAGAATCATTGAGATATTCACATCGCATGCTGTAGGAAGGGTCTAAGGATTGGAATGGGATGGGCTTGGATATCACATCTCATGCTATAGGTAGGCTCTCAGGTTTGGTATAAGCATTGAGATATCACATCTCATGCTATAGGAAGGGTCTCAGAATTGGAATGGGAAGGAGTTGGATATCACATCTCAAGCTATAGGAAGGGTCTCAGTATTGGAATGGGAAGGACTTGGATATCACATCTCATGCTATAGGAAGGCTCTCAGGTTTGGAAGGGGAAAGAGTTGGATATCTCATTTCATGTTAGAGGTAGGATCTCAGGTTTGGTATTAGAGGCATTGAGATATCACATCTCATGCTATCAGAAGGGTCTCAGGAATGGAATGGGAAGGAGTTAGATATCACATCTCATGCTAAAGGGAGGGTCTCAGGTTTGGAAGGGGAAGGATTTGGATATCACATCTCATGTTATAGGAAGGATCTCAGGTTTGGTATTAGAAGCATTGAGATATCACATCTCATGCTATCGGAAGGATCTCAGGTTTGGCATTAGAAGCATTGAGATATCACATCTCATGCTATCAGAAGAGTCTCAGGATTGGAATAGTAACATGTTACTGACCCTTCCTATAGCTTGAGATGTGATATCCAACTCCTTCCCTTTCCAATCCTGAGACCCTTCCTATAGCATGAGATGTGATATCTCAATGCTTCTAATACCAAACCTGAGATCCTTCCTATAACATGAGATGTGATATCCAAATCCTTCCACTTCCAAACCTGAGACCCTCCCTTTAGCATGAGATGTGATATCCGACTCCTTCCCATTCCAATCCTGAGACCCTTCTGATAGCATGAGATGTGATATCTCAATGCCTATAATACCAAACCTGAGATCCTTCCGATAGCATGAGATGTGATATCTCAATGCTTCTAATACCAAACCTGAGATCCTTCCTATAACATGAAATGTGATATCCAAATCCTTCCAAATCCAATCCTGATACCCTTCCGATAGCATGAGATGTGATATCCCAATGCTTCTACAAAACCTGAAACCCATACATGGCATGAGATTTGATATCAAACTCCTTCTCATTCCAATCCTGAGACACTTCCTATAGCATGAGATGTGATATCTCAATGCTTCTAATACCAAACCTGAGACTCTTCCTATAACATGAGATGGGATATCCAACTCCTTCCCATTCCAATCCTGAGACCCTTCCGATAGCAGAGATGTGATATCTCAATGCTTATACCAAACCTGAGACCCTTCCTATGGCATGAGATGTCATATACAACTCCTTCCCATTCCAATCCTGAGACCCTTCCTATAGCATGAGATGTGATATCTCAATGCTTATACCAAACCTGAGACCCATACATGGCATGAGATGTGATATCAAACTCCTTCCCATTCCAATCCTGAGACCATTCCTATAGCATGAGATGTGATATCTCAATGCTTCTAATACCAAACCTGAGACTCTTCCTATAACATGAGATGGGATATCCAACTCCTTCCCATTCCAATCCTGAGACCCTTCCGATAGCAGAGATGTGATATCTCAATGCTTATACCAATCCTGAGACCCTTCCTATAGCATGAGATGTGATGTCTCAATGCTTCTAATACCAAACCTGAGATCCTTCCTATAACATCAGATGTGATATCCAACTCCTTCCCATTCCAATCCTGAGACTCTTCCTATAGCATGAGATGTGATATCTCAATGTTCTTACCAAACCTGAGACCCTTCCTATAGCATGAGATGTGATATCCAACTCCTTCCCATTCCAATCCTGAGACCCTTCCTATAGCATTAGATGTGATATCTCAATGCCTCTAATACCAAATCTGAGATCCTTCCTCTAACATGAAATGTGATATCCAACTCCTTCCCTTTCCAAACCTGAGAGCCTACCTATAGCATGAGATGTGATATCCAAGACCTTCCCATTCCAATCCTTAGACCCTTCCTACAGCATACAATATGATATCTCAATGATTCTAATAACAAACCTGAGACCCGTCCTATAACATGAGATGTGATATCCAACTCCTTCCCATTCCAATCCTGAGACACTTCCGATAGCAGAGATGTGATATCTCAATGCTTATTCCAAACCTGAGACCCTTCCTATAGCATGAGATGTGATATCCAACTCCTTCCCGTTCCAAACCTGAGACCCTTCCTATAGCATGTGATATCCAACTCCTTCCCATTCCAAACATGAGACCCTCCCTATAGCATGATATGTGATATCTAAGTCCTTCCCATTCCAATCCTGAGACCCTTCCTATAGCATGAGATGTGATATCTGAATGCCTCTAATACCAAACCTGAAATCCTTCCTCTAACATGAAATGTCATATCCAACTCCTTCCCTTTCCAAACCTGAGAGCCTACCTATAGCATGAGATGTGATATCCAAGACCTTCCCATTCCAATCCTTAGACCCTTCCTACAGCATACAATATGATATCTCAATGATTCTAGTAACAAACCTGAGACCCGTCCTATAACATGAGATGTGATATCCAACTCCTTCCCATTCCAATCCTGAGACACTTCCGATAGCAGAGATGTGATATCTCAATGCTTATTCCAAACCTGAGACCCTTCCTATAGCATGAGATGTGATATCCAACTTCTTCCCGTTCCAAACCTGAGACCCTTCCTATAGCATATGTGATATCCAACTCCTTCCCATTCCAAACATGACACCCTTCCTATAGCAAGAATTTAATATCCAACTCCTTCCCATTCCAATCCTGAGACCCTTCCTACAGCATGCGATGTGATATCTCAATGCTTCTAATACCAAACCTGAGACCCGTCCTATAACATGAGATGGGATATCCAACTCCTTCCCGTTCCAAACCTGAGACCCTTCCTATAGCATGAGATGTGATATCCAACTCCTTCCCATCCCAATCCTGAGACACTTCCGATTGCAGAGATGTGATATCTCAATGCTTATACCAAACCTGAGACTCTTCCTATAACATGAGATATGATATCCAACTCCTTCCCGTTCCAAACCTGAGACCCTTCCTATAGCATAAGATGTGATATCCAACTCCTTCCCATTCCAATCCTTAGACCCTTCCGATAGCATGAGATGTGATATCTCAATGCTTCTAATACCAAACCTGAGATCCTTCCTATAACATGAGATGTGATATCCAAATCCTTCCCCTTCCAAACCTGAGACCCTCCCTTTAGCATGAGATGTGATATCCAACTCCTTCCCATTCCAATCCTGAGACCCTTCTGATAGCATGAGATGTGATATCTCAATGCCTCTAATACCAAACCTGAGATCCTACCTCTAACATGAAATATGATATCCAACTCCTTCCCTTTCCAAACCTGAGATCCTGCCTATAGCATGAGATGTGATATCCAAGTCCTTCCCATTCCAATCCTGAGACCCTTCCTATAGCATGAGATGTGATATCTCAATGCTTATACCAAACCTGAGACCCTTCCTATGGCATGAGATGCCATATACAACTCCTTCCCATTCCAATCCTGAGACCCTGCTTATAGCATGAGATGTGATATCTCAATGCTTCTAATACCAAACCTGAGATCTTTCCTATAACATGAGATGTGATATCCAACTCCTTCCCATTCCAATCCTGAGACCATTCCTATAGCATGAGATGTGATATCTCAATGCTTATACCAAACCTGAGACCGTTCCTATAGCTTGAGATGTGATATCCAACTCCTTCCCCTTCCAAACCTGAGAGCCTTCCTATAGCATGAGATATGATATCCAAGTCCTTTCCATTCCAATCCTGAGACCCTTCCTATAACATGAGATGTGATATCCAACTCCTTCCCATTCCAACCTGAGACCCTTCCTATAGCATGAGATGGGATATCCAACTCCTTCCAAATCCAATCCTGATACCCTTCCGATAGCATGAGATGTGATATCCCAATGCTTCTACCAAACCTGAGACCCATACTATGGCATGAGATGTGATATCAAACTCCTTCCCATTCCAACCTGAGACCCTTCCTATAGCATGAGATGGGATATCCAACTCCTTCCAAATCCAATCCTGAAATCCTTCCGATAGCATGAGATGTGATATCCCAATGCTTCTACCAAACCTGAGACCCATACTATGGCATGAGATGTGATATCCAACTCCTTCCCATTCCAATTCTGAGACTCTTCTGATAGCATGAGATGTGATATCTCAATGCCTCTAATACCAAACCTGAGATCCTACCTCTAACATGAAATGTGATATCCAACTCTTTCCCGTTGCAAACCTGAGAGCCTTCCTATAGCATGAGATGTGATATCCAAGTCCTTCCCATTCCAATCCTGAGACCCTTCCTATAACATGAGATGTGATATCCAACTCCTTCCCATTCCAACCTGAGACCCTTCCTATAGCATGAGATGGGATATCCAACTCCTTCCAAATCCAATCCTGATACCCTTCCGATAGCATGAGATGTGATATCCCAATGCTTCTACCAAACCTGAGACCCATACTATGGCATGAGATGTGATATCAAACTCCTTCCCATTCCAATCCTGTGACCCTTCCTATAGCTTGAGATGTGATATCCAACTCCTTCCCATTCCAATTCTGAGACCCTTCCTATACAATGAGACTTGATATCTCAATGCTTCTAATACCAAACCTGAGACCCGTCCTATAACATGAGATGTGATATCCAAATCCTTCCCCTTCCAAACCTTAGACCCTTCCTTTATCATGAGATGTGATATCCAACTCCTTCCCATTCCAATCCTGAGACTCTTCCTATAGCATGAGATGTGATATCCAACTCCTTCCCATTCCAATCCTGAGACCCTTCCGATAGCAGAGATGTGATATCTCACTGCTTATACCAAACCTGAGACCCTTCCTATAGCATGAGATGTGATATCCAACTCCTTCCCATTCCAATCCTGAGACCCTTATGATAGCATGAAATGTGATATCTCAATGCCTCTAATACCAAACCTGAGATCCTTCCTATAACATGAGATGTGATATCCAAATCCTTCCCCTTCCAAACCTGAGACCCTCCCTTTAGCATGAGATGTGATATCCAACTCCTTCCCATTCCAATCCTGAGACCCTTCTGATAGCATGAGATGTGATATCTCAATGCCTCTAATACCAAACCTGATATCCTACCTCTAACATGAAATGTGATATCCAACTCCTTCCCTTTCCAAACCTGAGACCCTGCCTATAGCATGAGATGTGATATCCAAGTCCTTCCCATTCCAATCCTGAGACCCTTCCTATAGCATGTGATGTGATATCTCAATGCTTATACCAAACCTGAGACCCTTCCTATGGCATGAGATGTCATATACAACTCCTTCCCATTCCAATCCTGAGACCCTTCCTATATCATGTGATGTGATATCTCAATGCTTATACCAAGCCTGAGACCCTTCCTATAGCTTGAGATATGATATCCAACTCCTTCCCATTCCAATCCTGAGACCCTTCCGATAGCATGAGATGTGATATCTCAATACTTCTAATACCAAACCTGAGATCCTTCCGATAACATGAGATGTGATATCCAGATCCTTCCCCTTCCAAACCTGAGACCCTCCCTTTAGCATGAGATGTGATATCCAACTCCTTCCCATTCCAATCCTGAGACCCTTCTGATAGCATGAGATGTGATATCTCAATGCTTTTAATACCAAACCTGAGATCCTTCCGATAGCATGAGATGTGATATCTCAATGCTTCTAATACCAAACCTGAGCTCCTTCTTATAACATGAGATGTGATATCCAAATCCTTCCCCTTCCAAACCTGAGACCCTCCCTTTAGCATGAGATGTGATATCCAACTCCTTCCCATTCCAATCCTGAGACCCTTCTGATAGCATGAGATGTGATATCTCAATGCCTCTAATACCAAACCTGAGATCCTACCTCTAACATGAAATGTGATATCCAACTCTTTCCCCTTCCAAACCTGAGAGCCTTCCTATAGCATGAGATTTGATATCCAACTCCTTCCCGTTCCAAACCTGAGACCCTTCCTATAGCATGAGATGTGATATCCAACTCCTTCCCATCCCAATCCTGAGACATTTCCGATTGCAGAGATGTGATATCTCAATGCTTATACCAAACCTGAGACTCTTCCTATAACATGAGATGTGATATCCAACTCCTTCCCGTTCCAAACCTGAGACCCTTCCTATAGCATGAGATGTGATTTCCAACTCCTTCCCATTCCAATCCTGAGACCCTTCCGATAGCATGAGATGTGATATCTCAATGCTTCTAATACCAAACCCGAGATCCTTCCTATAACATGTGATGTGATATCCAAATTCTTCCCCTTCCAAACCTGAGACCCTCCCTTTAGCATGAGATGTGATATCCAACTCCTTCCCATTCCAATCCTGAGACCCTTATGATAGCATGAGATGTGATATCTCAATGCCTCTAATACCAAACCTGAGATCCTTCCTATAACATGAGATGTGATATCCAAATCCTTTCCCTTCCAAACCTGAGACCCTCCCTTTAGCATGAGATGTGATATCCAACTCCTTCCCATTCCAATCCTGAGACCCTTCTGATAGCATGAGATGTGATATCTCAATGCCTCTAATACCAAACCTGATATCCTACCTCTAACATGAAATGTGATATCCAACTCCTTCCCTTTCCAAACCTGAGACCCTGCCTATAGCATGAGATGTGATATCCAAGTCCTTCCCATTCCAATCCTGAGACCCTTCCTATAGCATGTGATGTGATATCTCAATGCTTATGCCAAACCTGAGACCCTTCCTATGACATGAGATGTCATATACAACACCTTCCCATTCCAATCCTGAGACCCTTCCTATAGCATGTGATGTGATATCTCAATGCTTATACCAAACCTGAGACCCTTTCTATAGCTTGAGATGTGATATCCAACTCCTTCCCATTCCAATCCTGAGACCCTTCCTATAGCATGAGATGTGATATCTCAATACTTCTAATACCAAACCTGAGATCCTTCCGATAACATGAGATGTGATATCCAAATCCTTCCCCTTCCAAACCTGAGACCCTCCCTTTAGCATGAGATGTGATATCCAACTCCTTCCCATTCCAATCCTGAGACCCTTCTGATAGCATGAGATGTGATATCTCAATGCTTCTAATACCAAACCTGAGATCCTTCTGATAGCATGAGATGTGATATCTCAATACTTCTAATACCAAACCTGAGCTCCTTCTTATAACATGAGATGTGATATCCAAATCCTTCCCCTTCCAAACCTGAGACCCTCCCTTTAGCATAAGATGTGATATCCAACTCCTTCCCATTCCAATCCTGAGACCCTTCTGATAGCATGAGATGTGATATCTCAATGCCTCTAATACCAAACCTGAGATCCTACCTCTAACATGAAATGTGATATCCAACTCTTTCCCCTTCCAAACCTGAGAGCCTTCCTATAGCATGAGATGTGATATCCAAGTCCTTCCCATTCCAATCCCGAGACCCTTCCTATAACATGAGATGTGATATCCAACTCCTTCCCATTCCAACCTGAGACCCTTTCTATAGCATGAGATGGGATATCCAACTCCTTCCAAATCCAATCCTGATACCCTTCCGATAGCATGAGATGTGATATCCCAATGCTTATACCAAACCTGAGACCCATACTATGGCATGAGATGTGATATCAAACTCCTTCCCATTCCAATCCTGAGACCCTTCCTATAGCTTGAGATGTGATATCCAACTCCTTCCAATTCCAATTCTGAGACCCTTCCTATACCATGAGACTTGATATCTCAATGCTTCTAATACCAAACCTGAGACCCGCCCTATAACATGAGATGTGATATCCAAATCCTTCCCCTTCCAAACCTTAGACCCTTCTTTTATCATGAGATGTGATATCCAACTCCTTCCCATTCCAATCCTGAGACCCTTCCGATATCATGAGATGTGATATCTCAATGCTTCTAATATCAAACTTGAGACCCTCCCTATAGCATGAGATGTGATATCCAAGTCCTTCCCATTCCAATCCTGAGACCCTTCCTATAGCATGAGATGTGATGTCTCAATGCTTCTAATACCAAACCTGAGACCCTTCCTATAACATGAGATGGGAATATCCAACTCCTTCCCATTCCAATCCTGAGACCCTTCCGATAGCAGAGATGTGATATCTCAATGCTTATACCAAACCTGAGATCCTTCCTATAACATGAGATGTGATATCCAACTCCTTCCCATTCCAATCATGAGACACTTCCTATAGCATGAGATGTGATATCTCGCTGCTTATACCAAACCTGAGACCTTTCCTATAGCATGAGATGTGATATCCAACTCCTTCCCATTCCAATCCTGAGACCCTTCCTATAGCATGAGATGTGATATCTCAATGCTTCTAATATCAAACGTGAGACCCTCCCTATAGCATGAGATGTGATATCCAAGTCCTTCCGATTCCAATCCTGAGACACTTCCTATAGCATGAGATGTGATATCTCAATGCTTTAATACCAAACCTGAGACTCTTCCTATAACATGAGATGGGATATCCAACTCCTTCCCATTCCAATCCTGAGACCTTTCCGATAGCAGAGATGTGATATCTCAATGCTTATACTAAACCTGAGACCCTTCCTACGGCATGAGATGTCATATACAACTCCTTCCCATTCCAATCCTGAGACCCTTCCTATAGCATGAGATGTGATATCTCAATGCTTATACAAAACCAGAGACCCTTCCTATAGCATGAGATGTGATATCCAACTCCTTCCCATTCCAATCCTGAGACCCTTCCTATAGCATGAGATGTGATATCTCAATGCTTATACAAAACCAGAGACCCTTCCTATAGCATGAGATGTGATATCCAACTCCTTCCCATTCCAATCCTGAGACCCTTCCTACAGCATGCAATGTGATATCTCAATGATTCTAATAACAATCCTGAGACCCGTCCTATAACATGAGATGGGATATCCAACTCCTTCCCATTCCAATCCTGAGACACTTCCGATAGCAGAGATGTGATATCTCAATGCTTATACCAAACCTGAGACCCTTCCTATAACATGAGATCGGCTATCCAACTCCTTCCCGTTCCAAACCTGAGACCCTTCCTTTAGCATGAGATGTGATATCCAGCTCCTTCCCATTCCAATCCTGAGACACTTCCGATAGCATGAGATGTGATATCTCAATGCTTCTAATATCAAAACTGAGACCCTCCCTATAGCATGATATGTGATATCTAAGTCCTTCCCATTCCAATCCTGAGACCCTTCCTATAGCATGAGATGTGATATCTCAATGCTTCTACCAAACCTGAGATCCTTCCTTTAGCATGAGATGTGATATCCAACTCCTTCCCATTCCAATCCTGAGACCCTTCATATAGCATGAGATGTGATATCTCAATACTTCTAATACCAAACCTGAGATCCTTCCGATAACATGAGATGTGATATCCAAATCCTTCCCCTTCCAAACCTGAGACCCTCCCTTTAGCATGAGATGTGATATCCAACTCCTTCCCATTCCAATCCTGAGAACCTTCTGATAGCATGAGATGTGATATCTCAATGCTTCTAATACCAAACCTGAGATCCTTCCGATAGCATGAGATGTGATATCTCAATGCTTCTAATACCAAACCTGAGATCCTTCCTATAACATGAGATGTGATATCCAAATCCTTCCCCTTCCAAACCTGAGACCCTCCCTTTAGCATGAGATGTGATATCTCATTGCCTCTAATACCAAACCTGAGATCCTACCTCTAACATGAAATGTGATATCCAACTCTTTCCCCTTCCAAACCTGAGAGCCTTCCTATAGCATGAGATGTGATATCCAAGTCCTTCCCATTCCAATCCTGAGACCCTTCCTATAACATGAGATGTGAAATCCAACTCCTTCCCATTCCAACCTGAGACCCTTCCTATAGCATGAGATGTGATATCTCAATGCCTCTAATACCAAACCTGAGATCCTTCCTCTAACATGAAATGTGATATCCAACTCCTTCCCTTTCCAAACCTGAGAGCCTATCTATAGCATGAGATGTGATATCCAAGTCCTTCCCATTCCAATCCTTAGACCCTTCCTACAGCATGCAATATGATATCTCAATGATTCTAATAACAAACCTGAGACCCGTCCTATAACATGAGATGGGATATCCAACTCCTTCCCATTCCAATCCTGAGACACTTCCTATAGCAGAGATGTGATATCTCAATGCTTATACCAAACCTGAGACCCTTCCTATAACATGAGATGTGATATCCAACTCCTTCCCGTTCCAAACCTGAGACCCTTCCTTTAGCATGAGATGTGATATCCAGCTCCTTCCCATTCCAAACCTGAGACACTTCCGATAGCATGAGATGTGATATCTCAATGCTTCTAATATCAAAACTGAGACCCTCCCTATAGCATGATATGTGATATCTAAGTCCTTCCCATTCCAATCCTGAGACCCTTCCTATAGCATGAGATGTGATATCTCAATGCTTCTACCAAACCTGAGACCCTTCCTTTAGCATGAGAAGTGATATCCAACTCCTTCCCATTCCAATCCTGAGACCCTTCCTATAGCATGAGATGTGATATCTCAATGCTTCTAATATCAAAACTGAGACCCTCCCTATAGCATGATATGTGATATCTAAGTCCTTCCCATTCCAATCCTGAGACCCTTCCTATAGCATGAGATGTGATATCTCAATGCTTCTACCAAACCTGAGATCCTTCCTTTAGCATGAGATGTGATATCCAACTCCTTCCCATTCCAATCCTGAGACCCTTCATATAGCATGAGATGTGATATCTCAATACTTCTAATACCAAACCTGAGATCCTTCCGATAACATGAGATGTGATATCCAAATCCTTCCCCTTCCAAACCTGAGACCCTCCCTTTAGCATGAGATGTGATATCCAACTCCTTCCCATTCCAATCCTGAGAACCTTCTGATAGCATGAGATGTGATATCTCAATGCTTCTAATACCAAACCTGAGATCCTTCCGATAGCATGAGATGTGATATCTCAATGCTTCTAATACCAAACCTGAGATCCTTCCTATAACATGAGATGTGATATCCAAATCCTTCCCCTTCCAAACCTGAGACCCTCCCTTTAGCATGAGATGTGATATCTCATTGCCTCTAATACCAAACCTGAGATCCTACCTCTAACATGAAATGTGATATCCAACTCTTTCCCCTTCCAAACCTGAGAGCCTTCCTATAGCATGAGATGTGATATCCAAGTCCTTCCCAATCCAATCCTGAGACCCTTCCTATAACATGAGATGTGAAATCCAACTCCTTCCCATTCCAACCTGAGACCCTTCCTATAGCATGAGATGTGATATCTCAATGCCTCTAATACCAAACCTGAGATCCTTCCTCTAACATGAAATGTGATATCCAACTCCTTCCCTTTCCAAACCTGAGAGCCTATCTATAGCATGAGATGTGATATCCAAGTCCTTCCCATTCCAATCCTTAGACCCTTCCTACAGCATGCAATATGATATCTCAATGATTCTAATAACAAACCTGAGACCCGTCCTATAACATGAGATGGGATATCCAACTCCTTCCCATTCCAATCCTGAGACACTTCCTATAGCAGAGATGTGATATCTCAATGCTTATACCAAACCTGAGACCCTTCCTATAACATGAGATGTGATATCCAACTCCTTCCCGTTCCAAACCTGAGACCCTTCCTTTAGCATGAGATGTGATATCTCAATGCTTCTAATATCAAAACTGAGACCCTCCCTATAGCATGATATGTGATATCTAAGTCCTTCCCATTCCAATCCTGAGACCCTTCCTATAGCATGAGATGTGATATCTCAATGCTTCTACCAAACCTGAGACCCTTCCTTTAGCATGAGAAGTGATATCCACCTCCTTCCCATTCCAATCCTGAGACCCTTCCTATAGCATGAGATGTGATATCTCAATACTTCTAATACCAAACCTGAGATCCTTCCGATAACATGAGATGTGATATCCAAATCCTTCCCCTTCCAAACCGGGAACCCTCCCTTTAGTATGAGATGTGATATCCAACTCCTTCCCATTCCAATCCTGAGACCATTCTGATAGCAGGAGATGTGATATCTCAATGCTTCTAATACCAAACCTGAGATCCTTCCTATAACATGAGATGTGATATCCAAATCCTTCCCCTTCCAAATCTGAGACCCTCCCTTTAGCATGAGATGTGATATCCAACTCCTTCCCATTCCAATCCTGAGACCCTTCTGATAGCATGAGATGTGATATCTCAATGCCTCTAATACCAAACCTGAGATCCTACCTCTAACATGAAATGTGATATCCAACTCTTTCCCCTTCCAAACCTGAGAGCCTTCCTATAGCATGAGATGTGATATCCAAGTCCTTCCCATTCCAATCATGAGACCCTTCCTATAACATGAGATGGGATATCCAACTCCTTCCCATTCCAATCCTGAGACCCTTCCTATAGCAGAGATGTGATATCTCAATGCTTATACCAAACCTGAGACCCTTCCTACAGCATGAGATGTCATATACAACTCCTTCCCATTCCAATCCTGAGACCCTTCCTATAGCATGAGATGTGATGTCTCAATGCTTCTAATACCAAACCTGAGATCCTTCCTATAACATGAGATGTGATATCCAACTCCTTCCCATTCCAATCCTGAGACCCTTCCTATAGCATGAGATGTGATATCCAATGCTTATACCAAACCTGAGACCCTTCCTATAGCATGAGATGTGATATCCAACTCCTTCCCATTCCAATCCTGAGACCCTTCCTATAGCATGAGATGTGATATCCAACGCCTTCCCTTTCCAAACCTGAGAGCCTACCTATAGCATGAGATGTGATATCCAAGTCCTTCCCATTCCAATCCTTAGACCCTTCCTACAGCATGCAATATGATATCTCAATGATTCTAATAACAAACCTGAGACCCATCCTATAACATGAGATGGGATATCCAACTTCTTCCCATTCCAATCCTGAGACACTTCCGATAGCAGAGATGTGATATCTCAATCCTTATATCAAACCTGAGACGCTTCCTACAACATGAGATGTGATATCCAACTCCTTCCCGTTCCAAACCTGAGACCCTTCCTATACCATATGTGATATCCAACTCCTTCCCATTCCAAACATGAGACCCTTCCTATAGCAAGAATGTAATATCCAACTCCTTCCCATTCCAATCCTGAGACCATTCCTATAGCATGAGATGTGATATCTCAATGCTTCTAATACCAAACCTGAGATCCTTCCTATGACATGAGATGTGATATCCAATTCCTTCCCATTCCAAACCTGAGACCCTTCCTACAACATGCAATGTGATATCTCAATGCTTCTAATACCAAACCTGAGACCAGTCCTATAACATGAGATGGGATATCCAACTCCTTCCCGTTCCAAACATGAGACCCTTGCTATAGCATGAGATGTGATATCTCAATGCTTCTAATGCCAAACCTGAGATCCTTCCGATAGCATGAGATGTGATATCTCAATGCTTCTAATACCAAACTTGAGATCCTTCCGATAGCATGAGATGTGATATCTCAATGCTTCTAATACCAATCCTGAGATCCTTCCTATAACATGAGATGTGATATCCAAATCCTTCCCCTTCCAAACCTGAGACCCTCCCTTTAGCATGAGTTCTCAGGTTTGGTATTAGAAGCATTGAGATATCACATCTCATGCTATAGGAAGGGTCTCAGGATTGGAATGGGAAGGACTTGGATGTCACATCTCATGCTATAGGGAGGGTCTCAAGTTTGATATTAGAAGCATTGAGATAACAAATCTCATGATATCGGAAGGGTCTCAGGATTGGAATGGGAAGGAGTTGGATATCACATCTCATGATAAAGGAAGGGTCTAAGGTTTGGAAGGGGAAGGATTTGGATATCACATCTCATGTTATAGGACGGGTCTCAGGTTTGGTATTAGAAGCATTGAGATATCAAGTCTCATGGTATAAGAAGGGTCTCAGAATTGGAATGGGAAGGAGTTGGATATCACATCTCAAGCTATAGGAAGCGTCTCAGGATTGGAATGGGAAGGAGTTTGATATCACATCTCATGCCATAGTATGGTTCTCAGGTTTGGTAGAAGCATTGGGATATCACATCTCATGCTATCGGAAGGGTATCAGTATTGGATTTGGAAGGAGTTGGATATCCCATCTCATGCTATAGGAAGGGTCTCAGGTTGGAATGGGAAGGAGTTGGATATCATATCTCATGCTATAGGAAGGTTCTCAGGTTTGGAAAGGGAAGGAGTTGGATATCACATTTCATGTTAGAGGAAGGATCTCAGGTTTGGTATTAGAGGCCTTGAGATATCACATCTCATGCTATCGGAAGGGTCTCAGGATTGGAATGGGAAGGAGTTGGATATCACATCTCAAGCTATAGGAAGGGTCTCAGGTTTGGTATAAGCATTGAGATATCACATCTCATGCTATAGGAAGGGTCTCTGGATTGGAATGGGAAGAAGTTGGATATCACATCTCATGCTATAGGAAGGGTCTCAGGTTTGGTATAAACATTGAGATATCACATCACATGCTATAGGAAGGGTCTCAGGATTGGAATGGGAAGGACTTGGATATCACATCACATGCTATAGGCAGGGTCTCAGGTTTGGAAAGGGAAGGAGATGGATATCACATTTCATGTTAGAGGTAGGATCTCAGGTTTGGTATTAGAGGCATTGAGATATCACATCTCATGCTATCAGAAGGGTCTCAGGATTGGAATGGGAAGGAGTTGGATATCACATCTCATGCTAAAGGGAGGGCCTCAGGTTTGGAAGGGGAAGGATTTGGAAATCACATCTCATATTATAGGAAGGATCTCAGGTTTGGTATTAGAAGCATTGAGATATCACATCTCATGCTATCGGAAGGATCTCAGGTTTGGTATAAGAGGCATTGAGATATCACATCTCATGCTATCATAAGGGTCTCAGGATTGGAATGGGAAGGAGTTGGATATCACATCTCATGTTATAGGAAGGATCTCAGGTTTGGTATTAGAAGCATTGAGACATCACATCTCATGCTATAGGAAGGGTCTCAGGATTGGAATGGGAAGGAGTTGGATATCACATCTCATGCTATAGGAAGGGTCTCAGATTTGGTATAAGGATTGAGATATCACATCTCATGCTATAGGAAGGGTCTCAGGATTGGAATGGGAAGGATTTGTATATGACATCTCAGGCCATAGGAAGGGTCTCAGGTTTGATATAAGAATTGAGATATCACATCTCTGCTATCGGAAGGGTCTCAGGATTGGAATGGGAAGGAGTTGGATATCCCATCTGAGTTGGATATCCCATCTCATGTTATAGGAAGGGTCTCAGGTTTGGTATTAGAAGCATTGAGATATCACATCTCATGCTATAGGAAGGGTCTCAGGATTGGAATGGGGAGGACTTGGATGTCACATCTCATGCTATAGGGAGGGTCTCAAGTTTGATATTAGAAGCATTGAGATAACAAATCTCATGATATCGGAAGGGTCTCAGGATTGGAATGGGAAGGAGTTGGATATCACATCTCATGATAAAGGAAGGGTCTAAGGTTTGGAAGGGGAAGGATTTGGATATCACATCTCATGTTATAGGACGGGTCTCAGGTTTGGTATTAGAAGCATTGAGATATCAAGTCTCATGGTATAGGAAGGGTCTCAGAATTGGAATGGGAAGAAATTGGATATCACATCTCAAGCTATAGGAAGGGTCTCAGGATTGGAATGCGAAGGAGTTTGATATCACATCTCATGCCATAGTATGGGTCTCAGATTTGGTAGAAGCATTGGGATATCACATCTCATGCTATCGGAATGGTATCAGTATTGGATTTGGAAGGAGTTGGATATCCCATCTCATGCTATAGGAAAGGTCTCAGGTTGGAATGGGATGGAGTTGGATATCACATTTCATGTTATAGGAAGGGTCTCAGGTTTGGAATGGGAAGGAGTTGGATATCACATTTCATGTTAGAGGAAGGATCTCAGGTTTGGTATTAGAGGCCTTGAGATATCACATTTCATGTTATAGGAAGGGTCTCAGGTTTGGAATGGGAAGGAATTGGATATCACATCTCATGTTATAGGAAGGATCTCAGGTTTGGTATTAGAACCATTGAGATATCACATCTCATGCTATAGGAAGGGTCTCAGGATTGGAATGCGAAGGATTTGGATATCACATCTCATGCTAAAGGAAGGGTCTCAGGTTTGGTAGAAGCGTTGAGATATCACATCTCTGCTATCGGAAGGGTCTCAGGATTGGATTGGGAAGGAGTTGGATATCCCTTCCCATGCTATAAAAGGGTCTCAGGATTTGAATGGCAAGGAGTTGGATATCACATATCATGCCATAGGAAGGGTCTCAGGTTTGGTATAAGCATTGAGATATCACATCTCTGCTATCGGAAGGGTCTCCGGATTGGATTGCGAAGGAGTTGGATATCCCTTCTCATGCTATAGGAAGTGTCTCAGGTTGGAATGGGAAGGAGTTGGATATCACATCTCATGTTATAGGAAGGGTCTCAGGATTGGAATGGGAAGGATTTGGATATCACATCTCTTGCTATAGGAAGGGTCTCAGGATTGGAATGGGTAAGAGTTGGATATTACATTCTTGCTATAGGAAGGGTCTCATGTTTGGAATGGAAGGAGTTGGATATCACATATGCTATAGGAAGTGTCTCAGGTTTGGAACGGGAAGGAGTTGGATATCACATCTCATGTTAGAGGAAGGATCTCAGGTTTGGTATTAGAGGCCTTGAGATATCACATCTCATGCTATAGGAAGGGTCTCAGGTTTGGTATAAGCATTGAGATATCACATCTCATGCTATAGGAAGGGTCCCAGGATTGGAATGGGAAGGAGATGTATATGACATCTCATGCCATAAGAAGGGTCTCAGGTTTGGTATAAGCATTGAGATATCACATCACATGCTATAGGAAGGGTCTCAGGATTGGAATGGGAAGGAATTGGATATCACAGCTCATGCTATAGGCAGGGTCTCAGGTTTGGAAAGGGAAGGAGATGGATATCACATTTCATGTTAGAGGTAGGATCTCAGGTTTGGTATTAGAGGCATTGAGATATCACATCTCATGCTATCAGAAGGGTCTCAGGATTGGAATGGGAAGGAGTTGTATATCACATCTCATGCTAAAGGCAGGGTCTCAGGTTTGGAAGGGGAAGGATTTGAATATCACATCACATGTTATAGGAAGGATCTCAGGTTTGGTATTAGAGGCATTGAGATATCACATCTCATGCTATCGGAAGGGTCTCAGGATTGGAATGGGAAGGAGTTGGATATCACATCTCATGCTATAGGAAGGGTCTCAGGTTTGGAACGGGAAGGAGTTGGATATCACATCTCGTGTTATAGGAAGAGTCTCAGGTTTGGTATAAGCATTGAGATATCACATCTCTGCAATTGGAAGTGTCTCAGGATTGGGATGGGAAGGATTTGGATATCACATCTCATGCTATAGGAAGGGTCTCAGGTTTGGAACGGGAAGGAGTTGGATATCACATCTCATGTTATAGGAAGAGTCTCAGGTTTGGTATAAGCATTGAGATATCAAATCTCTGCAATCGGAAGTGTCTCAGGATTGGAACGGGAAGGAGTTGGATATCCCATCTCATGTTATAGGACTGGTCTCAGGTTTGGTATTAGAAGCATTGAGATATCACATCGCATGCTGTAGGAAGGGTCTCAGGTTTGGAATGGGAAGGAATTGGATATCACATCTCATGTCATAGGAAGGATCTCAGGTTTGGTATTAGAAGCATTGAGATATCACATCTCATGCTATAGGAATGGTCTCAGGATTGGAATGGGAAGGAGTTGGATATTACATTCTTGCTATGGGAAGGGTCTCATGTTTGGAATTGGAAGGAGTTGGATATCACATATGCTATAGGAAGGGTCTCAGGTTTGGAATGGGAAGGAGTTGGATATCACATCTCATGTTATAGGAAGGGTCTCAGGTTGGTATACGCATTGAGATATCACATCTCTGCTATCGGAAGGGTCTCAGGATTGGAATGGGAAGGAGTTGGATATCCCATCTCATGTTATAGGAAGGGTCTCAGGTTTGGTATTAGAAGCATTGAGATATCACATCTCATGCTATAGGAAGGGTCTCAGGATTGGAATGGGGAGGACTTGGATGTCACATCTCTTGCTATAGGGAGGGTCTCAAGTTTGATATTAGAAGCATTGAGATAACAAATGTCATGATATCGGAAGGGTCTCAGGATTGGAATGGGAAGGAGTTGGATATCACATCTCATGATAAAGGAAGGGTCTAAGGTTTGGAAGGGGAAGGATTTGGATATCAAATCTCATGTTATAGGACGGGTCTCAGGTTTGGTATTAGAAGCATTGAGATATCAAGTCTCATGGTATAGGAAGGGTCTCAGAATTGGAATGGGAAGGAGTTGGATATCACATCTCAAGCTATAGGAAGGGTCTCAGGATTGGAATGGGAAGGCGTTTGATATCACATCTTATGCCATAGTATGGGTCTCAGGTTTGGTAGAAGCATTGGGATATCACATCTCATGCTATTGGAAGGGTATCAGTATTGGATTTGGAAGGAGTTGGATATCCCATCTCATGCTATAGGAAGGGTCTCAGGTTGGAATGGGAAGGAGTTGGATTTCACATTTCATGTTATAGGAAGGGTCTCAGGATTGGAATGGGAAGGACTTGGATATCATATCTCATGCTATAGGAAGGCTCTCAGGTTTGGAAGGGGAAGGAGTTGGATATCACATTTCATGTTAGAGGAAGGATCTCAGGTTTGGTATTAGAGGCCTTGAGATATCACATCTCATGCTATAGGAAGGGTCTCGGGATTGGAATGGGAAGGAGTTCGATATCACATCTCAAGCTATAGGAAGGGTCTCAGGTTTGGTATAAGCATTGAGATATCACATCTCATGCTATAGGAAGGGTCTCAGGATTGGAATGGGAAGGAGTTGGATATCACATCTCATATTATAGGAAAGATCTCAGGTTTGGTATTAGAAGCATTGAGACATCACATCTCATGTTATAGGAAGGGTCTTAGGATTGGAATGGGAAGAAGTTGGATATCACATCTCATGCTATAGGAAGGGTCTCAGGTTTGGTATAAGCATTGAGATATCACATCTCATGCTATAGGAAGGGTCTCAGGATTGGAATGGGAAGGAGTTGTATATGACATCTCATGCCATAGGAAGGGTCTCAGGTTTGGTATAAGTATTGAGATATCACATCACATGCTATAGGAAGGGTCTCAGGATTGGAATGGGAAGGACTTGAATATCACATCTCATGCTATAGGCAGGGTCTCAGGTTTGGAAAGGGAAGGAGATGGATATCACATTTCATGTTAGAGGTAGGATCTCAGGTTTGGTATTAGAGGCATTGAGATATCACATCTCATGCTATCAGAAGGGTCTCAGGATTGGAATGGGAAGGAGTTGGATATCACATCTCATGCTAAAGGGAGGGTCTCAGGTTCGGAAGGGGAAGGATTTGGATATCACATCTCATGTTATAGGAAGGATCTCAGGTTTGGTATTAGAAGCATTGAGATATCACATCTCATGCTATCGAAAGGATCTCAGGTTTGGTATTAGAAGCATTGAGATATCACATCTCATGCTATAGGAAGGGTCTCAGGATTGGAATGGGAAGGAGTTGGATATCACATCTCATGATAAAGGAAGGGTCTAAGGTTTGGAAGGGGAAGGGTTTGGATATCACATTTCATGTTATAGGACGGGTCTCAGGTTTGGTATTAGAAGCATTGAGATATCAAGTCTCATGGTATAGGAGGGGTCTCAGAATTGGAATGGGAAGGAGTTGGATATCACATCTCAAGCTATAGGAAGGGTCTCAGGATTGGAATGGGAAGGAGTTTGATGTCACATCTTATGCCATAGTATGGGTCTCAGGTTTGGTAGAAGCATTGGGATATCACATCTCATGCTATTGGAAGGGTATCAGTATTGGATTTGGAAGGAGTTGGATATCCCATCTCATACTATAGGAAGGGTCTCTGGTTGGAATGGGAAGGAGTTGGATATCACATTTCATGTTATAGGAAGGGTCTCAGGATTGGAATGGGAAGGACTTGGATATCATATCTCATGCTATAGGAAGGCTCTCAGGTTTGGAAGGGGAAGGAGTTGGATATCACATTTCATGTTAGAGGAAGGATCTCAGGTTTGGTATTAGAGGCCTTGAGATATCACATCTCATGCTATAGGAAGGGTCTCAGGATTGGAATGGGAAGGAGTTGGATATCACATCTCAAGCTATAGGAAGGGTCTCAGGTTTGGTATAAGCATTGAGATATCACATCTCATGCTATAGGAAGGGTCTCAGGATTGGAATGGGAAGGAGTTGGATATCACATCTCATGTTATAGGAAAGATCTCAGGTTTGGTATAAGAAGCATTGAGACATCACATCTCATGTTATAGGAAGGGTCTTAGGATTGGAATGGGAAGACGTTGGATATCACATCTCATGCTATAGGAAGGGTCTCAGGTTTGGTATAAGCATTGAGATATCACATCTCATGCTATAGGAAGGGTCTCATGATTGGAATGGGAAGGAGTTGTATATGACATCTCATGCCATAGGAAGGGTCTCAGGTTTGGTATAAGCATTGAGATATCACATCACATTCTATAGGAAGGGTCTCAGGATTGGAATGGGAAGGACTTGGATATCACATCTCATGCTATAGGCAGGGTCTCAGGTTTGGAAAGGGAAGGAGATGGATATCACATTTCATGTTAGAGGTAGGATCTCAGGTTTGGTATTATAGGCATTGAGATATCACATCTCATGCTATCAGAAGGGTCTCAGGATTGGAATGGGAAGGAGTTGTATATCACATCTCATGCTAAAGGGAGGGTCTCAGGTTTGGAAGGGGAAGGATTTGGAAATCACATCTCATGTTATAGAAAGGATCTCAGGTTTGGTATTAGAAGCATTGAGATATCACATCTCATGCTATCGGAAGTATCTCAGGTTTGGTATTAGAGGCATTGAGATATCACATCTCATGCTATCATAAGGGTCTCAGGATTGGAATGGGAAGGAGTTGGATATCACATCTCTTGTTATAGGAAGGATCTCAGGTTTGGTATTAGAAGCATTGAGATATCACATCTCATGCTATAGGAAGGGTCTCAGGATTGGATTGGGAAGGAGTTGGATATCCCTTCTCATGCTATAGGAAGGGTCTCAGGTTTGGAATGGGAAGGAGTTGGATATGACATCTCTGGTTATAGGGAGGGTCTCAGGATTTGAATGGCAAGGAGTTGGATATCACACCTCATGCCATAGGAAGGGTCTCAGGTTTGGTATAAGCATTGAGATATCACATCTCTGCTATCGGAAGGGTCTCAGGATTGGATTGGGAAGGAGTTGGATATCCCTTCTCATGCTATAGGAAGGGTCTCAGGTTGGAATGGGAAGGAGTTGGATATCACATCTCATGTTATAGGAAGGGTCTCAGGATTGGAATGGGAAGGATTTGGATATCGCATCTCTTGCTATAGGAAGGGTCTCAGGATTGGAATGGGAAGGAGTTGGATATCATATCTCATGCTATAGGAAGGGTCTCAGGAATGGAATGGGAAGGAGTTTTATATGACATCTCATGCCATAGGAAGGATCTCATGTTTGGTATTAGAAGCATTGAGACATCACATCTCATGTTATAGGAAGGGTATCAGGATTGTAATGGGAAGGAGTTGGATATCACATCTCATGCTATAGGAAGGGTCTCAGGTTTGGTATAAGCATTGAGATATCACATCTCATGCTATAGGAAGGGTCTCAGGATTGGAATGGGAAGGAGTTGTATATGACATCTCATGCCATAGGAAGGGTCTCAGGTTTGGTATAAGCATTGAGATATCACATCTCTGCTATCGGAAGGGTCTCAGGATTGGAATGGGAAGGACTAGGATATCACATCTCATGCTATAGGAAGGGTCTCAGGATTGGAATGGGAAGGACTTGGATATCACATCTCATGTTATAGGAAGGGTCTCAGGTTTGGTATTAGAAGCATTGAGATATCACATCTCATGCTATAGGAAGGGTCTCAGGAATGGAATGGGAAGGACTTCGATATCACATCTCATGATAAAGGAAGGGTCTAAGGTTTGGAAGGGGAAGGATTTGGATATCACATCTCATGTTATAGGACGGGTCTCAGGTTTGGTATTAGAAGCATTGTGATATCACATCTCATGCTATAGGAAGTGTCTCAGGATTGGAATGATAAGGAGTTGGATATCACATCTCATGCTATAGGAAGGGTTTCAGGTTTGGTAGAAGCATTGAGATATCACATCTCATGCTATAGGAAGAGTCTCAGGTTTGGGAAGGGAAGGATTAGGATTTCACATCTCATGTTATAGGATGGTTCTCATGTTTGGTTTTTGAAGCATTGAGATATCACATCTCATACTATCAGAAGGGTCTCAGGTTTGGAATGGGAAGGAGTTGGATATCACATCTCATGTTATAGGAAGGATCTCATGTTTGGTATTAGAAGCATTGAGATATCACATCTCATGCTATAGGAAGGGTCTCCGGATTGGAATGTGAAGGATTTGGATATTACATCTCATGCTAAAGGAAGGGTCTCAGGTTTGGAATGGGAAGGAGTTGGATATGACATCTCTTTTTATAGGGAGGGTCTCAGGATTTGAATGGCAAGGAGTTGGATATCACATCTCATGCCATAGGAAGGGTCTCAGGTTTGGTATAAGCATTGAGATATCACATCTCTGCTATCGGAAGGGTCTCAGGATTGGATTGGGAAGGAGTTGGATATCCCTTCTCATGCTATAGGAAGGGTCTCAGGTTGGAATGGGAAGGAGTTGGATATCACATCTCATGTTATAGGAAGGGTCTCAGGATTGGAATGGGAAGGATTTGGATATCGCATCTCTTGCTATAGGAAGGGTCTCAGGTTTTTTATTAGAAACATTGAGATATCACATCTCATGCTATAGGAAGGGTTTTAGGATTGGAATGGGAAGTATTTGGATATCACATCTCATGCTAAAGGAAGGGTCTCAGGTTTGGAAGGGGAAGGATTTGGATATCATATCTCATGTTATAGGACGGGACCCAGGTTTGGTATTAGAAGCATTGAGATATCACATCTCATGGTATAGGAAGGGTCTCAGGGTTGGAATGGGAAGGAGTTGGATATCACATCTCATCCAATAGGAAGGGTCTCAGGTTTGGAATGGGAAGGAATTGGATATCACATCTCATGTTATAGGAAGGGTCTCAGGTTTGGTAGAAGCGTTGAGATATCACATCTCTGCTATCGGAAGGGTCTCAGGATTGGATTGGGAAGGAGTTGGATATCCCATCTCATGCCATAGGAAGGGTCTCAGGTTTGGCATAAGAAGGAGTTGGATATCCCATCTCATGCTATAGGAAGGGTCTCAGGTTGGAATGGGAAGGAGTTGGATATGACATCTCATGTTATAGGAAGGGTCTCAGGATTGGAATGGGAAGGACTTGGATATCACATTTCATGCTGTAGGAAGGCTCTCAGGTTTGGAAAGGGAAGGAGTTGGATATCACATTTCATGTTAGAGGTAGGATCTCAGGTTTGGTATTAGAGGCATTGAGATATCACATCTCATTCTATCAGAAGGGTATCAGGATTGGAATGGGAAGGAGTTGGATATCACATCTCATGCTAAACGGAGGGTCTCAGGTTCGGAAGGGGAAGGATTTGGATATCACATCTCATGTTATAGGAAGGATCTCAGGTTTGGTATTAGAAGCATTGAGATATCACATCTCATGCTATCGGAAGGATCTCAGGTTTGGTATTAGAAGCATTGAGATATCACATGTCATGCTATAGGAAGGGTCTCAGGATTGGAATGGGAAGGAGTTGGATATCACATCTCATGTTATAGGAAGGATCTCAGGTTTGGTATTAGAAGCATTGAGATATCACATCTCATGCTATAGGACTGGTCTCAGGATTGGAATGGGAAGGAGTTGGATATCACATCTCATGCTAAAGGAAGGGTCTCAGTTTTGGTAGAAGCATTGAGATTTCACATATCATGCTATAGGAAGGGTCTCAGGATTGGAATGGGAAGGAGTTGGATATCATATCTCATGCTATAGGAAGGGTCTCAGGTTTGGTATAAGCATTGAGATATCACATCTCTGCTATCGGAAGGGTCTCAGGATTGGAATGGGAAGGACTTAGATATCACATCTCATGCTATAGGGAGGGTCTCAGTATTGATATTAGAAGCATTGAGATATCACATCTCAAGCTATCAGAAGGGTCTCAGGATTGGAATGGGAAGGAGTTGGATATCACATCTCATGCTATAGGAAGGGTCTCAGGTTAGGAAGGGAAAGGAGTTGGATATCACATTTCATGTTAGAGGAAGGATCTCAGGTTTGGTATTAGAGGCCTTGAGATATCACATCTCATGCTATAGGAAGGGTCTCAGGATTGGAATGGGAAGGAGTTGGATATCACATCTCATGTTATAGGAAAGATCTCAGGTTTGGTATTAGAAGCATTGAGACATCACATCTCATGTTATAGGAAGGGTCTTAGGATTGGAATGGGAAGGAGTTGTATATGACATCTCATGCCATAGGAAGGGTCTCAGGTTTGCTATACGCATTGAGATATCACATCACATGCTATAGGAAGGGTCTCAGGATTGGAATGAGAAGGAATTGAATATCACATCTCATGCTATAGGCAGGGTCTCAGGTTTGGAAAGGGAAGGAGATGGATATCACATTTCATGTTATAGGACGGGTCTCAGGTTTGGTATTAGAAGCATTGTGATATCACATCTCATGCTATAGGAAGTGTCTCAGGATTGGAATGGGAAGGAGTTGGATATGACATCTCTTTTTATAGGGAGGGTCTCAGGATTTGAATGGCAAGGAGTTGGATATCACATCTCATGCCATAGGAAGGGTCTCAGGTTTGGTATAAGCATTGAGATATCACATCTCTGCTATCGGAAGGGTCTCAGGATTGTAATGGGAAGGAGTTGGATATCACATCTCATGCTATAGGAAGGGTCTCAGGTTTGGTATAAGCATTGAGATATCACATCTCATGCTATAGGAAGGGTCTCAGGATTGGAATGGGAAGGAGTTGTATATGACATCTCATGCCATAGGAAGGGTCTCAGGTTTGGTATAAGCATTGAGATATCACATCTCTGCTATCGGAAGGGTCTCAGGATTGGAATGGGAAGGACTAGGATATCACATCTCATGCTATAGGAAGGGTCTCAGGATTGGAATGGGAAGGACTTGGATATCACATCTCATGTTATAGGAAGGGTCTCAGGTTTGGTATTAGAAGCATTGAGATATCACATCTCATGCTATAGGAAGGGTCTCAGGAATGGAATGGGAAGGACTTCGATATCACATCTCATGATAAAGGAAGGGTCTAAGGTTTGGAAGGGGAAGGATTTGGATATCACATCTCATGTTATAGGACGGGTCTCAGGTTTGGTATTAGAAGCATTGTGATATCACATCTCATGCTATAGGAAGTGTCTCAGGATTGGAATGATAAGGAGTTGGATATCACATCTCATGCTATAGGAAGGGTTTCAGGTTTGGTAGAAGCATTGAGATATCACATCTCATGCTATAGGAAGAGTCTCAGGTTTGGGAAGGGAAGGATTAGGATTTCACATCTCATGTTATAGGATGGTTCTCATGTTTGGTTTTTGAAGCATTGAGATATCACATCTCATACTATCAGAAGGGTCTCAGGTTTGGAATGGGAAGGAGTTGGATATCACATCTCATGTTATAGGAAGGATCTCATGTTTGGTATTAGAAGCATTGAGATATCACATCTCATGCTATAGGAAGGGTCTCCGGATTGGAATGTGAAGGATTTGGATATTACATCTCATGCTAAAGGAAGGGTCTCAGGTTTGGAATGGGAAGGAGTTGGATATGACATCTCTTTTTATAGGGAGGGTCTCAGGATTTGAATGGCAAGGAGTTGGATATCACATCTCATGCCATAGGAAGGGTCTCAGGTTTGGTATAAGCATTGAGATATCACATCTCTGCTATCGGAAGGGTCTCAGGATTGGATTGGGAAGGAGTTGGATATCCCTTCTCATGCTATAGGAAGGGTCTCAGGTTGGAATGGGAAGGAGTTGGATATCACATCTCATGTTATAGGAAGGGTCTCAGGATTGGAATGGGAAGGATTTGGATATCGCATCTCTTGCTATAGGAAGGGTCTCAGGTTTTTTATTAGAAACATTGAGATATCACATCTCATGCTATAGGAAGGGTTTTAGGATTGGAATGGGAAGTATTTGGATATCACATCTCATGCTAAAGGAAGGGTCTCAGGTTTGGAAGGGGAAGGATTTGGATATCATATCTCATGTTATAGGACGGGACCCAGGTTTGGTATTAGAAGCATTGAGATATCACATCTCATGGTATAGGAAGGGTCTCAGGGTTGGAATGGGAAGGAGTTGGATATCACATCTCATCCAATAGGAAGGGTCTCAGGTTTGGAATGGGAAGGAATTGGATATCACATCTCATGTTATAGGAAGGGTCTCAGGTTTGGTAGAAGCGTTGAGATATCACATCTCTGCTATCGGAAGGGTCTCAGGATTGGATTGGGAAGGAGTTGGATATCCCATCTCATGCCATAGGAAGGGTCTCAGGTTTGGCATAAGAAGGAGTTGGATATCCCATCTCATGCTATAGGAAGGGTCTCAGGTTGGAATGGGAAGGAGTTGGATATGACATCTCATGTTATAGGAAGGGTCTCAGGATTGGAATGGGAAGGACTTGGATATCACATTTCATGCTGTAGGAAGGCTCTCAGGTTTGGAAAGGGAAGGAGTTGGATATCACATTTCATGTTAGAGGTAGGATCTCAGGTTTGGTATTAGAGGCATTGAGATATCACATCTCATTCTATCAGAAGGGTATCAGGATTGGAATGGGAAGGAGTTGGATATCACATCTCATGCTAAACGGAGGGTCTCAGGTTCGGAAGGGGAAGGATTTGGATATCACATCTCATGTTATAGGAAGGATCTCAGGTTTGGTATTAGAAGCATTGAGATATCACATCTCATGCTATCGGAAGGATCTCAGGTTTGGTATTAGAAGCATTGAGATATCACATGTCATGCTATAGGAAGGGTCTCAGGATTGGAATGGGAAGGAGTTGGATATCACATCTCATGTTATAGGAAGGATCTCAGGTTTGGTATTAGAAGCATTGAGATATCACATCTCATGCTATAGGACTGGTCTCAGGATTGGAATGGGAAGGAGTTGGATATCACATCTCATGCTAAAGGAAGGGTCTCAGTTTTGGTAGAAGCATTGAGATTTCACATATCATGCTATAGGAAGGGTCTCAGGATTGGAATGGGAAGGAGTTGGATATCATATCTCATGCTATAGGAAGGGTCTCAGGTTTGGTATAAGCATTGAGATATCACATCTCTGCTATCGGAAGGGTCTCAGGATTGGAATGGGAAGGACTTAGATATCACATCTCATGCTATAGGGAGGGTCTCAGTATTGATATTAGAAGCATTGAGATATCACATCTCAAGCTATCAGAAGGGTCTCAGGATTGGAATGGGAAGGAGTTGGATATCACATCTCATGCTATAGGAAGGGTCTCAGGTTAGGAAGGGAAAGGAGTTGGATATCACATTTCATGTTAGAGGAAGGATCTCAGGTTTGGTATTAGAGGCCTTGAGATATCACATCTCATGCTATAGGAAGGGTCTCAGGATTGGAATGGGAAGGAGTTGGATATCACATCTCATGTTATAGGAAAGATCTCAGGTTTGGTATTAGAAGCATTGAGACATCACATCTCATGTTATAGGAAGGGTCTTAGGATTGGAATGGGAAGGAGTTGTATATGACATCTCATGCCATAGGAAGGGTCTCAGGTTTGCTATACGCATTGAGATATCACATCACATGCTATAGGAAGGGTCTCAGGATTGGAATGAGAAGGAATTGAATATCACATCTCATGCTATAGGCAGGGTCTCAGGTTTGGAAAGGGAAGGAGATGGATATCACATTTCATGTTATAGGACGGGTCTCAGGTTTGGTATTAGAAGCATTGTGATATCACATCTCATGCTATAGGAAGTGTCTCAGGATTGGAATGGGAAGGAGTTGGATATCACAACTCATGCTATTGGAAGGGTTTCAGGTTTGGTAGAAGCATTGAGATATCACATCTCATGCTATAGGAAGAGTCTCAGGTTTGGGAAGGGAAGGATTTGGATTTCACATCTCATGTTTTAGGATGGTTCTCATGTTTGGTTTTTGAAGCATTGAGATATCACATCTCATGCTATCGGAAGGGTCTCAGGTTTGGAATGGGAAGGAGTTGGATATCACATCTCGTGTTATAGGAAGGATCTCATGTTTGGTATTAGAAATATTGAGATATCACATCTCATGCTATAGGAAGGGTCTCCGGATTGGAATGTGAAGGATTTGGATATTACATCTCATGCTAAAGGAAGGGTCTCAGGTTTGGAATGGGAAGGAGTTGGATATGACATCTCTTGTTATAGGGAGGGTCTCAGGATTTGAATGGCAAGGAGTTGGATACCCCATCTCATGCCATAGGAAGGGTCTCAGGTTTGGCATAAGAAGGAGTTGGATATCCCATCTCATGCTATAGGAAGGGTCTCAGGTTGGAATGGGAAGGAGTTGGATATGACATCTCATGTTATAGGAAGGGTCTCAGGATTGGAATGGGAAGGACTTGGATATCACATCTCATGCTGTAGGAAGGCTCTCAGGTTTGGAAAGGGAAGGAGTTGGATATCACATTTCATGTTAGAGGTAGGATCTCAAGTTTGGTATTAGAGGCATTGAGATATCACATCTCATTCTATCAGAAGGGTATCAGGATTGGAATGGGAAGGAGTTGGATATCACATCTCATGCTAAACGGAGGGTCTCAGGTTCGGAAGGGGAAGGATTTGGATATCACATCTCATGTTATAGGAAGGATCTCAGGTTTGGTATTAGAAGCATTGAGATATCACATCTCATGCTATCGGAAGGATCTCAGGTTTGGTATTAGAAGCATTGAGATATCACATGTCATGCTATAGGAAGGGTCTCAGGATTGGAATGGGAAGGAGTTGGATATCACATCTCATGTTATAGGAAGGATCTCAGGTTTGGTATTAGAAGCATTGAGATATCACATCTCATGCTATAGGACTGGTCTCAGGATTGGAATGGGAAGGAGTTGGATATCACATCTCATGCTAAAGGAAGGGTCTCAGTTTTGGTAGAAGCATTGAGATTTCACATATCATGCTATAGGAAGGGTCTCAGGATTGGAATGGGAAGGAGTTGGATATCATATCTCATGCTATAGGAAGGGTCTCAGGTTTGGTATAAGCATTGAGATATCACATCTCTGCTATCGGAAGGGTCTCAGGATTGGAATGGGAAGGACTTAGATATCACATCTCATGCTATAGGGAGGGTCTCAGTATTGATATTAGAAGCATTGAGATATCACATCTCAAGCTATCGGAAGGGTCTCAGGATTGGAATGGGAAGGAGTTGGATATCACATCTCATGTTAGAGGAAGGATCTCAGGTTTGGTATTAGAGGCCTTAAGATATCACATCTCATGCTATAGGAAGGGTCTCAGGATTAGAATGGGAAGGAGTTGGATATCACATCTCAAGCTATAGGAAGGGTCTCAGGTTTGGTATAAGCATTGAGATATCACATCTCATGCTATAGGAAGGGTCTCAGGATTGGAATGGGAAGGAGTTGGATATCACATCTCATGTTATAGGAAAGATCTCAGGTTTGGTATTAGAAGCATTGAGACATCACATCTCATGTTATAGGAAGGGTCTTAGGATTGGAATGGGAAGGAGTTGTATATGACATCTCATGCCATAGGAAGGGTCTCAGGTTTGGTATACGCATTGAGATATCACATCACATGCTATAGGAAGGGTCTCAGGATTGGAATGGGAAGGACTTGAATATCACATCTCATGCTATAGGCAGGGTCTCAGGTTTGGAAAGGGAAGGAGATGGATATCACATTTCATGTTAGAGGTAGGATCTCAGGTTTGGTATTAGAGGCATTGAGATATCACATCTCATGCTATCAGAAGGGTCTCAGGATTGGAATGGGATGGAGTTGTATATCACATCTCATGCTAAAGGGAGGGTCTCAGGTTTGGAAGGGGAAGGATTTGGAAATCACATCTCATGTTATAGGAAGGATCTCAGGTTTGGTATTAAAAGCATTGAGATATCACATCTCATGCTATCGGAAGTATCTCAGGTTTGGTATTAGAGGCATTGAGATATCACATCTCATGCTATCATAAGGGTCTCAGGATTGGAATGGGAAGGAGTTGGATATCACATCTCATGTTATAGGAAGGATCTCAGGTTTGGTATTAGAAGCATTGAGATATCACATCTCATGCTATAGGAAGGGTCTCAGTATTGGAATGGGAAGGAGTTGGATATCACATCTTATGCTATAGGAAGGGTCTCAGATTTGGTATAAGAATTGAGATATCACATCTCATGCTATAGGAAGGGTCTCAGGATTGGAATGGGAAGGAGTTGGATATCACATCTCATGCTATAGGAAGGGTCTCAGGTTTGGAACGGGAAGGAATTAGATATCACATCTCATGTTATAGGAAGAGTCTCAGGTTTGGTATAAGCATTGAGATATCACATCTCTGCTATCGGAGGTGTCTCAGGATTGGGATGGAAAGGAATTGGATATCACATCTCATGCTATAGGAAGGGTATCAGGTTTGGAACGGGAAGGAGTTGGATATCCCATCTCATGTTATAGGACAGGTCTCAGGTTTGATATTAGAAGCATTGAGATATCACATCTCTGCTATTGGAAGGGTCTCAGGATTGGAATGGGAAGGACTTGGATATCAGAATTCATGTTATAGGAAGGGTCTCAGGTTTGGTATTAGAAGCATTGAGATATCACATCTCATGCTATAGGAAGGGTCTCAGGATTGAAATGGGAAGGACTTGGATATCACATCTCATGTTATAGGAAGGGTCTCAGGTTTGGTATTAGAAGCATTGAGATATCACATCTCATGCTATAGGAAGGGTCTCAGGAATGGAATGGGAAGGACTTGGATATCACATCTCATGATAAAGGAAGGGTCTAAGGTTTGGAAGGGGAAGGATTTGGATATCACATCTCATGTTATTGGACCGGTCTCAGGTTTGGTATTAGAAGCATTGAGATATCAAGTCTCATGGTATAGGACGGGAGTTTGATATCACATCTCATGCCATGGTATGGGTCTCAGGTTTTGTAGAAGCATTGGGATATCACATCTCATGCTATCGGAAGGGTATCAGGATTGGATTTGGAAGGAGTTGGATATCCCATCTCATGCTATAGGAAGGGTCTCAGGTTGGAATGGGAAGGAGTTGGATATGAGATCTCATGTTATAGGAAGGGTCTCAGGATTGGAATGGGAAGGACTTGGATATCACATCTCATGCTGTAGGAAGGCTCTCAGGTTTGGAAAGGGAAGGAGTTGGATATCACATTTCATGTTAGAGGTAGGATCTCAGGTTTGCTATTCGAAGCATTGAGATATCACATCTCATGCTATCAGAAGGGTATCAGGATTGGAATGGGAAGGAGTTGGATATCACATCTCATGCTAAAGGGAGGGTCTCAGGTTCGGAAGGGGAAGGATTTGGATATCACATCTCATGTTATAGGAAGGATCTCAGGTTTGGTATTAGAAGCATTGAGATATCATATCTCATGCTATCTGAAGGATCTCAGGTTTGGTATTAGAAGCATTGAGATATCACATCTCATGCTATAGGAAGGGTCTCAGGATTGGAATGGGAAGGAGTTAGATATCACATCTCATGTTATAGGAAGGATCTCAGGTTTGGTATTAGAAGCATTGAGATAGCACATCTCATGCTATAGGACTGGTCTCAGGATTGGAATGGGAAGGAGTTGGATATCACATCTCATGCTAAAGGAAGGGTCTCAGTTTTGGTAGAAGCATTGAGATTTCACATATCATGCTATAGGAAGGGTCTCAGGATTGGAATGGGAAGGAGTTGGATATCACATCTCATGCTATAGGAAGGGTCTCAGGTTTGGTATAAACATTGAGATATCACATCTCTGCTATCGGAAGGGTCTCAGGATTGGAATGGGAAGGACTTAGATATCACATCTCATGCTATAGGGAGGGTCTCAGTATTGATATTAGAAGCATTGAGATATCACATCTCAAGCTATCGGAAGGGTCTCAGGATTGGAATGGGAAGGAGTTGGATATCACATCTCATGTTATAGGAAGAGTCTCATGCTAAGACCTGATAGACCCTTCCTATAACATGAGATGGGAATATCCAACTCCTTCCCATTCCAATCCTGAGACCCTTCCGATAGCAGAGATGTGATATCTCAATGCTTATACCAAACCTGAGACCCTTCCTATAGCATGAGATGTGATATCCAACTCCTTCCCATTCCAATACTGAGACCCTTCCTATAGCATGAGATGTGATATCTCAATGCTTCTAATATCAAACTTGAGACCCTCCCTATAGCATGAGATGTGATATCCAAGTCCTTCCCATTCCAATCCTGAGACACTTCCTATAGCATGAGATGTGATATCTCAATGCTTCTAATACCAAACCTGAGATTCTTCCTATAACATGAGATGGGATATCCAACTCCTTCCCATTCCAATCCTGAGACCCTTCCGAAAGCAGAGATGTGATATCTCAATGCTTATACCAAACCTGAGACCCTTCCTATGGCATGAGATGTCATATACAGATCCTTCCCATTCCAATCCTGAGACCCTTCCTATAGCATGAGATGTGATATCTCAATGCTTATACCAAACCTAAAACCCTTCCTATAGCATGAGATGTGATATCCAACTCCTTCCCATTCCAATCCTGAGACCCTTCCTATAGCATGAGATCTGATATCCAATGGCTCTAATACCAAACCTGAGATCCTCCCTCTAACATGAAATGTGATATCCAACTCCTTCCCTTTCCAAACCTGAGAGCCTACCTATAGCATGAGATGTGATATCCAAGTCCTTCCCATTCCAATCCTTAGACCCTTCCTACAGCATGCAATATGATATCTCAATGATTCTAATAACAAACCTGAGACCCGTCCTATAACATGAGATGTGATATCCAACTCCTTCCCATTCCAATCCTGAGACACTTCCGATAGCAGAGATGTGATATCTCAATGCTTATACCAAACCTGAGACCCTTCCTATAACATGAGATGTGATATCCAATTCCTTCCCATTCCAAACCTGAGACCCTTCCTACAGCATGTGATGTGATATCTCAATGCTTCTAATACCAAACCTGAGACCAGTCCTATAACATGAGATGGGATATACAACTCCTTCCCGTTCCAAACCTGAGACCCTTCCTATAGCATGAGATGTGATATCCAACTCCTTCCCATCCCAATCCTGAGACACTTCCGATTGCAGAGATGTGATATCTCAATGCTTATACCAAATGTGAGACTCTTCCTATAACATGAGATGTGATATCCAACTCCTTCCCGTTCCAAACCTGAGATCCTTCCTATAGCATGAGATGTGATATCCAACTCCTTCCCATTCCAATCCTGAGACCCTTATGATAGCATGAGATGTGATATCTCAATGCCTCTAATACCAAATCTGAGATTCTTCTGATAGCATGAGATGTGATATCTCAATGCTTCTTATACCAAACCTGAGATCCTTCCTATAACATGAGATGTGATTTCCAAATCCTTCCCCTTCCAAACCTGAGACCCTCCCTTTAGCATGAGATGTGATATCCAAGTCCTTCCCATTCCAATCCTGAGACCCTTCCTATAGCATGTGATGTGATATCTCAATGCTTATACCAAACCTGAGACCCTTCCTATGGCATGAGATGTCATATACAACTCCTTCCCATTCCAATCCTGAGCCCTTCCTATATCATGAGATGTGATATCTCAATGCTTATACCAAACCTGAGACTCTTCCTATAGCATGAGATGTGATATCCAACTTCTTCCCATTCCAATCCTGAGACCCTTCCAATAACATGAGATGTGTTGTCTCAATGCTTCTAATACCAAACCTGAGATCTTTCCTATAACATGAGGTGTGATATCCAACTCCTTCCCATTCCAATCCTGAGGCCCTTCCTATAGCATGTGATGTGATATCCCAATGCTTATACCAAACCTGAGACCCTTCCTATAGCTTGAGATGTGATATCCAACTCCTTCCCATTCCAATCTTGAGACCCTTCCTATAGCATGAGATGTGATATCTCAATACTTCTAATACCAAACCTGAGATCCTTCTGATAACATGAGATGTGATATCCAAATCCTTCCCCTTCCAAACCTGAGACCCTCCCTTTAGCATGAGATGTGATATCCAAAGCCTTCCGATTCCAATCCTGGACCATTCTGATAGCATGAGATGTGATATCTCAATGCTTCTAATACCAAACCTGAGATCCTTCCGATAGCATGAGATGTGATATCTCAATGCTTCTAATACCAAACCTAAGATCCTTCCTATAACATGAGATGTGATATCCAAATCCTTCCCCTTCCAAACCTGAGACCCTCCCTTTAGCATGAGATGTGATATCCAACTCCTTCCCATTCCAATCCTGAGACCCTTCTGATAGCATGAGATGTGATATCTCAATGCCTCTAATACCAAACCTGAGATCCTACCTCTAACATGAAATGTGATATCCAACTCTTTCCCCTTCCAAACCTGAGAGCCTTCCTATAGCATGAGATGTGATATCCAAGTCCTTCCCATTCCAATCCTGAGACCCTTCCTATAACATGAGATGTGATATCCAACTCCTTCCCATTCCAACCTGAGACCCTTCCTATAGCATGAGATGGGATATCCAGCTCCTTCCAAATCCAATCCTGATACCCTTCCGATAGCATGAGATGTGATATCCCAATGCTTATACCAAACCTGAGACCCATACTATTGCATGAGATGTGATATCAAACTCCTTCCCATTCCAATCCTGAGACCCTTCCTATAGCTTGAGATGTGATATCCAACTCCTTCTCATTCCAATTCTGAGACCCTTCCTATACCATAAGACTTGATATCTCAGTGCTTCTAATACCAAACCTGAGACCCGTCCTATAACATGAGATGTGATATCCAAATACTTCCCCTTCCAAACCTTAGACCCTTCCTTTATCATGAGATGTGATATCCAACTCCTTCCCATTCCAATCCTGAGACCCTTCCGATATCGTGAGATGTGATATCTCAATGCTTCTAATATCAAACTTGAGACCCTCCCTATAGCATGAGATGGATTATCCAAGTCCTTCCCATTCCAATCCTGAGACCCTTCCTATAGCATGAGATGTGATATCTCAATGCTTCTAATACCAAACCTGAGACCCTTCCTATAACATGAGATGGGAATATCCAACTCCTTCCCATTCCAATCCTGAGACCCTTCCGATAGAAGAGATGTGATATCTCAATGCTTATACCAAACCTGAGATCCTTCCTATAGCATGAGATGTGATATCCTACTCCTTCCCATTCCAATCCTGAGACCCTTCCTATAGCATAAGATGTGATATCTCAATGATTCTAATATCAAACTTGAGACCCTCCCTATAGCATGAGATGTGATATCCAAGTCATTCCCATTCCAATCCTGAGACACTTCCTATAGCATGAGATGTGATATCTCAATGCTTCTAATACCAAACCTGAGACTCTTCCTATAACATGAGATGGGATATCCAACTCCTTCCCATTCCAATCCTGAGACCCTTCCGATAGCAGAGATGTGATATCTCAAAGCTTATACCAAACCTGAGACCCTTCCTATGGCTTGAGATGTCATATACAACTCCTTCCCATTCCAATCCTGAGACCCTTCCGATAGCATGAGATGTGATATCTCAATGCTTATACCAAACCTGAGACCCTTCGTATAGCATGAGATGTGATATCCAACTCCTTCCCATTCCAATCCTGAGACCCTTCCTATAGCATGAGATGTGATGTCTCAATGCTTCTAATACCAAACCTGAGATCCTTCGTTTAACATGAGATGTGATATCCAACTCCTTCCATTCCAATCCTGAGACCCTTCCTATAGCATGAGATGTGATATCTCAATGCTTATACCAAACCTGAGACCCTTCCTATAGCATGAGATGTGATATCCAACTCCTTCCCATTCCAATCCTGAGACCCTTCCTATAGCATGAGATGTGATATCTCAATGCCTCTAATACCAAACCTGAGATCCTTCCTCTAACATGAAATGTGATATCCAACTCCTTCCCTTTCCAAACCTGAGAGCCTATCCATAGCATGAGATGTGATATCCAAGTCCTTCCCATTCCAATCCTGAGACCCTTCCAATAACATGAGATGTGATGTCTCAATGCTTCTAATACCAAACCTGAGATCTTTCCTATAACATGAGATGTGATATCCAACTCCTTCCCATTCCAATCCTGAGGCCCTTCCTATAGCATGTGATGTGATATCTCAATGCTTATACCAAACCTGAGACCCTTCCTATAGCTTGAGATGTGATATCCAACTCCTTCCCATTCCAATCCTGAGACCCTTCCTATAGCATGAGATGTGATATCTCAATACTTCTAATACCAAACCTGAGATCCTTCTGATAACATGAGATGTGATATCCAAATCCTTCCCCTTCCAAACCTGAGACCCTCCCTTTAGCATGAGATGTGATATCCAACTCCTTCCGATTCCAATCCTGAGACCATTCTGATAGCATGAGATGTGATATCTCAATGCTTCTAATACCAAACCTGAGATCCTTCCGATAGCATGAGATGTGATATCTCAATGCTTCTAATACCAAACCTGAGATCCTTCCTATAACATGAGATGTGATATCCAAATCCTTCCCCTTCCAAACCTGAGACCCTCCCTTTAGCATGAGATGTGATATCCAACTCCTTCCCATTCCAATCCTGAGACCCTTCTGATAGCATGAAATGTGATATCTCAATGCCTCTAATACCAAACCTGAGATCCTACCTCTAACATGAAATGTGATATCCAACTCTTTCCCCTTCCAAACCTGAGAGCCTTCCTATAGCATGAGATGTGATATCCAAGTCCTTCCCATTCCAATCCTGAGACCCTTCCTATAACATGAGATGTGATATCCAACTCCTTCCCATTCCAACCTGAGACCCTTCCTATAGCATGAGATGGGATA
The DNA here is from genome assembly GCF_040938575.1 of Ambystoma mexicanum. NCBI lineage: Eukaryota > Metazoa > Chordata > Amphibia > Caudata > Ambystomatidae > Ambystoma > Ambystoma mexicanum. The sequence goes on along the minus strand of NW_027182491.1, from coordinate 251,671 downwards.
TCCAGCTCCTTCCAAATCCAATCCTGATACCCTTCCGATAGCATGAGATGTGATATCCCAATGCTTATACCAAACCTGAGACCCATACTATTGCATGAGATGTGATATCAAACTCCTTCCCATTCCAATCCTGAGACCCTTCCTATAGCTTGAGATGTGATATCCAACTCCTTCTCATTCCAATTCTGAGACCCTTCCTATACCATAAGACTTGATATCTCAGTGCTTCTAATACCAAACCTGAGACCCGTCCTATAACATGAGATGTGATATCCAAATCCTTCCCCTTCCAAAGCTTAGACCCTTCCTTTATCATGAGATGTGATATCCAACTCCTTCCCATTCCAATCCTGAGACCCTTCCGATATTGTGAGATGTGATATCTCAATGCTTCTAATATCAAACTTGAGACTCTCCCTATAGCATGAGATGGATTATCCAAGTCCTTCCCATTCCAATCCTGAGACCCTTCCTATAGCATGAGATGTGATATCTCAATGCTTCTAATACCAAACCTGAGACCCTTCCTATAACATGAGATAGGAATATCCAACTCCTTCCCATTCCAATCCTGAGACCCTTCCGATAGAAGAGATGTGATATCTCAGTGCTTATACCAAACCTGAGATCCTTCCTATAGCATGAGATGTGATATCCTACTCCTTCCCATTCCAATCCTGAGACCCTTCCTATAGCATAAGATGTGATATCTCAATGATTCTAATATCAAACTTGAGACCCTCCCTATAGCATGAGATGTGATATCCAAGTCATTCCCATTCCAATCCTGAGACACTTCCTATAGCATGAGATGTGATATCTCAATGCTTCTAATACCAAACCTGAGACTCTTCCTATAACATGAGATGGGATATCCAACTCCTTCCCATTCCAATCCTGAGACCCTTCCGATAGCAGAGATGTGATATCTCAAAGCTTATACCAAACCTGAGACCCTTCCTATGGCTTGAGATGTCATATACAACTCCTTCCCATTCCAATCCTGAGACCCTTCCAATAGCATGAGATGTGATATCTCAATGCTTATACCAAACCTGAGACCCTTCCTATATCATGAGATGTGATATCCAACTCCTTCCCATTCCAATCCTGAGACCCTTCCTATAACATGAGATGTGATGTCTCAATGCTTCTAATACCAAACCTGAGATCCTTCGTTTAACATGAGATGTGATATCCAACTCCTTCCATTCCAATCCTGGGACCCTTCCTATAGCATGAGATGTGATATCTCAATGCTTATACCAAACCTGAGACCCTTCCTATAGCATGAGATGTGATATCCAACTCCTTCCCATTCCAATCCTGAGACCCTTCCTATAGCATGAGATGTGATATCTCAATGCCTCTAATACCAAACCTGAGATCCTTCCTCTAACATGAAATGTGATATCCAACTCCTTCCCTTTCCAAACCTGAGAGCCTATCCATAGCATGAGATGTAATATCCAAGTCCTTCCCATTCCAATCCTTAGACCCTTCCTACAGCATGCAACATATATGATATCTCAATGATTCTAATAACAATCCTGAGACCCGTCCTATAACATGAGATGGGATATCCAACTCCTTCCCATCCCAATCCTGAGACACTTCCGATTGCAGAGATGTGATATCTCAATGCTTATACCAAACCTGAGACTCTTCCTATAACATGAGATGTGATATCTGTTAGGAAAGATTTCGTAATTGTAGGTAATTTTCCTTCCATGTGGCAACCCCTAAACTTTTTGCTGTTGTTTTTCACCTTGTTCTCGACTTTGCCAGAGAAGTGCAGCCTTCTGCCGCACTCCTCTGGGCTTTCGCTCCTTTCCTACGGGGAAACTGACATGGCCTTAAGACAGTCAGTACCGGGAAACGCTGTTTTCCGTAGTTTCTTTTATCATGTTGCGGCTTTCGTGCAACATGACACAAGAGGGCACTGTAAGCTAAGTTACTGCTCTCTTGGGATTCTAGCCTTCTACAGGCCCTAGATACTCTTTCAGGATTGTAACTGATCGGTGCAAGTGATTCACGGACGGGAATGGTGGCAGCGATCGTTTCTTGTGTTTTGAGCTCCTTTTGGCGTTCTAAGCGCGTTTCTCGCACTTAACCCAAAATGGTGGCCTGGCTCCCAAAATGGCCAGACCACGAGGCTCCTTTGTCCTGTCCGCTGACCGTCTTGCTCCCTTCACCTTCCCCAGGTCGAGCCGACCCAGGGCCTTCCTTATTTGGGCATGTACTTTCCCGCGAAACACGGATGCTTTCGCGGGCTTCTACATGTCTTGTGTGTGCCTCCAGGATGTGGGCTGGGATGTCTGGTCCTGGTTGAATGCCTGGGACCACCGTGGTCCGTGATAGGTCCACGAATGGTGTGAGTGTTGATGAGCGGATCTCCCATTGGGTCCCCACCGTTTTGGCGCGAAGGGAACCGTGGATAAGAGGGGGCTGGAAACACCACTACCATGTCGATCTCCTGAGTTCTCACGAACGAAGGAATACAGGAGCCAAGTATCCTGCAACCAAGAGGCTGAACCGAGGAATCGCTGGTGACCAGCTGAAGGACTGCTCCTCTGCACTGCTGTTGCCTTGTGAAACCCTTTTCACCTTTGATCGAACCAGAAGGCCTGTACTAGTACTTCGACCCTTGGAATAGCGGGGACAGCTATTCTCGGCATCTTCACCAGCTCCTGCTAGTAAGCCTTCGGAAGCGTCTCTGGGCCATCCAGCAGACTGACCAGCCTACACAGGAGTCTTGCTCTGTAACTGCCACCAGGTTGTGTAGTATATCGAGTCCTTGTCACTCTCACACGATTCGTACACTTGGCGTTCCCAGGTCTGAAGTGAGTAGTGTACATTTGGCTCAGATACACACGGCCGCTCCGTTGCCCTGCTGTGGTAACAAACTGTGCGGGTTCCTTCGTTTGGGACGTCTTTTACTCAACTCTGCTGCTGCAGACTCAACACGACGACGAGACGTCCCCTGCTCTTCTGAACCTGCCAGCGACTGAAACTGACGCGGAGAAGCCTGGGTCTGCTTGCATCGGGGACCGGTGAGTAGCATAGCTAGGAACTGGTCGCCCTCCTGCAGGAGCCCATAGCTTTTCCCCGCTGTGTCAAAACAGCACGCCTTTCCGTACTCGCGCTCTGCTTCTGCCCACAGTGGAGGCTGCGCTTGAGTCGCGGAACACTGTTCTTCTTCGTTTGTGCACTAAACTGAACTGCCTGATCTCCCTCGAAGAGACTCCCCTTTTGCCCGTTGGCACCAGCGTGTGCAGGTACTTTTGAGCACAAGGCTCCACTCTTCGTAGGGCTCGGACTTCCTTTTAGTTAGGTGCCTCTGAAGGCGGACTGGGTCTAAGCATTATTTCGCACTGCCTGTTTTCCTTCCCTTTTAGGTGGACTACACATTTCGTGCATCTAACGCTTGAGACTTGTTTGTATTTGTGTATATATTGTATTGGTATGGTATGTGTTGGTTTACTAGAGTTGTATTGTGATTTCTCGCTACGGTCATTGTTTTAAATGCCTTGGAATAAATGTGTATATATTTTTAATATAGCACCTGTTTGGAGTAGTTTGTAAGTGTCCTTGCTTTGTGTGCTCATTGCAGGCTTTCAGTCACCCTCACCCCTCTTGAGACCTAGTCTTGACCGCCGCGATCGCTACCTTGATTGGTCTGGCTTGTCCAGAGGTTACCCTGTTCCAAGTAATTAGGTTGGCCTCCTGAACTTCTGCGCCACCAGGACAGAGTTCAGAAATCCGTCTTAAGAAATTGGTGTACAGCGGTGGGATACCACTGAAGGTATCCAGTGTTGCGCACGAACTAAGGCATTTCAAGTTATTCCTACCAGGACACGTAGTGAATTGTTGTAGTATAACTTTAAAAAGGCCATAGTCCTATCTAACAGTATGGAAACAAATACCTTGTTAACTTTAAATGCTTCCAAATCAGAAACATTGAAAAAGATGTGTGCGGAGAGAGGTGTTTTCTCTCAAGGCACGAAATTGGATATGATCCAAAGAATCGTGGCGTGGCAAGAAGCGCAGCTTGACGCTATAACTTCTGAGGACAGTGCGGAAGGAGGTGGGGCTGCTCTCACTGGTAGAACCGAGGGTTCTGCCGCTGCACTGATCCCCGCGACCACGAGGACAGGGAGGATGAGATGTCTAATGTTTCCTCTGCCAGTGTTGATGGGGAGGCTATGCTTGAATTCAAGAAGCAAGAGCTGCGGTTTAGGCAGAAGGAGCTTGAATTCAGCATAGCCAAACTAAAAATCGAACAGTCAGAAAAACAGAAAGACAGGGATCACCAGTTGGAACTGGCCAAGCTTCAGGTTGCAAATGGGTCCAAGGGTCCTGGACATGGGTCTGGGGCCTCCTCTCATCCACGGTTTCCGAAAGATCTGGTCAGTGTGTATGAGGAAAGGAATGACATTATGGACTGGCTGAATGCGTTTGAGTATGCATGCGAAGTTCAACAAGTTGACAATGCTGATAAGATTGCCTGGTTACTCAGCAGACTGCCCCATTCTGGCTGTAGTGCCATTATGGAAATGTCGAAGGCTGAGCGAGCTGATTTCGCAATGTTAAAGCAAACTCTCATTTTAAAGTTTGGGAAGACTCCGGCCCAATATTTGAAACGATTCATAGAGTATAAGAAAAAGGAAGGTGGTACTTGGGTATCTTATGTCACTGAATCCTTGAAAAACTTAACTGGCTGGGTCGAAGGTTATAAGGTTTCTACCTTCGAAGGCATGATAAATCTTGTCATGCTGGAACACATTTTTGCATCTTCTTCCCCGGAGCTTAAGCAGCATTTGGCCGATTCGAAGGAGATAGATCCTAAGAAGCTGGCCATTGCAGCAGACTTATGGGTGTCACATCGAGTGTCCCATAAGGACAAAACTCATCCTGGTAAGCAGGAGGAAGGGAAAAAGTCCAAAGATAAGGAGGGTGGAGAATCTGATAAATCTTCTTCTCAAAAGGGCCACAAAAAGAAAAATAAGGGTAAGACACAAGAGAACTCACAGGGTAGTGGAGGTCAGCCTCCGAAACAGAACTCTGGTTACAATAAGCCTCCCTATGTAAACAGACCCAATGGATCTTGTTTTGCTTGTGGAGCAACTGACCACGTGAAGGGGGATCCCCGGTGTAAGGTTAGACCTTTGGGGGTCCACTCCGCTAATCTGGCCTTCTCCTCCTACGAGGAAGAAGAGATTACAGGAGCATCCTTCTCCTCAGACTCATTTCCCAGCGGGATAGAGGCTGAGGTAGTTTTAGTTTCCCTGGGTTCCTGGGAGCCTAAAGTCGCAGAGGCTTATGCTAGGATTCCAGATAATACCAAGCACTACTTTAAAGACAGTGTGCTGATCAATGGAGTAGATACTCCAGCTCTTAGGGATAGTGGGTGCAGTCGAACTGTAGTGGATTCTACCTTGGTAGACTCAGAGGAAGTTGCCAGAGCTACTCTGATGCCCACTAAGTTGGCTGACGGCCCACTCCGTATGTTCCCAGTAATACCTGTAAATCTTACTTTAAATGGTACAGCAGTCAGGATTCCAGTGAGCATTCAGAGAAACGTCCCGGGAAAGGTCTTGTTAGGTAATGATCTCAGAGCTTTAGGGCTCGTAGGAGACACTGCCGAAAGACCCTACACACGGTCTCAAGCACGGGCAGCATTGGCCAAGACCAATACGCCGCCCCAGCCGAAGGGGAAACCCAAGGCGAAAGGAGTCAACAAGTCAAGACGAGGGAAAGAGAATATTCCCCCGAGCTCGCCTACCACTGCGGTGGAGGAAGTTGGTCAATCGCCCGGGCCTGAGGAGGAGGTGGCGATGCCTGAAGTATTTGACCCCAACGACCATCCTGAACTAAAAGACTTGTTACTTGAAGGAGGTCCTGATAGGGACGAATTCAGTAAAGGCCAACGTGAGTGCCCATCTCTGGAAGGCCTAAGGAGACAGGCCTGCTCCCAGCTTGAGGGTGAACCTCCTGGGACGCATAGGATTTATTGGGAAGGTGGACTCCTGTATAGTGAGCCCACGGAGTCTACAGAAGGAGACCATAGGAGGTTGGTGGTTCCCCTTGCTGTTAGGCCCTTCCTCCTGCAGTTGGCGCATGAAGTGCTCCTTGCTGGTCACCTTGGTATTAAGAGGACCAAGCAAAGGTTATCCATGCACTTCTACTGGCCCAAGATGGGGGTGCAAGTAGAAAGTCACTGCAGGAGTTGTGCCTCCTGCCAATTATCTGGTAAGGTTGGCTCGACAATCCAAGCTCCGTTGGTACCGCTCCCAGTTGTGGGGGTACCATTTGAAAGGGTAGGGATCGACATCGTTGGTCCCCTTGACCCGCAAACATCCTCGGGCAATAGGTTTATCCTGGTGCTGGTCGACCATGCAACCAGATATCCTGAGGCCATCCCATTGAAAACTGTAACTGCCAAGTCAGTTGCAAAAGCTTTACTTGGCATATTTACTAGGGTTGGCTTCCCTAAAGAAGTTGTGTCAGATCGTGGCAGCAACTTTATGTCAAAGTATATGCAGGCTATGTGGAAAGAATGTGGGGTCACCTACAAGTTCTCTTCTGCATACCACCCCCAGACCAATGGTCTGGTGGAACGTTTCAACAGAACGTTAAAAAGCATGATTGGGGCTCTGGAGAAGCTTCAGAGAAGACAATGGGATCTTCTTTTACCATGCTTACTGTTTGCCTACCGAGAGGTACCACAGGAGGGTGTTGGCTTCAGCCCCTTCAAACTTCTGTTTGGTCATCCTGTACGGGGACCCTTAGCCATAGTCAAAGAGGGATGGGAGATGCCCACTTCCCCTGTTACTACCAACGTAGTTGATTATGTGCTAGGGCTCAGAAAACGGATGGTACTTCTGATGGGCTTGGCTAGTGATAAATTGAAGGCAGTACAAGCGCTGGTGAAACATTGGTACGACCAGAAAGCTTCCCTCATCAACTTTACACCTGGTCAGCAAGTCCTGATCATGAATCCCATAAGGCCTTGAGCTTTACAGGACAAATGGTCAGGCCCTTACACAGTGGTGGAGCCCCTGGGTGAGGTTAACTATTTAGTGGACCTTGGAAGGCCTGGACAGGCTCCAAAAGTGTTTCACGTGAATAGGCTGAAGGCTTTCGTCCCAAGAGTCGAAATCGCAGCACTGTTACTGGCTTCAGATGTTGAGGAAGAGGAGTCTGAACCTCTCCCCGACCTGTTCCAAAGCGGTCCTTCAGATAGCTCCTTTGAGGGTGTCCGAGTGGCCCCTCACCTGACTTCTGATCAGCAGGCTGAGGTGAAAAGTTTGCTTAGGCAGTTTTCCCCCCTGTTTTCACAGTCGCCTGGTTTGACACCTTGGTGCAAACATAACATAGACACAGGAGACAGTGTACCTACCAAAAGTAGGGGATACAGGATGTCAGACAAAGTACGGTCTTATATTAAGACCGAGGTCAACAAGATGTTAGACCTTGGGGTGATTGAACCCTCTAGTAGTCCTTGGTCCAGCCCTGTGGTTTTCGTTCCAAAGGCAGGCACTTCTGAATTGAGGTTCTGTGTGGATTACAGGGCTCTGAATGCTGTCACCAAGACAGATGCACACCCCTTGCCTCGAACAGATGAGCTGGTGGATACTTTGGGTGCCTCCAAGTACCTCAGCACGTTTGACCTCACTGCTGGCTATTGGCAAATAGCTTTAGCAGAACATGCCAAGGAGAAGACAGCGTTTTCTACTCCAGACGGCCTTTACCAATTCCGGGTAATGCCGTTCGGGTTGAAGAATGCACCTGCCACTTTCCAGAGGCTTGTGCATCATGTTTTGAATGGGTTGGACGAATTCTGTCTTGCATATCTGGACGATATAGCAGTTTTCAGTGCCACCTGACCATGTGAAACACCTCGGGATTGTGCTCCAGGCTCTTCAGAAAGCACACTTGACCATAAAGGCTAGTAAACACCAGATTGGACAAGGCTCAGTGTTTTACCTTGGACATGAAGTAGGTGGAGGGAGGATACAGCCTCTACCCAGTAAAGTACAAGCAGTACAAGACTGGCCTACTCCCACTACACAAACCCAAGTGAGAGCCTTCTTAGGACTCACGGGGTATTACCGCAATTTTGTGGCAGACTATGGCACCATAGCTGCCCCTCTGACTGCCCTCACAACTCTGAAGAAACCCAAGAAGGTAACTTGGACCGACGAGTGTGAGAAGGCCTTCAATGGCTTAAAAGACTCCTTGTGCCAGGCCCCTGTCCTCAGGGCCCCTGATTATCAAAGACCTTTTATCGTGCAGACGGACGCCTCTGACACTGGGATAGGAGCTGTACTATCGCAAGTAGATGAGAAGGGTAAGGAACACCCTATTGGTTTTATTAGTCGCCAGTTTAAGGACAGAGAGCTCAGATGGTCCACGGTAGAGAAAGAATGTTTCTCTGTTGTGTGGGCCCTAAGGAAGCTGAGGCCCTACCTCTATGGGACCCACTTCACTGTGCAAACTGACCATAAGCCCTTAAAGTGGCTAATAAACATGAAGGGGGAGAATCCAAAGTTGCTTAGGTGGTCCATAAGTCTACAAGGCTTCGACTTCACTATTGAGCATAGGCCAGGTGTCCAACATAGCAATGCTGATGGGTTGTGGAGAATGTTTAACCGACCTGAACAAGAGACTCATCCAGGGGTGGATTAGTTCCCCCTGTCCATAGTCTGGGAGGGGCGAGTGTTAGGAAAGATTTCGTAATTGTAGGTAATTTTCCTTCCATGTGGCAACCCCTAAACTTTTTGCTGTTGTTTTTCACCTTGTTCTCGACTTTGCCCGAGAAGTGCAGCCTTCTGCCGCACTCCTCTGGGCTTTCGCTCATTTCTTACGGGGAAACTGTCATGCCCTTAAGACAGTCAGTACCAGGAAACGCTGGTTTCCGTAGTTTCTTGTATCATGTTGCAGCTTTCGTGCAACATGACACAAGAGGGCACTGTAAGCTAAGTTACTGCTCTCTTGGGTCTCTAGCCTTCTACAGGCCCTAGATACTCTTTCAGGATTGTAACTGATCGGTGCAAGTGATTCACGGACGGGAATGGTGGCAGCGATCGTTTCTTGTGTTTTGAGATCCTTTTGGCGTGCTAAGCGCGTTTCTCGCGCTTAACCCAAAATGGTGGCCTAGATCCCAAAATGGCCAGACCACAAGGCTCCTTTGTCCTGTCCGCTGACCGTCTTGCTCCCTTCACCTTCCCCAGGTCGAGCCGACGTGGGGCCTTCCTTATTTGGGCATGTGCTTTCCCGCGAAACACAGATGCTTTCGCAGGCTTCTACATGTCTTGTGTGTGCCTCCAGGATGTGGGCTGGGATGTCTGGTCCCAATACACATCCTGGGTGCCAGAGAGTCTAGGGTGGTGTGAATGCCTGGGACCACCGTGGTCCGTGATAGGTCCACGAATGGTGTGAGTGTTGATGAGCGGATCTCCCATTGGGTCCCCTCCGTTTTGGCGCGAAGGGAACCGTGGATAAGAGGGGGCTGGAAACACCACTACCATGTCAATCTCCTGAGTTCTCACGAACGAAGGAATACAGGAGCCAAGTATCCTGCAACCAAGAGGCTGAACCGAGGAATCGCTGGTGACCCGCTGAAGGACTGCTCCTCTGCACTGCTGTCGCCTTGTGAAACCCTTTTCACCTTTGATCGAACCAGAAGGCCTGTACTGGTACTTCGACCCTTGGAATAGCGGGGACAGCTATTCTCGGCATTTTCACCATCTCCTGCTAGTAAGCCTTCGGAAGCGTCTCTGGGCCATCCAGCAGACTGACCAGCCTACACAGGAGTCTTGCTCTGTAACCGCCGCCAGGTTGTGTAGTATATCAAGTCCTTGTCACTCTCACATGATTCGTACACTTGGCGTTCCCAGGTCTGAAGTGAGAAGTGTTATTGCATGCTGTAGGAAGGGTCTAAGGATTGGAATGGGAAGGACTTGGATATCACATCTCATGCTATGGATAGGCTCTCAGGTTTGGAAAGGGAAGGAGTTGGATATCACATTTCATGTTAGAGGAAGGATCTCAGGTTTGGTATTAGAGGCATTGAGATATCACATCTCATGCTATAGGAAGGGTCTCAGGATTGGAATCGGAAGGAGTTGGATATCACATCTCATGCAAAAGGAAGGGTCTCAGGTTTAGTATAAGCATTGAGATATCACATCTCATGCTATAGGAAGGGTCTCAGGATTGGAATGGAAGGAGTTGGATTTCACATCTCATATTATAGGAAGGATCTCAGGTTTGGTATTAGAAGCATTGAGACATCATATCTCATGCTATAGGAAGGGTCTCAGGATTGGAATGGGAAGGAGTTGGATATCACATCTCATGCTATAGGAAGGGTCTCAGGTTTGGTATAAGCATTGAGATATCACATCTCATGCTATAGGAAGGGTCTCAGGATTGGAATGGGAAGGAGTTGTATATGACATCTCATGCCGTAGGAAGGGTCCCAGGTTTGGTATAAGCATTGAGATATCACATCTCTGCTATCGGAAGGGTCTCAGGATTGCAATGGGAAGGAGTTGGATATCCCATCTCATGTTATAGGAAGAGTCTCAGGTTTGGTATTAGAAGCATTGGGATATCACATCTCATGCTATAGGAAGTGTCTCAAGATTGGAATGGGAAGGACTTGGATATCACATCTCATGCTATAGGGAGGGTCTCAAGTTTGATATCAGAAGCATTGAGATATCACATCTCATGCTATAGGAAGGGTCTCAGGATTGGAATGGGAAGGAGTTGGATATCACATCTCATGTTATAGGAAGGGTCTCAGGTTTGGTATAAGCAGTGAGATATCACATCTCATGCTATAGGAAGTGTCTCAGGATTGGAATGGGAAGGAGTTGGATATCACATCTCATGTTATAGGAAGGATCTCAGGTTTGGTATAAGCATTGAGATATCACATGTTTGCTATCGGAAGGGTCTCAGGATTGGAATGGGAAGGAGTTGGATATTCCCATCTCATGTTATAGGAAGGGTCTCAGGTTTGGTATTAGAAGCATTGAGACATCACATCTCATGCTATAGGAAGGGTCTCAGGATTAGAATGGGAAGGACTTGGATATCACATCTCATGCTATAGGGAGGGTCTCGAGTTTGATATTAGAAGCATTGAGATATCACATCTCATGATATCGGAAGGGTCTCAGGATTGGAATGGGAAGGAGTTGGATATCACATCTCATGATAAAGGAAGGGTCTAAGGTTTGGAAGGGGAAGGATTTGGATATCACATCTCATGTTATAGGACGGGTCTCAGGTTTGGTATTAGAAGCATTGAGATATCAAGTCTCATGGTATAGGAAGGGTCTCAGAATTGGAATGGGAAGGAGTTGGATATCACATCTCAAGCTATAGGAAGGGTCTCAGGATTTCAGGATTAGAATGGGAAGGAGTTTGATATCACATCTCATGCCATAGTATGGGTCTCAGGTTTGGTATAAGCATTGGGATATCAAATCTCATGCTATCGGAAGGGTATCAGGATTGGAATTCCAAGGAGTTGGATATCCCATCTCATGCTATAGGAAGGGTCTCAGGTTGGAATGCGAAGGAGTTGGATATCACATCTCATGCTAAAGGGAGGGTCTCAGGTTTGGAAGGGGAAGGATTTGGATATCACATCTCATGCTATCGGAAGAATCTCAGATTTGGTATTAGAGGCATTGAGATATCACATCTCATGCTATCATAAGGGTCTCAGGATTGGAATGGGAAGGAGTTGGATATCACATCTCATGCTATAGGAAGGGTCTCAGGTTTGGAATGGGAAGGAGTTGGATATCACATCTCATGTTATAGGAAGAGTCTCAGGTTTGGTATAAGCATTGAGATATCAAATCTCTGCAATCGGAAGTGTCTCAGGATTGGGATGGGAAGGAGTTGGATATCACATCTCATGCTATAGGAAGGGTCTCAGGTTTGGAACGGGAAGGAGTTGGATATCCCATCTCATGTTATAGGACTGGTCTCAGGTTTGGTATTAGAAGCATTGAGATATCACATCTCTGCTATCGGAAGTGTCTCAGGATTGGAATGGGAAGGAGTTGGATATCACATCTCATGTTATAGGACGGGTCTCAGGTTTGTTATTAGAATCATTGAGATATCATATTGCATGCTGTAGGAAGGGTCTAAGGATTGAAATGGGAAGGACTTGGATATCACATCTCATGCTATAGGTAGGCTCTCAGGTTTGGAAAGGGAAGGAGTTGGATATCACATTTAATGTTAGAGGAAGGATCTCAGGTTTGATATTAGAGCCATTGGATATCACATCTCATGCTATAGGAATGGTCTCAGGATTGGAATGGGAAGGAGTTGGATATCACATCTCATGCTATAGGAAGGGTTTTAGGTTTGGTATAAGCATTGAGATATCACATCTCATGCTATAGGAAGGGTCTCAGGATTGGAATGGGAAGGATCTGTATATGACATCTCATGCCATAGGAAGGGTCTCAGGTTTGGTATAAGCATTGAGATATCACATCTGCTGCTGCAGGATACTTGGCTCCTGTATTCCTTCGTTCGTGAGAACTCAGGAGATTGACATGGTAGTGGTGTTTCCAGCCCCCTCTTATCCACGGTTCCCTTCGCGCCAAAACGGAGGGGACCCAATGGGAGATCCGCTCATCAACACTCACACCATTCGTGGACCTATCACGGACCACGGTGGTCCCAGGCATTCACACCACCCTAGACTCTCTGGCACCCAGGATGTGTATTGGGACCAGACATCCCAGCCCACATCCTGGAGGCACACACAAGACATGTAGAAGCCTGCGAAAGCATCTGTGTTTCGCGGGAAAGCACATGCCCAAATAAGGAAGGCCCCACGTCGGCTCGACCTGGGGAAGGTGAAGGGAGCAAGACGGTCAGCGGACAGGACAAAGGAGCCTTGTGGTCTGGCCATTTTGGGATCTAGGCCACCATTTTGGGTTAAGCGCGAGAAACGCGCTTAGCACGCCAAAAGGATCTCAAAACACAAGAAACGATCGCTGCCACCATTCCCGTCCGTGAATCACTTGCACCGATCAGTTACAATCCTGAAAGAGTATCTAGGGCCTGTAGAAGGCTAGAGACCCAAGAGAGCAGTAACTTAGCTTACAGTGCCCTCTTGTGTCATGTTGCACGAAAGCTGCAACATGATACAAGAAACTACGGAAACCAGCGTTTCCTGGTACTGACTGTCTTAAGGGCATGACAGTTTCCCCGTAAGAAATGAGCGAAAGCCCAGAGGAGTGCGGCAGAAGGCTGCACTTCTCGGGCAAAGTCGAGAACAAGGTGAAAAACAACAGCAAAAAGTTTAGGGGTTGCCACATGGAAGGAAAATTACCTACAATTACGAAATCTTTCCTAACACTCGCCCCTCCCAGACTATGGACAGGGGGAACTAATCCACCCCTGGATGAGTCTCTTGTTCAGGTCGGTTAAACATTCTCCACAACCCATCAGCATTGCTATGTTGGACACCTGGCCTATGCTCAATAGTGAAGTCGAAGCCTTGTAGACTTATGGACCACCTAAGCAACTTTGGATTCTCCCCCTTCATGTTTATTAGCCACTTTAAGGGCTTATGGTCAGTTTGCACAGTGAAGTGGGTCCCATAGAGGTAGGGCCTCAGCTTCCTTAGGGCCCACACAACAGAGAAACATTCTTTCTCTACCGTGGACCATCTGAGCTCTCTGTCCTTAAACTGGCGACTAATAAAACCAATAGGGTGTTCCTTACCCTTCTCATCTACTTGCGATAGTACAGCTCCTATCCCAGTGTCAGAGGCGTCCGTCTGCACGATAAAAGGTCTTTGATAATCAGGGGCCCTGAGGACAGGGGCCTGGCACAAGGAGTCTTTTAAGCCATTGAAGGCCTTCTCACACTCGTCGGTCCAAGTTACCTTCTTGGGTTTCTTCAGAGTTGTGAGGGCAGTCAGAGGGGCAGCTATGGTGCCATAGTCTGCCACAAAATTGCGGTAATACCCCGTGAGTCCTAAGAAGGCTCTCACTTGGGTTTGTGTAGTGGGAGTAGGCCAGTCTTGTACTGCTTGTACTTTACTGGGTAGAGGCTGTATCCTCCCTCCACCTACTTCATGTCCAAGGTAAAACACTGAGCCTTGTCCAATCTGGTGTTTACTAGCCTTTATGGTCAAGTGTGCTTTCTGAAGAGCCTGGAGCACAATCCCGAGGTGTTTCACATGGTCAGGTGGCACTGAAAACTGCTATATCGTCCAGATATGCAAGACAGAATTCGTCCAACCCATTCAAAACATGATGCACAAGCCTCTGGAAAGTGGCAGGTGCATTCTTCAACCCGAACGGCATTACCCGGAATTGGTAAAGGCCGTCTGGAGTAGAAAACGCTGTCTTCTCCTTGGCATGTTCTGCTAAAGCTATTTGCCAATAGCCAGCAGTGAGGTCAAACGTGCTGAGGTACTTGGAGGCACCCAAAGTATCCACCAGCTCATCTGTTCGAGGCAAGGGGTGTGCATCTGTCTTGGTGACAGCATTCAGAGCCCTGTAATCCACACAGAACCTCAATTCAGAAGTGCCTGCCTTTGGAACGAAAACCACAGGGCTGGACCAAGGACTACTAGAGGGTTCAATCACCCCAAGGTCTAACATCTTGTTGACCTCGGTCTTAATATAAGACCGTACTTTGTCTGACATCCTGTATCCCCTACTTTTGGTAGGTACACTGTCTCCTGTGTCTATGTTATGTTTGCACCAAGGTGTCAAACCAGGCGACTGTGAAAACAGGGGGGAAAACTGCCTAAGCAAACTTTTCACCTCAGCCTGCTGATCAGAAGTCAGGTGAGGGGCCACTCGGACACCCTCAAAGGAGCTATCTGAAGGACCGCTTTGGAACAGGTCGGGGAGAGGTTCAGACTCCTCTTCCTCAACATCTGAAGCCAGTAACAGTGCTGCGATTTCGACTCTTGGGACGAAAGCCTTCAGCCTATTCACGTGAAACACTTTTGGAGCCTGTCCAGGCCTTCCAAGGTCCACTAAATAGTTAACCTCACCCAGGGGCTCCACCACTGTGTAAGGGCCTGACCATTTGTCCTGTAAAGCTCAAGGCCTTATGGGATTCATGATCAGGACTTGCTGACCAGGTGTAAAGTTGATGAGGGAAGCTTTCTGGTCGTACCAATGTTTCACCAGCGCTTGTACTGCCTTCAATTTATCACTAGCCAAGCCCATCAGAAGTACCATCCGTTTTCTGAGCCCTAGCACATAATCAACTACGTTGGTAGTAACAGGGGAAGTGGGCATCTCCCATCCCTCTTTGACTATGGCTAAGGGTCCCCGTACAGGATGACCAAACAGAAGTTTGAAGGGGCTGAAGCCAACACCCTCCTGTGGTACCTCTCGGTAGGCAAACAGTAAGCATGGTAAAAGAAGATCCCATTGTCTTCTCTGAAGCTTCTCCAGAGCCCCAATCATGCTTTTTAACGTTCTGTTGAAACGTTCCACCAGACCATTGGTCTGGGGGTGGTATGCAGAAGAGAACTTGTAGGTGACCCCACATTCTTTCCACATAGCCTGCATATACTTTGACATAAAGTTGCTGCCACGATCTGACACAACTTCTTTAGGGAAGCCAACCCTAGTAAATATGCCAAGTAAAGCTTTTGCAACTGACTTGGCAGTTACAGTTTTCAATGGGATGGCCTCAGGATATCTGGTTGCATGGTCGACCAGCACCAGGATAAACCTATTGCCCGAGGATGTTTGCGGGTCAAGGGGACCAACGATGTCGATCCCTACCCTTTCAAATGGTACCCCCACAACTGGGAGCGGTACCAACGGAGCTTGGATTGTCGAGCCAACCTTACCAGATAATTGGCAGGAGGCACAACTCCTGCAGTGACTTTCTACTTGCACCCCCATCTTGGGCCAGTAGAAGTGCATGGATAACCTTTGCTTGGTCCTCTTAATACCAAGGTGACCAGCAAGGAGCACTTCATGCGCCAACTGCAGGAGGAAGGGCCTAACAGCAAGGGGAACCACCAACCTCCTATGGTCTCCTTCTGTAGACTCTGTGGGCTCACTATACAGGAGTCCACCTTCCCAATAAATCCTATGCGTCCCAGGAGGTTCACCCTCAAGCTGGGAGCAGGCCTGTCTCCTTAGGCCTTCCAGAGATGGGCACTCACGTTGGCCTTTACTGAATTCGTCCCTATCAGGACCTCCTTCAAGTAACAAGTCTTTTAGTTCAGGATGGTCGTTGGGGTCAAATACTTCAGGCATCGCCACCTCCTCCTCAGGCCCGGGCGATTGACCAACTTCCTCCACCGCAGTGGTAGGCGAGCTCGGGGGAATATTCTCTTTCCCTCGTCTTGACTTGTTGACTCCTTTCGCCTTGGGTTTCCCCTTCGGCTGGGGCGGCGTATTGGTCTTGGCCAATGCTGCCCGTGCTTGAGACCGTGTGTAGGGTCTTTCGGCAGTGTCTCCTACGAGCCCTAAAGCTCTGAGATCATTACCTAACAAGACCTTTCCCGGGACGTTTCTCTGAATGCTCACTGGAATCCTGACTGCTGTACCATTTAAAGTAAGATTTACAGGTATTACTGGGAACATACGGAGTGGGCCGTCAGCCAACTTAGTGGGCATCAGAGTAGCTCTGGCAACTTCCTCTGAGTCTACCAAGGTAGAATCCACTACAGTTCGACTGCACCCACTATCCCTAAGAGCTGGAGTATCTACTCCATTGATCAGCACACTGTCTTTAAAGTAGTGCTTGGTATTATCTGGAATCCTAGCATAAGCCTCTGCGACTTTAGGCTCCCAGGAACCCAGGGAAACTAAAACTACCTCAGCCTCTATCCCGCTGGGAAATGAGTCTGAGGAGAAGGATGCTCCTGTAATCTCTTCTTCCTCGTAGGAGGAGAAGGCCAGATTAGCGGAGTGGACCCCCAAAGGTCTAACCTTACACCGGGGATCCCCCTTCACGTGGTCAGTTGCTCCACAAGCAAAACAAGATCCATTGGGTCTGTTTACATAGGGAGGCTTATTGTAACCAGAGTTCTGTTTCGGAGGCTGACCTCCACTACCCTGTGAGTTCTCTTGTGTCTTACCCTTATTTTTCTTTTTGTGGCCCTTTTGAGAAGAAGATTTATCAGATTCTCCACCCTCCTTATCTTTGGACTTTTTCCCTTCCTCCTGCTTACCAGGATGAGTTTTGTCCTTATGGGACACTCGATGTGACACCCATAAGTCTGCTGCAATGGCCAGCTTCTTAGGATCTATCTCCTTCGAATCGGCCAAATGCTGCTTAAGCTCCGGGGAAGAAGATGCAAAAATGTGTTCCAGCATGACAAGATTTATCATGCCTTCGAAGGTAGAAACCTTATAACCTTCGACCCAGCCAGTTAAGTTTTTCAAGGATTCAGTGACATAAGATACCCAAGTACCACCTTCCTTTTTCTTATACTCTATGAATCGTTTCAAATATTGGGCCGGAGTCTTCCCAAACTTTAAAATGAGAGTTTGCTTTAACATTGCGAAATCAGCTCGCTCAGCCTTCGACATTTCCATAATGGCACTACAGCCAGAATGGGGCAGTCTGCTGAGTAACCAGGCAATCTTATCAGCATTGTCAACTTGTTGAACTTCGCATGCATACTCAAACGCATTCAGCCAGTCCATAATGTCATTCCTTTCCTCATACACACTGACCAGATCTTTCGGAAACCGTGGATGAGAGGAGGCCCCAGACCCATGTCCAGGACCCTTGGACCCATTTGCAACCTGAAGCTTGGCCAGTTCCAACTGGTGATCCCTGTCTTTCTGTTTTTCTGACTGTTCGATTTTTAGTTTGGCTATGCTGAATTCAAGCTCCTTCTGCCTAAACCGCAGCTCTTGCTTCTTGAATTCAAGCATAGCCTCCCCATCAACACTGGCAGAGGAAACATTAGACATCTCATCCTCCCTGTCCTCGTGGTCGCGGGGATCAGTGCAGCGGCAGAACCCTCGGTTCTACCAGTGAGAGCAGCCCCACCTCCTTCCGCACTGTCCTCAGAAGTTATAGCGTCAAGCTGCGCTTCTTGCCACGCCACGATTCTTTGGATCATATCCAATTTCGTGCCTTGAGAGAAAACACCTCTCTCCGCACACATCTTTTTCAATGTTTCTGATTTGGAAGCATTTAAAGTTAACAAGGTATTTGTTTCCATACTGTTAGATAGGACTATGGCCTTTTTAAAGTTATACTACAACAATTCACTACGTGTCCTGGTAGGAATAACTTGAAATGCCTTAGTTCGTGCGCAACACTGGATACCTTCAGTGGTATCCCACCGCTGTACACCAATTTCTTAAGACGGATTTCTGAACTCTGTCCTGGTGGCGCAGAAGTTCAGGAGGCCAACCTAATTACTTGGAACAGGGTAACCTCTGGACAAGCCAGACCAATCAAGGTAGCGATCGCGGCGGTCAAGACTAGGTCTCAAGAGGGGTGAGGGTGACTGAAAGCCTGCAATGAGCACACAAAGCAAGGACACTTACAAACTACTCCAAACAGGTGCTATATTAAAAATATATACACATTTATTCCAAGGCATTTAAAACAATGACCGTAGCGAGAAATCACAATACAACTCTAGTAAACCAACACATACCATACCAATACAATATATACACAAATACAAACAAGTCTCAAGCGTTAGATGCACGAAATGTGTAGTCCACCTAAAAGGGAAGGAAAACAGGCAGTGCGAAATAATGCTTAGACCCAGTCCGCCTTCAGAGGCACCTAACTAAAAGGAAGTCCGAGCCCTACGAAGAGTGGAGCCTTGTGCTCAAAAGTACCTGCACACGCTGGTGCCAACGGGCAAAAGGGGAGTCTCTTCGAGGGAGATCAGGCAGTTCAGTTTAGTGCACAAACGAAGAAGAACAGTGTTCCGCGACTCAAGCGCAGCCTCCACTGTGGGCAGAAGCAGAGCGCGAGTACGGAAAGGCGTGCTGTTTTGACACAGCGGGGAAAAGCTATGGGCTCCTGCAGGAGGGCGACCAGTTCCTAGCTATGCTACTCACCGGTCCCCGATGCAAGCAGACCCAGGCTTCTCCGCGTCAGTTTCAGTCGCTGGCAGGTTCAGAAGAGCAGGGGACGTCTCGTCGTCGTGTTGAGTCTGCAGCAGCAGAGTTGAGTAAAAGACGTCCCAAACGAAGGAACCCGCACAGTTTGTTACCACAGCAGGGCAACGGAGCGGCCGTGTGTATCTGAGCCAAATGTACACTACTCACTTCAGACCTGGGAACGCCAAGTGTACGAATCGTGTGAGAGTGACAAGGACTCGATATACTACACAACCTGGTGGCAGTTACAGAGCAAGACTCCTGTGTAGGCTGGTCAGTCTGCTGGATGGCCCAGAGACGCTTCCGAAGGCTTACTAGCAGGAGCTGGTGAAGATGCCGAGAATAGCTGTCCCCGCTATTCCAAGGGTCGAAGTACTAGTACAGGCCTTCTGGTTCGATCAAAGGTGAAAAGGGTTTCACAAGGCAACAGCAGTGCAGAGGAGCAGTCCTTCAGCTGGTCACCAGCGATTCCTCGGTTCAGCCTCTTGGTTGCAGGATACTTGGCTCCTGTATTCCTTCGTTCGTGAGAACTCAGGAGATCGACATGGTAGTGGTGTTTCCAGCCCCCTCTTATCCACGGTTCCCTTCGCGCCAAAACGGTGGGGACCCAATGGGAGATCCGCTCATCAACACTCACACCATTCGTGGACCTATCACGGACCACGGTGGTCCCAGGCATTCAACCAGGACCAGACATCCCAGCCCACATCCTGGAGGCACACACAAGACATGTAGAAGCCCGCGAAAGCATCCGTGTTTCGCGGGAAAGTACATGCCCAAATAAGGAAGGCC
This sequence comes from Ambystoma mexicanum, assembly GCF_040938575.1. NCBI lineage: Eukaryota > Metazoa > Chordata > Amphibia > Caudata > Ambystomatidae > Ambystoma > Ambystoma mexicanum. Next base: position 231,758 of record NW_027182491.1, on the reverse strand, counting down.
CTGGGTCGGCTCGACCTGGGGAAGGTGAAGGGAGCAAGACGGTCAGCGGACAGGACAAAGGAGCCTCGTGGTCTGGCCATTTTGGGAGCCAGGCCACCATTTTGGGTTAAGTGCGAGAAACGCGCTTAGAACGCCAAAAGGAGCTCAAAACACAAGAAACGATCGCTGCCACCATTCCCGTCCGTGAATCACTTGCACCGATCAGTTACAATCCTGAAAGAGTATCTAGGGCCTGTAGAAGGCTAGAATCCCAAGAGAGCAGTAACTTAGCTTACAGTGCCCTCTTGTGTCATGTTGCACGAAAGCCGCAACATGATAAAAGAAACTACGGAAAACAGCGTTTCCCGGTACTGACTGTCTTAAGGCCATGTCAGTTTCCCCGTAGGAAAGGAGCGAAAGCCCAGAGGAGTGCGGCAGAAGGCTGCACTTCTCTGGCAAAGTCGAGAACAAGGTGAAAAACAACAGCAAAAAGTTTAGGGGTTGCCACATGGAAGGAAAATTACCTACAATTACGAAATCTTTCCTAACAGATATCACATCTCATGTTATAGGAAGAGTCTCAGGTTTGGTATAAGCATTGAGATATCACATCTCTGCAATCGGAAGTGTCTCAGGATTGGGATGGGAAGGAGTTGGATATCCCATCTCATGTTATAGGACGGGTCTCAGGATTGTTATTAGAATCATTGAGATATCATATATGTTGCATGCTGTAGGAAGGGTCTAAGGATTGGAATGGGAAGGACTTGGATATTACATCTCATGCTATGGATAGGCTCTCAGGTTTGGAAAGGGAAGGAGTTGGATATCACATTTCATGTTAGAGGAAGGATCTCAGGTTTGGTATTAGAGGCATTGAGATATCACATCTCATGCTATAGGAAGGGTCTCAGGATTGGAATGGGAAGGAGTTGGATATCACATCTCATGCTATAGGAAGGGTCTCAGGTTTGGTATAAGCATTGAGATATCACATCTCATGCTATAGGAAGGGTCCCAGGATTGGAATGGAAGGAGTTGGATATCACATCTCATGTTAAACGAAGGATCTCAGGTTTGGTATTAGAAGCATTGAGACATCACATCTCATGTTATAGGAAGGGTCTCAGGATTGGAATGGGAAGGAGTTGGATATCACATCTCATGATATAGGAAGGGTCTCAGGTTTGGTATAAGCATTGAGATATCACATCTCATGCTATCGGAAGGGTCTCAGGATTGGAATGGGAAGGAGTTGTATATGACATCTCAAGCCATAGGAAGGGTCTCAGGTTTGGTATAAGCTTTGAGATATCACATCTCTGCTATCGGAAGGGTCTCAGGATTGGAATGGGAAGGAGTTGGATATCCCATCTCATGTTATAGGAAGAGTCTCAGGTTTGGTATTAGAAGCATTGAGATATCACATCTCATGCTATAGGAAGTGTCTCAGGATTGGAATGGGAATGACTTGGATATCACATCTCATGCTATAGGGAGGGTCTCAAGTTTGATATTAGAATCATTGAGATATCACATCTTATGCTATAGGAAGGGTCTCAGGATTGGAATGGGAAGGAGTAGGATATCACATCTCATGCTATAGGAAGGATCTCAGGTTTGGTATAAGCACTGAGATATCACATCTCTTCTATCGGAAGGGTCTCAGGATTGGAATGGGAAGGAGTTGGATATTCCCATCTCATGTTATAGGAAGGGTCTCAGGTTTGGTATTAGAAGCATTGAGATATCACATCTCATGCTATAGGAAGGGTCTCAGGATTGGAATGGGAAGGACTTGGATAATCCATCTCATGCTATAGGGAGAGTCTCAAGTTTGATATTAGAAGCATTGAGATATCACATCTCACAATATCGGAAGGGTCTCAGGATTGGAATGGGAAGGAGTTGGATATCACATCTCATGATAAAGGAAGGGTCTAAGCTTTGGAAGGGGAAGGATTTGGATATCACATCTCATGTTATAGGACGGGTCTCAGGTTTGGTATTAGAAGCACTGAGATATCAAGTCTTATGGTATAGGAAGGGTCTCAGAATTGGAATGAGAAGGAGTTGGATATCACATCTCAAGCTATAGGAAGGGTCTCAGGATTGGAATGGGAAGGAGTTTGATATCACATCTCATGCAATAGTATGGGTCTCAGGTTTGGTATAAGCATTGGGATATCACATCTCATGCTATCGGAAGGGTATCAGGATTGGATTTGGAAGGAGCTGGATATCCCATCTCATGCTATAGGAAGGGTCTCAGGTTGGAATGGGAAGGAGTTGGATATCACATCTCATGTTATAGGAAGGGTCTCAGGATTGGAATGGGAAGGACTTGGATATCACATCTCATGCTATAGGAAGGCTCTCAGGTTTGGAAGGGGAAAGAGTTGGATATCACATTTCATGTTAGAGGTAGGATCTCAGGTTTGGTATTAGAGGCATTGAGATATCACATTTCATGCTATCAGAAGGGTCTCAGGATTGGAATGGGAAGGAGTTGGATATCACATCTCATGCTAAAGGGAGGGTCTCAGGTTTGGAAGGGGAAGGATTTGGATATCACATCTCATGTTATAGGAAGGATCTCAGGTTTGGTATTAGAAGCATTGAGATATCACATCTCATGCTATCGGAAGGATCTCAGGTTTGGTATTAGAAGCATTGAGATATCACATCTCATGCTATCAGAATGGTCTCAGGATTGGAATCGGAAGGAGTTGGATATCACATCTCATGCTAAAGGGAGGGTCTCAGGTTTGGAAGGGGAAGGATTTGGATATCACATCTCATGTTATCAGAAGGATCTCAGGTTTGGTATTAGAAGTATTGAGATATCACATCTCATGCTATAGGAAGGGTCTCAGGATTGGAATGGGAAGGAGTTGGATATCACATCTCAAGCTATAGGAAGGGTCTCAGGTTTGGTATAAGCATTGAGATATCACATCACATGCTATAGGAAGGGCCTCAGGATTGGAATGGGAAGGAGTTGGATATCACATCTCATGTTATAGGAAAGATCTCAGGTTTGGTATTAGAAGCATTGAGACATCACATCTCATGTTATTGGAAGGGTCTCAGGATTGGAATGGGAAGGACTTGGATATCACATCTCATGCTATGGATAGGCTCTCAGGTTTGGAAAGGGAAGGAGTTGGATATCACATTTCATGTTAGAGGAAGGATCTCAGGTTTGGTATTAGAGGCATTGAGATATCACATCTCATGCTATAGGAAGGGTCTCAGGATTGGAATGGGAAGGAGTTGGATATCACATCTCATGCTATAGGAAGGGTCTCAGGTTTGGTATAAGCATTGAGATATCACATCTCATGCTATAGGAAGGGTCTCAGGATTGGAATGGAAGGAGTTGGATATCACATCTCATGTTAAACGAAGGATCTCAGGTTTGGTATTAGAAGCATTGAGACATCACATCTCATGCTATAGGAAGGGTCTCAGGATTGGAATGGGAAGGAGTTGGATATCACATCTCATGCTATACGAAGGGTCTCAGGTTTGGTATAAGCATTGAGATATCACATCTCATGCTATCGGAAGGGTCTCAGGATTGGAATGGGAAGGAGTTGTATATGACATCTCAAGCCATAGGAAGGGTCTCAGGTTTGGTATAAGCTTTGAGATATCACATCTCTGCTATCGGAAGGGTCTCAGGATTGGAATGGGAAGGAGTTGGATATCCCATCTCATGTTATAGGAAGAGTCTCAGGTTTGGTATTAGAAGCATTGAGATATCACATCTCATGCTATAGGAAGTGTCTCAGGATTGGAATGGGAATGACTTGGATATCACATCTCATGCTATAGGGAGGGTCTCAAGTTTGATATTAGAATCATTGAGATATCACATCTTATGCTATAGGAAGGGTCTCAGGATTGGAATGGGAAGGAGTAGGATATCACATCTCATGCTATAGGAAGGATCTCAGGTTTGGTATAAGCATTGAGATATCACATCTCTTCTATCGGAAGGGTCTCAGGATTGGAATGGGAAGGAGTTGGATATTCCCATCTCATGTTATAGGAAGGGTCTCAGGTTTGGTATTAGAAGCATTGAGATATCACATCTCATGCTATAGGAAGGGTCTCAGGATTGGAATGGGAAGGACTTGGATAATCCATCTCATGCTATAGGGAGGGTCTCAAGTTTGATATTAGAAGCATTGAGATATCACATCTCACGATATCGGAAGGGTCTCAGGATTGGAATGGGAAGGAGTTGGATATCACATCTCATGATAAAGGAAGGGTCTAAGGTTTGGAAGGGGAAGTATTTGGATATCACATCTCATGTTATAGGACGGGTCTCAGGTTTGGTATTAGAAGCACTGAGATATCAAGTCTTATGGTATAGGAAGGGTCTCAGAATTGGAATGAGAAGGAGTTGGATATCACATCTCAAGCTATAGGAAGGGTCTCAGGATTGGAATGGGAAGGAGTTTGATATCACATCTCATGCAATAGTATGGGTCTCAGGTTTGGTATAAGCATTGGGATATCACATCTCATGCTATCGGAAGGGTATCAGGATTGGATTTGGAAGGAGCTGGATATCCCATCTCATGCTATAGGAAGGGTCTCAGGTTGGAATGGGAAGGAGTTGGATATCACATCTCATGTTATAGGAAGGGTCTCAGGATTGGAATGGGAAGGACTTGGATATCACATCTCATGCTATAGGAAGGCTCTCAGGTTTGGAAGGGGAAAGAGTTGGATATCACATTTCATGTTAGAGGTAGGATCTCAGGTTTGGTATTAGAGGCATTGAGATATCACATCTCATGCTATCAGACGGGTCTCAGGATTGGAATGGGAAGGAGTTGGATATCACATCTCATGCTAAAGGGAGGGTCTCAGGTTTGGAAGGGGAAGGATTTGGATATCACATCTCATGTTATAGGAAGGATCTTAGGTTTGGTATTAGAAGCATTGAGATATCACATCTCATGCTATCGGAAGGATCTCAGGTTTGGTATTAGAAGCATTGAGATATCACATCTCATGCTATCAGAATGGTCCAGGATTGGAATCGGAAGGCTTTGGATATCACATCTCATGCTAAAGGGAGGGTCTCAGGTTTGGAAGGGGAAGGATTTGGATATCACATCTCATGTTATCAGAAGGATCTCAGGTTTGGTATTAGAAGTATTGAGATATCACATCTCATGCTATAGGAAGGGTCTCAAGATTGGAATGGGAAGGAGTTGGATATCACATCTCAAGCTATAGGAAGGGTCTCAGGTTTGGTATAAGCATTGGGATATCACATCACATGCTATAGGAAGGGCCTCAGGATTGGAATGGGAAGGAGTTGGATATCACACCTCATGTTATAGGAAAGATCTCAGGTTTGGTATTAGAAGCATTGAGACAACACATCTCATGTTATTGGAAGGGTCTCAGGATTGGAATGGGAAGAAGTTGGATATCACATCTCATGCTATAGGAAGAGTCTCAGGTTTGGTATAAGCATTGAGATATCACATCTCATGATATAGGAAGGGCTCAGGATTGGAATGGGAAGGAGTTGTATATGACATCTCATGCCATAGGAAGGGTCTCAGGTTTGGTATAAGCATTGAGATATCACATCACATGCTATAGGAAGGGTCTCAGGATTGGAATGGGAAGGACTTGGATATCACATCTCATGCTAAAGGGAGGGTCTCAGGTTTGGAAGGGGAAGGATTTGGAAATCACATCTCATGTTATAGGAAGGATCTCAGGTTTGGTATAAGAAGCATTGAGATATCACATCTCATGCTATCAGAAGAATCTCAGATTTGGTATTAGAGGCATTGAGATATCACATCTCATGCTATCATAAGGGTCTCAGGATTGGAATGGGAAGGAGTTGGATATCACATCTCATGCTATAGGAAGGATCTCAGGTTTGGAACGGGAAGGAGTTGGATATCACATCTCATGTTATTGGAAGAGTCTCACATTTGGTATAAGCATTGAGATATCACATCTCTGCAATCGGAAGTGTCTCAGGATTGGGATGGGAAGGAGTTGGATATCACATCTCATGCTATAGGAAGGGTCTCAGGTTTGGAACGGGAAGGAGTTGTATATCCCATCTCATGTTATAGGGCTGGTCTCAGGTTTGGTATTAGAAGCATTGAGATATCACATCACATGCTGTAGGAAGGGTCTCAGGTTTGGAATGGGAAGGAATTGGATATCACATCTCATGTTATAGGAAGGGTCTCAGGTTTGGTATAAGCATTGAGATATCACATCTCTGCTATCGGAAGTGTCTCAGGATTGGAATGGGAAGGAGTTGGATATCACATCTCATGTTATAGGACGGGTCTCAGGTTTGTTATTAGAATCATTGAGATATCATATTGCATGCTGTAGGAAGGGTCTAAGGATTGGAATGGGAAGGACTTGGATATCACATCTCATGCTATAGGTAGGCTCTCAGGTTTGGAAAGGGAAGGAGTTGGATATCACATTTCATGTTAGAGGGAGGATCTCAGGTTTGGTATTAGAGCCATTGGATATCACATCTCATGCTATAGGAAGGGTCTCAGGATTGGAATGGGAAGGAGTTGGATATCACATCTCATGCTATAGGAAGGGTTTTAGGTTTGGTATAAGCATTGAGATATCACATCTCATGCTATAGGAAGGGTCTCAGGATTGGAATGGGAAGGATCTGTATATGACATCTCATGCCATAGGAAGGGTCTCAGGTTTGGTATAAGCATTGAGATATCACATCTCTGCTTTCGGAAGGGTCTCAGGATTGGAATGGGAAGGAGTTGGATATCCCATCTCATGTTATAGGAAGAATCTCAGGTTTGGTATTAGAAGCATTGAGATATCACATCTCATGCTATAGGAAGTGTCTCAGGATTGGAATGGGAAGGACTTGGATATCACATCTCATGCTATAGGGAGGGTCTCAAGTTTGATATTAGAAGCATTGAGATATCACATCTCATGCTATAGGAAGGGTCTCAGTATTGGAATGGGAAGGAGTTGGATATCACATCTCATGCTATAGGAAGGGTCTCAGGTTTGGTATAAGCATTGAGATATCACATCTCTGCTATCGGAAGGGTCTCAGGATTGGAATGGGAAGGAGTTGGATATTCCCATCTCATGTTATAGGAAGGGTCTATCAGGTCTTAGCATGAGACTCTTCCTATAACATGAGATGTGATATCCAACTCCTTCCCATTCCAATCCTGAGACCCTTCCGATAGCTTGAGATGTGATATCTCAATGCTTCTAATATCAATACTGAGACCCTCCCTATAGCATGAGATGTGATATCTAAGTCCTTCCCATTCCAATCCTGAGACCCTTCCGATAGCAGAGATGTGATATCTCAATGTTTATACCAAACCTGAGACCCTTCCTATAGCATGAGATGTGATATCCAACTCCTTCCCATTCCAATCCTGAGACCCTTCCTATAGCATGATATGTGAAATCTCAATGCTTCTACCAAAACTGAGACCCTTCCTTTAGCATGAGATGTGATATCCAACTCCTTCCCATTCCAATCCTGAGACCAGTCCTATAGCATGAGATGTGCTATCTCAATGCTTCTAATACCAAACCTGAGATCCTTCCTATAACATGAGATGTGATATCTAACTCCTTCCCATTCCAATCCTGAGACCCTTCCTATAGCATGAGATGTGATATCTCAATGCTTCTAATACCAAACCTGAGATCCTTCAGATAGCATGAGATATGATATCTCAATGCTTCTAATACCAAACCTGAGATCCTTCCTATAACATGAGATGTGATATCCAAATCCTTCCCCTTCCGAACCTGAGACCCTCCCTTTAGCATGAGATGTGATATCCAACTCCTTCCCATTCCAATCCTGATACCCTTCTGATAGCATGAGATGTGATATTTCAATGCTTCGAATAGCAAACCTGAGATCCTACCTCTAACATGAAATGTGATATCCAACTCCTTCCCTTTCCAAACCTGAGAGCCTTCCTACAGCATGAGATGTGATATCCAAGTCCTTCCCATTCCAATCCTGAGACCCTTCCTATAACATGAGATCTCATATCCAACTCCTTCCCATTCCAACCTGAGACCCTTCCTATAGCATGAGATGGGATATCCAACTCCTTCCAAATCCAATCCTGATACCCTTCCGATAGCATGAGATGTGATATCCCAATGCTTCTACAAAACCTGAGACCCATACCATGGCATGAGATGTGATATCAAACTCCCGTCCTATACCATGAGACTTGATATCTCAATGCTTCTAATACCAAACCTGAGACCGGTCCAATAACATGAGATGTGATATCCAAATCCTTCCCCTTCCAAACCTTAGACCCTTCCTTTATCATGAGATGTGATATCCAAGTCCTTCCCATTCCATTCCTGAGACCCTTCCTATAGCATGAGATGTGATATCTCAATGCTTCTAATACCAAACCTGAGACCCTTCCTATAACATGAGATGTGATATCCAAGTCCTTCCCATTTCAATCCTGAGACCCTTCCTATAGCATGAGATGTGATATCTCAATGCTTCTAATACCAAACCTGAGACCCTTCCTATAACATGAATTCTGATATCCAAGTCCTTCCCATTCCAATCCTGAGACCCTTCCAATAGCAGAGATGTGATATCTCAATGCTTCTAATATCAAACCTGAGACCTGTCCTATAACATGAGATGGGATATCCAACTCCTTCCCGTTCCAAACCTGATACCCTTCCTATAGCATGAGATGTGATATCCAATTCCTTTCCATCCCAATCCTGAGACACCTCCGATAGCAGAGATGTGATATCTCAATGCTTATACCAAACCTGAGACTCTTCCTATAACATGAGATGTGATATCTAATTCCTTCCCGTTCCAAACCTGAGACCCTTCCTATAGCATGAGATGTGATATCCAACTCCTTCCCATTCCAATCCTGAGACCCTTCCTATAGCATGAGATGTGATATCTCAATTCTTATACCAAATCTGAGACCCTTCCTATAGCATAAGATGTGATATCCAACTCCTTCCCATTCCAATACTGAGACCCTTCCTATAGCATGAGATGTGATATCAAAATGCTTCTAATACCAAACCTGAGATCCTTCCTATAACATGAGATGTGATATCCAACTCCTTCCCATTCCAATCCTGAGACCCTTATGATAGCATGAGATGTGATATCTCAATGCCTCTAATACCAAACCTGAGATACTTCCGATAGCATGAGATGTGATATCTCAATGCTTTTAATACCAAACCTGAGATCCTTCCTATAACATGAGATGTGATTTCCAAATCCTTCCCCTTCCAAACCTGAGACCCTCCCTTTAGCATGAGATGTGATATACAACTCCATCCCATTCCAATCCTGAGACCCTTCTGATAGCATGAGATGTGATATCTCAATGCCTCTAATACCAAACCTGAGATCCTACCTCTAACATGAAATGTGATATCCATCTCCTTCCCTTTCCAAACCTGAGACCCTGCCTATAGCATGAGATGTGATATTCAAGTCCTTCCCATTCCAATCCTGAGACCCTTCCTATAGCATGTGATGTGATATCTCAATGCGTATACCAAACCTGAGACCCTTCCTATGGCATGAGATGTCATATACAACTCCTTCCCATTCCAATCCTAAGACCCTTCCTATAACATGAGATGTGATGTCTCAATGCTTCTAATACCAAACCTGAGATCTTTCCTATAACATGAGATGTGATATCCAACTCCTTCCCATTCCAATCCTGAGACCCTTCCTATAGCATGAGATGTGATATCTCAATGCTTATACCAAACCTGAGACCCTTCCTATAGCTTGAGATGTGATATCCAACTCCTTCCCATTCTAATCCTGAGACCCTTCCTATAGCATGAGATGTGATATCTTAAGGCCTCTAATACCAAACCTGAGATCCTTCCTCTAACATGAGATGTGATATCCAACTCCTTCCCATTCCAATCCTGAGACCCTTCCGATAGCTTGAGATGTGATATCTCAATGCTTCTAATATCAATACTGAGACCCTCCCTATAGCATGAGATGAGATATCTAAGTCCTTCCCATTCCAATCCTGAGACCCTTCCGATAGCAGAGATATGATATCTCAATGCTTATACCAAACCTGAGACCCTTCCTATAGCATGAGATATGATATCCAACTCCTTCCCATTCCAATCCTGAGACCCTTCCTATAGCATGATATGTGAAATCTCAATGCTTCTACCAAAACTGAGACCCTTCCTTTAGCATGAGATGTGATATCCAACTCCTTCCCATTCCAATCCTGAGACCAGTCCTATAGCATGAGATGTGATATCTCAATGCTTCTAATACCAAACCTGAGATCCTTCCTATAACATGAGATGTGATATCCAACTCCTTCCCATTCCAATCCTGAGACCCTTCCTATAGCATGACATGTGATATCTCAATGCTTCTAATACCAAACCTGAGATCCTTCCGATAGCATGAGATGTGATATCTCAATGCTTCTAATACCAAACCTGAGATCCTTCCTATAACATGAGATGTGATATCCAAATCCTTCCCCTTCCGAACCTGAGACCCTCCGTTTAGCATGAGATGTGATATCCAACTCCTTCCCATTCCAATCCTGATACCCTTCTGATAGAATGAGATGTGATATCTCAATGCCTCTAATACCAAACTTGAGATCCTACCTCTAACATGAAATGTGATATCCAACTCCTTCCCTTTCCAAACCTGAGAGCCTTCCTACAGCATGAGATGTGATATCCAAGTCCTTCCCATTCCAATCCTGAGACCCTTCCTATAACATGAGATGTCATATCCAACTCCTTCCCATTCCAACCTGAGACCCTTCCTATAGCATGAGATGGGATATCCAACTCCTTCTTATGCCAAACCTGAGACCCTTCCTATGGCATGAGATGGGGTATCCAACTCCTTGCCATTCAAATCCTGAGACCCTCCCTATAACAAGAGATGTCATATCCAACTCCTTCCCATTCCAAACCTGAGACCCTTCCTTTAGCATGAGATGTAATATCCAAATCCTTCACATTCCAATCCGGAGACCCTTCCTATAGCATGAGATGTGATATCTCAATATTTCTAATACCAAACATGAGATCCTTCCTATAACACGAGATGTGATATCCAACTCCTTCCCATTCCAAACCTGAGACCCTTCCGATAGCATGAGATGTGATATCTCAATGCTTCAAAAACCAAACATGAGAACCATCCTAAAACATGAGATGTGAAATCCAAATCCTTCCCTTCCCAAACCTGAGACTCTTCCTATAGCATGAGATGTGATATCTCAATGCTTCTACCAAACCTGAAACCCTTCCAATAGCATGAGTTGTGATATCCAACTCCTTCCCATTCCAATCCTGAGACACTTCCTATAGCATGAGATGTGATATCACAATGCTTCTAATACCAAACCTGAGACCCGTCCTATAACATGAAATGTGATATCCATCTCCTTCCCTTTCCAAACCTGAGACCCTGCCTATAGCATGAGATGTGATATTCAATTCCTTCTCATTCCAATCCTGAGACCCTTCCTATAGCATGTGATGTGATATCTCAATGCGTATAGCAAACCTGAGACCCTTCCTATGGCATGAGATGTCATATACAACTCCTTCCCATTCCAATCCTAAGACCCTTCCTATAACATGAGATGTGATGTCTCAATGCTTCTAATACCAAACCTGAGATCTTTCCTATAACATGAGATGTGATATCCAACTCCTTCCCATTCCAATCCTGAGACCCTTCCTATAGCATGAGATGTGATATCTCAAGGCCTCTAATACCAAACCTGAGATCCTTCCTCTAACATGAAATGTGATATCCAACTCCTTTCCCTTCCTAACCTGAGACCCTTCCTATAGCATGAGATGTGATATCCAACTCCTTCCCATTCCAATCCTGAGACCCTTCTGATAGCTTGAGATGTGATATCTCAATGCTTCTAATATCAATACTGAGACCCTCCCTATAGCATGAGATGTGATATCTAAGTCCTTCCCATTCCAATCCTGAGACCCTTCCGATAGCAGAGATGTGATATCTCAATGCTTATACCAAACCTGAGACCCTTCCTATAGCATGAGATATGATATCCAACTCCTTCCCATTCCAATCCTGAGACCCTTCCTATAGCATGATATGTGAAATCTCAATGCTTCTACCAAAACTGAGACCCTTCCTTTAGCATGAGATGTGATATCCAACTCCTTCCCATTCCAATCCTGAGACCAGTCCTATAGCATGAGATGTGATATCTCAATGCTTCTAATACCAAACCTGAGATCCTTCCTATAACATGAGATGTGATATCCAACTCCTTCCCATTCCAATCCTGAGACCCTTCCTATAGCATGACATGTGATATCTCAATGCTTCTAATACCAAACCTGAGATCCTTCCGATAGCATGAGATGTGATATCTCAATGCTTCTAATACCAAACCTGAGATCCTTCCTATAACATGAGATGTGATATCCAAATCCTTCCCCTTCCGAACCTGAGACCCTCCGTTTAGCATGAGATGTGATATCCAACTCCTTCCCATTCCAATCCTGATACCCTTCTGATAGAATGAGATGTGATATCTCAATGCCTCTAATACCAAACCTGAGATCCTACCTCTAACATGAAATGTGATATCCAACTCCTTCCCTTTCCAAACCTGAGAGCCTTCCTACAGCATGAAATGTGATATCCAAGTCCTTCCCATTCCAATCCTGAGACCCTTCCTATAACATGAGATGTCATATCCAACTCCTTCCCATTCCAACCTGAGACCCTTCCTATAGCATGAGATGGGATATCCAACTCCTTCTTATGCCAAACCTGAGACCCTTCCTATGGCATGAGATGGGATATCCAACTCCTTCCCAATCCAATCCTGAGACCCTTCCGATAGCAGAGATGTGATATCTCAACGCTTCTACCAAACCTGAGACCCTTCCTATAACATGAGATGTGATATCCAATTCCTTCCCATTCCAAACCTGAGACCCTTCCTATTGGATGAGATGTGATATCCAACTCCTTCCCATTCCAACCCTGAGACCCTTCCTATACCATGAGATGTGATATCTCAATGCTTCTAATACCAAACCTGGGTCCCGTCCTATAACATGAGATATGATATCCAAATCCTTCCCCTTCCAAACCTGAGACCCTTCCTTTAGCATGAGATGTGATATCCAAATACTTCCCATTCCAATCCTAAAACCCTTCCTATAGCATGAGATGTGATATCTCAATGTTTCTAATAAAAAACCTGAGACCCTTCCTATAGCAAGAGATGCGATATCCAAATCCTTCCCATTCCAATCCTGAGACCCTTCCTATAACATGAGATGTGATATCCAACTCCTTCCCATTCCAACCTGAGACCCTTCCTATAGCATGAGAAGGGATATCCAACTCCTTCCCAATCCAATCCTGAGACCCTTCCGATAGCAGAGATGTGATATCTCAATGCTTATACCAAACCTGAGACCCTTCCTATGGCATGAGATGTGATATCTCAATGCGTATAGCAAACCTGAGACCCTTCCTATGGCATGAGATGTCATATACAACTCCTTCCCATTCCAATCCTAAGACCCTTCCTATAACATGAGATGTGATGTCTCAATGCTTCTAATACCAAACCTGAGATCTTTCCTATAACATGAGATGTGATATCCAACTCCTTCCCATTCCAATCCTGAGACCCTTCCTATAGCATGAGATGTGATATCTCAAGGCCTCTAATACCAAACCTGAGATCCTTCCTCTAACATGAAATGTGATATCCAACTCCTTTCCCTTCCTAACCTGAGACCCTTCCTATAGCATGAGATGTGATATCCAACTCCTTCCCATTCCAATCCTGAGACCCTTCTGATAGCTTGAGATGTGATATCTCAATGCTTCTAATATCAATACTGAGACCCTCCCTATAGCATGAGATGTGATATCTAAGTCCTTCCCATTCCAATCCTGAGACCCTTCCGATAGCAGAGATGTGATATCTCAATGCTTATACCAAACCTGAGACCCTTCCTATAGCATGAGATATGATATCCAACTCCTTCCCATTCCAATCCTGAGACCCTTCCTATAGCATGATATGTGAAATCTCAATGCTTCTACCAAAACTGAGACCCTTCCTTTAGCATGAGATGTGATATCCAACTCCTTCCCATTCCAATCCTGAGACCAGTCCTATAGCATGAGATGTGATATCTCAATGCTTCTAATACCAAACCTGAGATCCTTCCTATAACATGAGATGTGATATCCAACTCCTTCCCATTCCAATCCTGAGACCCTTCCTATAGCATGACATGTGATATCTCAATGCTTCTAATACCAAACCTGAGATCCTTCCGATAGCATGAGATGTGATATCTCAATGCTTCTAATACCAAACCTGAGATCCTTCCTATAACATGAGATGTGATATCCAAATCCTTCCCCTTCCGAACCTGAGACCCTCCGTTTAGCATGAGATGTGATATCCAACTCCTTCCCATTCCAATCCTGATACCCTTCTGATAGAATGAGATGTGATATCTCAATGCCTCTAATACCAAACCTGAGATCCTACCTCTAACATGAAATGTGATATCCAACTCCTTCCCTTTCCAAACCTGAGAGCCTTCCTACAGCATGAAATGTGATATCCAAGTCCTTCCCATTCCAATCCTGAGACCCTTCCTATAACATGAGATGTCATATCCAACTCCTTCCCATTCCAACCTGAGACCCTTCCTATAGCATGAGATGGGATATCCAACTCCTTCTTATGCCAAACCTGAGACCCTTCCTATGGCATGAGATGGGATATCCAACTCCTTCCCAATCCAATCCTGAGACCCTTCCGATAGCAGAGATGTGATATCTCAACGCTTCTACCAAACCTGAGACCCTTCCTATAACATGAGATGTGATATCCAATTCCTTCCCATTCCAAACCTGAGACCCTTCCTATTGGATGAGATGTGATATCCAACTCCTTCCCATTCCAACCCTGAGACCCTTCCTATACCATGAGATGTGATATCTCAATGCTTCTAATACCAAACCTGGGTCCCGTCCTATAACATGAGATATGATATCCAAATCCTTCCCCTTCCAAACCTGAGACCCTTCCTTTAGCATGAGATGTGATATCCAAATACTTCCCATTCCAATCCTAAAACCCTTCCTATAGCATGAGATGTGATATCTCAATGTTTCTAATAAAAAACCTGAGACCCTTCCTATAGCAAGAGATGCGATATCCAAATCCTTCCCATTCCAATCCTGAGACCCTTCCTATAACATGAGATGTGATATCCAACTCCTTCCCATTCCAACCTGAGACCCTTCCTATAGCATGAGAAGGGATATCCAACTCCTTCCCAATCCAATCCTGAGACCCTTCCGATAGCAGAGATGTGATATCTCAATGCTTATACCAAACCTGAGACCCTTCCTATGGCATGAGATGTGATATCCAACTCCTTGCCATTCAAATCCTGAGACCCTCCCTATAAAAAGAGATGTCATATCCAACTCCTTCCCATTCCAAACCTGAGACCCTTCCTTTAGCATGAGATGTAATATCCAAATCCTTCACATTCCAATCCGGAGACCCTTCCTATAGCATGAGATGTGATATCTCAATGCTTCTAATACCAAACATGAGATCCTTCCTATAACATGAGATGTGATATCCAACTCCTTCCCATTCCAAACCTGAGACCCTTCTGATAGTATGAGATGTGATATCTCAATGCTTCAAAAACCAAACATGAGAACCATCCTATAACATGAGATGTGAAATCCTAATCCTTCCCTTCCCAAACCTGAGACTCTTCCTATAGCATGAGATGTGATATCTCAATGCTTCTACCAAACCTGAAACCCTTCCTATAGCATGAGATGTGATATCCAACTCCTTATCATTCCAATCCTGAGACACTTCCTATAGCATGAGATGTGATATCACAATGCTTCTAATACCAAACCTGAGACCCGTCCTATAACATGAGATGTGATATCCAAATCCTTCCCCTTCCAAACCTTAGACCCTTCCTTTATCATGAGATGTGATATCGAAGTCCTTCCCATTCCATTCCTGAGACCCTTCCTATAGCATGAGATGTGATATCTCAATGCTTCTAATACCAAACCTGAGACCCTTCCTATAACATGAGATGTGATATCCAAGTCCTTCCCATTCCAATCCTGAGACCCTTCCTATAGCATGAGATGTGATATCCTAGTCCTTCCCATTCCAATCCTGAGACCCTTCCGATAGCAGAGATGTGATATCTCAATGCTTATACCAAACCTGAGACCCTTCCTATGGCATGAGATGTCATATACAACTCCTTCCCATTCCAATCCTGAGACCCTTCCTATAGCATGAGATGTGATATCTCAATGCTTATACCAAACCTGAGACCCTTCCTATAGCATGAGATGTGATATCCAACTCCTTCCCATTACAATCCTGATACCCTTCCTATAACATGAGATGTGATGTCTCAATGCTTCTAATACCAAACATGAGATCCTTCCTATGGCATGAGATGTCATATAAAACTCCTTCCCATTCCATTCCTGAGACCCTTCCTATAGCATGAGATATGATATCCAACTCCTTCCCATTCCAATCCTGAGACCCTTCCTATAGCAAGAGATGCGATATCCAAATCCTTCCCATTCCAATCCTGAGACCCTTCCTATAACATGAGATGTGATATCCAACTCCTTCCCATTCCAACCTGAGACCCTTCCTATAGCATGAGAAGGGATATCCAACTCCTTCCCAATCCAATCCTGAGACCCTTCCGATAGCAGAGATGTGATATCTCAATGCTTATACCAAACCTGAGACCCTTCCTATGGCATGAGATGTGATATCCAACTCCTTGCCATTCAAATCCTGAGACCCTCCCTATAACCAGAGATGTCATATCCAACTCCTTCCCATTCCAAACCTGAGACCCTTCCTTTAGCATGAGATGTAACTATAGCATGAGATGTGATATCCAACTCCTTCCCATTCCAATCCTGAGACCCTTCCTATAGCATGAGATGTGATATCTCAATGCTTCTAATACCAAACCTGAGATCCTTCCTATAACAAGAGATGTGATATCCAACTCCTTCCCATTCCAATCCTGAGACCCTTATGATAGCATGAGATGTGATATCTCAATGCCTCTAATACCAAACCTGAGATACTTCCGATAGCATGAGATGTGATATCTCAATGCTTCTAATACCAAACCTGAGATCCTTTCTATAACATGAGATGTGATTTCCAAATCCTTCCCCTTCCAAACCTGAGACCCTCCCTTTAGCATGAGATGTGATATACAACTCCTTCCCATTCCAATCCTGAGACCCTTCTGATAGCATGAGATGTGATATCTCAATGCCTATAATACCAAACCTGAGATCCTACCTCTAACATGAAATGTGATATCCATCTCCTTCCCTTTCCAAACCTGAGACCCTGCCTATAGCATGAGATGTGATATCCAAGTCCTTCCCATTCCAATCCTGAGACCCTTCCTATAGAATGTGATGTGATATCTCAATGCTTATACCAAACCTGAGACCCTTCCTATGGCATGAGATGTCATATACAACTCCTTCCCATTCCAATCATGAGACCCTTCCTATAGCATGAGATGTGATATCTCAATGCTTATACCAAACCTGAGACCCTTCCTATAGCATGAGATGTGATATCCAACGTCTTCCCATTCCAATCCTAAGACCCTTCCTATAACATGAGATGTGATGTCTCAATGCTTCTTATACCAAACCTGAGATCTTTCCTATAACATGAGATGTGATATCCAACTCCTTCCCATTCCAATCCTGAGACCCTTCCTATAGCATGAGATGTGATATCTCAATGCTTATACCAAACCTGAGACCCTTCCTATAGCTTGAGATGTGATATCCAACTCCTTCCCATTCCAATCCTGAGACCCTTCCTATAGCATGAGATGTGTTATCTAAAGGCCTCTAATACCAAACCTGAGATCCTTCCTCTAACATGAAATGTGATATCCAACTCCTTCCCCTTCCAAACCTGAGAGCCTTCCTATAGCATGAGATATGATATCCAAGTCCTTCCCATTCCAATCCTGAGACCCTTCCTATAACATGAAATGTGATATCCAACTCCTTCCCATTCCAACCTGAGACCCTTCCTATAGTATGAGATGGGATATCCAACTCCTTCCAAATCCAATACTGATACCCTTCCAATAGCATGAGATGTGATATCCCAATGCTTCTACCAAACCTGAGACCCATACTATGGCATAAGATGTGACATCAAACTCCTTCCCATTCCAATCCTGAGACCCTTCCTATAGCTTGAGATGTGATATCCAACTCCTTCCCATTCCAATTCTGAGACCCCTCCTATACCATGAGACTTGATATCTCAATGCTTCTAATACCAAACCTGAGACCCGTCCTATAACATGAGATGTGATATCCAAACCCTTCCCCTTCCAAACCTTAGACCCTTCCTTTATCATGAGATGTGATATCCAACTCCTTCCCATTCCAATCCTGAGACCCTTCCTATAGCATGAGATGTGATATCTCAATGCTTCTAATACCAAACCTGAGATCCTTTCGATAGCATGAGATGTGATATCTCAATGCTTCTAATACCAAACCTGAGATCCTTCCTATAACATGAGATGTGATATCCAAATCCTTCCCCTTCCGAACCTGAGACCCTCCCTTTAGCATGAGATGTGATATCCAACTCCTTCCCATTCCAATCCTGAGACCCTTCTGATAGCATGAGATGTGATATCTCAATGCCTCTAATACCAAACCTGAGATCCTACCTCTAACATGAAATGTGATATCCATCTCCTTCCCTTTCCAAACCTGAGACCCTGCCTATAGCATGAGATGTGATATTCAAGTCCTTCCCATTCCAATCCTGAGACCCTTCCTATAGCATGTGATGTGATATCTCAATACTTATACCAAACCTGAGACCCTTCCTATGGCATGAGATGTCATATACAACTCCTTCCCATTCCAATCCTGAGACCCTTCCTATAGCATGAGATGTGATATCTCAATGCTTATACCAAACCTGAGACCCTTCCTATAGCATGAGATGTGATATCCAACTTCTTCCCATTCCAATCCTAAGACCCTTCCTATAACATGAGATGTGATGTCTCAATGCTTCTAATACCAAACCTGAGATCTTTCCTATAATATGAGATGTGATATCCAACTCCTTCCCATTCCAATCCTGAGACCCTTCCTATAGCATGAGATGTGATATCTCAATGCTTATACCAAACCTGAGACCCTTCCTATAGCTTGAGATGTGATATCGAACTCCTTCCCATTCCAATCCCGAGACCCTTCCTATAGCATGAGATGTGATATCTCAAGGCCTCTAATACCAAACCTGAGATCCTTCCTCTAACATGAAATGTGATATCCAACTCCTTCCCCTTCCAAACCTGAGAGCCTTCCTATAGCATGAGATATGATATCCAAGTCCTTCCCATTCCAATCCTGAGACCCTTCCTATAACATGAAATGTGAAATCCAACTCCTTCCCATTCCAACCTGAGACCCTTCCTATAGCATGAGATGGGATATCCAACTCCTTCCAAATCCAATACTGATACCCTTCCAATAGCATGAGATGTGATATCCCAATGCTTCTACCAAACCTGAGACCCATACTATGGCATAAGATGTGATATCAAACGCCTTCCCATTCCAATCCTGAGACCCTTCCTATAGCTTGAGATGTGATATCCAACTCCTTCCCATTCCAATTCTGAGACCCTTCCTATACCATGAGACTTGATATCTCAATGCTTCTAATACCAAACCTGAGACCCGTCCTATAACATGAGATTTGATATCCAAATCCTTCCCCTTCCAAACCTTAGACCCTTCCTTTATCATGAGATGTGATATCCAACTCCTTCCCATTCCAATCCTGAGACCCTTCCGATATCATGACATTTGTTATCTCAATGCTTCTAATATCAAACTTGAGACCCTCCCTATAGCAAGAGATGTGACATCCAAGTCCTCCCCATTCCAATCCTGAGACCCTTCCTATAGCATGAGATGTGATATCTCAATGCTTCTAATACCAAACCTGAGACCCTTCCTATAACATGAGATGGGATATCCAACTCCTTCCCATTCCAATCCTGAGACCCTTCCGATAGCAGAGATGTGATATCTCAATGCGTATACCAACCTGAGACCCTTCCTATAACATGAGATGTGATATCCAACTCCTTCCCATTCCAAACCTGAGACCCTTCCTATAGCATATGTGATATCCAACTCCTTCCAATTCCAAACATGAGACCCTTCCCATAGCAAGAATGTAATATCCAACTCCTTCCCATTCCAATCCTGAGACCATTCCTATAGCATGAGATGTGATATCTCAATGCTTCTAATACCAAACCTGAGATCCTTCCTATGACATGAGATGTGATATCCAATTCCTTCCCATTCCAAACCTGAGACCCTTCCTACAGCATGCGATGTGATATCTCAATGCTTCTAATACCAAACCTGAGACCAGTCCTATAACATGAGATGGGATATCCAACTCCTTCCCGTTCCAATCCTGAGACACTTCCGATTGCAGAGATTTGATATCTCAATGCTTATACCAAACCTGAGACTCTTCCTATAACATGAGATGTGATATCCAACTCCTTCCCGTTCCAAACCTGAGACCCTTCCTATAGCATGAGATGTGATATCCAAATCCTTCCCATCCCAATCCTGAGACACTTCCAATTGCAGAGATGTGATATCTCAATGCTTATACCAAACCTGAGACTCTTCCTATAACACGAGATGTGATATCCAACTCCTTCCCGTTCCAAACCTGAGACCCTTCCTATAGCATGAGATGTGATATCCAACTCCTTCCCATTCCAATCCTGAGACCCTTCCGATAGCATGAGATGTGATATCTCAATGCCTCTAATACCAAACCTGAGATCCTTCCTATAACATGTGATGTGATATTCAAATCCTTCCCCTTCCAAACCTGAGACCCTGCCTTTAGCATGAGATGTGATATACAACTCCTTCCCATTCCAATCCTGAGACCCTTCTGATAGCATGAGATGTGATATCTCAATGCCTCTAATACCAAACCTGAGATCCTACCTCTAACATGAAATGTGATATCCATCTCCTTCCCTTTCCAAACCTGAGACCCTGCCTATAGCATGAGCTGTGATATCCAATTCCTTCCCATTCCAATCCTGAGACCCTTCCTATAGCATGTGATGTTATATCTCAATGCTTATACCAAACCTGAGACCCTTCTTATGGCATGAGATGTCATATACATCTCCTTCCCATTCCAATCCTGGGACCCTTCCTATAGCATGAGATGTGATATCTCAATGCTTATACCAAACCTGAGACCCTTCCTATAGCATGAGATGTGATATCTCAAGGCCTCTAATACCAAACCTGAGATCCTTCCTCTAACATGAGATGTGATATCCAACTCCTTCCCGTTCCAAACCTGAGACACTTCCTATAGCATATGTGATATCCAACTCCTTCCATTCCAAACATGAGACCCTTCCTATAGCAAGAATGTAATATCCAACTCTTACCCATTCCAATCCTGAGACCCTTCCTATAGCAAGAGATGTGATATCCAAATCCTTCCCATTCCAATCCTGAGACCCTTCCTATAACATGAGATGTGATATCCAACTCCTTCCCATTCCAACCTGAGACACTTCCTATAGCATTAGAAGGGATATCCAACTCCTTCGCAATCCAATCCGGAGACCCTTCCGATAGCAGAGATGTGATATCTCAATGCTTATACCAAACCTGAGACCCTTCCTATGGCATGATATGTGATATCCAACTCCTTGCCATTCAAATCCTGAGACCCTTTTATAGCATGGGAAGGGATATCCAACTCCTTCCCAATCCAATCCTGAGACCCTTCCGATAGCAGAGATGTGATATCTCAACGCTTCTACCAAACCTGAGACCCTTCCTTTAGCATGAGATGTGATATCCAAATCCTTCGCATTCCAATCCTGAGACCCTTCCTATAGCATGAGATGTGATATCTCAATGGTTCTAATACCAAACCTGAGATCCTTCCTATAACATGAGATGTGATATCCAATTCCTTCCCATTCCAAACCTGAGACCCTTCCTATAACATGAAATGTGATATCTCAAGGCCTCTAATACCAAACCTGAGATCCTTCCTCTAACATGAAATGTGATATCCAACTCCTTCCCATTCCAAACCTGAGTCCCTTCCTATAACATGAAATGTGATATCCAACTCCATCCCATTCCAACCTGAGACCTTTCCTATAGCATGAGATGGGATATCCAACTCCTTCCAAATCCAATACTGATACCATTCCGATAGCATGAGATGTGATATCCCAATGCTTCTACCAAATCTGAGACCCATACTATGGCATGAGATGTGATATCAAACTCCTTCCCATTCCAATCCTGAGACCCTTCCTATAGCTTGAGATGTGATATCCAATTTCTTCCCATTCCAATTCTGAGACCCTTCCTATACCATGAGACTTGATATCTCAATGCTTCTAATACCAAACCTGAGACCCGTCCTATAACATGAGATGTGATATCCAAATCCTTCCCCTTCCAAACCTTAGACCCTTCCTTTATCATGAGATGTGATATCCAACTCCTTCCCATTCCAATCCTGAGACCCTTCCGATATCATGAGATTTGTTATCTCAATGCTTCTAATATCAAACTTGAGACCCTCCCTATAGCATGAGATGTGACATCCAAGTCCTCCCCATTCCAATCCTGAGACCCTTCCTATAGCATGAGATGTGATATCTCAATGCTTCTAATACCAAACCTGAGACCCTTCCTATAACATGAGATGGGATATCCAACTCAGATGGGATATCCAACTCCTTCCCATTCCAATCCTGAGACCCTTCCGATAGCAGAGATGTGATATCTCAATTCTTATATCAAACCTGAGACCCTTCCTATGGCCTGAGATGTCATATACAAATCCTTCCCATTCCAATCCTGAGACCCTTCCTATAGCATGAGATGTGATATCTCAATCCTTATACCAAATCTGAGACCCTTCCTATAGCATGAGATGTGATATCCAACTCCTTCCCATTCCAATCCTGAGACCCTTCCTATAGCATGAGATGTGATGTCTCAATGCTTCTAATACCAAACCTGAGATCCTTCCTATAACATGAGATGTGATATCCAACTCCTTCCCATTCCAATCCTGAGACCCTTATGATAGCATGAGATGTGATATCTCAATGCCTCTTATACCAAACCTGAGATCCTTCCGATAGCATGAGATGTGATATCTCAATGCTTCTAATACCAAACCTGAGATCCTTCCTATAATATGAGATGTGATTTCCAAATCCTTCCCCTTCCAAACCTGAGGCCCTCCCTTTAGCATGAGATGTGATATCCAACTCCTTCCCATTCCAATCCTGAGACCCTTCTGATAGCATGAGATGTGATATCTCAATGCCTCTAATACCAAACCTGAGATCCTACCTCTAACATGAAATGTGATATCCATCTCCTTCCCTTTCCAAACCTGAGACCCTGCCTATAGCATGTGATGTGATATCCAAGTCCTTCCCATTCCAATCCTGAGACCCTTCCTATAGCATGTGATGTGATATCTCAATGTTTATACCAAACCTGAGACCCTTCCTATAGCATGAGATGTGATATCCAACTTCTTCCCATTCCAATCCAGAGACCCTTCCTATAGCATGAGATGTGATATCTCAATGCTTATACCAAACCTGAGACCCTTCCTATAGCTTGAGATGTGATATCCAACTCCTTCCCATTCCAATCCTGAGACCCTTCCGATAGCATGAGATGTGATATCTCAAGGCCTCTAATACCAAACCTGAGATCCTTCCTCTAACATGAAATGTGATATCCAACTCCTTCCCTTTCCAAACCTGAGAACCTTCCTATAGCATGAGATATGATATCCAACTCCTTCCCATTCCAACCTGAGACCCTTCCTATAGCATGAGATGGGATATCCAACTCCTTCCAAATCCAATACTGATACCCTTCCGATAGCATGAGATGTGATATCCCAATGCTTCTACCAAACCTGAGAACCATACTATGGCATGAGATGTGATATCAAACTCCTTCCCATTCCAATCCTGAGACGCTTCCTATAGCTTGAGATGTGATATCCAACTCCTTCCCATTCCAATTCTGAGACCCTTCTTATACCATGAGACTTGATATCTCAATGCTTCTAATACCAAACCTGAGACCCGTCCTATAACATGAGATGTGATATCCAAATCCTTCCCCTTCCAAACCTTAGACCCTTCCTTTATCATGAGATGTGATATCCAACTCCTTCCCATTCCAATCCTGAGACCCTTCCGATATCATGAGATTTGTTATCTCAATGCTTCTAATATCAAACTTGAGACCCTCCCTATAGCATGAGATGTGACATCCAAGTCCTTCCCATTCCAATCCTGAGACCCTTCCTATAGCATGAGATGTGATATCTCAATGCTTCTAATACCAAACCTGAGAACTCATGCTAAAGGGAGGGTCTCAGGTTTGGAAGGGGAAGGATTTGGATATCACATCTCATGTTATAGGAAGGATCTCAGGATTGGTATTAGAAGCATTGAGATATCACATCTCATGCTATCGGAAGGATCTCAAGTTTGGTATTAGAAGCATTGAGATATCACATCTCATGCTATCGGAAGGATCTCAGGTTTGGCATTAGAAGCATTGAGATATCACATCTCATGCTATAGCAAGGGTCTCATGTTTGGAACGGGAAGGAGTTGGATATCCCATCTCATGTTATAGGACTGGTCTCAGGTTTGGTATTAGAAGCATTGAGATATCACATTGCATGTTGTAGGAAGGGTCTCAGGTTTGGAATGGGAAGGAATTGGATATCACATCTCATGTCATAGGAAGGATCTCAGGTTTGGTATTAGAAGCATTGAGATATCACATCTCATGCTATAGGAATGGTCTCAGGATTGGAATGGGAAGGAGTTGGATATTACATTCTTGCTATAGGAAGGGTCTCATGTTTGGAATGGGAAGGAGTTGGATATCACATATGGTATAGGAAGGGTCTCAGGTTTGGAACGGGAAGGAGTTGGATATCACATCTCATGTTGTAGGAAGCGTCTCAGGTTTGATATAAGGATTGAGATATCACATCTCTGCTATCGGAAGTGTCTCAGGATTGGAATGGGAAGAAGTTGGATATCCCATCTCATGTTATAGGATGGGTCTCAGGTTTGTTATTAGAATCATTGAGATATCATATTGCATGCTGTAGGAAGGGTCTAAGGATTGGAATGGGAAGGACTTGGATATCACATCTCATGCTATAGGTAGGCTCTCAGGTTTGGAAAGGGAAGGCGTTGGATATCACATCTCATGCTATAGGAAGGGTCTCAGGATTGGAATGGGAAGGAGTTGGATATCACATCTCATGCTATAGGAAGGGTCTCAGGTTTGGTATAAGCATTGGATATCACATCTCATGCTATAGGAAGGGTCTCAGGATTGGAATGGGAAGGAGTTGGATATCACATCTCATGTTATAGGAAGGATCTCAGGTTTGGTATTAGAAGCATTGAGACATCACATCTCATGCTATAGGAAGGGTCTCAGGATTGGAATGGGAAGGAGTTGTATATGACATCTCATGCTGTAGGAAGGGTCTCAGGTTTGGTATAAGCATTGAGATATCACATCTCTGCTATAGGAAGGGTCTCAGGATTGGAATGGGAAGGAGTTGGATATCCCATCTCATGTTATAGGAAGGGTCTCATGATTGGAATGGGAAGGACTTGGATATCACATCTCATGCTATAGGAAGGCTCTCAGGTTTGGAAGGGGAAAGAGTTGGATATCACATTTCATGTTAGAGGTAGGATCTCAGGTTTGGTATTAGAGGCATTGAGATATCACATCTCATGCTATCAGAAGGGTCTCAGGATTGGAATGGGAAGGAGTTGGATATCACATCTCATGCTAAAGGGAGGGTCTCAGATTTGGAAGGGGAAGGATTTGGATATCACATCTCATGTTATAGGAAGGATCTCAGGTTTGGTATTAGAAGCATTGAGATATCACATCTCCTGCTATCAGAACTGTCTCAGGATTGGAATGGGAAGGAGTTGGATATCACATCTCATACTAAAGGGAGGGTTCCCGGTTTGGAAGGGGAAGGATTTGGATATCACATCTCATGTTATCGGAAGGATCTCAGGTTTGGTATTAGAAGTATTGAGATATCACATCTCATGCTATAGGAAGGGTCTCAGGATTGGAATGGGAAGGAGGTGGATATCACTTCTCATGCTAAAGGAAGGGTCTCAGGTTTGGTAGAAGCATTGAGATATCACATCTCATGCTATAGGAAGGGTCTCAGGATTGGAATGGGAAGGACTTAGATATCACATATCATGCTATAGGGAGGGTCTCAGTTTTGATATTAGAAGCATTGAGATATCACATCTCATGCTATCGGAAGTGTCTCAGGTTTGGAATGGGAAGGAGCTGGATATCACATCTCATGCTAAAGGAAGGGTCTCAGGTTTGGAACGGGAAGGAGTTGGATATCACATCTCATGTTATAGGAAGGGTCTCAGGTTTGGTATAAGCATTGAGATATCACATCTCTGCTATAGGAAGTGTCTCAGGATTGGAATGGGAAGGAGTTGGATATCCCATCTCATGTTATAGGACGGGTCTCAGGTTTGTTATTAGAATCATTGAGATATCATATTGCATGCTGTAGGAAGGGTCTAAGGATTGGAATGGGAAGGACTTGGATATCACATCTCATGCTATAGATAGGCTCTCAGGTTTGGAAAGGGAAGGAGTTGGATATCACATTTCATGTTAGAGGAAGGATCTCAGGTTTGGTATTAGAGGCATTGAGATATCACATCTCATGCTATAGGAAGGGTCTCAGGTTGGAATGGGAAGGAGTTGGATTTCACATCTCATGTTATAGGAAGGGTCTCAGGATTGGATTGGGAAGGACTTGGATATCACATCTCATGCTATAGGAAGGCTCTCAGGTTTGGAAGGGGAAAGAGTTGGATATCACATTTCATGTTAGAGGTAGGATCTCAGGTTTGGTATTAGAGGCAATGAGATATCACATCTCATGCTAAAGGGAGGGTCTCAGGTTTGGAAGGGGAAGGATTTGGATATCACATCTCATGTTATAGGAAGGATCTCAGGTTTGGTATTAGAAGCATTGAGATATCACATCTCATGCTATCGGAAGGATCTCAGGTTTGGTATTAGAAGCATTGAGATATCACATCTCATGCTATCAGAAGGTTCTCAGGATTGGAATGGGAAGGAGTTGGATATCACATCTCATGCTAAAGGGAGGGTCTCAGGTTTGGAAGGGGAAGGATTTGGATATCACATCTCATGTTATCGGAAGGATCTCAGGTTTGGTATTAGAAGTATTGAGATATCACATCTCATGCTATATGAAGGGTCTCAGGATTGGAATGGGAAGGAGTTGGATATCACATCTCATGCTAAAGGAAGGATCTCAGGTTTGGTAGAAGCATTGAGATATCACATCTCATGCTATAGGAAGGGTCTCAGGATTGGAATGGGAAGGACTTAGATATCACATATCATGCTATAGGGAGGGTCTCAGTTTTGATATTAGAAGCATTGAGATATCACATCTCATGCTATAGGAAGGGTCTCAGGATTGGAATGGGAAGGAGTTGGATATCACTTCTCATGCTAAAGGAAGGGTCTCAGGTTTGGTAGAAGCATTGAGATATCACATCTCATGCTATAGGAAGGGTCTC
This sequence comes from Ambystoma mexicanum, assembly GCF_040938575.1. Classification (NCBI taxonomy): domain Eukaryota; kingdom Metazoa; phylum Chordata; class Amphibia; order Caudata; family Ambystomatidae; genus Ambystoma; species Ambystoma mexicanum. The sequence goes on along the minus strand of NW_027182491.1, from coordinate 203,807 downwards.
AGGATTGGAATGGGAAGGACTTAGATATCACATATCATGCTATAGGGAGGGTCTCAGTTTTGATATTAGAAGCATTGAGATATCACATCTCATGCTATCGGAAGTGTCTCAGGTTTGGAATGGGAAGGAGCTGGATATCACATCTCATGCTAAAGGAAGGGTCTCAGGTTTGGAACGGGAAGGAGTTGGATATCACATCTCATGTTATAGGAAGGGTCTCAGGTTTGGTATAAGCATTGAGATATCACATCTCTGCTATAGGAAGTGTCTCAGGATTGGAATGGGAAGGAGTTGGATATCCCATCTCATGTTATAGGACGGGTCTCAGGTTTGTTATTAGAATCATTGAGATATCATATTGCATGCTGTAGGAAGGGTCTAAGGATTGGAATGGGAAGGACTTGGATATCACATCTCATGCTATAGATAGGCTCTCAGGTTTGGAAAGGGAAGGAGTTGGATATCACATTTCATGTTAGAGGAAGGATCTCAGGTTTGGTATTAGAGGCATTGAGATATCACATCTCATGCTATAGGAAGGGTCTCAGGTTGGAATGGGAAGGAGTTGGATTTCACATCTCATGTTATAGGAAGGGTCTCAGGATTGGAATGGGAAGGACTTGGATATCACATCTCATGCTATAGGAAGGCTCTCAGGTTTGGAAGGGGAAAGAGTTGGATATCACATTTCATGTTAGAGGTAGGATCTCAGGTTTGGTATTAGAGGCAATGAGATATCACATCTCATGCTAAAGGGAGGGTCTCAGGTTTGGAAGGGGAAGGATTTGGATATCACATCTCATGTTATAGGAAGGATCTCAGGTTTGGTATTAGAAGCATTGAGATATCACATCTCATGCTATCGGAAGGATCTCAGGTTTGGTATTAGAAGCATTGAGATATCACATCTCATGCTATCAGAAGGTTCTCAGGATTGGAATGGGAAGGAGTTGGATATCACATCTCATGCTAAAGGGAGGGTCTCAGGTTTGGAAGGGGAAGGATTTGGATATCACATCTCATGTTATCGGAAGGATCTCAGGTTTGGTATTAGAAGTATTGAGATATCACATCTCATGCTATATGAAGGGTCTCAGGATTGGAATGGGAAGGAGTTGGATATCACATCTCATGCTAAAGGAAGGATCTCAGGTTTGGTAGAAGCATTGAGATATCACATCTCATGCTATAGGAAGGGTCTCAGGATTGGAATGGGAAGGACTTAGATATCACATATCATGCTATAGGGAGGGTCTCAGTTTTGATATTAGAAGCATTGAGATATCACATCTCATGCTATCGGAAGTGTCTCAGGATTGGAATGGGAAGGAGCTGGATATCACATCTCATGCTAAAGGAAGGGTCTCAGGTTTGGAACGGGAAGGAGTTGGATAGCCGATCTCATGTTATAGGAAGGGTCTCAGGTTTGGTATAAGCATTGAGATATCACATCTCTGCTATCGGAAGTGTCTCAGGATTGGAATGGGAAGGAGTTGGATATCCCATCTCATGTTATAGGACGGGTCTCAGGATTGTTATTAGAATCATTGAGATATCACATTGCATGCTGTAGGAAGGGTCTCAGGATTGGAATGGGAAGGAGTTGGATATCACATCTCATGCTATAGGAAGGGTCTCTGGTTTTGTATAAGCATTGAGATATCACATCTCATGCTATAGGAAGGGTCTCAGGATTGGAATGGGAAGGAGTTGGATATCACATCTCATGCTATAGGAAGGGTCTCTGGTTTTGTATAAGCATTGAGATATCACATCTCATGCTATAGGAAGGGTCTCAGGATTGGAATGGGAAGGAGTTGTATATGACATCTCATGCCGTAGGAAGGGTCTCAGGTTTAGTATAAGCATTGAGATATCACATCTCTGCTATCGGAAAGGTCTCAGGATTGGAATGGGAAGGAGTTGGATATCCCATCTCATGTTATAGGAAGAGTCTCAGGTTTGGTATTAAAGCATTGAGATATCACATCTCATGCTATAGGAAGTGTCTCAGGATTGGAATCGGAAGGACTTGGATATCACATCTCATGCTATAGGGAGGGTCTCACGTTTGATATTAGAAGCATTGAGATATCACATCTCATGCTATAGGAAGGGTCTCAGGATTGGAATGGGAAGGAGTTGGATATCACATCTCATGCTATAGGAAAGGTCTCAGGTTTGGTATAAGCAGCGAGATATCACATCTCATGCTATAGGAAGTGTCTCATGATTGGAATGGGAAGGAGTTGGATATCACATCTCATGTTATAGGAAGGATCTCAGGTTTGGTATAAGCATTGAGATATCACATCTCTGCTATCGGAAGGGTCTCAGGATTGGAATGGGAAGGAGTTGGATATTCCCATCTCATGTTATAGGAAGGGTCTCAGGTTTGGTATTAGAAGCATTGAGACATCACATCTCATGCTATAGGAAGGGTCTCAGGATTGGAATGGGAAGGACTTGGATATCACATCTCATGCTATAGGGAGGGTCTCAAGTTTGATATTAGAAGCATTGAGATATCACATCTCATGATATCGGAAGGGTCTCAGGATTGGAATGGGAAGGAGTTGGATATCACATCTCATGATAAAAGAAGGGTCTAAGGTTTGGAAGGGGAAGGATTTGGATATCACATCTCATGTTATAGGGCGGGTCTCAGGTTTGGTATTAGAAGCATTGAGATATCAAGTCTCATGGTATAGGAAGGGTCTCAGAATTGGAATTGGAAGGAGTTGGATATCACATCTCAAGCTATAGGAAGGGTCTCAGGATTGGAATGGGAAGGAGTTTGATATCACATCTCATGCCATAGTATGGGTCTCAGGTTTGGTATAAGCATTGGGATATCACATCTCATGCTATCGGAAGGGTATCAGGATTGGATTTGGAAGGAGTTGGATATCCCATCTCATGCTATAGAAAGGGTCTCAGGTTGGAATGGGAAGGAGTTGGATATCACATCTCATGTTATAGGAAGGGTCTCGGGATTGGAATGGGAAGGACTTGGATATCACATCTCATGCTATAGGAAGGCTCTCAGGTTTGGAAGGGGAAAGAGTTGGATATCACATTTCATGTTAGAGGTAGGATCTCAGGTTTGGTATTAGAGGCATTGAGATATCACATCTCATGCTATCAGAAGGGTCTCAGGATTGGAATGGGAAGGAGTTGGATATCACATCTTATGCTAAAGGGAGGGTCTCAGGTTTGGAAGGGGAAGGATTTGGATATCACATCTCATGTTATAAGAAGGAGCTCAGGTTTGGTATTAGAAGTATTGAGATATCACATCTCATGCTATCAGAAGGATCTCAGGTTTGGTATTAGAAGCATTGAGATATCACATCTCATGCTATCAGAAGGGTCTCAGGATTGGAATGGGAAGGAGTTGGATATCACATCTCATGCTAAAGGGAGGGTCTCAGGTTTGGAAGGGGAAGGATTTGGATATCACATCTCATGTTATCGGAAGGATCTCAGGTTTGGTATTAGAAGTATTGAGATATCACATCTCATGCTATAGGAAGGGTCTCAGGATTGGAATGGGAAGGAGTTGGATATCACATCTCAAGCTATAGAAAGGGTCTCAGGTTTGGTATAAGCATTGAGATATCACATCACATGCTATAGGAAGGGTCTCAGGATTGGAATGGGAAGGTGTTGTATATGACATCTCATGTCATAGGAAGGGTCTCAGGTTTGGCATAAGCATTGAGATATCACATCACATGCTATAGGAAGGGTCTCAGGATTGGAATGGGAAGGACTTGGATATCACATCTCATGCTATAGGCAGGGTCTCAGGTTTGGAAAGGGAAGGAGTTGGATATCACATTTCATGTTAGAGGTAGGATATCAGGTTTGGTATTAGAGGCATTGAGATATCACATCTCATGCTATCAGAAGGGTCTCAGGATTGGAATGGGAAGGAGTTGGATATCACATCTCATGCTAAAGGGAGGGTCTCAGGTTTGGAAGGGAAAGGATTTGGATATCACATCTCATGTTATAGGAAGGATCTCAGGTTTGGTATTAGAGGCATTGAGATATCACATCTCATGCTATCATAAGGGTCTCAGGATTGGAATGGGAAGGAGTTGGATATCACATCTCATGCTAAAGGGAGGGTCTCAGGTTTGGAAGGGGAAGAATTTGGATATCACATCACATGTTATAGGAAGGATCTCGGGTTTGGTATTAGAAGCATTGAGATATCACATCTCATGCTATCGGAAGGGTCTCAGGATTGGAATGGGAAGGAGTTGGAAATCACATCTCATGCTATAGGAAGGGTCTCAGGTTTGGAACGGGAAGGAGTTGGATATCACATCTCATGTTATAGGAAGAGTCTCAGGTTTGGTATAAGCATTGAGATATCACATCTCTGCAATCGGAAATGTCTCAGGATTGGGATGGGAAGGAGTTGGATATCACATCTCATGCTATAGGAAGGGTCTCAGGTTTGGAACGGGAAGGAGTTGGATATCAAATCTCATGCTATAGGAAGGCTCTCAGGTTTGGAAGGGGAAAGAGTTGGATATCACATTTCATGTTAGAGGTAGGATCTCAGGTTTGGTATTAGAGGCATTGAGATATCACATCTCATGCTATCAGAAGGGTCTCAGGATTGGAATGGGAAGGAGTTGGATATCACATCTCATGCTAAAGGGAGGGTCTCAGGTTTGGAAGGGGAAGGATTTGGATATCACATCTCATGTTATAAGAAGGAGCTCAGGTTTGGTATTAGAAGCATTGAGATATCACATCTCATGCTATCGGAAGGATCTCAGGTTTGGTATTAAAAGCATTGAGATATCACATCTCATGCTATCAGAAGGGTCTCAGGATTGGAATGGGAAGGAGTTGGATATCACATCTCATGCTAAAGGGAGGGTCTCAGGTTTGGAAGGGGAAGGATCTGGATATCACATCTCATGTTATCGGAAGGATCTCAGGTTTGGTATTAGAAGTATTGAGATATCACATCTCATGCTATCGGAAGGGTCTCAGGATTGGAATGGGAAGGAGTTGGATATCATATCTCAAGCTATAGGAAGGGTCTCAGGCTTGGTATAAGCATTGAGATATCACATCACATGATATAGGAAGGGTCTCAGGATTGGAATGGGAAGGAGTTGTATATGACATCTCATGCCATAGGAAGGGTCTCAGGTTTGGTATAAGCATTGAGATATCACATCACATGCTATAGGAAGGGTCTCAGGATTGGAATGGGAAGGACTTGGATATCACATCTCATGCTATAGGCAGGGTCTCAGGTTTGGAAAGGGAAGGAGTTGGATATCACATTTCATGTTAGAGGTAGGATATCAGGTTTGGTATTAGAGGCATTGAGATATCACATCTCATGCTATCAGAAGGGTCTCAGGATTGGAATGGGAAGGAGTTGGATATCACATCTCATGCTAAAGGGAGGGTCTCAGGTTTGGAAGGGGAAGGATTTGGATATCACATCTCATGTTATAGGAAGGATCTCAGGTTTGGTATTAGAGGCATTGAGATATCACATTTCATGCTATCATAAGGGTCTCAGGATTGGAATGGGAAGGAGTTGGATATCACATCTCATGCTATAGGAAGGGTCTCAGGTTTGGTATAAGCAGTGAGATATCACATCTCTGCTATCGGAAGGGTCTCAGGATTGGAATGGGAAGGAGTTGGATATCACATCTCATGCTATAGGAAGAGTCTCAGGATTGGAATGGGAAGGAGTTGGATATCACATCTCATGATAAAGGAAGGGTCTAAGGTTTGGAAGGGGAAGGATTTGGATATCACATCTCATGTTATAGGACGGGTCTCAGGTTTGGTATTAGAAGCATTGAGATATCAAGTCTCATTGTATAGGAAGGGTCTCAGAATTGGAATGGGAAGGAGTTGGATATCACATCTCAAGCTATAGGAAGGGTCACAGGATTGGAATGGGAAGGAGTTTGATATCACATCTCATGCCATAGTATGGGTCTCAGGTTTGGTAGAAGCATTGGGATATCACATCTCATGCTATCGGAAGGGTATCAGGATTGGATTTGGAAGGAGTTGGATATCCCATCTCATGCTATAGGAAGGGTCTCAGGTTGGAATGGGAAGGAGTTGGATATCACATCTCATGTTATAGGAAGGGTCTCAGGATTGGAATGGGAAGGACTTGGATATCACATCTCATGCTATAGGAAGGCTCTCAGGTTTGCAACGGGAAAGAGTTGGATATCACATTTCATGTTAGAGGTAGGATCTCAGGTTTGGTATTAGAGGCATTGAGATATCACATCTCATGCTATCAGAAGAGTCTCAGAATTGGAATGGGAAGGAGTTGGATATCACATCTCATGCCATAGTATGGGTCTCAGGTTTGGTAGAAGCATTGGGATATCACATCTCATGCTATCGGAAGGATTTCAGGATTGGATTTGGAAGGAGTTGGATATCCCATCTCATGCTATAGGAAGGGTCTCAGGTTGGAATGGGAAGGAGTTTGATATCACATCTCATGCCATAGTATGGGTCTCAGGTTTGGTAGAAGCATTGGGATATCACATCTCATGCTATCGGAAGGGTATCAGGATTGGATTTGGAAGGAGTTGGATATCCCATCTCATGCTATAGGAAGGGTCTCAGGTTGGAATGGGAAGGAGTTGGATATCACATCTCATGTTATAGGAAGGGTCTCAGGATTGGAATGGAAAGGACTTGGATATCATATCTCATGCTATAGGAAGGCTCTCAGGTTTGGAAGGGGAAGGAGTTGGATATCACATCTCAAGCTTTAGGAACGGTCTCAGGTTTGGTATAAGCATTGAGATATCACATCTCATGCTATAGGAATGGTCTCAGGATTGGAATGGGAAGGAGTTGGATATCACATCTCATGTTATAGGAAAGATCTCAGGTTTGGTATTAGAAGCATTGAGATATCACATCTCATGCTATAAGCAGGGTCTCAGGATTGGAATGGGAAGGAGTTGTATATGGCATCTCATGCCATAGGAAGGGTCTCAGGTTTGGTATAAGCATTGAGATATCACATCTCATGCTATAGGAAGGGTCTCAGGATTGGAATGGGAAGGACTTGGATATCACATCTCATGCTATAGGCAGGATCTCAGGTTTGGAAAGGGAAGGAGTTGGATATCATATTTCATGTTAGAGGTAGGATCTCAGGTTTGGTATTAGAGGCATTGAGATATCACATCTCATGCTATCAGAAGGGTCTCAGGATTGGAATGGGAAGGAGTTGGATATCACATCTCATGCTAAAGGGAGGGTCTCAGGTTTGGAAGGGGAAGGATTTGGATATCACATCTCATGTTATAGGAAGGATCTCAGGTTTGGTATTAGAAGCATTGAGATATCACATCTCATGCTATCGGAAGGGTCTAAGGATTGGAATGGGAAGGAGTTGGATATCACATCTTATGCTATAGGAAGGGTCTCAGGTTTGGAACGGGAAGGAGTTGGATATCATATCTCATGTTATAGGAAGAGTCTCAGGTTTGGTATAAGCATTGAGATATCACATCTCTGCAATCGGAAGTGTCTCAGGATTGGGATGGGAAGGAGTTGGATATCACATCTCATGCTATAGGAAGGGTCTCAGGTTTGGAACGGGAAGGAGTTGGATATCCCATCTCATGTTATAGGACGGGTCTCAGGTTTGGTATTAGAAGCATTGAGATATCACATCGCATGCTGTAGGAAGGGTCTCAGGATTGGAATGGGAAGGAGTTGGATATTAAATTCTTGCTATAGGAAGGGTGTCATGTTTGGAATGGGAAGGAGTTGGATATCACATATGCTATAGGAAGGGTCTCAGGTTTGGAACGGGAAGAAGTTGGATATCACATCTCATGTTATAGGAAGAGTCTCAGGTTTGGTATAAGCATTGAGATATCACATCTCTGCAATCGGAAATGTCTCAGGATTGGGATGGGAAGGAGTTGGATATCACATCTCATGCTATAGGAAGGGTCTCAGGTTTGGAACGGGAAGGAGTTGGATATCAAATCTCATGCTATAGGAAGGCTCTCAGGTTTGGAAGGGGAAAGAGTTGGATATCACATTTCATGTTAGAGGTAGGATCTCAGGTTTGGTATTAGAGGCATTGAGATATCACATCTCATGCTATCAGAAGGGTCTCAGGATTGGAATGGGAAGGAGTTGGATATCACATCTCATGCTAAAGGGAGGGTCTCAGGTTTGGAAGGGGAAGGATTTGGATATCACATCTCATGTTATAAGAAGGAGCTCAGGTTTGGTATTAGAAGCATTGAGATATCACATCTCATGCTATCGGAAGGATCTCAGGTTTGGTATTAAAAGCATTGAGATATCACATCTCATGCTATCAGAAGGGTCTCAGGATTGGAATGGGAAGGAGTTGGATATCACATCTCATGCTAAAGGGAGGGTCTCAGGTTTGGAAGGGGAAGGATCTGGATATCACATCTCATGTTATCGGAAGGATCTCAGGTTTGGTATTAGAAGTATTGAGATATCACATCTCATGCTATCGGAAGGGTCTCAGGATTGGAATGGGAAGGAGTTGGATATCATATCTCAAGCTATAGGAAGGGTCTCAGGCTTGGTATAAGCATTGAGATATCACATCACATGATATAGGAAGGGTCTCAGGATTGGAATGGGAAGGAGTTGTATATGACATCTCATGCCATAGGAAGGGTCTCAGGTTTGGTATAAGCATTGAGATATCACATCACATGCTATAGGAAGGGTCTCAGGATTGGAATGGGAAGGACTTGGATATCACATCTCATGCTATAGGCAGGGTCTCAGGTTTGGAAAGGGAAGGAGTTGGATATCACATTTCATGTTAGAGGTAGGATATCAGGTTTGGTATTAGAGGCATTGAGATATCACATCTCATGCTATCAGAAGGGTCTCAGGATTGGAATGGGAAGGAGTTGGATATCACATCTCATGCTAAAGGGAGGGTCTCAGGTTTGGAAGGGGAAGGATTTGGATATCACATCTCATGTTATAGGAAGGATCTCAGGTTTGGTATTAGAGGCATTGAGATATCACATTTCATGCTATCATAAGGGTCTCAGGATTGGAATGGGAAGGAGTTGGATATCACATCTCATGCTATAGGAAGGGTCTCAGGTTTGGTATAAGCAGTGAGATATCACATCTCTGCTATCGGAAGGGTCTCAGGATTGGAATGGGAAGGAGTTGGATATCACATCTCATGCTATAGGAAGAGTCTCAGGATTGGAATGGGAAGGAGTTGGATATCACATCTCATGATAAAGGAAGGGTCTAAGGTTTGGAAGGGGAAGGATTTGGATATCACATCTCATGTTATAGGACGGGTCTCAGGTTTGGTATTAGAAGCATTGAGATATCAAGTCTCATTGTATAGGAAGGGTCTCAGAATTGGAATGGGAAGGAGTTGGATATCACATCTCAAGCTATAGGAAGGGTCACAGGATTGGAATGGGAAGGAGTTTGATATCACATCTCATGCCATAGTATGGGTCTCAGGTTTGGTAGAAGCATTGGGATATCACTTCTCATGCTATCGGAAGGGTATCAGGATTGGATTTGGAAGGAGTTGGATATCCCATCTCATGCTATAGGAAGGGTCTCAGGTTGGAATGGGAAGGAGTTGGATATCACATCTCATGTTATAGGAAGGGTCTCAGGATTGGAATGGGAAGGACTTGGATATCACATCTCATGCTATAGGAAGGCTCTCAGGTTTGCAACGGGAAAGAGTTGGATATCACATTTCATGTTAGAGGTAGGATCTCAGGTTTGGTATTAGAGGCATTGAGATATCACATCTCATGCTATCAGAAGAGTCTCAGAATTGGAATGGGAAGGAGTTGGATATCACATCTCATGCCATAGTATGGGTCTCAGGTTTGGTAGAAGCATTGGGATATCACATCTCATGCTATCGGAAGGATTTCAGGATTGGATTTGGAAGGAGTTGGATATCCCATCTCATGCTATAGGAAGGGTCTCAGGTTGGAATGGGAAGGAGTTTGATATCACATCTCATGCCATAGTATGGGTCTCAGGTTTGGTAGAAGCATTGGGATATCACATCTCATGCTATCGGAAGGGTATCAGGATTGGATTTGGAAGGAGTTGGATATCCCATCTCATGCTATAGGAAGGGTCTCAGGTTGGAATGGGAAGGAGTTGGATATCACATCTCATGTTATAGGAAGGGTCTCAGGATTGGAATGGAAAGGACTTGGATATCATATCTCATGCTATAGGAAGGCTCTCAGGTTTGGAAGGGGAAGGAGTTGGATATCACATCTCAAGCTATAGGAACGGTCTCAGGTTTGGTATAAGCATTGAGATATCACATCTCATGCTATAGGAATGGTCTCAGGATTGGAATGGGAAGGAGTTGGATATCACATCTCATGTTATAGGAAAGATCTCAGGTTTGGTATTAGAAGCATTGAGATATCACATCTCATGCTATAAGCAGGGTCTCAGGATTGGAATGGGAAGGAGTTGTATATGGCATCTCATGCCATAGGAAGGGTCTCAGGTTTGGTATAAGCATTGAGATATCACATCTCATGCTATAGGAAGGGTCTCAGGATTGGAATGGGAAGGACTTGGATATCACATCTCATGCTATAGGCAGGATCTCAGGTTTGGAAAGGGAAGGAGTTGGATATCATATTTCATGTTAGAGGTAGGATCTCAGGTTTGGTATTAGAGGCATTGAGATATCACATCTCATGCTATCAGAAGGGTCTCAGGATTGGAATGGGAAGGAGTTGGATATCACATCTCATGCTAAAGGGAGGGTCTCAGGTTTGGAAGGGGAAGGATTTGGATATCACATCTCATGTTATAGGAAGGATCTCAGGTTTGGTATTAGAAGCATTGAGATATCACATCTCATGCTATCGGAAGGGTCTAAGGATTGGAATGGGAAGGAGTTGGATATCACATCTTATGCTATAGGAAGGGTCTCAGGTTTGGAACGGGAAGGAGTTGGATATCATATCTCATGTTATAGGAAGAGTCTCAGGTTTGGTATAAGCATTGAGATATCACATCTCTGCAATCGGAAGTGTCTCAGGATTGGGATGGGAAGGAGTTGGATATCACATCTCATGCTATAGGAAGGGTCTCAGGTTTGGAACGGGAAGGAGTTGGATATCCCATCTCATGTTATAGGACGGGTCTCAGGTTTGGTATTAGAAGCATTGAGATATCACATCGCATGCTGTAGGAAGGGTCTCAGGATTGGAATGGGAAGGAGTTGGATATTAAATTCTTGCTATAGGAAGGGTGTCATGTTTGGAATGGGAAGGAGTTGGATATCACATATGCTATAGGAAGGGTCTCAGGTTTGGAACGGGAAGAAGTTGGATATCACATCTCATGCTATAGGAAGGGTCTCAGGTTTGGAATAAGCATTGAGATATCACATCTCTGCTATCGGAAGTGTCTCAGGATTGGAATGGGAAGGAGTTGGATATCACATCTCATGTTATAGGACGGGTCTCAGGTTTGTTACTAGAATCATTGAGATATCATATTGTATGCTGTAGGAAGGGTCTAAGGATTGGAATGGGAAGGTCTTGGATATCACATCTCATGCTATAGGTAGGCTCTCAGGTTTGGAAAGGGAAGGAGTTGGATATGACATTTCATGTTAGAGGAAGGATTTCAGGTTTGGTATTAGAGGCATTCAGATATCACATCTCATGCTATAGGAAGGGTCTCAGGATTGGAATGGGAAGGACTTAGATATCACATATCATGCTATAGGGAGGGTCTCATGTTTGGAATGGGAAGGAGTTGGATATCACATGCTATAGGAAGGGTCTCAGGTTTGGAACGGGAAGGAGTTGGATATCACATCTCATGCTATAGGAAGGGTCTCAGGTTTGGAATAAGCATTGAGATATCACATCTCTGCTATCGGAAGTGTCTCAGGATTGGAATGGGAAGGAGTTGGATATCACATCTCATGTTATAGGACGGGTCTCAGGTTTGTTATTAGAATCATTGAGATATCATATTGTATGCTGTAGGAAGGGTCTAAGGATTGGAATGGGAAGGTCTTGGATATCACATCTCATGCTATAGGTAGGCTCTCAGGTTTGGAAAGGGAAGGAGTTGGATATCACATTTCATGTTAGAGGAAGGATCTCAGATTTGGTATTAGAGGCATTGAGATATCACATCTAATGCTATAGGAAGGGTCTCAGGATTGGAATGGGAAGGAGTTGGATATCACATCTCATGCTATAGGAAGGGTCTCAGGTTTGGTAAGAACATTGAGATATCACATCTCATGCTATAGGAAGGGTCTCAGGATTGGAATGGGAAGGAGTTGGATATCACATCTGATGTTATAGGAAGGATCTCAGGTTTGGTATTAGAAGCATTGAGACATCACATCTCATGCTATAGGAAGGGTCTCAGGATTGGTATAAGCATTGAGATATCACATCTCTGCTATCGGAAGGGTCTCAGGATTGGAATGGGAAGGAGTTGGATATCCCATCTCATGTTATAGGAAGAGTCTCAGGTTTGGTATTAGAAGCATTGAGATATCACATCTCATGCTATAGGAATGGTCTCAGGATTGGAATGGGAAGGAGTTTGATATCACATCTCATGCCATGTATGGGTCTCAGGTTTGGTATAAGCATTGTGATATCACATCTCATGCTATAGGAAGGGTCTCAGGATTGGAATGGGAAGGAGTTGTATATGACATCTCATGCCATAGGAAGGGTCTCAGGTTTGGTATAAGCATTGAGATATCACATCTCTGCTATCGGAAGGGTCTCAGGATTGGAATGGGAAGGAGTTGGATATCACATCTCATGTTATAGGACGGGTCTCAGGTTTGTTACTAGAATCATTGAGATATCATATTGTATGCTGTAGGAAGGGTCTAAGGATTGGAATGGGAAGGTCTTGGATATCACATCTCATGCTATAGGTAGGCTCTCAGGTTTGGAAAGGGAAGGAGTTGGATATGACATTTCATGTTAGAGGAAGGATTTCAGGTTTGGTATTAGAGGCATTCAGATATCACATCTCATGCTATAGGAAGGGTCTCAGGATTGGAATGGGAAGGACTTAGATATCACATATCATGCTATAGGGAGGGTCTCATGTTTGGAATGGGAAGGAGTTGGATATCACATGCTATAGGAAGGGTCTCAGGTTTGGAACGGGAAGGAGTTGGATATCACATCTCATGCTATAGGAAGGGTCTCAGGTTTGGAATAAGCATTGAGATATCACATCTCTGCTATCGGAAGTGTCTCAGGATTGGAATGGGAAGGAGTTGGATATCACATCTCATGTTATAGGACGGGTCTCAGGTTTGTTATTAGAATCATTGAGATATCATATTGTATGCTGTAGGAAGGGTCTAAGGATTGGAATGGGAAGGTCTTGGATATCACATCTCATGCTATAGGTAGGCTCTCAGGTTTGGAAAGGGAAGGAGTTGGATATCACATTTCATGTTAGAGGAAGGATCTCAGATTTGGTATTAGAGGCATTGAGATATCACATCTAATGCTATAGGAAGGGTCTCAGGATTGGAATGGGAAGGAGTTGGATATCACATCTCATGCTATAGGAAGGGTCTCAGGTTTGGTAAGAACATTGAGATATCACATCTCATGCTATAGGAAGGGTCTCAGGATTGGAATGGGAAGGAGTTGGATATCACATCTGATGTTATAGGAAGGATCTCAGGTTTGGTATTAGAAGCATTGAGACATCACATCTCATGCTATAGGAAGGGTCTCAGGATTGGTATAAGCATTGAGATATCACATCTCTGCTATCGGAAGGGTCTCAGGATTGGAATGGGAAGGAGTTGGATATCCCATCTCATGTTATAGGAAGAGTCTCAGGTTTGGTATTAGAAGCATTGAGATATCACATCTCATGCTATAGGAATGGTCTCAGGATTGGAATGGGAAGGAGTTTGATATCACATCTCATGCCATGTATGGGTCTCAGGTTTGGTATAAGCATTGTGATATCACATCTCATGCTATAGGAAGGGTCTCAGGATTGGAATGGGAAGGAGTTGTATATGACATCTCATGCCATAGGAAGGGTCTCAGGTTTGGTATAAGCATTGAGATATCACATCTCTGCTATCGGAAGGGTCTCAGGATTGGAATGGGAAGGAGTTGGATATCCCATCTCATGTTATAGGAAGAGTCTCAGGTTTGGTATTAGAAGCATTGAGATATCACATCTCATGCTATAGGAAGTGTCTCAGGATTGGAATGGGAAGGAGTTTGATATCAAATCTCATGCCATGTATGGGTTTCAGGTTTTGTAGAAGCATTGGGATATCACATCTCATGCTATCGGAAGGGTATCAGGATTGGATTTGGAAGGATTTGGATATCACATTTCATGTTATAGGAAGGATCTCAGGTTTGGTATTAGAAGCATTGAGATATCACATCTCATGCTATCGGAAGGATCTCAGGTTTGGTATTATAGGCATTGAGATATCACATCTCATGCTATCAGAAGGGTCTCAGGATTGGAATGGGAAGGAGTCGGATATCACATCTCATGCTAAAGGGAGGGTCTCAGGTTTGGAAGTGGAAGGATTTGGATATCACATCTCATGTTATAGGAAGGATCTCAGGTTTGGTATTAGAAGCATTGAGATATCACATCTCATGCTATAGGAAGGGTCTCAGGATTGGAAAGGGAAGGAGTTGGATATCACATCTCAAGCTATAGGAAGGGTCAGTAACATGTTACTATTCCAATCCTGAGACTCTTCTGATAGCATGAGATGTGATATCTCAATGCTTCTAATGCCAAACCTGAGATCCTTCCGATAGCATGAGATGTGATATCTCAATGCTTCTGATACCAAACCTGAGATCCTTCCTATAACATGAGATGTGATATCCAAATCCTTCCCCTTCCAAACCTGAGACCCTCCCTTTAGCATGAGATGTGATATCTAACTCCTTCCCATTCCATTCCTGAGACCCTTCTGATAGCATGAGATGTGATATCTCAATGCCTCTAATACCAAACCTGAGATCCTACCTCTAACATGAAATGAGATATCCAACTCTTTCCCCTTCCAAACCTGAGAGCCTTCCTATAGCATGAGATGTGATATCCAAGTCCTTCCCATTCCAATACTGAGACCCTTCCTATAGCTTGAGATGTGATATCCAACTCCTTCCCATTCCAATTCTGAGACCCTTCCTATAGCATGAGATGTGATATCTCAATGCTTATACCAAACCTGAGAGCCTACCTATAGCATGAGATGTGATATCCAAGTCCATCCCATTCCAATCCTTAGACCCTTCCTACAGCATGCGATGTGAATATCTCAATGATTCTAATACCAAACCAGAGACTCTTCCTATAACATGAGATGGGATATCCAACTCCTTCCCATTCCAATTCTGAGACCCTTCCTATACTATGAGACTTGATATCTCAATGCTTCTAATACCAAACCTGAGACCCGTAATATAACATGAGATGTGATATCCAAATCCTTCCCCTTCCAAACCTTAGACCCGTCCTTTATCATGAGATGTGATATCCAACTCCTTCCCATTCCAATCCTGAGACCCTTCCGATATCATGAGATGTGATATCTCAAAGCTTCTAATATCAAACTTGAGACCCTCCCTATAGCATGAGATGTGATATCCAAGTCCTTCCCATTCCAATCCTGAGACCCTTCCTATAGCATGAGATGTGATATCTCAATGCTTCTAATACCAAACCTGAGACCCTTCCTATAACATGAGATGGGAATATCCAACTCCTTCCCATTCCAATCTTGAGACCCTTCCGATAGCAGAGATGTGATATCTCAATGCTTATACCACACCTGAGATCCTTCCTATAACATGAGATGTGATATCCAACTCCTTCCCATTCCAATCCTGAGACACTTCCTATAGCATGAGATGTGATATCTCACTGCTTATACCAAACCTGAGACCCTTCCCATAGCAGGAGATGTGATATCCAACTCCTTCCCATTCCAATCCTCAGACCCTTCCTATAGCATGAGATGTGATATCTCAATGCTTCTAATGTCAAACTTGAGACCCTACCTATAGCATGAGATGTGATATCCAAGTCCTTCCCATTCCAATCCTGAGACACTTCCTATAGCATGAGATGTGATATCTCAATGCTTCTAATACCAAACCTGAGACTCTTCCTATAACATGAGATGGGATATCCAACTCCTTCCAATTCCAATCCTGAGACCCTTTTGATAGCAGAGATGTGATATCTCAATGTTTATACCAAACCTGAGACCCTTCCTACGGCATGAGATGTCATATTCAACTCCTTCCCATTCCAATCCTGAGACCCTTCCTATAGCATGGGATTTGATATCCAACTCCTTCCCATTCCAATCCTGAGACCCTTCCTATAGCATGAGATGTGATGTCTCAATGCTTCTAATACCAAACCTGAGATCCTTCCTATAACATGATATGTGATATCCAACTACTTCCATTCCAATCCTGAGACCCTTCCTATAGCATGAGATGTGATATCTCAATGCTTATACCAAACCTGAGACCCTTCCTATAGCATGAGATGTGATATCCACCTCCTTCCCATTCCAATCCTGAGACCCTTCCTATAGCCTGAGATGTGATATCCAATTCCTTCCCATTCCAATCCTGAGACCCTTCCTATAG
This sequence comes from Ambystoma mexicanum, assembly GCF_040938575.1. Taxonomy (NCBI): domain Eukaryota; kingdom Metazoa; phylum Chordata; class Amphibia; order Caudata; family Ambystomatidae; genus Ambystoma; species Ambystoma mexicanum. The sequence continues at coordinate 187,074 of NW_027182491.1, read as the reverse complement.
CATGAGATGTGATATCTCAATGCTTATACCAAACCTGAGAGCCTACCTATAACATGAGATGTGATATCCAAGTCCATCCCATTCCAATCCTTAGACCCTTCCTACAGCATGCGATGTGATATCTCAATGATTCTAATATCAAACCAGAGACTCTTCCTATAACATGAGATGGGATATCCAACTCCTTCCCATTCCAATCCTGAGCCGCTTCTGATAGCAGAGATGTGATATCTCAATGCTTATACCAAACCTGAGACCCTTCCTATAACATGAGATGTGATATCCAACTCCTTCCCGTTCCAAACCTGAGACACTAACTATAGCATATGTGATATCCAACTCCTTCCCATTCCAAACATGAGACCCTTCCTATAGCAAGAAAATAATATCCAACTCCTACCCATTCCAATCCTGAGACCCTTCCTATAGCAAGAGATGTGATATCCAAATCCTTCCCATTCCAATCCTGAGACCCTTCCTATAACATGAGATGTGATATCCAACTCCTTCCCATTCCAACCTGAGACACTTCCTATAGCATGAGAAGGGATATCCAACTCCTTCCCAATCCAATCCTGAGACCCTTCCGATAGCAGAGATGTGATATCTCAATGCTTATACCAAACCTGAGACCCTTCCTATGGCATGAGATGTGATATCCAACTCCTTGCCATTCAAATCCTGAGACCCTTCCTATAGCATGAGAAGGGATATCCAACTCCTTCCCAATCCAATCCTGAGACCCTTCCGATAGCAGCGACGTGATATCTCAATGCTTCTACCAAACCTGAGACCCTTCCTACAGCATGCAATATGATATCTCAATGATTCTAATAACAAACCTGAGACCCGTCCTATAACATGAGATGGGATATCCAACTCCTTCCCATTCCAATCCTGAGACTCTTCCGATAGCAGAGATGTGATATCTCAATGCTTATACCAAACCTGAGACCCTTCCTATAACATGAGATGTGATATCCAAATCCTTCTCGTTCCAAACCTGAGACCCTTCCTTAGCATGAGATGTGATATCCAGCTCCTTCCCATTCCAATCCTGAGACACTTCCGATAGCATGAGATGTGATATCTCAATGCTTCTAATATCAAAACTGAGACCCTCCCTATAGCATGATATGTGATATCTAAGTCCTTCCCATTCCAATCCTGAGACCCTCCCTATAGCATGAGATGTGATATCCAACTCCTTCCCATTCCAATCCTGAGACCCTTCCTATAGCATGAGATATGACATCTCAATACTTCTAATACCAAACGTGAGATCCTTCCGATAACATGAGATGTGATATCCAAATCCTTCCCCTTCCAAACCTGAGACCCTCCCTTTAGCATGAAATGTGATATCCAACTCCTTCCTATTCCAATCCTGAGACTCTTCTGATAGCATGAGATGTGATATCTCAATGCTTCTAATACCAAACCTGAGATCCTTCCGATAGCATGAGATGTGATATCTCAATGCTTCTAATACCAAACCTGAGATCCTTCCTATAACATGAGATGTGATATCCAAATCCTTCCCCTTCCAAACCTGAGACCCTCCCTTTAGCATGAGATGTGATATCTAACTCCTTCCCATTCCATTCCTGAGACCCTTCTGATAGCATGAGATGTGATATCTCAATGCCTCTAATACCAAACCTGAGATCCTACCTCTAACATGAAATGAGATATCCAACTCTTTCCCCTTCCAAACCTGAGAGCCTTCCTATAGCATGAGATGTGATATCCAAGTCCTTCCCATTCCAATACTGAGACCCTTCCTATAGCTTGAGATGTGATATCCAACTCCTTCCCATTCCAATTCTGAGACCCTTCCTATAGCATGAGATGTGATATCTCAATGCTTATACCAAACCTGAGAGCCTACCTATAGCATGAGATGTGATATCCAAGTCCATCCCATTCCAATCCTTAGACCCTTCCTACAGCATGCGATGTGAATATCTCAATGATTCTAATACCAAACCAGAGACTCTTCCTATAACATGAGATGGGATATCCAACTCCTTCCCATTCCAATTCTGAGACCCTTCCTATACTATGAGACTTGATATCTCAATGCTTCTAATACCAAACCTGAGACCCGTAATATAACATGAGATGTGATATCCAAATCCTTCCCCTTCCAAACCTTAGACCCTTCCTTTATCATGAGATGTGATATCCAACTCCTTCCCATTCCAATCCTGAGACCCTTCCGATATCATGAGATGTGATATCTCAAAGCTTCTAATATCAAACTTGAGACCCTCCCTATAGCATGAGATGTGATATCCAAGTCCTTCCCATTCCAATCCTGAGACCCTTCCTATAGCATGAGATGTGATATCTCAATGCTTCTAATACCAAACCTGAGACCCTTCCTATAACATGAGATGGGAATATCCAACTCCTTCCCATTCCAATCTTGAGACCCTTCCGATAGCAGAGATGTGATATCTCAATGCTTATACCACACCTGAGATCCTTCCTATAACATGAGATGTGATATCCAACTCCTTCCCATTCCAATCCTGAGACACTTCCTATAGCATGAGATGTGATATCTCACTGCTTATACCAAACCTGAGACCCTTCCCATAGCAGGAGATGTGATATCCAACTCCTTCCCATTCCAATCTTCAGACCCTTCCTATAGCATGAGATGTGATATCTCAATGCTTCTAATGTCAAACTTGAGACCCTACATATAGCATGAGATGTGATATCCAAGTCCTTCCCATTCCAATCCTGAGACACTTCCTATAGCATGAGATGTGATATCTCAATGCTTCTAATACCAAACCTGAGACTCTTCCTATAACATGAGATGGGATATCCAACTCCTTCCAATTCCAATCCTGAGACCGTTTTGATAGCAGAGATGTGATATCTCAATGTTTATACCAAACCTGAGACCCTTCCTACGGCATGAGATGTCATATTCAACTCCTTCCCATTCCAATCCTGAGACCCTTCCTATAGCATGAGATTTGATATCCAACTCCTTCCCATTCCAATCCTGAGACCCTTCCTATAGCATGAGATGTGATGTCTCAATGCTTCTAATACCAAACCTGAGATCCTTCCTATAACATGAGATGTGATATCCAACTCCTTCCATTCCAATCCTGAGATCCTTCCTATAGCATGAGATGTGATATATCAATGCTTATACCAAACCTGAGACCCTTCCTATAGCATGAGATGTGATATCCAACTCCTTCCCATTCCAATCCTGAGACCCTTCCTATAGCCTGAGATGTGATATCCGATTCCTTCCCATTCCAATCCTGAGACCCTTCCTATAGCATGAGATGTGATATCTCAATGCTTATACCAAACCTGAGAGCCTACCTATAACATGAGATGTGATATCCAAGTCCATCCCATTCCAATCCTTAGACCCTTCCTACAGCATGCGATGTGATATCTCAATGATTCTAATACCAAACCAGAGACTCTTCCTATAACATGAGATGGGATATCCAACTCCTTCCCATTCCAATCCTGAGCCGCTTCCGATAGCAGAGATGTGATATCTCAATGCTTATACCAAACCTGAGACCCTTCCTATAACATGAGATGTGATATCCAACTCCTTCCCGTTCCAAACCTGAGACACTAACTATAGCATATGTGATATCCAACTCCTTCCCATTCCAAACATGAGACCCTTCCTATAGCAAGAAAGTAATATCCAACTTCTACCCATTCCAATCCTGAGACCCTTCCTATAGCAAGAGATGTGATATCCAAATCCTTCCCATTCCAATCCTGAGACCCTTCCTATAACATGAGATGTGATATCCAACTTCTTCCCATTCCAACCTGAGACACTTCCTATAGCATGAGAAGGGATATCCAACTCCTTCCCAATCCAATCCTGAGACCCTTCCGATAGCAGAGATGTGATATCTCAATGCTTATACCAAACCTGAGACCCTTCCTATGGCATGAGATGTGATATCCAACTCCTTGCCATTCAAATCCTGAGACCCTTCCTATAGCATGAGAAGGGATATCCAACTCCTTCCCAATCCAATCCTGAGACCCTTCCGATAGCAGCGACGTGATATCTCAATGCTTCTACCAAACCTGAGACCCTTCCTTTAGCATGAGATGTGATATCCAAATCCTTCACATTCCAATCCTGAGACCCTTCCTATAGCATGAGATGTGATATCTCAATGCTTCTAATACCAAACCTGAAATCCTTCCTATAACATGAGATGTGATATCCAATTCCTTCCCATTCCAAACCTGAGACCCTTCCTATTGGATGAGATGTGATATCCAACTCCTTCCCATTCCAACCCTGAGACCCTTCCTATAGCATGAGATGTGATGTCTCAAAGCTTCTAATACCAAACCTGAGATCCTTCCTATAACATGAGATGTGATATCCAACTCCTTCCATTCCAATCCTGAGACCCGTCCTATAGCATGAGATGTGATATTTCAATGCTTATACCAAACCTGAGACCCTTCCTATAGCATGAGATGTGATATCCAACTGCTTCCCATTCCAATCCTGAGACCCTTCCTATAGCATGAGATGTGATATCTCAATGCTTCTAATACCAAACCTGAGATCCTTCCTCTAACATGAAATGTGATATCCAACTCCTTCCCTTTCCAAACCTAAGAGCCTATCTATAGCATGAGATGTGATATCCAAGTCCTTCACATTCCAACCCTTAGACCCTTCCTACAGCATGCAATATGATATCTCAATGATTCTAATAACAAACCTGTGACCTGTCCTATAACATGAGATGGGATATCCAACTCCTTCCCATTCCAATCCTGAGACACTTCCGATAGCAGAGATGTGATATCTCAATGCTTATACCAAACTTGAGACCCTTCCTATAACATGAGATGTGATATCCAAATCCTTCTCGTTCCAAACCTGAGACCTTTCCTTTAGCATGAGATGTGATATCCAGCTCCTTCCCATTCCAATCCTGAGACACTTCCGATAGCATGAGATGTGATATCTCAATGCTTCTAATATCAAAACTGAGACCCTCCCTATAGCATGATATGTGATATCTAAGTCCTTCCCATTCCAATCCTGAGACCCTCCCTATATCATGAGATGTGATATCCAACTCCTTCCCATTCCAATCCTGAGACCCTTCCTATAGCATGAGATATGATATCTCAATACTTCTAATACCAAACGTGAGATCCTTCCGATAACATGAGATTTGATATCCAAATCCTTCCCCTTCCAAACCTGAGACCCTCCCTTTAGCATGAAATGTGATATCCAACTCCTTCCTATTCCAATCCTGAGACTCTTCTGATAGCATGAGATGTGATATCTCAATGCTTCTAATACCAAACCTGAGATCCTTCCGATAGCATGAGATGTGATATCTCAATGCTTCTAATACCAAACCTGAGATCCTTCCTATAACATGAGATGTGATATCCAAATCCTTCCCCTTCCAAACCTGAGACCCTCCCTTTAGCATGAGATGTGATATCTAACTCCTTCCCATTCCATTCCTGAGACCCTTCTGATAGCATGAGATGTGATATCTCAATGCCTCTAATACCAAACCTGAGATCCTACCTCTAACATGAAATGAGATATCCAACTCTTTCCCCTTCCAAACCTGAGAGCCTTCCTATAGCATGAGATGTGATATCCAAGTCCTTCCCATTCCAATACTGAGACCCTTCCTATAGCTTGAGATGTGATATCCAACTCCTTCCCATTCCAATTCTGAGACCCTTCCTATAGCATGAGATGTGATATCTCAATGCTTATACCAAACCTGAGAGCCTACCTATAGCATGAGATGTGATATCCAAGTCCATCCCATTCCAATCCTTAGACCCTTCCTACAGCATGCGATGTGAATATCTCAATGATTCTAATACCAAACCAGAGACTCTTCCTGACATATACATGTCAGGACATGAGATGGGATATCCAACTCCTTCCCATTCCAATTCTGAGACCCTTCCTATACTATGAGACTTGATATCTCAATGCTTCTAATACCAAACCTGAGACCCGTAATATAACATGAGATGTGATATCCAAATCCTTCCCCTTCCAAACCTTAGACCCGTCCTTTATCATGAGATGTGATATCCAACTCCTTCCCATTCCAATCCTGAGACCCTTCCGATATCATGAGATGTGATATCTCAAAGCTTCTAATATCAAACTTGAGACCCTCCCTATAGCATGAGATGTGATATCCAAGTCCTTCCCATTCCAATCCTGAGACCCTTCCTATAGCATGAGATGTGATATCTCAATGCTTCTAATACCAAACCTGAGACCCTTCCTATAACATGAGATGCGAATATCCAACTCCTTCCCATTCCAATCTTGAGACCCTTCCGATAGCAGAGATGTGATATCTCAATGCTTATACCACACCTGAGATCCTTCCTATAACATGAGATGTGATATCCAACTCCTTCCCATTCCAATCCTGAGACACTTCCTATAGCATGAGATGTGATATAACACTGCTTATACCAAACCTGAGACCCTTCCCATAGCAGGAGATGTGATATCCAACTCCTTCCCATTCCAATCCTCAGACCCTTCCTATAGCATGAGATGTGATATCTCAATGCTTCTAATGTCAAACTTGAGACCCTACCTATAGCATGAGATGTGATATCCAAGTCCTTCCCATTCCAATCCTGAGACACTTCCTATAGCATGAGATGTGATATCTCAATGCTTCTAATACCAAACCTGAGACCCTTCCCATAGCAGGAGATGTGATATCCAACTCCTTCCCATTCCAATCCTCAGACCCTTCCTATAGCATGAGATGTGATATCTCAATGCTTCTAATGTCAAACTTGAGACCCTACCTATAACATGAGATGGGATATCCAACTCCTTCCAATTCCAATCCTGAGACCCTTTTGATAGCAGAGATGTGATATCTCAATGTTTATACCAAACCTGAGACCCTTCCTACGGCATGAGATGTCATATTCAACTCCTTCCCATTCCAATCCTGAGACCCTTCCTATAGTATGAGATTTGATATCCAACTCCTTCCCATTCCAATCCTGAGACCCTTCCTATAGCATGAGATGTGATGTCTCAATGCTTCTAATACCAAACCTGAGATCCTTCCTATAACAGGAGATGTGATATCCAACTCCTTCCATTCCAATCCTGAGACCCTTCCTATAGCATGAGATGTGATATCTCAATGCTTATACCAAACCTGAGACCCTTCCTATAGCATGAGATGTGATATCCAACTCCTTCCCATTCCAATCCTGAGACCCTTCCTATAGCCTGAGATGTGATATCCAATTCCTTCCCATTCCAATCCTGAGACCCTTCCTATAGCATGAGATGTGATATCTCAATGCTTATACCAAACCTGAGAGCCTACCTATAACATGAGATGTGATATCCAAGTCCATCCCATTCCAATCCTTAGACCCTTCCTACAGCATGCGATGTGATATCTCAATGATTCTAATACCAAACCAGAGACTCTTCCTATAACATGAGATGGGATATCCAACTCCTTCCCATTCCAATCCTGAGCCGCTTCCGATAGCAGAGATGTGATATCTCAATGCTTATACCAAACCTGAGACCCTTCCTATAACATGAGATGTGATATCCAACTCCTTCCCGTTCCAAACCTGAGACACTAACTATAGCATATGTGATATCCAACTCCTTCCCATTCCAAACATGAGACCCTTCCTATAGCAAGAAAGTAATATCCAACTCCTACCCATTCCAATCCTGAGACCCTTCCTATAGCAAGAGATGTGATATCCAAATCCTTCCCATTCCAATCCTGAGACCCTTCCTATAACATGAGATGTGATATCCAACTCCTTCCCATTCCAACCTGAGACACTTCCTATAGCATGAGAAGGGATATCCAACTCCTTCCCAATCCAATCCTGAGACCCTTCCGATAGCAGAGATGTGATATCTCAATGCTTATACCAAACCTGAGACCCTTCCTATGGCATGAGATGTGATATCCAACTCCTTGCCATTCAAATCCTGAGACCCTTCCTATAGCATGAGAAGGGATATCCAACTCCTTCCCAATCCAATCCTGAGACCCTTCCGATAGCAGCGACGTGATATCTCAATGCTTCTACCAAACCTGAGACCCTTCCTTTAGCATGAGATGTGATATCCAAATCCTTCACATTCCAATCCTGAGACCCTTCCTATAGCATGAGATGTGATATCTCAATGCTTCTAATACCAAACCTGAGATCCTTCCTATAACATGAGATGTGATATCCAATTCCTTCCCATTCCAAACCTGAGACCCTTCCTATTGGATGAGATGTGATATCCAACTCCTTCCTATTCCAACCCTGACACCCTTCCTATAGCATGAGATGTGATGTCTCAATGCTTCTAATACCAAACCTGTATTCCTTCCTATAACATGAGATGTGATATCCAACTCCTTCCATTCCAATCCTGAGACCCGTCCTATAGCATGAGATGTGATATCTCAATGCTTATACCAAACCTGAGACCCTTCCTATAGCATGAGATGTCATATCCAACTGCTTCCCATTCCAATCCTGAGACCCTTCCTATAGCATGAGATGTGATATCTCAATGCTTCTAATACCAAACCTGAGATCCTTCCTCTAACATGAAATGTGATATCCAACTCCTTCCCTTTCCAAACCTAAGAGCCTATCTATAGCATGAGATGTGATATCCAAGTCCTTCACATTCCAACCCTTAGACCCTTCCTACAGCATGCAATATGATATCTCAATGATTCTAATAACAAACCTGAGACCCGTCCTATAACATGAGATGGGATATCCAACTCCTTCCCATTCCAATCCTGAGACACTTCCGATAGCAGAGATGTGATATCTCAATGCTTATACCAAACCTGAGACCCTTCCTATAACATGAGATGTGATATCCAAATCCTTCTCGTTCCAAACCTGAGACCCTTCCTTTAGCATGAGATGTGATATCCAGCTCGTTCCCATTCCAATCCTGAGACACTTCCGATAGCATGAGATGTGATATCTCAATGCTTCTAATATCAAAACTGAGACCCTCCCTATAGCATGATATGTGATATCTAAGTCCTTCCCATTCCAATCCTGAGACCCTCCCTATAGCATGAGATGTGATATCTAACTCCTTCCCATTCCAATCCTGAGACCCTTCCTATAGCATGAGATATGATATCTCAATACTTCTAATGCCAAACGTGAGATCCTTCCGATAACATGAGATGTGATATCCAAATCCTTCCCCTTCCAAACCTGAGACCCTCCCTTTAGCATGAAATGTGATATCCAACTCCTTCCTATTCCAATCCTGAGACTCTTCTGATAGCATGAGATGTGATATCTCAATGCTTCTAATACCAAACCTGAGATCCTTCCGATAGCATGAGATGTGATATCTCAATGCTTCTAATACCAAACCTGAGATCCTTCCTATAACATGAGATGTGATATCCAAATCCTTCCCCTTCCAAACCTGAGACCCTCCCTTTAGCATGAGATGTGATATCTAACTCCTTCCCATTCCATTCCTGAGACCCTTCTGATAGCATGAGATGTGATATCTCAATGCCTCTAATACCAAACCTGAGATCCTACCTCTAACATGAAATGAGATATCCAACTCTTTCCCCTTCCAAACCTGAGAGCCTTCCTATAGCATGAGATGTGATATCCAGGTCCTTCCCATTCCAATACTGAGACCCTTCCTATAGCTTGAGATGTGATATCCAACTCCTTCCCATTCCAATTCTGAGACCCTTCCTATAGCATGAGATGTGATATCTCAATGCTTATACCAAACCTGAGAGCCTACCTATAGCATGAGATGTGATATCCAAGTCCATCCCATTCCAATCCTTAGACCCTTCCTACAGCATGCGATGTGAATATCTCAATGATTCTAATACCAAACCAGAGACTCTTCCTATAACATGAGATGGGATATCCAACTCCTTCCCATTCCAATTCTGAGACCCTTCCTATACTATGAGACTTGATATCTCAATGCTTCTAATACCAAACCTGAGACCCGTAATATAACATGAGATGTGATATCCAAATCCTTCCCCTTCCAAACCTTAGACCCTTCCTTTATCATGAGATGTGATATCCAACTCCTTCCCATTCCAATCCTGAGACCCTTCCGATTTCATGAGATGTGATATCTCAAAGCTTCTAATATCAAACTTGAGACCCTCCCTATAGCATGAGATGTGATATCCAAGTCCTTCCCATTCCAATCCTGAGACCCTTCCTATAGCATGAGATGTGATATCTCAATCCTTCTAATACCAAACCTGAGACCGTTCCTATAACATGAGATGGGAATATCCAACTCCTTTCCATTCCAATCTTGAGACCCTTCCGATAGCAGAGATGTGATATCTCAATGCTTATACCACACCTGAGATCCTTCCTATAACATGAGATGTGATATCCAACTCCTTCCCATTCCAATCCTGAGACACTTCCTATAGCATGAGATGTGATATCTCACTGCTTATACCAAACCTGAGACCCTTCCCATAGCAGGAGATGTGATATCCAACTCCTTCCCATTCCAATCCTCAGACCCTTCCTATAGCATGAGATGTGATATCTCAATGCTTCTAATGTCAAACTTGAGACCCTACCTATAGCATGAGATGTGATATCCAAGTCCTTCCCATTCCAATCCTGAGACACTTCCTATAGCATGAGATGTGATATCTCAATGCTTCTAATACCAAACCTGAGACTCTTCCTATAACATGAGATGGGATATCCAACTCCTTCCAATTCCAATCCTGAGACCCTTTTGATAGCAGAGATGTGATATCTCAATGTTTATACCAAACCTGAGACCCTTCCTACGGCATGAGATGTCATATTCAACTCCTTCCCATTCCAATCCTGAGACCCTTCCTATAGCATGAGATTTGATATCCAACTCCTTCCCATTCCAATCCTGAGACCCTTCCTATAGCATGAGATGTGATGTCTCAATGCTTCTAATACCAAACCTGAGATCCTTCCTATAACATGAGATGTGATATCCAACTCCTTCCATTCCAATCCTGAGACCCTTCCTATAGCATGAGATGTGATATCTCAATGCTTATACCAAACCTGAGACCCTTCCTATAGCATGAGATGTGATATCCAACTCCTTCCCATTCCAATCCTGAGACCCTTCCTATAGCCTGAGATGTGATATCCAATTCCTTCCCATTCCAATCCTGAGACCCTTCCTATAGCATGAGATGTGATATCTCAATGCTTATACCAAACCTGAGAGCCTACCTATAATATGAGATGTGATATCCAAGTCCATCCCATTCCAATCCTTAGACCCTTCCTACAGCATGCGATGTGATATCTCAATGATTCTAATACCAAACCAGAGACTCTTCCTATAACATGAGATGGGATATCCAACTCCTTCCCATTCCAATCCTGAGCCGCTTCCGATAGCAGAGATGTGATATCTCAATGCTTATACCAAACCTGAGACCCTTCCTATAACATGAGATGTGATATCCAACTCCTTCCCGTTCCAAACCTGAGACACTAACTATAGCATATGTGATATCCAACTCCTTCCCATTCCAAACATGAGACCCTTCCTATAGCAAGAAAGTAATATCCAACTCCTACCCATTCCAATCCTGAGACCCTTCCTATAGCAAGAGATGTGATATCCAAATCCTTCCCATTCCAATCCTGAGACCCTTCCTATAACATGAGATGTGATATCCAACTCCTTCCCATTCCAACCTGAGACACTTCCTATAGCATGAGAAGGGATATCCAACTCCTTCCCAATCCAATCCTGAGACCCTTCCGATAGCAGAGATGTGATATCTCAATGCTTATACCAAACCTGAGACCCTTCCTATGGCATGAGATGTGATATCCAACTCCTTGCCATTCAAATCCTGAGACCCTTCCTATAGCATGAGAAGGGATATCCAACTCCTTCCCAATCCAATCCTGAGACCCTTCCGATAGCAGCGACGTGATATCTCAATGCTTCTACCAAACCTGAGACCCTTCCTTTAGCATGAGATGTGATATCCAAATCCTTCACATTCCAATCCTGAGACCCTTCCTATAGCATGAGATGTGATATCTCAATGCTTCTAATACCAAACCTGAGATCCTTCCTATAACATGAGATGTGATATCCAATTCCTTCCCATTCCAAACCTGAGACCCTTCCTATTGGATGAGATGTGATATCCAACTCCTTCCCATTCCAACCCTGAGACCCTTCCTATAGCATGAGATGTGATGTCTCAATGCTTCTAATACCAAACCTGAGATCCTTCCTATAACATGAGATGTGATATCCAAATCCTTCCATTCCAATCCTGAGACCCGTCCTATAGCATGAGATGTGATATCTCAATGCTTATACCAAACCTGAGACCCTTCCTATAGCATATGTCATATCCAACTGCTTCCCATTCCAATCCTGAGACCCTTCCTATAGCATAAGATGTGATATCTCAATGCTTCTAATACCAAACCTGAGATCCTTCCTCTAACATGAAATGTGATATCCAACTCCTTCCCTTTCCAAACCTAAGAGCCTATCTATAGCATGAGATGTGATATCCAAGTCCTTCACATTCCAACCCTTAGACCCTTCCTACAGCATGCAATATGATATCTCAATGATTCTAATAACAAACCTGAGACCCGTCCTATAACATGAGATGGGATATCCAACTCCTTCCCATTCCAATCCTGAGACACTTCCGATAGCAGAGATGTGATATCTCAATGCTTATACCAAACCTGAGACCCTTCCTATAACATGAGATGTGATATCCAAATCCTTCTCGTTCCAAACCTGAGACCCTTCCTTTAGCATGAGATGTGATATCCAGCTCCTTCCCATTCCAATCCTGAGACACTTCCGATAGCATGAGATGTGATATCTCAATGCTTCTAATATCAAAACTGAGACCCTCCCTATAGCATGATATGTGATATCTAAGTCCTTCCCATTCCAATCCTGAGACCCTCCCTATAGCATGAGATGTGATATCCAACTCCTTCCCATTCCAATCCTGAGACCCTTCCTATAGCATGAGATATGATATCTCAATACTTCTAATACCAAACGTGAGATCCTTCCGATAACATGAGATGTGATATCCAAATCCTTCCCCTTCCAAACCTGAGACCCTCCCTTTAGCATGAAATGTGATATCCAACTCCTTCCTATTCCAATCCTGAGACTCTTCTGATAGCATGAGATGTGATATCTCAATGCTTCTAATACCAAACCTGAGATCCTTCCGATAGCATGAGATGTGATATCTCAATGCTTCTAATACCAAACCTGAGATCCTTCCTATAACATGAGATGTGATATCCAAATCCTTCCCCTTCCAAACCTGAGACCCGCCCTTTAGCATGAGATGTGATATCTAACTCCTTCCCATTCCATTCCTGAGACCCTTCTGATAGCATGAGATGTGATATCTCAATGCCTCTAATACCAAACCTGAGATCATACCTCTAACATGAAATGAGATATCCAACTCTTTCCCCTTCCAAACCTGAGAGCCTTCCTATAGCATGAGATGTGATATCCAAGTCCTTCCCATTCCAATACTGAGACCCTTCCTATAGCTTGAGATGTGATATCCAACTCCTTCCCATTCCAATTCTGAGACCCTTCCTATAGCATGAGATGTGATATCTCAATGCTTATACCAAACCTGAGAGCCTACCTATAGCATGAGATGTGATATCCAAGTCCATCCCATTCCAATCCTTAGACCCTTCCTACAGCATGCAATGTGAATATCTCAATGATTCTAATACCAAACCAGAGACTCTTCCTATAACATGAGATGGGATATCCAACTCCTTCCCATTCCAATCCTGAGACACTTCCGATAGCAGAGATGTGATATCTCAATGCTTATACCAAACCTGAGACCCTTCCTATAACATGAGATGTGATATCCAAATCCTTCTCGTTCCAAACCTGAGACCCTTCCTTTAGCATGAGATGTGATATCCAGCTCGTTCCCATTCCAATCCTGAGACACTTCCGATAGCATGAGATGTGATATCTCAATGCTTCTAATATCAAAACTGAGACCCTCCCTATAGCATGATATGTGATATCTAAGTCCTTCCCATTCCAATCCTGAGACCCTCCCTATAGCATGAGATGTGATATCTAACTCCTTCCCATTCCAATCCTGAGACCCTTCCTATAGCATGAGATATGATATCTCAATACTTCTAATACCAAACGTGAGATCCTTCCGATAACATGAGATGTGATATCCAAATCCTTCCCCTTCCAAACCTGAGACCCTCCCTTTAGCATGAAATGTGATATCCAACTCCTTCCTATTCCAATCCTGAGACTCTTCTGATAGCATGAGATGTGATATCTCAATGCTTCTAATACCAAACCTGAGATCCTTCCGATAGCATGAGATGTGATATCTCAATGCTTCTAATACCAAACCTGAGATCCTTCCTATAACATGAGATGTGATATCCAAATCCTTCCCCTTCCAAACCTGAGACCCTCCCTTTAGCATGAGATGTGATATCTAACTCCTTCCCATTCCATTCCTGAGACCCTTCTGATAGCATGAGATGTGATATCTCAATGCCTCTAATACCAAACCTGAGATCCTACCTCTAACATGAAATGAGATATCCAACTCTTTCCCCTTCCAAACCTGAGAGCCTTCCTATAGCATGAGATGTGATATCCAGGTCCTTCCCATTCCAATACTGAGACCCTTCCTATAGCTTGAGATGTGATATCCAACTCCTTCCCATTCCAATTCTGAGACCCTTCCTATAGCATGAGATGTGATATCTCAATGCTTATACCAAACCTGAGAGCCTACCTATAGCATGAGATGTGATATCCAAGTCCATCCCATTCCAATCCTTAGACCCTTCCTACAGCATGCGATGTGAATATCTCAATGATTCTAATACCAAACCAGAGACTCTTCCTATAACATGAGATGGGATATCCAACTCCTTCCCATTCCAATTCTGAGACCCTTCCTATACTATGAGACTTGATATCTCAATGCTTCTAATACCAAACCTGAGACCCGTAATATAACATGAGATGTGATATCCAAATCCTTCCCCTTCCAAACCTTAGACCCTTCCTTTATCATGAGATGTGATATCCAACTCCTTCCCATTCCAATCCTGAGACCCTTCCGATTTCATGAGATGTGATATCTCAAAGCTTCTAATATCAAACTTGAGACCCTCCCTATAGCATGAGATGTGATATCCAAGTCCTTCCCATTCCAATCCTGAGACCCTTCCTATAGCATGAGATGTGATATCTCAATCCTTCTAATACCAAACCTGAGACCGTTCCTATAACATGAGATGGGAATATCCAACTCCTTTCCATTCCAATCTTGAGACCCTTCCGATAGCAGAGATGTGATATCTCAATGCTTATACCACACCTGAGATCCTTCCTATAACATGAGATGTGATATCCAACTCCTTCCCATTCCAATCCTGAGACACTTCCTATAGCATGAGATGTGATATCTCACTGCTTATACCAAACCTGAGACCCTTCCCATAGCAGGAGATGTGATATCCAACTCCTTCCCATTCCAATCCTCAGACCCTTCCTATAGCATGAGATGTGATATCTCAATGCTTCTAATGTCAAACTTGAGACCCTACCTATAGCATGAGATGTGATATCCAAGTCCTTCCCATTCCAATCCTGAGACACTTCCTATAGCATGAGATGTGATATCTCAATGCTTCTAATACCAAACCTGAGACTCTTCCTATAACATGAGATGGGATATCCAACTCCTTCCAATTCCAATCCTGAGACCCTTTTGATAGCAGAGATGTGATATCTCAATGTTTATACCAAACCTGAGACCCTTCCTACGGCATGAGATGTCATATTCAACTCCTTCCCATTCCAATCCTGAGACCCTTCCTATAGCATGAGATTTGATATCCAACTCCTTCCCATTCCAATCCTGAGACCCTTCCTATAGCATGAGATGTGATGTCTCAATGCTTCTAATACCAAACCTGAGATCCTTCCTATAACATGAGATGTGATATCCAACTCCTTCCATTCCAATCCTGAGACCCTTCCTATAGCATGAGATGTGATATCTCAATGCTTATACCAAACCTGAGACCCTTCCTATAGCATGAGATGTGATATCCAACTCCTTCCCATTCCAATCCTGAGACCCTTCCTATAGCCTGAGATGTGATATCCAATTCCTTCCCATTCCAATCCTGAGACCCTTCCTATAGCATGAGATGTGATATCTCAATGCTTATACCAAACCTGAGAGCCTACCTATAATATGAGATGTGATATCCAAGTCCATCCCATTCCAATCCTTAGACCCTTCCTACAGCATGCGATGTGATATCTCAATGATTCTAATACCAAACCAGAGACTCTTCCTATAACATGAGATGGGATATCCAACTCCTTCCCATTCCAATCCTGAGCCGCTTCCGATAGCAGAGATGTGATATCTCAATGCTTATACCAAACCTGAGACCCTTCCTATAACATGAGATGTGATATCCAACTCCTTCCCGTTCCAAACCTGAGACACTAACTATAGCATATGTGATATCCAACTCCTTCCCATTCCAAACATGAGACCCTTCCTATAGCAAGAAAGTAATATCCAACTCCTACCCATTCCAATCCTGAGACCCTTCCTATAGCAAGAGATGTGATATCCAAATCCTTCCCATTCCAATCCTGAGACCCTTCCTATAACATGAGATGTGATATCCAACTCCTTCCCATTCCAACCTGAGACACTTCCTATAGCATGAGAAGGGATATCCAACTCCTTCCCAATCCAATCCTGAGACCCTTCCGATAGCAGAGATGTGATATCTCAATGCTTATACCAAACCTGAGACCCTTCCTATGGCATGAGATGTGATATCCAACTCCTTGCCATTCAAATCCTGAGACCCTTCCTATAGCATGAGAAGGGATATCCAACTCCTTCCCAATCCAATCCTGAGACCCTTCCGATAGCAGCGACGTGATATCTCAATGCTTCTACCAAACCTGAGACCCTTCCTTTAGCATGAGATGTGATATCCAAATCCTTCACATTCCAATCCTGAGACCCTTCCTATAGCATGAGATGTGATATCTCAATGCTTCTAATACCAAACCTGAGATCCTTCCTATAACATGAGATGTGATATCCAATTCCTTCCCATTCCAAACCTGAGACCCTTCCTATTGGATGAGATGTGATATCCAACTCCTTCCCATTCCAACCCTGAGACCCTTCCTATAGCATGAGATGTGATGTCTCAATGCTTCTAATACCAAACCTGAGATCCTTCCTATAACATGAGATGTGATATCCAAATCCTTCCATTCCAATCCTGAGACCCGTCCTATAGCATGAGATGTGATATCTCAATGCTTATACCAAACCTGAGACCCTTCCTATAGCATATGTCATATCCAACTGCTTCCCATTCCAATCCTGAGACCCTTCCTATAGCATAAGATGTGATATCTCAATGCTTCTAATACCAAACCTGAGATCCTTCCTCTAACATGAAATGTGATATCCAACTCCTTCCCTTTCCAAACCTAAGAGCCTATCTATAGCATGAGATGTGATATCCAAGTCCTTCACATTCCAACCCTTAGACCCTTCCTACAGCATGCAATATGATATCTCAATGATTCTAATAACAAACCTGAGACCCGTCCTATAACATGAGATGGGATATCCAACTCCTTCCCATTCCAATCCTGAGACACTTCCGATAGCAGAGATGTGATATCTCAATGCTTATACCAAACCTGAGACCCTTCCTATAACATGAGATGTGATATCCAAATCCTTCTCGTTCCAAACCTGAGACCCTTCCTTTAGCATGAGATGTGATATCCAGCTCCTTCCCATTCCAATCCTGAGACACTTCCGATAGCATGAGATGTGATATCTCAATGCTTCTAATATCAAAACTGAGACCCTCCCTATAGCATGATATGTGATATCTAAGTCCTTCCCATTCCAATCCTGAGACCCTCCCTATAGCATGAGATGTGATATCCAACTCCTTCCCATTCCAATCCTGAGACCCTTCCTATAGCATGAGATATGATATCTCAATACTTCTAATACCAAACGTGAGATCCTTCCGATAACATGAGATGTGATATCCAAATCCTTCCCCTTCCAAACCTGAGACCCTCCCTTTAGCATGAAATGTGATGTCCAACGCCTTCCTATTCCAATCCTGAGACTCTTCTGATAGCATGAGATGTGATATCTCAATGCTTCTAATACCAAACCTGAGATCCTTCCGATAGCATGAGATGTGATATCTCAATGCTTCTAATACCAAACCTGAGATCCTTCCTATAACATGAGATGTGATATCCAAATCCTTCCCCTTCCAAACCTGAGACCCCCCCTTTAGCATGAGATGTGATATCTAACTCCTTCCCATTCCATTCCTGAGACCCTTCTGATAGCATGAGATGTGATATCTCAATGCCTCTAATACCAAACCTGAGATCATACCTCTAACATGAAATGAGATATCCAACTCTTTCCCCTTCCAAACCTGAGAGCCTTCCTATAGCATGAGATGTGATATCCAAGTCCTTCCCATTCCAATACTGAGACCCTTCCTATAGCTTGAGATGTGATATCCAACTCCTTCCCATTCCAATTCTGAGACCCTTCCTATAGCATGAGATGTGATATCTCAATGCTTATACCAAACCTGAGAGCCTACCTATAGCATGAGATGTGATATCCAAGTCCATCCCATTCCAATCCTTAGACCCTTCCTACAGCATGCAATGTGAATATCTCAATGATTCTAATACCAAACCAGAGACTCTTCCTATAACATGAGATGGGATATCCAACTCCTTCCCATTCCAATTATGAGACCCTTCCTATACTATGAGACTTGATATCTCAATGCTTCTAATACCAAACCTGAGACCCGTAATATAACATGAGATGTGATATCCAAATCCTTCCCCTTCCAAACCTTAGACCCTTCCTTTATCATGAGATGTGATATCCAACTCCTTCCCATTCCAATCCTGAGACCCTTCCGATATCATGAGATGTGATATCTCAAAGCTTCTAATATCAAACTTGAGACCCTCCCTATAGCATGAGATGTGATATCCAAGTCCTTCCCATTCCAATCCTGAGACCCTTCCTATAGCATGAGATGTGATATCTCAATGCTTCTAATACCAAACCTGAGACCCTTCCTATAACATGAGATGGGAATATCCAACTCCTTCCCATTCCAATCTTGAGACCCTTCCGATAGCAGAGATGTGATATCTCAATGCTTATACCACACCTGAGATCCTTCCTATAACATGAGATGTGATATCCAACTCCTTCCCATTCCAATCCTGAGACACTTCCTATAGCATGAGATGTGATATCTCACTGCTTATACCAAACCTGAGACCCTTCCCATAGCAGGAGATGTGATATCCAACTCCTTCCCATTCCAATCCTCAGACCCTTCCTATAGCATGAGATGTGATATCTCAATGCTTCTAATGTCAAACTTGAGACCCTACCTATAGCATGAGATGTGATATCCAAGTCCTTCCCATTCCAATCCTGAGACACTTCCTATAGCATGAGATGTGATATCTCAATGCTTCTAATACCAAACCTGAGACTCTTCCTATAACATGAGATGGGATATCCAACTCCTTCCAATTCCAATCCTGAGACCCTTTTGATAGCAGAGATGTGATATCTCAATGTTTATACCAAACCTGAGACCCTTCCTACGGCATGAGATGTCATATTCAACTCCTTCCCATTCCAATCCTGAGACCCTTCCTATAGCATGAGATGTGATGTCTCAATGCTTCTAATACCAAACCTGAGATCCTTCCTATAACATGAGATGTGATATCCAACTCCTTCCATTCCAATCCTGAGACCCTTCCTATAGCATGAGATGTGATATCTCAATGCTTATACCAAACCTGAGACCCTTCCTATAGCATGAGATGTGATATCCAACTCCTTCCCATTCCAATCCTGAGACCCTTCCTATAGCATGAGATGTGATATCTCAATGCCTCTAATACCAAACCTGAGATCCTTCCTCTAACATGAAATGTGATATCCAACTCCTTCACTTTCCAAACCTGAGAGCCAATCTATAGCATGAGATGTGATATCCAAGTCCTTCCCATTCCAATCCTTAGACCCTTCCTACAGCATGCAATATGATATCTCAATGATTCTAATAAAAAACCTGAGACCCGTCCTATAACATGAGATGGGATATCCAACTCCTTCCCATTCCAATCCTGAGACACGTCTGATAGCAGAGATGTGATATCTCAATGTTTATACCAAACCTGAGACCCTTCCTATAACATGAGATGTGATATCCAACTCCTTCCCGTTCCAAACCTGAGACCCTTCCTTTAGCATGAGATGTGATATCCAGCTCTTTCCCATTCCAATCCTGAGACACTTCTGATAGCATAAGATGTGATATCTCAATGCTTCTAATATCAAAACTGAGACCCTCCCTATAGCATATGTGATATCTAAGTCCTTCCCATTCCAATCCTGAGACCCTTCCTATAGCATGAGATGTGATATCTCAATGCTTCTACCAAACCTGAGACCCTTCCTTTAGCATGAGATGTGATATCCAACTCCTTCCCATTCCAATCATGAGACCCTTCCTATAGCATGAGATGTGATATCTCAATACTTCTAATACCAAACCTGAGATCCTTCCGATAACATGAGATGTGATATCTCAATACTTCTAATACCAAACCTGAGATCCATCCTATAACATGAGATGTGATATCCAAATCCTTCCCCTTCCAAACCTGAGACCCTCCCTTTAGCATGAGATGTGATATCCAACTCCTTCCCATTCCAATCCTGAGACCCTTCTGATAGCATAAGATATGATATCTCAATGCTTCTATACCAAACCTGAGATCCTTCTGATAGCATGAGATGTGATATTTCAATGCTTCTAATACCAAACCTGAGATCCTACCTCTAACATGAAATGTGATATCCAACTCTTTCCCCTTGCAAACCTGAGAGCCTTCCTATAGCATGAGATGTGATATCCAAGTCCTTCCCATTCCAATCCTGAGACCCTTCCTATAACATGAGATGTGATATCCAACTCCTTCCCATTCCAACCTGAGACCCTTCCTATAGCATGAGATGGGATATCCAACTCCTTCCAAATCCAATCCCGATACCCTTCCGATAGCATGAGATGTGATATCCCAATGCTTCTACCAAACCTGAGACCCATATTATGGCATGAGATGTGATATCAAACTCCTTCCCATTCTAATCCTGAGACCCTTCCTATACCATGAGACTTGATATCTCAATGCTTCTAATACCAAACCTGAGACCCGTCCTATAACATGAGATGTGATATCCAAATCCTTCCCCTTCCAAACCTTAGACCCTTCCTTTATCATGAGATGTGATATCCAACTCCTTCCCATTCCAATCTTGAGACCCTTCCGATATCATGAAATGTGATATCTCAATGCTTCTATCAAACTTGAGACCCTCCCTATTGCATGAGATGTGATATCCAAGTCCTTCCCATTCCAATCCTGAGACCCTTCCTATAGCATGAGATGTGATATCTCAATGCTTCTAATACCAAACCTGAGACCCTTCCTATAACATGAGATGGGAATATCCAACTCCTTCCCATTCCAATCCTTAGACCCTTCCTACAGCATGCAATATGATATCTCAATGATTTTAATAAAAAACCTGAGACCCGTCCTATAACATGAGATGGGATATCCAACTCCTTCCCATTCCAATCCTGAGACACTTCCAATGGTAGAGATGTGATATCTCAATGTTTATACCAAACCTGAGACCCTTCCTATAACATGAGATGTGATATCCAACTCCTTCCCATTCCAATCCTGAGACCCTTCCTATAGCATGAGATGTGATATCCAACTCCATCCCATTCCAATCCTGAGACCCTTCTGATAGCATAAGATATGATATCTCAATGCTTCTATACCAAACCTGAGATCCTTCTGATAGCATGAGATGTGATATCTCAATGCTTCTAATACCAAACCTGAGATCCTACCTCTAACATGAAATGTGATATCCAACTCTTTCCCCTTGCAAACCTGAGAGCCTTCCTATAGCATGAGATGTGATATCCAAGTCCTTCCCATTCCAATCCTGAGACCCTTCCTATGAGATGTGATATCCAACTCCTTCCCATTCCAACCTGAGACCCTTCCTATAGCATGAGATGGGATATCCAACTCCTTCCAAATCCAATCCCGATACCCTTCCGATAGCATGAGATGTGATATCCCAATGCTTCTACCAAACCTGAGACCCATATTATGGCATGAGATGTGATATCAAACTCCTTCCCATTCTAATCCTGAGACCCTTCCTATACCATGAGACTTGATATCTCAATGCTTCTAATACCAAACCTGAGACCTGTCCTATAACATGAGATGTGATATCCAAATCCTTCCCCTTCCAAACCTTAGACCCTTCCTTTATCATGAGATGTGATATCCAACTCCTTCCCATTCCAATCTTGAGACCCTTCCGATATCATGAAATGTGATATCTCAATGCTTCTATCAAACTTGAGACCCTCCCTATAGCATGAGATGTGATATCCAAGTCCTTGCCATTCCAATCCTGAGACCCTTCCTATAGCATGAGATGTGATATCTCAATGCTTCTAATACCAAACCTGAGACCCTTCCTATAACATGAGATGGGAATATCCAACTCCTTCCCATTCCAATCCTTAGACCCTTCCTACAGCATGCAATATGATATCTCAATGATTTTAATAAAAAACCTGAGACCCGTCCTATAACATGAGATGGGATATCCAACTCCTTCCCATTCCAATCCTGAGACACTTCCGATGGTAGAGATGTGATATCTCAATGTTTATACCAAACCTGAGACCCTTCCTATAACATGAGATGTGATATCCAACTCCTTCCCATTCCAATTCTGAGACCCCTCCTATACCATGAGACTTGATATCTCAATGCTTCTAATACCACACCTGAGACCCGTCCTATAACATGAGATGTGATATCCAAACCCTTCCCCTTCCAAACCTTAGACCCTTCCTTTATCATGAGATGTGATATCCAACTCCTTCCCTTTCCAATCCTGAGACCCTTCCTATAGCATGAGATGTGATATCTCAATGCTTCTAATACCAAACCTGAGATCCTTTCGATAGCATGAGATGTGATATCTCAATGCTTCTAATACCAAACCTGAGATCCTTCCTATAACATGAGATGTGATATCCAAATCCTTCCCCTTCCGAACCTGAGACCCTCCCTTTAGCATGAGATGTGATATCCAACTCCTTCCCATTCCAATCCTGAGACCCTTCTGATAGCATGAGATGTGATATCTCAATGCCTCTAATACCAAACCTGAGATCCTACCTCTAACATGAAATGTGATATCCATCTCCTTCCCTTTCCAAACCTGAGACCCTGCCTATAGCATGAGATGTGATATTCAAGTCCTTCCCATTCCAATCCTGAGACCCTTCCTATAGCATGTGATGTGATATCTCAATACTTATACCAAACCTGAGACCCTTCCTATGGCATGAGATGTCATATACAACTCCTTCCCATTCCAATCCTGAGACCCTTCCTATAGCATGAGATGTGATATCTCAATGCTTATACCAAACCTGAGACCCTTCCTATAGCATGAGATGTGATATCCAACTTCTTCCCATTCCAATCCTAAGACCCTTCCTATAACATGAGATGTGATGTCTCAATGCTTCTAATACCAAACCTGAGATCTTTCCTATAATATGAGATGTGATATCCAACTCCTTCCCATTCCAATCCTGAGACCCTTCCTATAGCATGAGATGTGATATCTCAATGCTTATACCAAACCTGAGACCCTTCCTATAGCTTGAGATGTGATATCGAACTCCTTCCCATTCCAATCCCGAGACCCTTCCTATAGCATGAGATGTGATATCTCAAGGCCTCTAATACCAAACCTGAGATCCTTCCTCTAACATGAAATGTGATATCCAACTCCTTCCCCTTCCAAACCTGAGAGCCTTCCTATAGCATGAGATATGATATCCAAGTCCTTCCCATTCCAATCCTGAGACCCTTCCTATAACATGAAATGTGAAATCCAACTCCTTCCCATTCCAACCTGAGACCCTTCCTATAGCATGAGATGGGATATCCAACTCCTTCCAAATCCAATACTGATACCCTTCCAATAGCATGAGATGTGATATCCCAATGCTTCTACCAAACCTGAGACCCATACTATGGCATAAGATGTGATATCAAACGCCTTCCCATTCCAATCCTGAGACCCTTCCTATAGCTTGAGATGTGATATCCAACTCCTTCCCATTCCAATTCTGAGACCCTTCCTATACCATGAGACTTGATATCTCAATGCTTCTAATACCAAACCTGAGACCCGTCCTATAACATGAGATGTGATATCCAACTCCTTCCCATTCCAATCCTGAGACCCTTCCGATATCATGAGATTTGTTATCTCAATGCTTCTAATATCAAACTTGAGACCCTCCCTATAGCAAGAGATGTGACATCCAAGTCCTCCCCATTCCAATCCTGAGACCCTTCCTATAGCATGAGATGTGATATCTCAATGCTTCTAATACCAAACCTGAGACCCGTCCTATAACATGAGATGGGATATCCAACTCCTTCCCATTCCAATCCTGAGACCCTTCCGATAGCAGAGATGTGATATCTCAATGCGTATACCAACCTGAGACCCTTCCTATAACATGAGATGTGATATCCAACTCCTTCCCATTCCAAACCTGAGACCCTTCCTATAGCATATGTGATATCCAACTCCTTCCAATTCCAAACATGAGACCCTTCCCATAGCAAGAATGTAATATCCAACTCCTTCCCATTCCAATCCTGAGACCATTCCTATAGCATGAGATGTGATATCTCAATGCTTCTAATACCAAACCTGAGATCCTTCCTATTACATGAGATGTGATATCCAATTCCTTCCCATTCCAAACCTGAGACCCTTCCTACAGCATGCGATGTGATATCTCAATGCTTCTAATACCAACCCTGAGACCAGTCCTATAACATGAGATGGGATATCCAACTCCTTCCCGTTCCAATCCTGAGACACTTCCGATTGCAGAGATTTGATATCTCAATGCTTATACCAAACCTGAGACTCTTCCTATAACACAAGATGTGATATCCAACTCCTTCCCGTTCCAAACCTGAGACCCTTCCTATAGCATGAGATGTGATATCCAACTCCTTCCCGTTCCAAACCTGAGACCCTTCCTATAGCATGAGATGTGATATCCAAATCCTTCCCATCCCAATCCTGAGACACTTCCAATTGCAGAGATGTGATATCTCAATGCTTATACCAAACCTGAGACTCTTCCTATAACACAAGATGTGATATCCAACTCCTTCCCGTTCCAAACCTGAGACCCTTCCTATAGCATGAGATGTGATATCCAACTCCTTCCCATTCCAATCCTGAGACCCTTCCGATAGCATGAGATGTGATATCTCAATGCCTCTAATACCAAACCTGAGATCCTTCCTATAACATGTGATGTGATATTCAAATCCTTCCCCTTCCAAACCTGAGACCCTCCCTTTAGCATGAGATGTGATATACAACTCCTTCCCATTCCAATCCTGAGACCCTTCTGATAGCATGAGATGTGATATCTCAATGCCTCTAATACCAAACCTGAGATCCTACCTCTAACATGAAATGTGATATCCATCTCCTTCCCTTTCCAAACCTGAGACCCTGCCTATAGCATGAGCTGTGATATCCAATTCCTTCCCATTCCAATCCTGAGACCCTTCCTATAGCATGTGATGTGATATCTCAATGCTTATACCAAACCTGAGACCCTTCTTATGGCATGAGATGTCATATACAACTCCTTCCCATTCCAATCCTGGGACCCTTCCTATAGCATGAGATGTGATATCTCAATGCTTATACCAAACCTGAGACCCTTCCTATAGCATGAGATGTGATATCTCAAGGCCTCTAATCCCAAACCTGAGATCCTTCCTCTAACATGAGATGTGATATCCAACTCCTTCCCGTTCCAAACCTGAGACACTTCCTATAGCATATGTGATATCCAACTCCTTCCATTCCAAACATGAGACCCTTCCTATAGCAAGAATGTAATATCCAACTCTTACCCATTCCAATCCTGAGACCCTTCCTATAGCAAGAGATGTGATATCCAAATCCTTCCCATTCCAATCCTGAGACCCTTCCTATAACATGAGATGTGATATCCAACTCCTTCCCATTCCAACCTGAGACACTTCCTATAGCATGAGAAGGGATATCCAACTCCTTCGCAATCCAATCCGGAGACCCTTCCGATAGCAGAGATGTGATATCTCAATGCTTATACCAAACCTGAGACCCTTCCTTTAGCATGAGATGTGATATCCAAATCCTTCGCATTCCAATCCTGAGACCCTTCCTATAGCATGAGATGTGATATCTCAATGGTTCTAATACCAAACCTGAGATCCTTCCTATAACATGAGATGTGATATCCAACTCCTTCCCATTCCAAACCTGAGACCCTTCTGATAGTATGAGATGTGATATCTCAATGCTTCAAAAACCAAACATGAGAACCATCCTATAACATGAGATGTGAAATCCTAATCCTTCCCTTCCCAAACCTGAGACTCTTCCTATAGCATGAGATGTGATATCTCAATGCTTCTACCAAACCTGAAACCCTTCCTATAGCATGAGATGTGATATCCAACTCCTTATCATTCCAATCCTGAGACACTTCCTATAGCATGAGATGTGATATCACAATGCTTCTAATACCAAACCTGAGACCCGTCCTATAACATGAGATGTGATATCCAAATCCTTCCCCTTCCAAACCTTAGACCCTTCCTTTATCATGAGATGTGATATCGAAGTCCTTCCCATTCCATTCCTGAGACCCTTCCTATAGCATGAGATGTGATATCTCAATGCTTCTAATACCAAACCTGAGACCCTTCCTATAACATGAGATGTGATATCCAAGTCCTTCCCATTCCAATCCTGAGACCCTTCCTATAGCATGAGATGTGATATCCTAGTCCTTCCCATTCCAATCCTGAGACCCTTCCGATAGCAGAGATGTGATATCTCAATGCTTATACCAAACCTGAGACCCTTCCTATGGCCTGAGATGTCATATACAACTCCTTCCCATTCCAATCCTGAGACCCTTCCTATAGCATGAGATGTGATATCTCAATGCTTATACCAAACCTGAGACCCTTCCTATAGCATGAGATGTGATATCCAACTCCTTCCCATTACAATCCTGATACCCTTCCTATAACATGAGATGTGATGTCTCAATGCTTCTAATACCAAACATGAGATCCTTCCTATGGCATGAGATGTCATATAAAACTCCTTCCCATTCCATTCCTGAGACCCTTCCTATAGCATGAGATATGATATCCAACTCCTTCCCATTCCAATCCTGAGACCCTTCCTATAGCAAGAGATGCGATATCCAAATCCTTCCCATTCCAATCCTGAGACCCTTCCTATAACATGAGATGTGATATCCAACTCCTTCCCATTCCAACCTGAGACCCTTCCTATAGCATGAGAAGGGATATCCAACTCCTTCCCAATCCAATCCTGAGACCCTTCCGATAGCAGAGATGTGATATCTCAATGCTTATACCAAACCTGAGACCCTTCCTATGGCATGAGATGTGATATCCAACTCCTTGCCATTCAAATCCTGAGACCCTCCCTATAACCAGAGATGTCATATCCAACTCCTTCCCATTCCAAACCTGAGACCCTTCCTTTAGCATGAGATGTAACTATAGCATGAGATGTGATATCCAACTCCTTCCCATTCCAATCCTGAGACCCTTCCTATAGCATGAGATATGATATCTCAATGCTTCTAATACCAAACCTGAGATCCTTCCTATAACAAGAGATGTGATATCCAACTCCTTCCCATTCCAATCCTGAGACCCTTATGATAGCATGAGATGTGATATCTCAATGCCTCTAATACCAAACCTGAGATACTTCCGATAGCATGAGATGTGATATCTCAATGCTTCTAATACCAAACCTGAGATCCTTTCTATAACATGAGATGTGATTTCCAAATCCTTCCCCTTCCAAACCTGAGACCCTCCCTTTAGCATGAGATGTGATATACAACTCCTTCCCATTCCAATCCTGAGACCCTTCTGATAGCATGAGATGTGATATCTCAATGCCTATAATACCAAACCTGAGATCCTACCTCTAACATGAAATGTGATATCCATCTCCTTCCCTTTCCAAACCTGAGACCCTGCCTATAGCATGAGATGTGATATCCAAGTCCTTCCCATTCCAATCCTGAGACCCTTCCTATAGAATGTGATGTGATATCTCAATGCTTATACCAAACCTGAGACCCTTCCTATGGCATGAGATGTCATATACAACTCCTTCCCATTCCAATCATGAGACCCTTCCTATAGCATGAGATGTGATATCTCAATGCTTATACCAAACCTGAGACCCTTCCTATAGCATGAGATGTGATATCCAACGTCTTCCCATTCCAATCCTAAGACCCTTCCTATAACATGAGATGTGATGTCTCAATGCTTCTTATACCAAACCTGAGATCTTTCCTATAACATGAGATGTGATATCCAACTCCTTCCCATTCCAATCCTGAGACCCTTCCTATAGCATGAGATGTGATATCTCAATGCTTATACCAAACCTGAGACCCTTCCTATAGCTTGAGATGTGATATCCAACTCCTTCCCATTCCAATCCTGAGACCCTTCCTATAGCATGAGATGTGATATCTCAAGGCCTCTAATACCAAACCTGAGATCCTTCCTCTAACATGAAATGTGATATCCAACTCCTTCCCCTTCCAAACCTGAGAGCCTTCCTATAGCATGAGATATGATATCCAAGTCCTTCCCATTCCAATCCTGAGACCCTTCCTATAACATGAAATGTGATATCCAACTCCTTCCCATTCCAACCTGAGACCCTTCCTATAGTATGAGATGGGATATCCAACTCCTTCCAAATCCAATACTGATACCCTTCCAATAGCATGAGATGTGATATCCCAATGCTTCTACCAAACCTGAGACCCATACTATGGCATAAGATGTGACATCAAACTCCTTCCCATTCCAATCCTGAGACCCTTCCTATAGCTTGAGATGTGATATCCAACTCCTTCCCATTCCAATTCTGAGACCCCTCCTATACCATGAGACTTGATATCTCAATGCTTCTAATACCAAACCTGAGACCCGTCCTATAACATGAGATGTGATATCCAAACCCTTCCCCTTCCAAACCTTAGACCCTTCCTTTATCATGAGATGTGATATCCAACTCCTTCCCATTCCAATCCTGAGACCCTTCCTATAGCATGAGATGTGATATCTCAATGCTTCTAATACCAAACCTGAGATCCTTTCGATAGCATGAGATGTGATATCTCAATGCTTCTAATACCAAACCTGAGATCCTTCCTATAACATGAGATGTGATATCCAAATCCTTCCCCTTCCGAACCTGAGACCCTCCCTTTAGCATGAGATGTGATATCCAACTCCTTCCCATTCCAATCCTGAGACCCTTCTGATAGCATGAGATGTGATATCTCAATGCCTCTAATACCAAACCTGAGATCCTACCTCTAACATGAAATGTGATATCCATCTCCTTCCCTTTCCAAACCTGAGACCCTGCCTATAGCATGAGATGTGATATTCAAGTCCTTCCCATTCCAATCCTGAGACCCTTCCTATAGCATGTGATGTGATATCTCAATACTTATACCAAACCTGAGACCCTTCCTATGGCATGAGATGTCATATACAACTCCTTCCCATTCCAATCCTGAGACCCTTCCTATAGCATGAGATGTGATATCTCAATGCTTATACCAAACCTGAGACCCTTCCTATAGCATGAGATGTGATATCCAACTTCTTCCCATTCCAATCCTAAGACCCTTCCTATAACATGAGATGTGATGTCTCAATGCTTCTAATACCAAACCTGAGATCTTTCCTATAATATGAGATGTGATATCCAACTCCTTCCCATTCCAATCCTGAGACCCTTCCTATAGCATGAGATGTGATATCTCAATGCTTATACCAAACCTGAGACCCTTCCTATAGCTTGAGATGTGATATCGAACTCCTTCCCATTCCAATCCCGAGACCCTTCCTATAGCATGAGATGTGATATCTCAAGGCCTCTAATACCAAACCTGAGATCCTTCCTCTAACATGAAATGTGATATCCAACTCCTTCCCCTTCCAAACCTGAGAGCCTTCCTATAGCATGAGATATGATGTCCAAGTCCTTCCCATTCCAATCCTGAGACCCTTCCTATAACATGAAATGTGAAATCCAACTCCTTCCCATTCCAACCTGAGACCCTTCCTATAGCATGAGATGGGATATCCAACTCCTTCCAAATCCAATACTGATACCCTTCCAATAGCATGAGATGTGATATCCCAATGCTTCTACCCAACCTGAGACCCATACTATGGCATAAGATGTGATATCAAACGCCTTCCCATTCCAATCCTGAGACCCTTCCTATAGCTTGAGATGTGATATCCAACTCCTTCCCATTCCAATTCTGAGACCCTTCCTATACCATGAGACTTGATATCTCAATGCTTCTAATACCAAACCTGAGACCCGTCCTATAACATGAGATTTGATATCCAAATCCTTCCCCTTCCAAACCTTAGACCCTTCCTTTATCATGAGATGTGATATCCAACTCCTTCCCATTCCAATCCTGAGACCCTTCCGATATCATGACATTTGTTATCTCAATGCTTCTAATATCAAACTTGAGACCCTCCCTATAGCAAGAGATGTGACATCCAAGTCCTCCCCATTCCAATCCTGAGACCCTTCCTATAGCATGAGATGTGATATCTCAATGCTTCTAATACCAAACCTGAGACCCTTCCTATAACATGAGATGGGATATCCAACTCCTTCCCATTCCAATCCTGAGACCCTTCCGATAGCAGAGATGTGATATCTCAATGCGTATACCAACCTGAGACCCTTCCTATAACATGAGATGTGATATCCAACTCCTTCCCATTCCAAACCTGAGACCCTTCCTATAGCATATGTGATATCCAACTCCTTCCAATTCCAAACATGAGACCCTTCCCATAGCAAGAATGTAATATCCAACTCCTTCCCATTCCAATCCTGAGACCATTCCTATAGCATGAGATGTGATATCTCAATGCTTCTAATACCAAACCTGAGATCCTTCCTATGACATGAGATGTGATATCCAATTCCTTCCCATTCCAAACCTGAGACCCTTCCTACAGCATGCGATGTGATATCTCAATGCTTCTAATACCAAACCTGAGACCAGTCCTATAACATGAGATGGGATATCCAACTCCTTCCCGTTCCAATCCTGAGACACTTCCGATTGCAGAGATTTGATATCTCAATGCTTATACCAAACCTGAGACTCTTCCTATAACATGAGATGTGATATCCAACTCCTTCCCGTTCCAAACCTGAGACCCTTCCTATAGCATGAGATGTGATATCCAAATCCTTCCCATCCCAATCCTGAGACACTTCCAATTGCAGAGATGTGATATCTCAATGCTTATACCAAACCTGAGACTCTTCCTATAACACGAGATGTGATATCCAACTCCTTCCCGTTCCAAACCTGAGACCCTTCCTATAGCATGAGATGTGATATCCAACTCCTTCCCATTCCAATCCTGAGACCCTTCCGATAGCATGAGATGTGATATCTCAATGCCTCTAATACCAAACCTGAGATCCTTCCTATAACATGTGATGTGATATTCAAATCCTTCCCCTTCCAAACCTGAGACCCTCCCTTTAGCATGAGATGTGATATACAACTCCTTCCCATTCCAATCCTGAGACCCTTCTGATAGCATGAGATGTGATATCTCAATGCCTCTAATACCAAACCTGAGATCCTACCTCTAACATGAAATGTGATATCCATCTCCTTCCCTTTCCAAACCTGAGACCCTGCCTATAGCATGAGCTGTGATATCCAATTCCTTCCCATTCCAATCCTGAGACCCTTCCTATAGCATGTGATGTGATATATCTCAATGCTTCCAATACCAAACCTGAGACCCGTAATATAACATGAGATGTGATATCCAAATCCTTCCCCTTCCAAACCTTAGACCCTTCCTTTATCATGAGATGTGATATCCAACTCCTTCCCATTCCAATCCTGAGACCCTTCCGATATCATGAGATGTGATATCTCAAAGCTTCTAATATCAAACTTGAGACCCTCCCTATAGCATGAGATGTGATATCCAAGTCCTTCCCATTCCAATCCTGAGACCCTTCCTATAGCATGAGATGTGATATCTCAATGCTTCTAATACCAAACCTGAGACCCTTCCTATAACATGAGATGGGAATATCCAACTCCTTCCCATTCCAATCCTGAGACCCTTCCGATAGCAGAGATGTGATATCTCAATGCTTATACCAAACCTGAGACCCTTCCTATGGCATGAGATGTGATATCCAACTCCTTGCCATTCAAATCCTGAGACCCTTCCTATAGCATGAGAAGGGATATCCAACTCCTTCCCAATCCAATCCTGAGACCCTTCCGATAGCAGAGACGTGATATCTCAATGCTTCTACCAAACCTGAGACCCTTCCTTTAGCATGAGATGTGATATCCAAATCCTTCACATTCCAATCCTGAGACCCTTCCCATAGCATGAGATGTGATATCTCAATGCTTCTAATACCAAACCTGAGATCCTTCCTATAACATGAGATGTGATATCCAATTCCTTCCCATTCCAAACCTGACACCCTTCCTATTGGATGAGATGTGATATCCAACTCCTTCCCATTCCAACCCTGAGACCCTTCCTATAGCATGAGATGTGATGTCTCAATGCTTCTAATACCAAACCTGAGATCCTTCCTATAACATGAGATGTGATATCCAACTCCTTCCATTCCAATCCTGAGACCTGTCCTATAGCATGAGATGTGATATCCAAGTCCTTCCCATTCCAATCCTGAGACCCTTCCTATAGCTTGAGATGTGATATCCAACTCCTTCCCATTCCAATTCTGAGACCCTTCCTATACTCTGAGACTTGATATCTCAATGCTTCTAATACCAAACCTGAAACCCGTAATATAACATGAGATGTGATATCCAAATCCTTCCCCTTCCAAACCTTAGACCCTTCCTTTATCATGAGATGTGATATCCAACTCCTTCCCATTCCAATCCTGAGACCCTTCCGATATCATGAGATGTGATATCTCAAAGCTTCTAATATCAAACTTGAGACCCTCCCTATAGCATGAGATGTGATATCAAGTCCTTCCCATTCCAATCCTGAGACCCTTCCTATAGCATGAGATGTGATATCTCAATGCTTCTAATACCAAACCTGAGACCCTTCCTATAACATGAGATGGGAATATCCAACTCCTTCCCATTCCAATCCTGAGACCCTTCCGATAGCAGAGATGTGATATCTCAATGCTTATACCAAACCTGAGACCCTTCCTATGGCATGAGATGTGATATCCAACTCCTTGCCATTCAAATCCTGAGACCCTTCCTATAGCATGAGAAGGGATATCCAACTCATTCCCAATCCAATCCTGAGACCCTTCCGATAGCAGAGACGTGATATCTCAATGCTTCTACCAAACCTGAGACCCTTCCTTTAGCATGAGATGTGATATCCAAATCCTTCACATTCCAATCCTGAGACCCTTCCTATAGCATGAGATGTGATATCTCAATGCTTCTAATACCAAACCTGAGATCCTTCCTATAACATGAGATGTGATATCCAATTCCTTCCCATTCCAAACCTGACACCCTTCCTATTGGATGAGATGTGATATCCAACTCCTTCCCATTCCAACCCTGAGACCCTTCCTATAGCATGAGATGTGATGTCTCAATGCTTCTAATACCAAACCTGAGATCCTTCCTATAACATGAGATGTGATATCCAACTCCTTCCATTCCAATCCTGAGACCTGTCCTATAGCATGAGATGTGATATCTCAATGCTTATACCAAACCTGAGACCCTTCCTATAGCATGAGATGTGATATCCAACTACTTCCCATTCCAATCCTGAGACCCTTCATATAGCATGAGATGTGATATCTCAATGCTTCTAATACCAAACCTGGGATCCTTCCTCTAACATGAAATGTGATATCCAACTCCTTCCCTTTCCAAACCTAAGATCCTATCTATAGCATGAGATGTGATATCCAAGTCCTTCCCATTCCAATCCTTAGACCCTTCCTACAGCATGCAATATGATATCTCAATGATTCTAATAACAAACCTGAGACCCGTCCTATAGCATGAGATGTGATATCCAACTCCTTCCCATCCCAATCCTGAGACACTTCCGATAGCAGAGATGTGATATCTCAATGCTTCTAATACCAAACATGAGACCAGTCCTATAACATGAGATGGGATATCCAACTCCTTCCCGTTCCAAACCTGAGACCCTTCCTATAGCATGAGATGTGATATCCAACTCCTTCCCATCCCAATCCTGAGACACTTCCGATTGCAGAGATTTGATATCTCAATGCTTATACCAAACCTGAGACTCTTCCTATAACATGAGATGTGATATCCAACTCCTTCCCGTTCCAAACCTGAGACCCTTCCTATAGCATGAGATGTGATATCCAACTCCTTCCCATCCCAATCCTGAGACACTTCCGATTGCAGAGATTTGATATCTCAATGCTTATACCAAACCTGAGACTCTTCCTATAACATGAGATGTGATATCCAACTCCTTCCCATTCCAATCCTGAGACCCTTATGATGGCATGAGATGTGATATCTCAATGCCTCTAATACCAAATCTGAGATTCTTCCGATAGCATGAGATGTGATATCTCAATGCTTCTTATACCAAACCTGAGATCCTTCCTATAACATGAGATGTGATATCCAAATCCTTCCCCTTCCAAACCTGAGACCCTCCCTTTAGCATGAGATGTGATATCCAACTCCTTCCCATTCCAACCTGAGACCCTTCCTATAGCATGAGATGGGATATCCAACTCCTTGGAATTCCAATCCTGATACCCTTCCGATAGCATGAGATTTGATATCCCAATGCTTATACCAAACCTGAGACCCATACTATGGCATGAGATGTGATATCAAACTCCTTCCCATTCCAATCCTGAGACCCTTCCTATAGCTTGAGATGTGATATCCAACTCCTTCCCATTCCAATTCTGAGACCCTTCCTATACCATGAGACTTGATATCTCAATGCTTCTAATACCAAACCTGAGACCCGTCCTATAACATGAGATGTGATATCCAAATCCTTCCCCTTCCAAACCTTAGACCCTTCCTTTATCATGAGATGTGATATCCAACTCCTTCCCATTCCAATCCTGAGACCCTTCCGATATCATGAGATGTGATATCTCAATGCTTCTAATATCAAACTCGAGACCCTCCCTATAGCATGAGATGTGATATCCAAGTCCTTCCCATTCCAATCCTGAGACCCTTCCTATAGCATGAGATGTGATGTCTCAATGCTTCTAATACCAAACCTGAGACCCTTCCTATAACATGAGATGGGAATATACAACTCCTTCCCATTCCAATCCTGAGACCCTTCCGATAGCAAACATGTGATATCTCAATGCTTATGCCAAACCTGAGATCCTTCCTATAACATGAGATGTGATATCCAACTCCTTCCCATCATTCCAATCCTGAGACACTTCCTATAGCATGAGATGTGATATCTCACTGCTTATACCAAACCTGAGACCCTTCCTATAGCATGAGATGTGATATCCAACTCCTTCCCATTCCAATCCTGAGACCCTTCCTATAGCATGAGATGTGATATCTCAATGCTTCTAATATCAAACTTGAGACCCTCCCTATAGCATGAGATGTGATATCCAAGTCCTTCCCATTCCAATCTTGAGACACTTCCGATAGCAGAGATGTGATATCTCAATGCTTATACCAAACCTGAGACCCTTCCTATGGCCTGAGATGTCATATACAACTCCTTCCCATTCCAATCCTGAGACCCTTCCTTTAGCATGAGATGTGATATCTCAATGCTTATACCAAATCTGAGACCCTTCCTATAGCATGAGATGTGATATCCAAATCCTTCCCATTCCAATCCTGAGACCCTTCCTATAGCATGAGATGTGATATCTCAATGCTTATACCAAACCTGAGAGCCTACCTATAGCATGAGATGTGATATCCAAGTCCATCCCATTCCAATCCTTAGACCCTTCCTAGAGCATGCGATGTGATATCTCAATGATTCTAATACCAAACCAGAGACTCTTACTATAACATGAGATGGGATATCCAACTCCTTCCCATTCCAATCCTGAGCCGCTTCCGATAGCAGAGATGTGATATCTCAATGCTTATACCAAACCTGAGACCCTTCCTATAACATGAGATGTGATATCCAACTCCTTCCCGTTCCAAACCTGAGACACTAACTATAGCATATGTGATATCCAACTCCTTCCCATTCCAAACATGAGACCCTTCCTATAGCAAGAAAGTAATATCCAACTCCTACCCATTCCAATCCTGAGACCCTTCCTATAGCAAGAGATGTGATATCCAAATCCTTCCCATTCCAATCCTGAGACCCTTCCTATAACATGAGATGTGATATCCAACTCCTTCCCATTCCAACCTGAGACACTTCCTATAGCATGAGAAGGGATATCCAACTCCTTCCCAATCCAATCCTGAGACCCTTCCGATAGCAGAGATGTGATATTTCAATGCTTATACCAAACCTGAGACCCTTCCTATGGCATGAGATGTGATATCCAACTCCTTGCCATTCAAATCCTGAGACCCTTCCTATAGCATGAGAAGGGATATCCAACTCCTTCCCAATCCAATCCTGCGACCCTTCCGATAGCAGAGACGTGATATCTCAATGCTTCTACCAAACCTGAGACCCTTCCTTTAGCATGAGATGTGATATCCAAATCCTTCACATTCCAATCCTGAGACCCTTCCTATAGCATGAGATGTGATATCTCAATGCTTCTAATACCAAACCTGAGATCCTTCCTATAACATGAGATGTGATATCCAATTCCTTCCCATTCCAAACCTGAGACCCTTCCTATTGGATGAGATGTGATGTCCAACTCCTTCCCATTCCAACCCTGAGACCCTTCCTATAGCATGAGATGTGATGTCTCAATGCTTCTAATACCAAACCTGAGATCCTTCCTATAACATGAGATGTGATATCCAACTCCTTCCATTCCAATCCTGTGACCCGTCCTATAGCATGAGATGTGATATCTCAATGCTTATACTAAACCTGAGACCCTTCCTATAGCATGAGATGTGATATCCAACTACTTCCCATTCCAATCCTGAGACCCTTCCTATAGCATGAGATGTGATATCTCAATGCTTCTAATACCAAACCTGAGATCCTTCCTCTAACATGAAATGTGATATCCAACTCCTTCCCTTTCCAAACCTAAGAGCCTATCTATAGCATGAGATGTGATATCCAAGTCCTTCCCATTCCAACCCTTAGACCCTTTCTACAGCATGCAATATGATATCTCAATGATTCTAATAACAAACCTGAGACCCGTCCTATAACATGAGATGTGATATCCAACTCCTTCCCATTCCAATCCTGAGACACTTCCGATAGCAGAGATGTGATATCTCAATGCTTATACCAAACCTGAGACCCTTCCTATAACATGAGATGTGATATCCAAATCCTTCCCGTTCCAAACCTGAGACCCTTCCTTTAGCATGAGATGTGATATCCAGCTCCTTCCCATTCCAATCCTGAGACACTTCCGATAGCATGAGATGTGATATCTCAATGCTTCTAATATCAAAACTGAGACCCTCCCTATAGCATGATATGTGATATCTAAGTCCTTCCCATTCCAATCCTGAGACACTCCCTATAGCATGAGATGTGATATCCAACTCTTTCCCATTCCAATCCTGAGACCCTTCCTATAGCATGAGATATGATATCTCAATACTTCTAATACCAAACGTGAGATCCTTCCGATAACATGAGATGTGATATCCAAATCCTTCCCCTTCCAAACCTGAGACCCTCCCTTTAGCATGAGATGTGATATCCAACTCCTTCCCATTCCAATCCTGAGACCCTTCTGATAGCATGAGATGTGATATCTCAATGCTTCTAATACCAAACCTGAGATCCTTCCGATAGCATGAGATGTGATATCTCAATGCTTCTAATACCAAACCTGAGATCCTTCCTAAAACATGAGATGTGATATCCAAATCCTTCCCCTTCCAAACCTGAGACCCTCCCTTTAGCATGAGATGTGATATCCAACTCCTTCCCATTCCATTCCTGAGACCCTTCTGATAGCATGAGATGTGATATCTCAATGCCTCTAATACAAAACCTGAGATCCTACCTCTAACATGAAATGTGATATCCAACTCTTTCCCCTTCCAAACCTGAGAGCCTTCCTATAGCATGAGATGTGATATCCAAGTCCTTCCCATTCCAATCCTGAGACCCTTCCTATAGCTTGAGATGTGATATTTAACTCCGTCCCATTCCAATTCTGAGACCCTTCCTATACTCTGAGACTTGATATCTCAATGCTTCTAATACCAAACCTGAGACCCATAATATAACATGAGATGTGATATCCAAATCCTTCCCCTTCCAAACCTTAGACCCTTCCTTTATCATGAGATGTGATATCCAACTCCTTCCCATTCCAATCCTGAGACCCTTCCGATATCATGAGATGTGATATCTCAAAGGTTCTAATATCAAACTTGAGACCCTCCCTATAGCATGAGATGTGATATCCAAGTCCTTCCCATTCCAATCCTGAGACCCTTCCTATAGCATGAGATGTGATATCTCAATGCTTCTAATACCAAACCTGAGACCCTTCCTATAACATGAGATGGGAATATCCAACTCCTTCCCATTCCAATCCTGAGACCCTTCCGATAGCAGAGATGTGATATCTCAATGCTTATACCAAACCTGAGACCCTTCCTATGGCATGAGATGTGATATCCAACTCCTTGCCATTCAAATCCTGAGACCCTTCCTATAGCATGAGAAGGGATATCCAACTCCTTCCCAATCCAATCCTGAGACCCTTCCGATAGCAGAGACGTGATATCTCAATGCTTCTACCAAACCTGAGACCCTTCCTTTAGCATGAGATGTGATATCCAAATCCTTCACATTCCAATCCTGAGACCCTTCCTATAGCATGAGATGTGATATCTCAATGCTTCTAATACCAAACCTGAGATCCTTCCTATAACATGAGATGTGATATCCAATTCCTTCCCATTCCAAACCTGACACCCTTCCTATTGGATGAGATGTGATATCCAACTCCTTCCCATTCCAACCCTGAGACCCTTCCTATAGCATGAGATGTGATGTCTCAATGCTTCTAATACCAAACCTGAGATCCTTCCTATAACATGAGATGTGATATCCAACTCCTTCCATTCCAATCCTGAGACCTGTCCTATAGCATGAGATGTGATATCTCAATGCTTATACCAAACCTGAGACCCTTCCTATAGCATGAGATGTGATATCCAACTACTTCCCATTCCAATCCTGAGACCCTTCATATAGCATGAGATGTGATATCTCAATGCTTCTAATACCAAACCTGAGATCCTTCCTCTAACATGAAATGTGATATCCAACTCCTTCCCTTTCCAATCCTTAGACCCTTCCTACAGCATGCAATATGATATCTCAATGATTCTAATAACAAACCTGAGACCCGTCCTATAGCATGAGATATGATATCCAAGTCCTTCCCATTCCAATCCTGAGACCCTTCCTATAACATGAAATGTGATATCCAACTCCTTCC
The DNA here is from genome assembly GCF_040938575.1 of Ambystoma mexicanum. Taxonomy (NCBI): domain Eukaryota; kingdom Metazoa; phylum Chordata; class Amphibia; order Caudata; family Ambystomatidae; genus Ambystoma; species Ambystoma mexicanum. The sequence continues at coordinate 146,875 of NW_027182491.1, read as the reverse complement.
CATTCCAACCTGAGACCCTTCCTATAGCATGAGATGGGATATCCAACTTCTTCCAAATCCAATACTGATACCCTTCCGATAGCATGAGATGTGATATCCCAATGCTTCTACCAAACCTGAGACCCATACTATGGCATGAGATGTGATATCAAACTCCTTCCCATTCCAATCCTGAGACCCTTCCTATAGCTTGAGGTGTGATATCCAACTCCTTCCCATTCCAATTCTGAGACCCTTCTTATACCATGAGACTTGATATCTCAATGCTTCTAATACCAAACCTGAGACCCGTCCTATAACATGAGATGTGATATCCAAATCCTTCCCCTTCCAAACCTTAGACCCTTCCTTTATCATGAGATGTGATATCCAACTCCTTCCCATTCCAATCCTGAGACCCTTCCGATATCATGAGATTTGTTATCTCAATGCTTCTAATATCAAACTTGAGACCCTCCCTATAGCATGAGATGTGACATCCAAGTCCTTCCCATTCCAATCCTGAGACCCTTCCTATAACATGAGATGTGATATCCAACTCCTTCCCATTCCAACCTGAGACACTTCCTATAGCATGAGAAGGGATATCTAACTCCTTCCCAATCCAATCCTGAGACCCTAGCGATAGCAGAGATGTGATATCTCAAAGCTTATACCAAACCTGAGACCCTTCCTATGGCATGAGATGTGATATCCAACTCCTTGCCATTCAAATCCTGAGACCCTTCCTATAGCATGAGATGTGATATCTCTATGCTTCTAATACCAAACCTGAGACCCTTCCTATAACATGAGATGGGATATCCAACTCCTTCCCATTCCAATCCTGAGACCCTTCCGATAGCAGAGATGTGATATCTCAATGCTTATACCAAACCTGAGAACCTTCCTATGGCCTGAGATGTCATATAGAACTCCTTCCCATTCCAATCCTGAGACCCTTCCTTTAGCATGAGATGTGATATCTCAATGCTTATACCAAATCTGAGACCCTTCCTATAGCATGAGATGTGATATCCAATTCCTTCCCATTCCAATCCTGAGACCCTTCCTATAGCATGAGATGTGATATCTCAATGCTTATACCAAACCTGAGAGCCTACCTATAGCATGAGATGTGATATCCAAGTCCATCCCATTCCAATCCTTAGACCCTTCCTACAGCATGCGATGTGATATCTCAATGATTCTAATACCAAACCAGAGACTCTTCCTATAACATGAGATGGGATATCCAACTCCTTCCCATTCCAATCCTGAGCCGCTTCCGATAGCAGAGATGTGATATCTCAATGCTTATACCAAACCTGAGACCCTTCCTATAACATGAGATGTGATATCCAACTCCTTCCCGTTCCAAACCTGAGACACTAACTATAGCATATGTGATATCCAACTCCTTCCCATTCCAAACATGAGACCCTTCCTATAGCAAGAAAGTAATATTCAACTCCTACCCATTCCAATCCTGAGACCCTTCCTATAGCAAGAGATGTGATATCCAAATCCTTCCCATTCCAATCCTGAGACCCTTCCTATAACATGAGATGTGATATCCAACTCCTTCCCATTCCAACCTGAGACACTTCCTATAGCATGAGAAGGGATATCCAACTCCTTCCCAATCCAATCCTGAGACCCTTCCGATAGCAGAGATGTGATATCTCAATGCTTATACCAAACCTGAGACCCTTCCTATGGCATGAGATGTGATATCCAACTCCTTCCCAATCCAATCCTGAGACCCTTCCGATAGCAGAGACGTGATATCTCAATGCTTCTACCAAACCTGAGACCCTTCCTTTAGCATGAGATGTGATATCCAAATCCTTCACATTCCAATCCTGAGACCCTTCCTATAGCATGAGATGTAATATCTCAATGCTTCTAATACCAAACCTGAGATCCTTCCTATAACATGAGATGTGATATCCAATTCCTTCCCATTCCAAACCTGAGACCCTTCCTATTGGATGAGATGTGATATCCAACTCCTTCCCATTCCAACCCTGAGACCCTTCCTATAGCATGAGATGTGATGTCTCAATGCTTCTAATACCAAACCTGAGATCCTTCCTATAACATGAGATGTGATAGCCAACTCCTTCCATTCCAATCCTGAGACCCGTCCTATAGCATGAGATGTGATATCTCAATGCTTATACCAAACCTGAGACCCTTCCTATAGCATGAGATGTGATATCCAACTGCTTCCCATTCCAATCCTGGGACCCTTCCTATAGCATGAGATGTGATATCTCAATGCTTCTAATACCAAACCTGAGATCCTTCCTCTAACATGAAATGTGATATCCAACTCCTTCCCTTTCCAAACCTAAGAGCCTATCTATAGCATGAGATGTGATATCCAAGTCCTTCCCATTCCAACCCTTAGACCCTTCCTACAGCATGCAATATGATATCTCAATGATTCTAATAACAAACCTGAGACCCGTCCGATAACATGAGATGGGATATCCAACTCCTTCCCATTCCAATCCTGAGACACTTTCGATAGCAGAGATGTGATATCTCAATGCTTATACCAAACCTGAGACCCTTCCTATAACATGAGATGTGATATCCAAATCCTTCCCGTTCCAAACCTGAGACCCTTCCTTTAGCATGAGATGTGATATCCAGCACCTTCCCATTCCAATCCTGAGACACTTCCTATAGCATGAGATGTGATATCTCAATGCTTCTAATATCAAAACTGAGACCCTCCCTATAGCATGATATGTGATATCTAAGTCCTTCCCATTCCAATCCTGAGACCCTCCCTATAGCATGAGATGTGATATCCAACTCCTTCCCATTCCAATCCTGAGACCCTTCCTATAGCATGAGATATGATATCTCAATACTTCTAATACCAAACGTGAGATCCTTCCGATAACATGAGATGTGATATCCAAATCCTTCCCCTTCCAATCCTGAGACCCTCCCTTTAGCATGAGATGTGATATCCAACTCCTTCCTATTCCAATCCTGAGACTCTTCTGATAGCATGAGATGTGATATCTCAATGCTTCTAATACCAAACCTGAGATCCTTCCGATAGCATGAGATGTGATATCTCAATGCTTCTAATACCAAACCTGAGATCCTTCCTATAACATGAGATTTGATATCCAAATCCTTCCCCTTCCAAACCTGAGATCCTACCTCTAACATGAAATGTGATATCCAACTCTTTCCCCTTCCAAACCTGAGAGCCTTCCTATAGCATGAGATGTGATATCCAAGTCCTTCCCATTCCAATCCTGAGACCCTTCCTATAGCTTGAGATGTGATATCCAACTCCTTCCCATTCCAATTCTGAGACCCTTCCTATACTATGAGACTTGATATCTCAATGCTTCTAATACAAACGTGAGACCCGTAATATAACATGAGATGTGATATCCAAATCCTTCCCCTTCCAAACCTTAGACCCTTCCTTTATCATGAGAAGTGATATCCAACTCCTTCCCATTCCAATCCTGAGACCCTTCCGATATCATGAGATGTGATATCTCAAAGCTTCTAATATCAAACTTGAGACCCTCCCTATAGCATGAGATGTGATATCCAAGTCCTTCCCATTCCAATCCTGAGACCCTTCCTATAGCTTGAGATGTGATATCCAACTCCTACCCATTCCAATTCTGAGACCCTTCCTATACTATGAGACTTGATATCTCAATGCTTCTAATACAAACGTGAGACCCGTAATATAACATGAGATGTGATATCCAAATCCTTCCCCTTCCAAACTTAGACCCTTCCTTTATCATGAGATGTGATATCCAACTCCTTCCCATTCCAATCCTGAGACCCTTCCGATATCATGAGATGTGATATCTCAAAGCTTCTAATATCAAACTTGAGACCCTCCCTTTAGCATGAGATGTGATATCCAACTCCTTCTCATTCCAATCCTGATACCCTTCTGATAGCATGAGATGTGATATCTCAATGCCTCTAATACCAAACCTGAGATCCTACCTCTAACATGAAATGTGATATCCAACTCCTTCCCTTTCCAAACCTGAGAGCCTTCCTACAGCATGAGATGTGATATCCAAGTCCTTCCCATTCCAATCCTGAGACCCTTCCTATAACATGAGATGTCATATCCAACTCCTTCCCATTCCAACCTGATACCCTTCCTATAGCATGAGATGGGATATCCAACTCCTTCCAAATCCAATCCTGATACCCTTCCGATAGCATGAGATGTGATATCCCAATGCTTCTACAAAACCTGATACCCATACCATGGCATGAGATGTGATATCAAACTCCTGTCCCATACCATGAGACTTGATATCTCAATGCTTCTAATACCAAACCTGAGACCGGTCCAATAACATGAGATGTGATATCCAAAACCTTCCACTTCCAAACGTTAGACCCTTCCTTTATCATGAGATGTGATATCCAAGTCCTTCCCATTCCATTCCTGAGACCCTTCCTATAGCATGAGATGTGATATCTCAATGCTTATACCAAATCTGAGACCCTTCCTATAGCATGAGATGTGATATCCACCTCCTTCCCATTCCAATCCTGAGACCCTTCCTATAGCATGAGATGTGATATCTCAATGCTTCTAATACCAAACCTGAGATCCTTCCTATAACATGAGATGTGATATCCAACTCCTTCCCATTCCAATCCTGAGACCCTTATGATAGCATGAGATGTGATATCTCAATGCCTCTAATACCAAACCTGAGATACTTCCGATAGCATGAGATGTGATATCTCAATGCTTCTAATACCAAACCTGAGATCCTTCCTATAACATGAGATGTGATTTCCAAATCCTTCCCCTACCAAACCTGAGACCATCCCTTTAGCATGAGATGTGATATACAACTCCTTCCCATTCCAATCCTGAGACCCTTCTGATAGCATGAGATGTGATATCTCAATGCCTCTAATACCAAACCTGAGATCCTACCTCTAACATGAAATGTGATATCCATCTCCTTCCCTTTCCAAACCTGAGACCCTGCCTATAGCATGAGATGTGATATTCAAGTCCTTCCCATTCCAATCCTGAGACCCTTCCTATAGCATGTGATGTGATACCTCAATACTTATACCAAACCTGAGACCCTTCCTATGGCATGAGATGTCATATACAACTCCTTCCCATTCCAATCCTGAGACCCTTCCTATAGCATGAGATCTGATATCTCAATGCTTATACCAAACCTGAGACCCTTCCTATAGCATGAGATGTGATATCCAACTTCTTCCCATTCCAATCCTAAGACCCTTCCTATAACATGAGATGTGATGTCTCAATGCTTCTAATACCAAACCTGAGATCTTTCCTATAATATGAGATGTGATATCCAACTCCTTCCCATTCCAATCCTGAGACCCTTCCTATAGCATGAGATGTGATATCTCAATGCTTATACCAAACCTGAGACCCTTCCTATAGCTTGAGATGTGATATCGAACTCCTTAACATTCCAATCCCGAGACCCTTCCTATAGCATGAGATGTGATATCTCAAGGCCTCTAATACCAAACCTGAGATCCTTCCTCTAACATGAAAATGTGATATCCAACTCCTTCCCCTTCCAAACCTGAGAGCTTTCCTATAGCATGAGATATGATATCCAAGTCCTTCCCATTCCAATCCTGAGACCCTTCCTATAACATGAAATGTGATATCCAACTCCTTCCCATTCCAACCTGAGACCCTTCCTATAGCATGAGATGGGCTATCCAACTCCTTCCAAATCCAATACTGATACCCTTCCAATAGCATGAGATGTGATATCCCAATGCTTCTACCAAACCTGAGACCCATACTATGGCATAAAATGTGATATCAAACGCCTTCCCATTCCAATCCTGAGACCCTTCCTATAGCTTGAGATGTGATATCCAACTCCTTCCCATTCCAATTCTGAGACCCTTCCTATACCATGAGACTTGATATCTCAATGCTTCTAATACCAAACCTGAGACCCGTCCTATAACATGAGATGTGATATCCAAATCCTTCCCCTTCCAAACCTTAGACCCTTCCTTTATCATGAGATGTGATATCCAACTCCTTCCCATTCCAATCCTGAGACCCTTCCGATATCATGAGATTTGTTATCTCAATGCTTCTAATATCAAACTTGAGACCCTCCCTATAGCATGAGATGTGACATCCAAGCCCTCCCCATTCCAATCCTGAGACCCTTCCTATAGCATGAGATGTGATATCTCAATGCTTCTAATACCAAACCTGAGACCCTTCCTATAACATGAGATGGGATATCCAACTCCTTCCCATTCCAATCCTGAGACCCTTCCGATAGCAGAGATGTGATATCTCAATGCGTATACCAACCTGAGACCCTTCCTATAACATGAGATGTGATATCCAACTCCTTCCCATTCCAAACCTGAGACCCTTCCTATAGCATATGTGATATCCAACTCCTTCCAATTCCAAACATGAGACCCTTCCCATAGCAAGAATGTAATATCCAACTCCTTCCCATTCTAATCCTGAGACCATTCCTATAGCATGAGATGTGATATCTCAATGCTTCTAATACCAAACCTGAGATCCTTCCTATGACATGAGATGTGCTATCCAATTCCTTCCCATTCCAAACCAGAGACCCTTCCTACAGCATGCGATGTGATATCTCAATGCTTCTAATACCAAACCTGAGACCAGTCCTATAACATGAGATGGGATATCCAACTCCTTCCCGTTCCAATCCTGAGACACTTCCGATTGCAGAGATTTGATATCTCAATGCTTATACCAAACCTGAGACTCTTCCTATAACATGAGATGTGATATCCAACTCCTTCCCGTTCCAAACCTGAGACCCTTCCTATAGCATGAGATGTGATATCCAAATCCTTCCCATCCCAATCCTGAGACACTTCCAATTGCAGAGATGTGATATCTCAATGCTTATACCAAACCTGAGACTCTTCCTATAACACGAGATGTGATATCCAACTCCTTCCCGTTCCAAACCTGAGACCCTTCCTATAGCATGAGATGTGATATCCAACTCCTTCCCATTCCAATCCTGAGACCCTTCCAATAGCATGAGATGTGATATCTCAATGCCTCTAATACCAAACCTGAGATCCTTCCTATAACATGTGATGTGATATTCAAATCCTTCCCCTTCCAAACCTGAGACCCTCCCTTTAGCATGAGATGTGATATACAACTCCTTCCCATTCCAATCCTGAGACCCTTCTGATAGCATGAGATGTGATATCTCAATGCCTCTAATACCAAACCTGAGATCCTACCTCTAACATGAAATGTGATATCCATCTCCTTCCCTTTCCAGACCTGAGACCCTGCCTATAGCATGAGCTGTGATATCCAAGTCCTTCCCATTCCAATCCTGAGACCCTTCCTATAGCTTGAGATGTGATATCCAACTCCTACCCATTCCAATTCTGAGACCCTTCCTATACTATGAGACTTGATATCTCAATGCTTCTAATACAAACGTGAGACCCGTAATATAACATGAGATGTGATATCCAAATCCTTCCCCTTCCAAACTTAGACCCTTCCTTTATCATGAGATGTGATATCCAACTCCTTCCCATTCCAATCCTGAGACCCTTCCGATATCATGAGATGTGATATCTCAAAGCTTCTAATATCAAACTTGAGACCCTCCCTTTAGCATGAGATGTGATATCCAACTCCTTCTCATTCCAATCCTGATACCCTTCTGATAGCATGAGATGTGATATCTCAATGCCTCTAATACCAAACCTGAGATCCTACCTCTAACATGAAATGTGATATCCAACTCCTTCCCTTTCCAAACCTGAGAGCCTTCCTACAGCATGAGATGTGATATCCAAGTCCTTCCCATTCCAATCCTGAGACCCTTCCTATAACATGAGATGTCATATCCAACTCCTTCCCATTCCAACCTGATACCCTTCCTATAGCATGAGATGGGATATCCAACTCCTTCCAAATCCAATCCTGATACCCTTCCGATAGCATGAGATGTGATATCCCAATGCTTCTACAAAACCTGATACCCATACCATGGCATGAGATGTGATATCAAACTCCTGTCCCATACCATGAGACTTGATATCTCAATGCTTCTAATACCAAACCTGAGACCGGTCCAATAACATGAGATGTGATATCCAAAACCTTCCACTTCCAAACGTTAGACCCTTCCTTTATCATGAGATGTGATATCCAAGTCCTTCCCATTCCATTCCTGAGACCCTTCCTATAGCATGAGATGTGATATCTCAATGCTTATACCAAATCTGAGACCCTTCCTATAGCATGAGATGTGATATCCACCTCCTTCCCATTCCAATCCTGAGACCCTTCCTATAGCATGAGATGTGATATCTCAATGCTTCTAATACCAAACCTGAGATCCTTCCTATAACATGAGATGTGATATCCAACTCCTTCCCATTCCAATCCTGAGACCCTTATGATAGCATGAGATGTGATATCTCAATGCCTCTAATACCAAACCTGAGATACTTCCGATAGCATGAGATGTGATATCTCAATGCTTCTAATACCAAACCTGAGATCCTTCCTATAACATGAGATGTGATTTCCAAATCCTTCCCCTACCAAACCTGAGACCATCCCTTTAGCATGAGATGTGATATACAACTCCTTCCCATTCCAATCCTGAGACCCTTCTGATAGCATGAGATGTGATATCTCAATGCCTCTAATACCAAACCTGAGATCCTACCTCTAACATGAAATGTGATATCCATCTCCTTCCCTTTCCAAACCTGAGACCCTGCCTATAGCATGAGATGTGATATTCAAGTCCTTCCCATTCCAATCCTGAGACCCTTCCTATAGCATGTGATGTGATACCTCAATACTTATACCAAACCTGAGACCCTTCCTATGGCATGAGATGTCATATACAACTCCTTCCCATTCCAATCCTGAGACCCTTCCTATAGCATGAGATCTGATATCTCAATGCTTATACCAAACCTGAGACCCTTCCTATAGCATGAGATGTGATATCCAACTTCTTCCCATTCCAATCCTAAGACCCTTCCTATAACATGAGATGTGATGTCTCAATGCTTCTAATACCAAACCTGAGATCTTTCCTATAATATGAGATGTGATATCCAACTCCTTCCCATTCCAATCCTGAGACCCTTCCTATAGCATGAGATGTGATATCTCAATGCTTATACCAAACCTGAGACCCTTCCTATAGCTTGAGATGTGATATCGAACTCCTTAACATTCCAATCCCGAGACCCTTCCTATAGCATGAGATGTGATATCTCAAGGCCTCTAATACCAAACCTGAGATCCTTCCTCTAACATGAAATGTGATATCCAACTCCTTCCCCTTCCAAACCTGAGAGCTTTCCTATAGCATGAGATATGATATCCAAGTCCTTCCCATTCCAATCCTGAGACCCTTCCTATAACATGAAATGTGATATCCAACTCCTTCCCATTCCAACCTGAGACCCTTCCTATAGCATGAGATGGGCTATCCAACTCCTTCCAAATCCAATACTGATACCCTTCCAATAGCATGAGATGTGATATCCCAATGCTTCTACCAAACCTGAGACCCATACTATGGCATAAAATGTGATATCAAACGCCTTCCCATTCCAATCCTGAGACCCTTCCTATAGCTTGAGATGTGATATCCAACTCCTTCCCATTCCAATTCTGAGACCCTTCCTATACCATGAGACTTGATATCTCAATGCTTCTAATACCAAACCTGAGACCCGTCCTATAACATGAGATGTGATATCCAAATCCTTCCCCTTCCAAACCTTAGACCCTTCCTTTATCATGAGATGTGATATCCAACTCCTTCCCATTCCAATCCTGAGACCCTTCCGATATCATGAGATTTGTTATCTCAATGCTTCTAATATCAAACTTGAGACCCTCCCTATAGCATGAGATGTGACATCCAAGCCCTCCCCATTCCAATCCTGAGACCCTTCCTATAGCATGAGATGTGATATCTCAATGCTTCTAATACCAAACCTGAGACCCTTCCTATAACATGAGATGGGATATCCAACTCCTTCCCATTCCAATCCTGAGACCCTTCCGATAGCAGAGATGTGATATCTCAATGCGTATACCAACCTGAGACCCTTCCTATAACATGAGATGTGATATCCAACTCCTTCCCATTCCAAACCTGAGACCCTTCCTATAGCATATGTGATATCCAACTCCTTCCAATTCCAAACATGAGACCCTTCCCATAGCAAGAATGTAATATCCAACTCCTTCCCATTCTAATCCTGAGACCATTCCTATAGCATGAGATGTGATATCTCAATGCTTCTAATACCAAACCTGAGATCCTTCCTATGACATGAGATGTGCTATCCAATTCCTTCCCATTCCAAACCAGAGACCCTTCCTACAGCATGCGATGTGATATCTCAATGCTTCTAATACCAAACCTGAGACCAGTCCTATAACATGAGATGGGATATCCAACTCCTTCCCGTTCCAATCCTGAGACACTTCCGATTGCAGAGATTTGATATCTCAATGCTTATACCAAACCTGAGACTCTTCCTATAACATGAGATGTGATATCCAACTCCTTCCCGTTCCAAACCTGAGACCCTTCCTATAGCATGAGATGTGATATCCAAATCCTTCCCATCCCAATCCTGAGACACTTCCAATTGCAGAGATGTGATATCTCAATGCTTATACCAAACCTGAGACTCTTCCTATAACACGAGATGTGATATCCAACTCCTTCCCGTTCCAAACCTGAGACCCTTCCTATAGCATGAGATGTGATATCCAACTCCTTCCCATTCCAATCCTGAGACCCTTCCAATAGCATGAGATGTGATATCTCAATGCCTCTAATACCAAACCTGAGATCCTTCCTATAACATGTGATGTGATATTCAAATCCTTCCCCTTCCAAACCTGAGACCCTCCCTTTAGCATGAGATGTGATATACAACTCCTTCCCATTCCAATCCTGAGACCCTTCTGATAGCATGAGATGTGATATCTCAATGCCTCTAATACCAAACCTGAGATCCTACCTCTAACATGAAATGTGATATCCATCTCCTTCCCTTTCCAGACCTGAGACCCTGCCTATAGCATGAGCTGTGATATCCAAGTCCTTCCCATTCCAATCCTGAGACCCTTCCTATAGCATGTGATGTGATATCTCAATGCTTATACCAAACCTGAGACCCTTCTTATGGCATGAGATGTCATATACAACTCCTTCCCATTCCAATCCTGGGACCCTTCCTATAGCATGAGATGTGATATCTCAATGCTTCTAATACCAAACCTGAGACCCTTCCTATAACATGAGATGGGATATCCAACTCCTTCCCATTCCAATCCTGAGACCCTTCCGATAGCAGAGATGTGATATCTCAATGCGTATACCAACCTGAGACCCTTCCTATAACATGAGATGTGATATCCAACTCCTTCCCATTCCAAACCTGAGACCCTTCCTATAGCATATGTGATATACAACTCCTTCCAATTCCAAACATGAGACCCTTCCCATAGCAAGAATGTAATATCCAACTCCTTCCCATTCTAATCCTGAGACCATTCCTATAGCATGAGATGTGATATCTCAATGCTTCTAATACCAAACCTGAGATCCTTCCTATGACATGAGATGTGCTATCCAATTCCTTCCCATTCCAAACCTGAGACCCTTCCTACAGCATGCGATGTGATATCTCAATGCTTCTAATACCAAACCTGAGACCAGTCCTATAACATGAGATGGGATATCCAACTCCTTCCCGTTCCAATCCTGAGACACTTCCGATTGCAGAGATTTGATATCTCAATGCTTATACCAAACCTGAGACTCTTCCTATAACATGAGATGTGATATCCAACTCCTTCCCGTTCCAAACCTGAGACCCTTCCTATAGCATGAGATGTGATATCCAAATCCTTCCCATCCCAATCCTGAGACACTTCCAATTGCAGAGATGTGATATCTCAATGCTTATACCAAACCTGAGACTCTTCCTATAACACGAGATGTGATATCCAACTCCTTCCCGTTCCAAACCTGAGACCCTTCCTATAGCATGAGATGTGATATCCAACTCCTTCCCATTCCAATCCTGAGACCCTTCCAATAGCATGAGATGTGATATCTCAATGCCTCTAATACAAAACCTGAGATCCTTCCTATAACATGTGATGTGATATTCAAATCCTTCCCCTTCCAAACCTGAGACCCTCCCTTTAGCATGAGATGTGATATACAACTCCTTCCCATTCCAATCCTGAGACCCTTCTGATAGCATGAGATGTGATATCTCAATGCCTCTAATACCAAACCTGAGATCCTACCTCTAACATGAAATGTGATATCCATCTCCTTCCCTTTCCAGACCTGAGACCCTGCCTATAGCATGAGCTGTGATATCCAAGTCCTTCCCATTCCAATCCTGAGACCCTTCCTATAGCATGTGATGTGATATCTCAATGCTTATACCAAACCTGAGACCCTTCTTATGGCATGAGATGTCATATACAACTCCTTCCCATTCCAATCCTGGGACCCTTCCTATAGCATGAGATGTGATATCTCAATGCTTATACCAAACCTGAGACCCTTCCTATAGCATGAGATGTGATATCTCAAGGCCTCTAATACCAAACCTGAGATCCTTCCTCTAACATGAGATGTGATATCCAACTCCTACCCATTCCAATCCTGAGACCCTTCCTATAGCAAGAGATGTGATATCCAAATCCTTCCAATTCCAATCCTGAGACCCTTCCTATAACAAGAGATGTGATATCCAACTCCTTCCCATTCCAACCTGAGACACTTCCTATAGCATGAGAAAGGATATCCAACTCCTCCGCAATCCAATCCGGAGACCCTTCCGATAGCAGAGATGTGATATCTCAATGCTTATACCAAACCTGAGACCCTTCCTATGGCATGATATGTGATATCCAACTCCTTGCCATTCAAATCCTGAGACCCTTTTATAGCATGGGAAGGGATATCCAACTCCTTCCCAATCCAATCCTGAGACCCTTCCGATAGCAGAGATGTGATATCTCAACGCTTCTACCAAACCTGAGACCCTTCCTTTAGCATGAGATGTGATATCCAAATCCTTCGCATTCCAATCCTGAGACCCTTCCTATAGCATGAGATGTGATATCTCAATGGTTCTAATACCAAACCTGAGATCCTTCCTATAACATGAGATGTGATATCCAATTCCTTCCCATTCCAAACCTGAGACCCTTCCTATAACATGAAATGTGATATCTCAAGGCCTCTAATACCAAACCTGAGATCCTTCCTCTAACATGAAATGTGATATCCAACTCCTTCCCATTCCAAACCTGAGACCCTTCCTATAACATGAAATGTGATATCCAACTCCATCCCATTCCAACCTGAGACCTTTCCTATAGCATGAGATGGGATATCCAACTCCTTCCAAATCCAATACTGATACCATTCCGATAGCATGAGATGTGATATCCCAATGCTTCTACCAAATCTGAGACCCATACTATGGCATGATATGTGATATCAAACTCCTTCCCATTCCAACCCTGAGACCCTTCCTAAAGCTTGAGATGTGATATCCAATTTCTTCCCATTCCAATTCTGAGACCCTTCCTATACCATGAGACTTGATATCTCAATGCTTCTAATACCAAACCTGAGACCCGTCCTATAACATGAGATGTGATATCCAAATCCTTCCCCTTCCAAACCTTAGACCCTTCCTTTATCATGAGATGTGATATCCAACTCCTTCCCATTCCAATCCTGAGACCCTTCCGATATCATGAGATTTGTTATCTCAATGCTTCTAATATCAAACCTGAGACCCTCCCTATAGCATGAGATGTGACATCCAAGTCCTCCCCATTCCAATCCTGAGACCCTTCCTATAGCATGAGATGTGATATCTCAATGCTTCTAATACCAAACCTGAGACCCTTCCTATAACATGAGATGGGATATCCAACTCAGATGGGATATCCAACTCCTTCCCATTCCAATCCTGAGACCCTTCCGATAGCAGAGATGTGATATCTCAATGCTTATATCAAACCTGAGACCCTTCCTATGGCCTGAGATGTCATATACAACTCCTTCCCATTCCAATCCTGAGACCCTTCCTATAGCATGAGATGTGATATCTCAATGCTTATACCAAATCTGAGACCCTTCCTATAGCATGAGATGTGATATCCAACTCCTTCCCATTTCAATCCTGAGACCCTTCCTATAGCATGAGATGTGATGTCTCAATGCTTCTAATACCAAACCTGAGATCCTTCCTATAACATGAGATGTGATATCCAACTCCTTCCCATTCCAATCCTGATACCCTTATGATAGCATGAGATGTGATATCTCAATGCCTCTTATACCAAACCTGAGATCCTTCCGATAGCATGAGATGTGATATCTCAATGCTTCTAATACCAAACCTGAGATCCTTCCTATAATATGAGATGTGATTTCCAAATCCTTCCCCTTCCAAACCTGAGACCCTCCCTTTAGCATGAGATGTGATATCCAACTTCTTCCCATTCCAATCCAGAGACCCTTCTGATAGCATGAGATGTGATATCTCAATGCCTCTAATACCAAACCTGAGATCCTACCTCTAACATGAAATGTGATATCCATCTCCTTCCCTTTCCAAACCTGAGACCCTGCCTATAGCATGAGATGTGATATCCAAGTCCTTCCCATTCCAATCCTGAGACCCTTCCTATAGCATGTGATGTGATATCTCAATGCTTATACGAAACCTGAGACCCTTCCTATGGCATGAGATGTCATATACAACTCCTTCCCATTCCAATCCTGAGACCCTTCCTATAGCATGAGATGTGATATCTCAATGCTTATACCAAACCTGAGACCCTTCCTATAGCATGAGATGTGATATCCAACTTCTTCCCATTCCAATCCAGAGACCCTTCCTATAGCATGAGATGTGATATCTCAATGCTTATACCAAACCTGAGACCCTTCCTATAGCTTGAGATGTGATATCCAACTCCTTCCCATTCCAATCCTGTGACCCTTCCGATAGCATGAGATGTGATATCTCAAGGCCTCTAATACCAAACCTGAGATCCTTCCTCTAACATGAAATGTGATATCCAACTCCTTCCCTTTCCAAACCTGAGAACCTTCCTATAGCATGAGATATGATATCCAACTCCTTCCAATTCCAACCTGAGACCCTTCCTATAGCATGAGATGGGATATCCAACTCCTTCCAAATCCAATACTGATACCCTTCCGATAGCATGAGATGTGATATCCCAATGCTTCTACCAAACCTGAGAACCATACTATGGCATGAGATGTGATATCAAACTCCTTCCCATTCCAATCCTGAGACGCTTCCTATAGCTTGAGATGTGATATCCAACTCCTTCCCATTCCAATTCTGAGACCCTTCTTATACCATGAGACTTGATATCTCAATGCTTCTAATACCAAACCTGAGACCCGTCCTATAACATGAGATGTGATATCCAAATCCTTCCCCTTCCAAACCTTAGACTCTTCCTTTATCATGAGATGTGATATCCAACTCCTTCCCATTCCAATCCTGAGACCCTTCCGATATCATGAGATTTGTTATCTCAATGCTTCTAATATCAAACTTGAGACCCTCCCTATAGCATGAGATGTGACATCCAAGTCCTTCCCATTCCAATCCTGAGACCCTTCCTATAGCATGAGATGTGATATCTCAATGCTTCTAATAACAAACCTGAGACCTCATGCTAAAGGGAGGGTCTCAGGTTTGAAAGGGGAAGGATTTGGATATCACATCTCATGTTATAGGAAGGATCTCAGGATTGGTATTAGAAGCATTGAGATATCACATCTCATGCTATCGGAAGGATCTCAGGTTTGGTATTAGAAGCATTGAGATATCACATCTCATGCTATCGGAAGGATCTCAGGTTTGGCATTAGAAGCATTGAGATATCACATCTCATGCTATAGCAAGGGTCTCAGGTTTGGAACGGGAAGGAGTTGGATATCCCATTTCATGTTATAGGACTGGTCTCAGGTTTGGTATTAGAAGCATTGAGATATCACATTGCATGTTGTAGGAAGGGTCTCAGGTTTGGAATGGGAAGGAATTGGATATCACATCTCATGTCATAGGAAGGATCTCAGGTTTGGTATTAGAAGCATTGAGATATCACATCTCATGCTATAGGAATGGTCTCAGGATTGGAATGGGAAGGAGTTGGATATTACATTCTTGCTATAGGAAGGGTCTCATGTTTGGAATGGGAAGGAGTTGGATATCACATATGGTATAGGAAGGGTCTCAGGTTTGGAACGGGAAGGAGTTGGATATCACATCTCATGTTGTAGGAAGCGTCTCAGGTTTGATAGAAGCATTGAGATATCACATCTCTGCTATCGGAAGTGCCTCAGGATTGGAATGGGAAGAAGTTGGATATCCCATCTCATGTTATAGGATGGGTCTCAGGTTTGTTATTAGAATCATTGAGATATCATATTGCATGCTGTAGGAAGGGTCTAAGGATTGGAATGGGAAGGACTTGGATATCACATCTCATTCTATAGGTAGGCTCTCAGGTTTGGAAAGGGAAGGCGTTGGATATCACATCTCATGCTATAGGAAGGGTCTCAGGATTGGAATGGGAAGGAGTTGGATATCACATCTCATGCTATAGGAAGGGTCTCAGGTTTGGTATAAGCATTGAGATATCACATCTCATGCTATAGGAAGGGTCTCAGGATTGGAATGGGAAGGAGTTGGATATCACATCTCATGTTATAGGAAGGATCTCAGGTTTGGTATTAGAAGCATTGAGACATCACATCTCATGCTATAGGAAGGGTCTCAGGATTGGAATGGGAAGGAGTTGTATATGACATCTCATGCCGTAGGAAGGGTCTCAGGTTTGGTATAAGCATTGAGATATCACATCTCTGCTATAGGAAGGGTCTCAGGATTGGAATGGGAAGGAGTTGGATATCCCATCTCATGTTATAGGAAGGGTCTCATGATTGGAATGGGAAGGACTTGGATATCACATCTCATGCTATAGGAAGGCTCTCAGGTTTGGAAGGGGAAAGAGTTGGATATCACATTTCATGTTAGAGGTAGGATCTCAGGTTTGGTATTAGAGGCATTGAGATAACACATCTCATGCTATCAGAAGGGTCTCAGGATTGGAATGGGAAGGAGTTGGATATCACATCTCATGCTAAAGGGAGGGTCTCAGGTTTGGAAGGGGAAGGATTTGGATATCACATCTCATGTTATAGGAAGGATCTCAGGTTTGGTATTAGAAGCATTGAGATATCACATCTCATGCTATCAGAATGGTCTCAGGATTGGAATGGGAAGGAGTTGGATATCACATCTCATACTAAAGGGAGGGTTCCAGGTTTGGAAGGGGAAGGATTTGGATATCACATCTCATGTTATCGGAAGGATCTCAGGTTTGGTATTAGAAGTATTGAGATATCACATCTCATGCTATAGGAAGGGTCTCAGGATTGGAATGGGAAGGAGTTGGATATCACATCTCATGCTAAAGGAAGGGTCTCAGGTTTGGTAGAAGCATTGAGATATCACATCTCATGCTATAGGAAGGGTCTCAGGATTGGAATGGGAAGGACTTAGATATCACATATCATGCTATAGGGAGGGTCTCAGTTTTGATATTAGAAGTATTGAGATATCACATCTCATGCTATCGGAAGTGTCTCAGGTTTGGAATGGGAAGGAGCTGGATATCACATCTCATGCTAAAGGAAGGGTCTCAGGTTTGGTAGAAGCATTGAGATATCAAATCGCATGCTATAGGAAGGGTCTCAGGATTGGAATGGGAAGGACTTAGATATCACATATCATGCTATAGGGAGGGTCTCAGTTTTGATATTAGAAGCATTGAGATATCACATCTCATGCTATAGGAAGGGTCTCAGGAATGGAATGGGAAGGACTTGGATATCACATCTCATGATAAAGGAAGGGTCTAACGTTTGGAAGGGGAAGGATTTGGATATCACATCTCATGTTATTGAACCGGTCTCAGGTTTGGTATTAGAAGCATTGAGATATCAAGTCTCATGGTATGGGACGGGAGTTTGATATCACATCTCATGCCATGGTATGGGTATCAGGTTTTGTAGAAGCATTGGGATATCACATCTCATGCTATCGGAAGGGTATCAGGATTGGATTTGGAAGGAGTTGGATATCCCATCTCATGCTATGTGAAGGGTATCAGGTTGGAATGGGAAGGAGTTGGATATGACATCTCATGTTATAGGAAGGGTCTCAGGATTGGAATGGGAAGGACTTGGATATCACATCTCATGCTGTAGGAAGGCTCTCAGGTTTGGAAAGGGAAGGAGTTGGATATCACATTTCATGTTAGAGGTAGGATCTCAGGTTTGGTATTAGAGGCATTGAGATATCACATCTCATGCTATCAGAAGGGTATCAGGATTGGAATGAGAAGGAGTTGGATATCACATCTCGTGCTAAAGGGAGGGTCTCAGGTTCAGAAGGGGAAGGATTTGGATATCACATCTCATGTTATAGGAAGTATCTCAGGTTTGGTATTAGAAGCATTGAGATATCACATCTCATGCTATCGGAAGGATCTCAGGTTTGGTATTAGAAGCATTGAGATATCACATCTTATGCTATAGGAAGGGTCTCAGGATTGGAATGGGAAGGAGTTGGATATCACATCTCATGTTATAGGAAGGATCTCAGGTTTGGTATTAGAAGCATTGAGATATCACATCTCATGCTATAGGACTGGTCTCAGGATTGGAATGGGAAGGAGTTGGATATCACATCTCATGCTAAAGGAAGGGTCTCAGTTTTGGTAGAAGCATTGAGATTTCACATATCATGCTATAGGAAGGGTCTCAGGATTGGAATGGTAAGGAGTTGTATATCACATCTCATGCTAAAGGGAGGGTCTCAGGTTTGGAAGGGGAAGGATTTGGAAATCACATCTCATGTTATAGGAAGGATCTCAGGTTTGGTATTAGAAGCATTGAGATATCACATCTCATGCTATCGGAAGTATCTCAGGTTTGGTATTAGAGGCATTGAGATATCACATCTCATGCTATCATAAGGGTCTCAGGATTGGAATGGGAAGGAGTTGGATATCACATCTCTTGTTATAGGAAGGATCTCAGGTTTGGTATTAGAAGCATTGAGATATCACATCTCATGCTATAGGAAGGGTCTCAGGATTGGAATGGGAAGGAGTTGGATATCACATCTCATGCAATAGGAAGGGTCTCAGATTTGGTATAAGCATTGAGATATCACATCTCATGCTATAGGAAGGGTCTCAGGATTGGAACGGAAAGGAGTTAGATATCACATCTCATGTTATAGGAAGAGTCTCAGGTTTGGTATAAGCATTGAGATATCACATCTCTGCTATCGGAGGTGTCTCAGGATTGGGATGGGAAGGAATTGGATATCACATCTCATGCTATAGGAAGGGTATCAGGTTTGGAACGGGAAGGAGTTGGATATCACATCTCATGCTATAGGAAGGGTCTCAGTTTGGAACGGAAAGGAGTTAGATATCAGATCTCATGTTATAGGAAGAGTCTCAGGTTTGGTATAAGCATTGAGATATCACATCTATGCTATCGGAGGTGTCTCAGGATTGGGATGGGAAGGAATTGGATATCACATCTCATGCTATAGGAAGGGTATCAGGTTTGGAACGGGAAGGAGTTGGATATCCCATCTCATGTTATAGGACAGGTCTCAGGTTTGATATTAGAAGCATTGAGATATCACATCTCTGCTATTGGAAGGGTCTCAGGATTGGAATGGGAAGGACTTGGATATCAGAATTCATGTTATAGGAAGGGTCTCAGGTTTGGTATTAGAAGCATTGAGATATCACATCTCATGCTATAGGAAGGGTCTCAGGATTGAAATGGGAAGGACTTGGATATCACATCTCATGTTATAGGAAGGGTCTCAGGTTTGGTATAAGCATTGAGATATCACATCTATGCTATCGGAGGTGTCTCAGGATTGGGATGGGAAGGAATTGGATATCACATCTCATGCTATAGGAAGGGTATCAGGTTTGGAACGGGAAGGAGTTGGATATCCCATCTCATGTTATAGGACAGGTCTCAGGTTTGATATTAGAAGCATTGAGATATCACATCTCTGCTATTGGAAGGGTCTCAGGATTGGAATGGGAAGGACTTGGATATCAGAATTCATGTTATAGGAAGGGTCTCAGGTTTGGTATTAGAAGCATTGAGATATCACATCTCATGCTATAGGAAGGGTCTCAGGAATGGAATGGGAAGGACTTGGATATCACATCTCATGATAAAGGAATTGTCTAAGGTTTGGAAGGGGAAGGATTTGGATATCACATCTCATGTTATTGGACCGGTCTCAGGTTTGGTATTAGAAGCATTGAGATATCAAGTCTCATGGTATGGGACGGGAGTTTGATATCACATCTCATGCCACGGTATGGGTATCAGGTTTTGTAGAAGCATTGGGATATCACATCTCATGCTATCGGAAGGGTATCAGGATTGGATTTGGAAGGAGTTGGATATCCCATCTCATGCTATAGGAAGGGTATCAGGTTGGAATGGGAAGGAGTTGGATATGACATCTCATGTTATAGGAAGGGTCTCAGGATTGGAATGGGAAGGACTTGGATATCACATCTCATGCTGTAGGAAGGCTCTCAGGTTTGGAAAGGGAAGGAGTTGGATATCACATTTCATGTTAGAGGTAGGATCTCAGGTTTGGTATTAGAGGCATTGAGATATCACATCTCATGCTATCAGAAGGGTATCAGGATTGGAATGAGAAGGAGTTGGATATCACATCTCATGCTAAAGGGAGGGTCTCAGGTTCGGAAGGGGAAGGATTTGGATATCACATCTCATGTTATAGGAAGTATCTCAGGTTTGGTATTAGAAGCATTGAGATATCAAGTCTCATGGTATAGGAAGGGTCTCAGAATTGGAATGGGAAGGAGTTGGATATCACATCTCAAGCTATAGGAAGGGTCTCAGGATTAGAATGGGAAGGAGTTTGATATCACACCTCATGCCATAGTATGGGTCTCAGGTTTGGTAGAAGCATTGGGATATCAGATCTCATGCTATCGGAAGGGTATCGGGATTGGATTTGGAAGGAGTTGGATATCCCATCTCATGCTATAGGAAGGGTCTCAGGTTGGAATGGGAAGGAGTTGGGTATCACATCTCATGTTATAGGAAGGGTCTCAGGATTGGAATGGGAAGGACTTGGATATCACATCTCATGCTATAGGAAGGCTCTCAGGTTTGCAAGGGGAAAGAGTTGGATATCACATTTCATGTTAGAGGTAGGATCTCAGGTTTGGTATTAGAAGTATTGAGATATCACATCTCATGCTATCAGAAGGATCTCAGGTTTGGTATAGAAGCATTGAGATATCATATCTTATGCTATCAGAAGAGTCTCAGGATTGGAATGTGAAGGAGTTGGATATCACATCTCATGCTAAAGGGAGGGTCTCAGGTTTGGAAGATAAGGATTTGGATATCACATCTCATGTTATAGGAAGGATCTCAGGTTTGGTATTAGAAGTATTGAGATATCACATCTCATGCTATCGGAAGGATTTCAGGTTTTGTATAGAAGCATTGAGATATCATATCTTATGCTATCAGAAGGGTCTCAGGATTGGAATGGGAAGGAGTTGGATATCACATCTCATGCTAAAGGGCGGGTCTCAGGTTTGGAAGGGGAAGGATTTGGATATCACATCTCATGTTATAGGACGGATCTCAGGTTTGGTATTAGAAGTATTGAGATATCACATCTCATGTTATCGGAAGGATCTCAGGTTTGGTATTAGAAGTATTGAGATATCACCTCTCATGCTATAGGAAGGGTCTCAGGATTGGAATGGGAAGGAGTTGGATATCACATCTCATGCTAAAGGAAGGGTCTCAGGTTTGGTAGAAGCATTGAGATATCACATCTCATGCTATAGGAAGGGTCTCAGGATTGGAATGGGAAGGACTTAGATATCACATATCATGCTATAGGGAGGGTCTCAGTTTTGATATTAGAAGCATTGAGATATCACATCTCATGCTATCGGAAGTGTCTCAGGATTGGAATGGGAAGGAGCTGGATATCACATCTCATGCTAAAGGAAGGGTCTCAGGTTTGGTATAAACATTGAGATATCACATCTCTGCTATCGGAAGTGTCTCAGGATTGGAATGGGAAGGAGTTGGATATCCCATCTCATGTTATAGGACGGGTCTCAGGTTTTTTATTAGAATCATTGAGATATCATATTGCATGCTGTAGGAAGGGTCTAAGGATTGGAATGGGAAGGACTTTGATATCACATCTCATGCTATAGATAGGCTCTCAGGTTTGGAAAGTGAAGGAGTTGGATATCACATTTCATGTTAGAGGAAGGATCTCAGGTTTGGTATTAGAGGCATTGAGATATCACATCTCAGGCTATAGGAAGGGTCTCAGGATTGGAATGGGAAGGAGTTGGATATCACATCTCATGCTATAGGAAGGGTCTCAGGTTTGGTATAAGCATTGAGATATCACATCTCATGCTATAGGAAGGGTCCAGGATTGGAATGGAAGGAGTTGGATATCACATCTCATGTTATAGGAAGGATCTCAGGTTTGGTATTAGAAGCATTGAGACATCACATCTCATGCTATAGGAAGGGTCTCAGGATTGGAATGGGAAGGAGTTGGATATCACATCTCATGCTATAGGAAGGGTCTCAGGATTGGAATGGGAAGGAGTTGAATATGACATCTCATGCCTTAGGAAGGGTCTCAGGTTTGGTATAAACATTGAGATATCACATCTCTGCTATCAAAAGGGTCTCAGGATTGGAATGGGAAGGAGTTGGATATCCCATCTCATGTTATAGGAAGAGTCTCAGGTTTGGTATTAGAAGCATTGAGATATCACATCTCATGCTATAGGAAGTGTCTCAGGATTGGAATGGGAAGGACTTGGATATCACATCTCATGCTATAGGTAGGGTCTCAAGTTTGATATTAGAAGCATTGAGATATCACATCTCATGCTATAGGAAGGGTCTGAGGATTGGAATGGGAAGGAGTTGGATATCACATCTCATGCTATGGGAAGGGTCTCAGGTTTGGTATAAGCAGTGAGATATCACATCTCATGCTATAGGAAGTGTCTCAGGATTGGAATGGGAAGGAGTTGGATATCACATCTCATGTTATAGGAAGGATCTCAGGTTTGGTATAAGCATTGATATATCACATCTCTGCTATCGGAAGGGTCTCAGGATTGGAATGGGAAGGAGTTGGATATTCCCATCTCATGTTATAGGAAGGGTCTCAGGTTTGGTATTAGAAGCATTGAGATATCACATCTCATGCTATAGGAAGGGTCTCAGGATTGGAATGGGAAGGACTTGGATATCACATCTCATGCTATAGGGAGGCTCTCAAGTTTGATATTAGAAGCTTTGAGATATCACATCTCATGATATCGGAAGGGTCTCAGGATTGGAATGGGAAGGAGTTGGATATCACATCTCATGATAAAGGAAGGGTCTAAGGTTTGGAAGGGGAAGGATTTGGATATCACATCTCATGTTATATTACGGGTCTCAGGTTTGGTATTAGAAGCATTGAGATATCAAGTCTCATAGTATAGGAAGGGTCTCAGAATTGGAATGGGAAGGAGTTGGATATCACATCTCAAGCTATAGGAAGGGTCTCAGGATTGGAATGGGAAGGACTTGGATATCACATCTCATGCTATAGGAAGGCTCTCAGGTTTGGAAGGGGAAAGAGTTGGATATCACATTTCATGTTAGAGGTAGGATCTCAGGTTTGGTATTAGAGGCATTGAGATATCACATCTCATGCTATCAGAAGGGTCTCAGGAATGGAATGGGAAGGAGTTGGATATCACATCTCATGCTAAAGGGAGGGTCTCAGGTTTGGAAGGGGAAGGATTTGGATATCACATCTCATGTTATAGGAAGGATCTCAGGTTTGGTATTAGAAGCATTGAGATATCACATCTCATGCTATCGGAAGGATCTCAGGTTTGGTATTAGAAGCATTGAGATATCACATCTCATGCTATCAGAAGAGTCTCAGGATTGGAATAGGAAGGAGTTGGATATCACATCTCATGCTAAAGGGAGGGTCTCAGGTTTGGAAGGGGAAGGATTTGGATATCACATCTCATGTTATCGGAAGGATCTCACGTTTGGTATTAGAAGTATTGAGATATCATATCTCATGCTATAGGAAGGGTCTCAGGATTGGAATGGGAAGGAGTTGGATATCACATCTCATGCTATAGGGAGGGTCTCAGGATTGGAATGGGAAGGACTTAGATATCACATATCATGCTATAGGGAGGGTCTCAGTTTTGATATTAGAAGCATTGAGATATCACATCTCATGCTATCGGAAGTGTCTCAGGATTGGAATGGGAAGGAGCTGGATATCACATCTCATGCCAAAGGAAGGGTCTCAGGTTTGGAACGGGAAGGATTTGGATATCACATCTCATGTTATAGGAAGGGTCTCAGGTTTGGTATAAGCATTGAGATATCACATCTCTGCTATCGGAAGAGTCTCAGGATTGGAATGGGAAGGAGTTGGATATCCCATCTCATGTTATAGGACGGGTCTCAGGTTTGTTATTAGAATCATTGAGATATCATATTGCATGCTGTAGGAAGGGTCTAAGGGTTGGAATGTGAAGGACTTGGATATCACATCTCATGCTATAGATAGGCTCTTAGGTTTGGAAAGGGAAGGAGTTGGATATCACATTTCATGTTAGAGGAAGGATCTCAGGTTTGGTATTAGAAGCATAGAGATATCACATCTCATGCTCTAGGAAGGGTCTCAGGATTGGAATGGGAAGCAGTTGGATATCACATCTCATGCTATAGGAAGGGTCTCAGGTTTGGTATAAGCATTGAGATATCACATCTCATGCTATAGGAAGGGTCTCAGGATTGGAATGGGAAGGACTTGGATATCACATCTCATGCTATAGGGAGGGTCTCAAGTTTGATATTAGAAGCTTTGAGATATCACATCTCATGATATCGGAAGGGTCTCAGGATTGGAATGGGAAGGAGTTGAATATCACATCTCATGATAAAGGAAGGGTCTAAGGTTTGGAAGGGGAAGGATTTGGATATCACATCTCATGTTATATTACGGGTCTCAGGTTTGGTATTAGAAGCATTGAGATATCAAGTCTCATAGTATAGGAAGGGTCTCAGAATTGGAATGGGAAGGAGTTGGATATCATATCTCAAGCTATAGGAAGGGTCTCAGGATTGGAATGGGAAGGACTTGGATATCACATCTCATGCTATAGGAAGGCTCTCAGGTTTGGAAGGGGAAAGAGTTGGATATCACATTTCATGTTAGAGGTAGGATCTCAGGTTTGGTATTAGAGGCATTGAGATATCACATCTCATGCTATCAGAAGGGTCTCAGGAATGGAATGGGAAGGAGTTGGATATCACATCTCATGCTAAAGGGAGGGTCTCAGGTTTGGAAGGGGAAGGATTTGGATATCACATCTCATGTTATAGGAAGGATCTCAGGTTTGGTATTAGAAGCATTGAGATATCACATCTCATGCTATAGGAAGGGTCTCAGGATTGGAATGGGAAGCAGTTGGATATCACATCTCATGCTATAGGAAGGGTCTCAGGTTTGGTATAAGCATTGAGATATCACATCTCATGCTATAGGACGGGTCTCAGGATTGGAATGGAAGGAGTTGGATATCACATCTCATGTTATAGGAAGGATCTCAGGTTTGGTATTAGAAGCATTGAGACATCACATCTCATGCTATAGGAAGGGTCTCAGGGTTGGAATGGGAAGGAGTTGGATATCACATCTCATCCAATAGGAAGGGTCTCAGGTTTGGAATAGGAAGGAATTGGATATCACATCTCATGTTATAGGAAGGATCTCAGGTTTGGTATTAGAAGCATTGAGATATCACATCTCATGCTATAGGAAGGGTCTCAGGATTGGAATGTGAAGGATTTGGATATCACATCTCATGCTAAAGGAAGGGTCTCAGGTTTGGTAGAAGCATTGAGATATCACGTCTCTGCTATCGGAAGGGTCTCAGGATTGGATTGGGAAGGAGTTGGATATCCCTTCTCATGCTATAGGAAGGGTCTCAGGATTTGAATGGCAAGGAGTTGGATATCACATCTCATGCCATAGGAAGGGTCTCAGGTTTGGTATAAGCATTGAGATATCACATCTCTGCTATCGGAAGGGTCTCAGGATTGGATTGGGAAGGAGTTGGATATCCCTTCTCATGCTATAGGAAGTGTCTCAGGTTGGAATGGGAAGGAGTTGGATATCACATCTCATGTTATAGGAAGGGTCTCAGGATTGGAATGGGAAGGATTTGGATATCACATCTCTTGCTATAGGAAGGGTCTCAGGATTGGAATGGGTAGGAGTTGGATATTACTTTCTTGCTATAGGAAGGGTCTCATGTTTGGAATGGGAAGGAGTTGGATATCACATATGCTATAGTTAGTGTCTCAGGTTTGGAACGGGAAGGAGTTGGATATCACATCTCATGTTATAGGAAGGATCTCAGGTTTGGTATTAGAAGCATTGAGATATCACATCTCATGCTATAGGAAGGGTCTCAGGATTGGAATGGAAGGAGTTGGATATCACATCTCATGCTATAGGAAGGATCTCAGGTTTGGTATTAGAAGCATTGAGACATCACATCTCATGCTATAGGAAGGGTCTCAGGGTTGGAATGGGAAGGAGTTGGATATCACATCTCATCCAATAGGAAGGGTCTCAGGTTTGGAATGGGAAGGAATTGGATATCACATCTCATGTTATAGGAAGGATCTCAGGTTTGGTATTAGAAGCATTGAGATATCACATCTCATGCTAGAGGAAGGGTCTCAGGATTGGAATGTGAAGGATTTGGATATCACATCTCATGCTAAAGGAAGGGTCTCAGGTTTGGTAGAAGCATTGAGATATCACGTCTCTGCTATCGGAAGGGTCTCAGGATTGGATTGGGAAGGAGTTGGATATCCCTTCTCATGCTATAGGAAGGGTCTCAGGATTTGAATGGCAAGGAGTTGGATATCACATCTCATGCCAAAGGAAGGGTCTCAGGTTTGGTATAAGCATTGAGATATCACATCTCTGCTATCGGAAGGGTCTCAGGATTGGATTGGGAAGGAGTTGGATATCCCTTCTCATGCTATAGGAAGTGTCTCAGGTTGGAATGGGAAGGAGTTGGATATCACATCTCATGTTATAGGAAGGGTCTCAGGATTGGAATGGGAAGGATTTGGATATCACATCTCTTGCTATAGGAAGGGTCTCAGGATTGGAATGGGTAGGAGTTGGATATCCCTTCTCATGCTATAGGAAGTGTCTCAGGTTGGAATGGGAAGGAGTTGGATATCACATCTCATGTTATAGGAAGGGTCTCAGGATTGGAATGGGAAGGATTTGGATATCACATCTCTTGCTATAGGAAGGGTCTCAGGATTGGAATGGGAAGGAGTTGGATATCACATATGCTATAGTTAGTGTCTCAGGTTTGGAACGGGAAGGAGTTGGATATCACATCTCATGTTATAGGAAGGGTCTCAGGTTTGGTATAAGCATTGAGATATCACATCTCTGCTATCGGAAGCGGCTCAGGATTGGAATGGAAGGAGTTGGATATCACATCTCATGCTATAGGAAGGATCTCAGGTTTGGTATTAGAAGCATTGAGACATCACATCTCATGCTATAGGAAGGGTCTCAGGGTTGGAATGGGAAGGAGTTGGATATCACATCTCATCCAATAGGAAGGGTCTCAGGTTTGGAATGGGAAGGAATTGGATATCACATCTCATGTTATAGGAAGGATCTCAGGTTTGGTATTAGAAGCATTGAGATATCACATCTCATGCTAGAGGAAGGGTCTCAGGATTGGAATGTGAAGGATTTGGATATCACATCTCATGCTAAAGGAAGGGTCTCAGGTTTGGTAGAAGCATTGAGATATCACGTCTCTGCTATCGGAAGGGTCTCAGGATTGGATTGGGAAGGAGTTGGATATCCCTTCTCATGCTATAGGAAGGGTCTCAGGATTTGAATGGCAAGGAGTTGGATATCACATCTCATGCCAAAGGAAGGGTCTCAGGTTTGGTATAAGCATTGAGATATCACATCTCTGCTATCGGAAGGGTCTCAGGATTGGATTGGGAAGGAGTTGGATATCCCTTCTCATGCTATAGGAAGTGTCTCAGGTTGGAATGGGAAGGAGTTGGATATCACATCTCATGTTATAGGAAGGGTCTCAGGATTGGAATGGGAAGGATTTGGATATCACATCTCTTGCTATAGGAAGGGTCTCAGGATTGGAATGGGTAGGAGTTGGATATCCCTTCTCATGCTATAGGAAGTGTCTCAGGTTGGAATGGGAAGGAGTTGGATATCACATCTCATGTTATAGGAAGGGTCTCAGGATTGGAATGGGAAGGATTTGGATATCACATCTCTTGCTATAGGAAGGGTCTCAGGATTGGAATGGGAAGGAGTTGGATATCACATATGCTATAGTTAGTGTCTCAGGTTTGGAACGGGAAGGAGTTGGATATCACATCTCATGTTATAGGAAGGGTCTCAGGTTTGGTATAAGCATTGAGATATCACATCTCTGCTATCGGAAGCGGCTCAGGATTGGAATGGGAAGGAGTTGGATATCCCATCTCATGTTATAGGAAGAGTCTCTGGTTTGGTATTAGAATCATTGAGATATCACATCGCATGCTGTAGGAAGGGTCTAAGGATTGGAATGGGATGGACTTGGATATCACATCTCATGCTATAGGTAGGCTCTCAAGTTTGGTATAAGCATTGAGATATCACATCTCATGCTATAGGAAGGGTCTCAGGATTGGAATGGGAAGGAATTGGATATCACATGTCATGCTATAGGAAGGGTCTCAGATTTGGTATAAGCATTGAGATATCACATCTCATGCTGTAGGAAGGGTCTAAGGGTTGGAATGTGAAGGACTTGGATATCACATCTCATGCTATAGATAGGCTCTTAGGTTTGGAAAGGGAAGGAGTTGGATATCACATTTCATGTTAGAGGAAGGATCTCAGGTTTGGTATTAGAAGCATAGAGATATCACATCTCATGCTATAGGAAGGGTCTCAGGTTTGGAATGGGAAGCAGTTGGATATCTCATCTCATGCTATAGGAAGGGTCTCAGGTTTGGTATAAGCATTGAGATATCACATCTCATGCTATAGGAAGGGTCTCAGGATTGGAATGGGAAGGACTTGGATATCACATCTCATGCTATAGGGAGGGTCTCAAGTTTGATATTAGAAGCTTTGAGATATCACATCTCATGATATCGGAAGGGTCTCAGGATTGGAATGGGAAGGAGTTGGATATCACATCTCATGATAAAGGAAGGGTCTAAGGTTTGGAAGGGGAAGGATTTGGATATCACATCTCATGTTATATTACGGGTCTCAGGTTTGGTATTAGAAGCATTGAGATATCAAGTCTCATAGTATAGGAAGGGTCTCAGAATTGGAATGGGAAGGAGTTGGATATCACATCTCAAGCTATAGGAAGGGTCTCAGGATTGGAATGGGAAGGACTTGGATATCACATCTCATGCTATAGGAAGGCTCTCAGGTTTGGAAGGGGAAAGAGTTGGATATCACATTTCATGTTAGAGGTAGGATCTCAGGTTTGGTATTAGAGGCATTGAGATATCACATCTCATGCTATCAGAAGGGTCTCAGGAATGGAATGGGAAGGAGTTGGATATCACATCTCATGCTAAAGGGAGGGTCTCAGGTTTGGAAGGGGAAGGATTTGGATATCACATCTCATGTTATAGGAAGGATCTCAGGTTTGGTATTAGAAGCATTGAGATATCACATCTCATGCTATAGGAAGGGTCTCAGGATTGGAATGGGAAGGACTTGGATATCACATCTCATGCTATAGGGAGGGTCTCAAGTTTGATATTAGAAGCTTTGAGATATCACATCTCATGATATCGGAAGGGTCTCAGGATTGGAATGGGAAGGAGTTGGATATCACATCTCATGATAAAGGAAGGGTCTAAGGTTTGGAAGGGGAAGGATTTGGATATCACATCTCATGTTATATTACGGGTCTCAGGTTTGGTATTAGAAGCATTGAGATATCAAGTCTCATAGTATAGGAAGGGTCTCAGAATTGGAATGGGAAGGAGTTGGATATCACATCTCATGCTATAGGAAGGGTCTCAGGTTTGGTATAAGCATTGAGATATCACATCTCATGCTATAGGAAGGGTCCAGGATTGGAATGGAAGGAGTTGGATATCACATCTCATGTTATAGGAAGGATCTCAGGTTTGGTATTAGAAGCATTGAGACATCACATCTCATGCTATAGGAAGGGTCTCAGGATTGGAATGGGAAGGAGTTGGATATCACATCTCATGCTATAGGAAGGGTCTCAGGATTGGAATGGGAAGGAGTTGAATATGACATCTCATGCTGTAGGAAGGGTCTCAGGTTTGGTATAAACATTGAGATATCACATCTCTGCTATCAAAAGGGTCTCAGGATTGGAATGGGAAGGAGTTGGATATCCCATCTCATGTTATAGGAAGAGTCTCAGGTTTGGTATTAGAAGCATTGAGATATCACATCTCTGCTATCGGAAGGGTCTCAGGATTGGAATGGGAAGGAGTTGGATATCACATCTCATGCTATGGGAAGGCTCTCAGGTTTGGTATAAGCAGTGAGATATCACATCTCATGCTATAGGAAGTGTCTCAGGATTGGAATGGGAAGGAGTTGGATATCACATCTCATGTTATAGGAAGGATCTCAGGTTTGGTATAAGCATTGAGATATCACATCTCTGCTATCGGAAGGGTCTCAGGATTGGAATGGGAAGGAGTTGGATATTCCCATCTCATGTTATAGGAAGGGTCTCAGGTTTGGTATTAGAAGCATTGAGATATCACATCTCATGCTATAGGAAGGGTCTCAGGATTGGAATGGGAAGGACTTGGATATCACATCTCATGCTATAGGGAGGGTCTCAAGTTTGATATTAGAAGCTTTGAGATATCACATCTCATGATATCGGAAGGGTCTCAGGATTGGAATGGGAAGGAGTTGGATATCACATCTCATGATAAAGGAAGGGTCTAAGGTTTGGAAGGGGAAGGATTTGGATATCACATCTCATGTTATATTACGGGTCTCAGGTTTGGTATTAGAAGCATTGAGATATCAAGTCTCATAGTATAGGAAGGGTCTCAGAATTGGAATGGGAAGGAGTTGGATATCACATCTCAAGCTATAGGAAGGGTCTCAGGATTGGAATGGGAAGGACTTGGATATCACATCTCATGCTATAGGAAGGCTCTCAGGTTTGGAAGGGGAAAGAGTTGGATATCACATTTCATGTTAGAGGTAGGATCTCAGGTTTGGTATTAGAGGCATTGAGATATCACATCTCATGCTATCAGAAGGGTCTCAGGAATGGAATGGGAAGGAGTTGGATATCACATCTCATGCTAAAGGGAGGGTCTCAGGTTTGGAAGGGGAAGGATTTGGATATCACATCTCATGTTATAGGAAGGATCTCAGGTTTGGTATTAGAAGCATTGAGATATCACATCTCATGCTATCGGAAGGATCTCAGGTTTGGTATTAGAAGCATTGAGATATCACATCTCATGCTATCAGAAGAGTCTCAGGATTGGAATAGGAAGGAGTTGGATATCACATCTCATGCTAAAGGGAGGGTCTTAGGTTTGGAAGGGGAAGGATTTGGATATCACATCTCATGTTATCGGAAGGATCTCACGTTTGGTATTATAAGTATTGAGATATCATATCTCATGCTATAGGAAGGGTCTCAGGATTGGAATGGGAAGGAGTTGGATATCACATCTCATGCTATAGGGAGGTTCTCAGGATTGGAATGGGAAGGACTTAGATATCACATATCATGCTATAGGGAGGGTCTCAGTTTTGATATTAGAAGCATTGAGATATCACATCTCATGCTATCGGAAGTGTCTCAGGATTGGAATGGGAAGGAGCTGGATATCACATCTCATGCTAAAGGAAGGGTCTCTGGTTTGGAACGGGAAGGATTTGGATATCACATCTCATGTTATAGGAAGGGTCTCAGGTTTGGTATAAGCATTGAGATATCACATCTCTGCTATCGGAAGAGTCTCAGGATTGGAATGGGAAGGAGTTGGATATCCCATCTCATGTTATAGGACGGGTCTCAGGTTTGTTATTAGAATCATTGAGATATCATATTGCATGCTGTAGGAAGGGTCTAAGGGTTGGAATGTGAAGGACTTGGATATCACATCTCATGCTATAGATAGGCTCTTAGGTTTGGAAAGGGAAGGAGTTGGATATCACATTTCATGTTAGAGGAAGGATCTCAGGTTTGGTATTAGAAGCATAGAGATATCACATCTCATGCTATAGGAAGGGTCTCAGGATTGGAATGGGAAGCAGTTGGATATCACATCTCATGCTATAGGAAGGGTCTCAGGTTTGGTATAAGCATTGAGATATCACATCTCATGCTATAGGAAGGGTCTCAGGATTGGAATGGGAAGGACTTGGATATCACATCTCATGCTATAGGGAGGGTCTCAAGTTTGATATTAGAAGCTTTGAGATATCACATCTCATGATATCGGAAGGGTCTCAGGATTGGAATGGGAAGGAGTTGGATATCACATCTCATGATAAAGGAAGGGTCTAAGGTTTGGAAGGGGAAGGATTTGGATATCACATCTCATGTTATATTACGGGTCTCAGGTTTGGTATTAGAAGCATTGAGATATCAAGTCTCTTAGTATAGGAAGGGTCTCAGAATTGGAATGGAAAGGAGTTGGATATCACATCTCAAGCTATAGGAAGGGTCTCAGGATTGGAATGGGAAGGACTTGGATATCACATCTCATGCTATAGGAAGGCTCTCAGGTTTGGAAGGGGAAAGAGTTGGATATCACATTTCATGTTAGAGGTAGGATCTCAGGTTTGGTATTAGAGGCATTGAGAAATCACATCTCATGCTATCAGAAGGGTCTCAGGAATGGAATGTGAAGGAGTTGGATATCACATCTCATGCTAAAGGGAGGGTCTCAGGTTTGGAAGGGGAAGGATTTGGATATCACATCTCATGTTATAGGAAGGATCTCAGGTTTGGTATTAGAAGCATTGAGATATCACATATCATGCTATCGGAAGGATCTCAGGTTTGGTATTAGAAGCATTGAGATATCACATCTCATGCTATCAGAAGAGTCTCAGGATTGGAATAGGAAGGAGTTGGATATCACATCTCATGCTAAAGGGAGGGTCTCAGGTTTGGAAGGGGAAGGATTTGGATATCACATCTCATGTTATCGGAAGGATCTCACGTTTGGTATTAGAAGTATTGAGATATCATATCTCATGCTATAGGAAGGGTCTCAGGATTGGAATGGGAAGGAGTTGGATATCACATCTCATGCTATAGGGAGGGTCTCAGGATTGGAATGGGAAGGACTTAGATACCACATATCATGCTATAGGGAGGGTCTCAGTTTTGATATTAGAAGCATTGAGATATCACATCTCATGCTATCGGAAGTGTCTCAGGATTGGAATGGGAAGGAGCTGGATATCACATCTCATGCTAAAGGAAGGGTCTCAGGTTTGGAACGGGAAGGATTTGGATATCACATCTCATGTTATAGGAATGGTCTCAGGTTTGGTATAAGCATTGAGATATCACATCTCTGCTATCGGAAGAGTCTCAGGATTGGAATGGGAAGGAGTTGAATATCCCATCTCATGTTATAGGACGGGTCTCAGGTTTGTTATTAGAATCATTGAGATATCATATTGCATGCTGTAGGAAGGGTCTAAGGGTTGGAATGTGAAGGACTTGGATATCACATCTCATGCTATAGATAGGCTCTTAGGTTTGGAAACGGAAGGAGTTGGATATCACATTTCATGTTAGAGGAAGGATCTCAGGTTTGGTATTAGAAGCATAGAGATATCACATCTCATGCTATAGGAAGGGTCTCAGGATTGGAATGGGAAGCAGTTGGATATCACATCTCATGCTATAGGAAGTGTCTCAGGATTGGAATGGGAAGGACTTGGGTATCACATCTCATGCTATAGGGAGGGTCTCTAGTTTGATATTAGAAGCATTGAGATATCACATCTCATGCTATAGGAAGGGTCTCAGGATTGGAATGGGAAGGAGTTGGATATCACATCTCATGCTATAGGAAGGGTCTCAGGTTTGGTATAAGCAGTGAGATATCACATCTCATGCTATAGGAAGTGTCTCAGGATTGGAATGGGAAGGAGTTGGATATCACATCTCATGTTATAGGAAGGATCTCAGGTTTGGTATAAGCATTGAGAGATCACAACTCTGCTATCGGAAGGGTCTCAGGATTGGAATGGGAAGGAGTTGGATATTCCCATCTCATGTTATAGGGAGGGTCTCAAGTTTGATATTAGAAGCATTGAGATATCACATTTCATGATATCGGAAGGGTCTCAAGATTGGAATGGGAAGGAGTTGGCTATCACATCTCATGATAAAGGAAGGGTCTAAGGTTTGGAAGGGGAAGCATTTGGATATCACATCTCATGTTATAGGACGGGTCTCAGGTTTGGTATTAGAAGCATTGAGATATCAAGTCTCATGGTATAGGAAGGGTCTCAGAATTGGAATGGGAAGGAGTTGGATATCACATCTCAAGCTATAGGAAGGGTCTCAGGATTAGAATGGGAAGGAGTTTGATATCACATCTCATGCCATAGTATGGGTCTCAGGTTTGGTAGAAGCATTGGGATATCAGATCTCATGCTATCGGAAGGGTATCGGGATTGGATTTGGAAGGAGTTGGATATCCCATCTCATGCTATAGGAAGGGTCTCAGGTTGGAATGGGAAGGATTTGGGTATCACATCTCATGTTATAGGAAGGGTCTCAGGATTGGAATGGGAAGGACTTGGATATCACATCTCATGCTATAGGAAGGCTCTCAGGTTTGCAAGGGGAAAGAGTTGGATATCACATTTCATGTTAGAGGTAGGATCTCAGGTTTGGTATTAGAAGTATTGAGATATCACATCTCATGCTATCAGAAGGATCTCAGGTTTGGTATAGAAGCATTGAGATATCATATCTTATGCTATCAGAAGAGTCTCAGGATTGGAATGGGAAGGAGTTGGATATCACATCTCATGCTAAAGGGAGGGTCTCAGGTTTGGAAGATAAGGATTTGGATATCACATCTCATGTTATAGGAAGGATCTCAGGTTTGGTATTAGAAGTATTGAGATATCACATCTCATGCTATCGGAAGGATCTCAGGTTTGGTATAGAAGCATTGAGATATCATATCTTATGCTATCAGAAGGGTCTCAGGATTGGAATGGGAAGGAGTTGGATATCACATCTCATGCTAAAGGAAGGGTCTCAGGTTTGGTAGAAGCATTGAGATATCACATCTCATGCTATAGGAAGGGTCTCAGGATTGGAATGGGAAGGACTTAGATATCACATATCATGCTATAGGGAGGGTCTCAGTTTTGATATTAGAAGCATTGAGATATCACATCTCATGCTATCGGAAGTGTCTCAGGATTGGAATGGGAAGGAGCTGGATATCACATCTCATGCTAAAGGAAGGGTCTCAGGTTTGGAACGGGAAGGAGTTGGATATCACATCTCATGTTATAGGAAGGGTCTCAGGTTTGGTATAAACATTGAGATATCACATCTCTGCTATCGGAAGTGTCTCAGGATTGGAATGGGAAGGAGTTGGATATCCCATCTCATGTTATAGGACGGGTCTCAGGTTTTTTATTAGAATCATTGAGATATCATATTGCATGCTGTAGGAAGGGTCTAAGGATTGGAATGGGAAGGAATTGGATATCACATCTCATGCTATAGATAGGCTCTCAGGTTTGGAAAGTGAAGGAGTTGGATATCACATTTCATGTTAGAGGAAGGATCTCAGGTTTGGTATTAGAGGCATTGAGATATCACATCTCAGGCTATAGGAAGGGTCTCAGGATTGGAATGGGAAGGAGTTGGATATCACATCTCAAGCTATAGGAAGGGTCTCAGGATTGGAATGGGAAGGACTTGGATATCACATCTCATGCTATAGGAAGGCTCTCAGGTTTGGAAGGGGAAAGAGTTGGATATCACATTTCATGTTAGAGGTAGGATCTCAGGTTTGGTATTAGAGGCATTGAGAAATCACATCTCATGCTATCAGAAGGGTCTCAGGAATGGAATGTGAAGGAGTTGGATATCACATCTCATGCTAAAGGGAGGGTCTCAGGTTTGGAAGGGGAAGGATTTGGATATCACATCTCATGTTATAGGAAGGATCTCAGGTTTGGTATTAGAAGCATTGAGATATCACATCTCATGCTATCGGAAGGATCTCAGGTTTGGTATTAGAAGCATTGAGATATCACATCTCATGCTATCAGAAGAGTCTCAGGATTGGAATAGGAAGGAGTTGGATATCACATCTCATGCTAAAGGGAGGGTCTCAGGTTTGGAAGGGGAAGGATTTGGATATCACATCTCATGTTATCGGAAGGATCTCACGTTTGGTATTAGAAGTATTGAGATATCATATCTCATGCTATAGGAAGGGTCTCAGGATTGGAATGGGAAGGAGTTGGATATCACATCTCATGCTATAGGGAGGGTCTCAGGATTGGAATGGGAAGGACTTAGATACCACATATCATGCTATAGGGAGGGTCTCAGTTTTGATATTAGAAGCATTGAGATATCACATCTCATGCTATCGGAAGTGTCTCAGGATTGGAATGGGAAGGAGCTGGATATCACATCTCATGCTAAAGGAAGGGTCTCAGGTTTGGAACGGGAAGGATTTGGATATCACATCTCATGTTATAGGAATGGTCTCAGGTTTGGTATAAGCATTGAGATATCACATCTCTGCTATCGGAAGAGTCTCAGGATTGGAATGGGAAGGAGTTGAATATCCCATCTCATGTTATAGGACGGGTCTCAGGTTTGTTATTAGAATCATTGAGATATCATATTGCATGCTGTAGGAAGGGTCTAAGGGTTGGAATGTGAAGGACTTGGATATCACATCTCATGCTATAGATAGGCTCTTAGGTTTGGAAAGGGAAGGAGTTGGATATCACATTTCATGTTAGAGGAAGGATCTCAGGTTTGGTATTAGAAGCATAGAGATATCACATCTCATGCTATAGGAAGGGTCTCAGGATTGGAATGGGAAGCAGTTGGATATCACATCTCATGCTATAGGAAGTGTCTCAGGATTGGAATGGGAAGGACTTGGGTATCACATCTCATGCTATAGGGAGGGTCTCTAGTTTGATATTAGAAGCATTGAGATATCACATCTCATGCTATAGGAAGGGTCTCAGGATTGGAATGGGAAGGAGTTGGATATCACATCTCATGCTATAGGAAGGGTCTCAGGTTTGGTATAAGCAGTGAGATATCACATCTCATGCTATAGGAAGTGTCTCAAGATTGGAATGGGAAGGAGTTGGATATCACATCTCATGTTATAGGAAGGATCTCAGGTTTGGTATAAGCATTGAGAGATCACAACTCTGCTATCGGAAGGGTCTCAGGATTGGAATGGGAAGGAGTTGGATATTCCCATCTCATGTTATAGGGAGGGTCTCAAGTTTGATATTAGAAGCATTGAGATATCACATTTCATGATATCGGAAGGGTCTCAAGATTGGAATGGGAAGGAGTTGGCTATCACATCTCATGATAAAGGAAGGGTCTAAGGTTTGGAAGGGGAAGCATTTGGATATCACATCTCATGTTATAGGACGGGTCTCAGGTTTGGTATTAGAAGCATTGAGATATCAAGTCTCATGGTATAGGAAGGGTCTCAGAATTGGAATGGGAAGGAGTTGGATATCACATCTCAAGCTATAGGAAGGGTCTCAGGATTAGAATGGGAAGGAGTTTGATATCACATCTCATGCCATAGTATGGGTCTCAGGTTTGGTAGAAGCATTGGGATATCAGATCTCATGCTATCGGAAGGGTATCGGGATTGGATTTGGAAGGAGTTGGATATCCCATCTCATGCTATAGGAAGGGTCTCAGGTTGGAATGGGAAGGATTTGGGTATCACATCTCATGTTATAGGAAGGGTCTCAGGATTGGAATGGGAAGGACTTGGATATCACATCTCATGCTATAGGAAGGCTCTCAGGTTTGCAAGGGGAAAGAGTTGGATATCACATTTCATGTTAGAGGTAGGCTCTCAGGTTTGGTATTAGAAGTATTGAGATATCACATCTCATGCTATCAGAAGGATCTCAGGTTTGGTATAGAAGCATTGAGATATCATATCTTATGCTATCAGAAGAGTCTCAGGATTGGAATGGGAAGGAGTTGGATATCACATCTCATGCTAAAGGGAGGGTCTCAGGTTTGGAAGATAAGGATTTGGATATCACATCTCATGTTATAGGAAGGATCTCAGGTTTGGTATTAGAAGTATTGAGATATCACATCTCATGCTATCGGAAGGATCTCAGGTTTGGTATAGAAGCATTGAGATATCATATCTTATGCTATCAGAAGGGTCTCAGGATTGGAATGGGAAGGAGTTGGATATCACATCTCATGCTAAAGGAAGGGTCTCAGGTTTGGTAGAAGCATTGAGATATCACATCTCATGCTATAGGAAGGGTCTCAGGATTGGAATGGGAAGGACTTAGATATCACATATCATGCTATAGGGAGGGTCTCAGTTTTGATATTAGAAGCATTGAGATATCACATCTCATGCTATCGGAAGTGTCTCAGGATTGGAATGGGAAGGAGCTGGATATCACATCTCATGCTAAAGGAAGGGTCTCAGGTTTGGAACGGGAAGGAGTTGGATATCACATCTCATGTTATAGGAAGGGTCTCAGGTTTGGTATAAACATTGAGATATCACATCTCTGCTATCGGAAGTGTCTCAGGATTGGAATGGGAAGGAGTTGGATATCCCATCTCATGTTATAGGACGGGTCTCAGGTTTTTTATTAGAATCATTGAGATATCATATTGCATGCTGTAGGAAGGGACTAAGGATTGGAATGGGAAGGACTTGGATATCACATCTCATGCTATAGATAGGCTCTCAGGTTTGGAAAGTGAAGGAGTTGGATATCACATTTCATGTTAGAGGAAGGATCTCAGGTTTGGTATTAGAGGCATTGAGATATCACATCTCAGGCTATAGGAAGGGTCTCAGGATTGGAATGGGAAGGAGTTGGATATCACATCTCATGCTATAGGAAGGGTCTCAGGTTTGGTATAAGCATTGAGATATCACATCTCATGCTATAGGAAGGGTCCAGGATTGGAATGGAAGGAGTTGGATATCACATCTCATGTTATAGGAAGGATCTCAGGTTTGGTATTAGAAGCATTGAGACATCACATCTCATGCTATAGGAAGGGTCTCAGGATTGGAATGGGAAGGAGTTGGATATCACATCTCATGCTATAGGAAGGGTCTCAGGATTGGAATGGGAAGGAGTTGAATATGACATCTCATGCCGTAGGAAGGGTCTCAGGTTTGGTATAAACATTGAGATATCACATCTCTGCTATCAAAAGGGTCTCAGGATTGGAATGGGAAGGAGTTGGATATCCCATCTAATGTTATAGGAAGAGTCTCAGGTTTGGTATTAGAAGCATTGAGATATCACATCTCATGCTATAGGAAGTGTCTCAGGATTGAAATGGGAAGGAGTTGGATATCACATCTCATGTTATAGGAAGGATCTCAGGTTTGGTATAAGCATTGAGATATCACATCTCTGCTATCGGAAGGGTCTCAGGATTGGAATGGGAAGGAGTTGGATATTCCCATCTCATGTTATGGGAAGGGTCTCAGGTTTGGTATTAGAAGCATTGAGATATCACATCTCATGCTATAGGAAGGGTCTCAGGATTGGAATGGGAAGGACTTGGATATCACATCTCATGCTATAGGGAGGGTCTCAAGTTTGATATTAGAAGCTTTGAGATATCACATCTCATGATATCGGAAGGGTCTCAGGATTGGAATGGGAAGGAGTTGGATATCACATCTCATGATAAAGGAAGGGTCTAAGGTTTGGAAGGGGAAGGATTTGGATATCACATCTCATGTTATATTACGGGTCTCAGGTTTGGTATTAGAAGCATTGAGATATCAAGTCTCATAGTATAGGAAGGGTCTCAGAATTGGAATGGGAAGAAGTTGGATATCACATCTCAAGCTATAGGAAGGGTCTCAGGATTGGAATGGGAAGGACTTGGATATCACATCTCATGCTATAGGAAGGCTCTCAGGTTTGGAAGGGAAAAGAGTTGGATATCACATTTCATGTTAGAGGTAGGATCTCAGGTTTGGTATTAGAGGCATTGAGATATCACATCTCATGCTATCAGAAGGGTCTCAGGAATGGAATGGGAAGGAGTTGGATATCACATCTCATGCTAAAGGGAGGGTCTCAGGTTTGGAAGGGGAAGGATTTGGATATCACATCTCATGTTATAGGAAGGATCTCAGGTTTGGTATTAGAAGCATTGAGATATCACATCTCATGCTATCGGAAGGATCTCAGGTTTGGTATTAGAAGCATTGAGATATCACATCTCATGCTATCAGAAGAGTCTCAGGATTGGAATAGGAAGGAGTTGGATATCACATCTCATGCTAAAGGGAGGGTCTCAGGTTTGGAAGGGGAAGGATTTGGATATCACATCTCATGTTATCGGAAGGATCTCACGTTTGGTATTAGAAGTATTGAGATATCATATCTCATGCTATAGGAAGGGTCTCAGGATTGGAATGGGAAGGAGTTGGATATCACATCTCATGCTATAGGGAGGGTCTCAGGATTGGAATGGGAAGGACTTAGATATCACATATCATGCTATAGGGAGGGTCTCAGTTTTGATATTAGAAGCATTGAGATATCACATCTCATGCTATCGGAAGTGTCTCAGGATTGGAATGGGAAGGAGCTGGATATCACATCTCATGCTAAAGGAAGGGTCTCAGGTTTGGAACGGGAAGGATTTGGATATCACATCTCATGTTATAGGAAGGGTCTCAGGTTTGGTATAAGCATTGAGATATCACATCTCTGCTATCGGAAGAGTCTCAGGATTGGAATGGGAAGGAGTTGGATATCCCATCTCATGTTATAGGACGGGTCTCAGGTTTGTTATTAGAATCATTGAGATATCATATTGCATGCTGTAGGAAGGGTCTAAGGGTTGGAATGTGAAGGACTTGGATATCACATCTCATGCTATAGATAGGCTCTTAGGTTTGGAAAGGGAAGGAGTTGGATATCACATTTCATGTTAGAGGAAGGATCTCAGGTTTGGTATTAGAAGCATAGAGATATCACATCTCATGCTATAGGAAGGGTCTCAGGATTGGAATGGGAAGCAGTTGGATATCACATCTCATGCTATAGGAAGGGTCTCAGGTTTGGTATAAGCATTGAGATATCACATCTCATGCTATAGGAAGGGTCTCAGGATTGGAATGGGAAGGACTTGGATATCACATCTCATGCTATAGGGAGGGTCTCAAGTTTGATATTAGAAGCTTTGAGATATCACATCTCATGATATCGGAAGGGTCTCAGGATTGGAATGGGAAGGAGTTGGATATCACATCTCATGATAAAGGAAGGGTCTAAGGTTTGGAAGGGGAAGGATTTGGATATCACATCTCATGTTATATTACGGGTCTCAGGTTTGGTATTAGAAGCATTGAGATATCAAGTCTCATAGTATAGGAAGGGTCTCAGAATTGGAATGGAAAGGAGTTGGATATCACATCTCAAGCTATAGGAAGGGTCTCAGGATTGGAATGGGAAGGACTTGGATATCACATCTCATGCTATAGGAAGGCTCTCAGGTTTGGAAGGGGAAAGAGTTGGATATCACATTTCATGTTAGAGGTAGGATCTCAGGTTTGGTATTAGAGGCATTGAGATATCACATCTCATGCTATCAGAAGGGTCTCAGGAATGGAATGGGAAGGAGTTGGATATCACATCTCATGCTAAAGGGAGGGTCTCAGGTTTGGAAGGGGAAGGATTTGGATATCACATCTCATGTTATAGGAAGGATCTCAGGTTTGGTATTAGAAGCATTGAGATATCACATCTCATGCTATCGGAAGGATCTCAGGTTTGGTATTAGAAGCATTGAGATATCACATCTCATGCTATCAGAAGAGTCTCAGGATTGGAATAGGAAGGAGTTGGATATCACATCTCATGCTAAAGGGAGGGCTTCAGGTTTGGAAGGGGAAGGATTTGGATATCACATCTCATGTTATCGGAAGGATCTCACGTTTGGTATTAGAAGTATTGAGATATCATATCTCATGCTATAGGAAGGGTCTCAGGATTGGAATGGGAAGGAGTTGGATATCACATCTCATGCTATAGGG
Organism: Ambystoma mexicanum; assembly: GCF_040938575.1. Classification (NCBI taxonomy): domain Eukaryota; kingdom Metazoa; phylum Chordata; class Amphibia; order Caudata; family Ambystomatidae; genus Ambystoma; species Ambystoma mexicanum. Next base: position 104,159 of record NW_027182491.1, on the reverse strand, counting down.
AGGGTCTCAGGATTGGAATGGGAAGGACTTAGATATCACATATCATGCTATAGGGAGGGTCTCAGTTTTGATATTAGAAGCATTGAGATATCACATCTCATGCTATCGGAAGTGTCTCAGGATTGGAATGGGAAGGAGCTGGATATCACATCTCATGCTAAAGGAAGGGTCTCAGGTTTGGAACGGGAAGGATTTGGATATCACATCTCATGTTATAGGAAGGGTCTCAGGTTTGGTATAAGCATTGAGATATCACATCTCTGCTATCGGAAGAGTCTCAGGATTGGAATGGGAAGGAGTTGAATATCCCATCTCATGTTATAGGACGGGTCTCAGGTTTGTTATTAGAATCATTGAGATATCATATTGCATGCTGTAGGAAGGGTCTAAGGGTTGGAATGTGAAGGACTTGGATATCACATCTCATGCTATAGATAGGCTCTTAGGTTTGGAAAGGGAAGGAGTTGGATATCACATTTCATGTTAGAGGAAGGATCTCAGGTTTGGTATTAGAAGCATAGAGATATCACATCTCATGCTATAGGAATGGTCTCAGGATTGGAATGGGAAGCAGTTGGATATCACATCTCATGCTATAGGAAGTGTCTCATGATTGGAATGGGAAGGACTTGGGTATCACATCTCATGCTATAGGGAGGGTCTCAAGTTTGATATTAGAAGCATTGAGATATCACATCTCATGCTATAGGAAGGGTCTCAGGATTGGAATGGGAAGGAGTTGGATATCACATCTCATGTTATAGGAAGGATCTCAGGTTTGGTATAAGCATTGAGATATCACATCTCTGCTATCGGAAGGGTCTCAGGATTGGAATGGGAAGGAGTTGGATATTCCCATCTCATGTTATAGGGAGGGTCTCAAGTTTGATATTAGAAGCATTGAGATATCACATTTCATGATATCGGAAGGGTCTCAAGATTGGAATGGGAAGGAGTTGGCTATCACATCTCATGATAAAGGAAGGGTCTAAGGTTTGGAAGGGGAAGCATTTGGATATCACATCTCATGTTATAGGACGGGTCTCAGGTTTGGTATTAGAAGCATTGAGATTTCAAGTCTCATGGTATAGGAAGGGTCTCAGAATTGGAATGGGAAGGAGTTGGATATCACATCTCAAGCTATAGGAAGGGTCTCAGGATTAGAATGGGAAGGAGTTTGATATCACATCTCATGCCATAGTATGGGTCTCAGGTTTGGTAGAAGCATTGGGATATCAGATCTCATGCTATCGGAAGGGTATCGGGATTGGATTTGGAAGGAGTTGGATATCCCATCTCATGCTATAGGAAGGGTCTCAGGTTGGAATGGGAAGGAGTTGGGTATCACATCTCATGTTATAGGAAGGGTCTCAGGATTGGAATGGGAAGGACTTGGATATCACATCTCATGCTATAGGAAGGCTCTCAGGTTTGCAAGGGGAAAGAGTTGGATATCACATTTCATGTTAGAGGTAGGATCTCAGGTTTGGTATTAGAAGTATTGAGATATCACATCTCATGCTATCAGAAGGATCTCAGGTTTGGTATAGAAGCATTGAGATATCATATCTTATGCTATCAGAAGAGTCTCAGGATTGGAATGGGAAGGAGTTGGATATCACATCTCATGCTAAAGGGAGGGTCTCAGGTTTGGAAGATAAGGATTTGGATATCACATCTCATGTTATAGGAAGGATCTCAGGTTTGGTATTAGAAGTATTGAGATATCACATCTCATGCTATCGGAAGGATTTCAGGTTTCGTATAGAAGCATTGAGATATCATATCTTATGCTATCAGAAGGGTCTCAGGATTGGAATGGGAAGGAGTTGGATATCACATCTCATGCTAAAGGGCGGGTCTCAGGTTTGGAAGGGGAAGGATTTGGATATCACATCTCATGTTATAGGACGGATCTCAGGTTTGGTATTAGAAGTATTGAGATATCACATCTCATGTTATCGGAAGGATCTCAGGTTTGGTATTAGAAGTATTGAGATATCACCTCTCATGCTATAGGAAGGGTCTCAGGATTGGAATGGGAAGGAGTTGGATATCACATCTCATGCTAAAGGAAGGGTCTCAGGTTTGGTAGAAGCATTGAGATATCACATCTCATGCTATAGGAAGGGTCTCAGGATTGGAATGGGAAGGACTTAGATATCACATATCATGCTATAGGGAGGGTCTCAGTTTTGATATTAGAAGCATTGAGATATCACATCTCATGCTATCGGAAGTGTCTCAGGATTGGAATGGGAAGGAGCTGGATATCACATCTCATGCTAAAGGAAGGGTCTCAGGTTTGGAACGGGAAGGAGTTGGATATCACATCTCATGTTATAGGAAGGGTCTCAGGTTTGGTATAAACATTGAGATATCACATCTCTGCTATCGGAAGTGTCTCAGGATTGGAATGGGAAGGAGTTGGATATCCCATCTCATGTTATAGGACGGGTCTCAGGATTTTTATTAGAATCATTGAGATATCATATTGCATGCTGTAGGAAGGGTCTAAGGATTGGAATGGGAAGGACTTGGATATCACATCTCATGCTATAGATAGGCTCTCAGGTTTGGAAAGTGAAGGAGTTGGATATCACATTTCATGTTAGAGGAAGGATCTCAGGTTTGGTATTAGAGGCATTGAGATATCACATCTCAGGCTATAGGAAGGGTCTCAGGATTGGAATGGGAAGGAGTTGGATATCACATCTCATGCTATAGGAAGGGTCTCAGGTTTGGTATAAGCATTGAGATATCACATCTCTGCTATCGGAAGGGTCTCAGGATTGGAATGGGAAGGAGTTGGATATTCCCATCTCATGTTATGGGAAGGGTCTCAGGTTTGGTATTAGAAGCATTGAGATATCACATCTCATGCTATAGGAAGGGTCTCAGGATTGGAATGGGAAGGACTTGGATATCACATCTCATGCTATAGGGAGGGTCTCAAGTTTGATATTAGAAGCTTTGAGATATCACATCTCATGATATCGGAAGGGTCTCAGGATTGGAATGGGAAGGAGTTGGATATCACATCTCATGATAAAGGAAGGGTCTAAGGTTTGGAAGGGGAAGGATTTGGATATCACATCTCATGTTATATTACGGGTCTCAGGTTTGGTATTAGAAGCATTGAGATATCAAGTCTCATAGTATAGGAAGGGTCTCAGAATTGGAATGGGAAGAAGTTGGATATCACATCTCAAGCTATAGGAAGGGTCTCAGGATTGGAATGGGAAGGACTTGGATATCACATCTCATGCTATAGGAAGGCTCTCAGGTTTGGAAGGGAAAAGAGTTGGATATCACATTTCATGTTAGAGGTAGGATCTCAGGTTTGGTATTAGAGGCATTGAGATATCACATCTCATGCTATCAGAAGGGTCTCAGGAATGGAATGGGAAGGAGTTGGATATCACATCTCATGCTAAAGGGAGGGTCTCAGGTTTGGAAGGGGAAGGATTTGGATATCACATCTCATGTTATAGGAAGGATCTCAGGTTTGGTATTAGAAGCATTGAGATATCACATCTCATGCTATCGGAAGGATCTCAGGTTTGGTATTAGAAGCATTGAGATATCACATCTCATGCTATCAGAAGAGTCTCAGGATTGGAATAGGAAGGAGTTGGATATCACATCTCATGCTAAAGGGAGGGTCTCAGGTTTGGAAGGGGAAGGATTTGGATATCACATCTCATGTTATCGGAAGGATCTCACGTTTGGTATTAGAAGTATTGAGATATCATATCTCATGCTATAGGAAGGGTCTCAGGATTGGAATGGGAAGGAGTTGGATATCACATCTCATGCTATAGGGAGGGTCTCAGGATTGGAATGGGAAGGACTTAGATATCACATATCATGCTATAGGGAGGGTCTCAGTTTTGATATTAGAAGCATTGAGATATCACATCTCATGCTATCGGAAGTGTCTCAGGATTGGAATGGGAAGGAGCTGGATATCACATCTCATGCTAAAGGAAGGGTCTCAGGTTTGGAACGGGAAGGATTTGGATATCACATCTCATGGTATAGGAAGGGTCTCAGGTTTGGTATAAGCATTGAGATATCACATCTCTGCTATCGGAAGAGTCTCAGGATTGGAATGGGAAGGAGTTGGATATCCCATCTCATGTTATAGGACGGGTCTCAGGTTTGTTATTAGAATCATTGAGATATCATATTGCATGCTGTAGGAAGGGTCTAAGGGTTGGAATGTGAAGGACTTGGATATCACATCTCATGCTATAGATAGGCTCTTAGGTTTGGAAAGGGAAGGAGTTGGATATCACATTTCATGTTAGAGGAAGGATCTCAGGTTTGGTATTAGAAGCATAGAGATATCACATCTCATGCTATAGGAAGGGTCTCAGGATTGGAATGGGAAGCAGTTGGATATCACATCTCATGCTATAGGAAGGGTCTCAGGTTTGGTATAAGCATTGAGATATCACATCTCATGCTATAGGAAGGGTCTCAGGATTGGAATGGGAAGGACTTGGATATCACATCTCATGCTATAGGGAGGGTCTCAAGTTTGATATTAGAAGCTTTGAGATATCACATCTCATGATATCGGAAGGGTCTCAGGATTGGAATGGGAAGGAGTTGGATATCACATCTCATGATAAAGGAAGGGTCTAAGGTTTGGAAGGGGAAGGATTTGGATATCACATCTCATGTTATATTACGGGTCTCAGGTTTGGTATTAGAAGCATTGAGATATCAAGTCTCATAGTATAGGAAGGGTCTCAGAATTGGAATGGAAAGGAGTTGGATATCACATCTCAAGCTATAGGAAGGGTCTCAGGATTGGAATGGGAAGGACTTGGATATCACATCTCATGCTATAGGAAGGCTCTCAGGTTTGGTATAAGCATTGAGATATCACATCTCTGCTATCGGAAGGGTCTCAGGATTGGAATGGGAAGGAGTTGGATATCACATCTCATGTTATAGGAAGGATCTCAGGTTTGGTATAAGCATTGAGATATCACATCTCTGCTATCGGAAGGGTCTCAGGATTGGAATGGGAAGGAGTTGGATATTCCCATCTCATGTTATAGGGAGGGTCTCAAGTTTGATATTAGAAGCATTGAGATATCACATTTCATGATATCGGAAGGGTCTCAAGATTGGAATGGGAAGGAGTTGGCTATCACATCTCATGATAAAGGAAGGGTCTAAGGTTTGGAAGGGGAAGCATTTGGATATCACATCTCATGTTATAGGACGGGTCTCAGGTTTGGTATTAGAAGCATTGAGATTTCAAGTCTCATGGTATAGGAAGGGTCTCAGAATTGGAATGGGAAGGAGTTGGATATCACATCTCAAGCTATAGGAAGGGTCTCAGGATTAGAATGGGAAGGAGTTTGATATCACATCTCATGCCATAGTATGGGTCTCAGGTTTGGTAGAAGCATTGGGATATCAGATCTCATGCTATCGGAAGGGTATCGGGATTGGATTTGGAAGGAGTTGGATATCCCATCTCATGCTATAGGAAGGGTCTCAGGTTGGAATGGGAAGGAGTTGGGTATCACATCTCATGTTATAGGAAGGGTCTCAGGATTGGAATGGGAAGGACTTGGATATCACATCTCATGCTATAGGAAGGCTCTCAGGTTTGCAAGGGGAAAGAGTTGGATATCACATTTCATGTTAGAGGTAGGATCTCAGGTTTGGTATTAGAAGTATTGAGATATCACATCTCATGCTATCAGAAGGATCTCAGGTTTGGTATAGAAGCATTGAGATATCATATCTTATGCTATCAGAAGAGTCTCAGGATTGGAATGGGAAGGAGTTGGATATCACATCTCATGCTAAAGGGAGGGTCTCAGGTTTGGAAGATAAGGATTTGGATATCACATCTCATGTTATAGGAAGGATCTCAGGTTTGGTATTAGAAGTATTGAGATATCACATCTCATGCTATCGGAAGGATTTCAGGTTTCGTATAGAAGCATTGAGATATCATATCTTATGCTATCAGAAGGGTCTCAGGATTGGAATGGGAAGGAGTTGGATATCACATCTCATGCTAAAGGGCGGGTCTCAGGTTTGGAAGGGGAAGGATTTGGATATCACATCTCATGTTATAGGACGGATCTCAGGTTTGGTATTAGAAGTATTGAGATATCACATCTCATGTTATCGGAAGGATCTCAGGTTTGGTATTAGAAGTATTGAGATATCACCTCTCATGCTATAGGAAGGGTCTCAGGATTGGAATGGGAAGGAGTTGGATATCACATCTCATGCTAAAGGAAGGGTCTCAGGTTTGGTAGAAGCATTGAGATATCACATCTCATGCTATAGGAAGGGTCTCAGGATTGGAATGGGAAGGACTTAGATATCACATATCATGCTATAGGGAGGGTCTCAGTTTTGATATTAGAAGCATTGAGATATCACATCTCATGCTATCGGAAGTGTCTCAGGATTGGAATGGGAAGGAGCTGGATATCACATCTCATGCTAAAGGAAGGGTCTCAGGTTTGGAACGGGAAGGAGTTGGATATCACATCTCATGTTATAGGAAGGGTCTCAGGTTTGGTATAAACATTGAGATATCACATCTCTGCTATCGGAAGTGTCTCAGGATTGGAATGGGAAGGAGTTGGATATCCCATCTCATGTTATAGGACGGGTCTCAGGTTTTTTATTAGAATCATTGAGATATCATATTGCATGCTGTAGGAAGGGTCTAAGGATTGGAATGGGAAGGACTTGGATATCACATCTCATGCTATAGATAGGCTCTCAGGTTTGGAAAGTGAAGGAGTTGGATATCACATTTCATGTTAGAGGAAGGATCTCAGGTTTGGTATTAGAGGCATTGAGATATCACATCTCAGGCTATAGGAAGGGTCTCAGGATTGGAATGGGAAGGAGTTGGATATCACATCTCATGCTATAGGAAGGGTCTCAGGTTTGGTATAAGCATTGAGATATCACATCTCTGCTATCGGAAGGGTCTCAGGATTGGAATGGGAAGGAGTTGGATATTCCCATCTCATGTTATGGGAAGGGTCTCAGGTTTGGTATTAGAAGCATTGAGATATCACATCTCATGCTATAGGAAGGGTCTCAGGATTGGAATGGGAAGGACTTGGATATCACATCTCATGCTATAGGGAGGGTCTCAAGTTTGATATTAGAAGCTTTGAGATATCACATCTCATGATATCGGAAGGGTCTCAGGATTGGAATGGGAAGGAGTTGGATATCACATCTCATGATAAAGGAAGGGTCTAAGGTTTGGAAGGGGAAGGATTTGGATATCACATCTCATGTTATATTACGGGTCTCAGGTTTGGTATTAGAAGCATTGAGATATCAAGTCTCATAGTATAGGAAGGGTCTCAGAATTGGAATGGGAAGAAGTTGGATATCACATCTCAAGCTATAGGAAGGGTCTCAGGATTGGAATGGGAAGGACTTGGATATCACATCTCATGCTATAGGAAGGCTCTCAGGTTTGGAAGGGAAAAGAGTTGGATATCACATTTCATGTTAGAGGTAGGATCTCAGGTTTGGTATTAGAGGCATTGAGATATCACATCTCATGCTATCAGAAGGGTCTCAGGAATGGAATGGGAAGGAGTTGGATATCACATCTCATGCTAAAGGGAGGGTCTCAGGTTTGGAAGGGGAAGGATTTGGATATCACATCTCATGTTATAGGAAGGATCTCAGGTTTGGTATTAGAAGCATTGAGATATCACATCTCATGCTATCGGAAGGATCTCAGGTTTGGTATTAGAAGCATTGAGATATCACATCTCATGCTATCAGAAGAGTCTCAGGATTGGAATAGGAAGGAGTTGGATATCACATCTCATGCTAAAGGGAGGGTCTCAGGTTTGGAAGGGGAAGGATTTGGATATCACATCTCATGTTATCGGAAGGATCTCACGTTTGGTATTAGAAGTATTGAGATATCATATCTCATGCTATAGGAAGGGTCTCAGGATTGGAATGGGAAGGAGTTGGATATCACATCTCATGCTATAGGGAGGGTCTCAGGATTGGAATGGGAAGGACTTAGATATCACATATCATGCTATAGGGAGGGTCTCAGTTTTGATATTAGAAGCATTGAGATATCACATCTCATGCTATCGGAAGTGTCTCAGGATTGGAATGGGAAGGAGCTGGATATCACATCTCATGCTAAAGGAAGGGTCTCAGGTTTGGAACGGGAAGGATTTGGATATCACATCTCATGGTATAGGAAGGGTCTCAGGTTTGGTATAAGCATTGAGATATCACATCTCTGCTATCGGAAGAGTCTCAGGATTGGAATGGGAAGGAGTTGGATATCCCATCTCATGTTATAGGACGGGTCTCAGGTTTGTTATTAGAATCATTGAGATATCATATTGCATGCTGTAGGAAGGGTCTAAGGGTTGGAATGTGAAGGACTTGGATATCACATCTCATGCTATAGATAGGCTCTTAGGTTTGGAAAGGGAAGGAGTTGGATATCACATTTCATGTTAGAGGAAGGATCTCAGGTTTGGTATTAGAAGCATAGAGATATCACATCTCATGCTATAGGAAGGGTCTCAGGATTGGAATGGGAAGCAGTTGGATATCACATCTCATGCTATAGGAAGGGTCTCAGGTTTGGTATAAGCATTGAGATATCACATCTCATGCTATAGGAAGGGTCTCAGGATTGGAATGGGAAGGACTTGGATATCACATCTCATGCTATAGGGAGGGTCTCAAGTTTGATATTAGAAGCTTTGAGATATCACATCTCATGATATCGGAAGGGTCTCAGGATTGGAATGGGAAGGAGTTGGATATCACATCTCATGATAAAGGAAGGGTCTAAGGTTTGGAAGGGGAAGGATTTGGATATCACATCTCATGTTATATTACGGGTCTCAGGTTTGGTATTAGAAGCATTGAGATATCAAGTCTCATAGTATAGGAAGGGTCTCAGAATTGGAATGGAAAGGAGTTGGATATCACATCTCAAGCTATAGGAAGGGTCTCAGGATTGGAATGGGAAGGACTTGGATATCACATCTCATGCTATAGGAAGGCTCTCAGGTTTGGAAGGGGAAAGAGTTGGATATCACATTTCATGTTAGAGGTAGGATCTCAGGTTTGGTATTAGAGGCATTGAGATATCACATCTCATGCTATCAGAAGGGTCTCAGGAATGGAATGGGAAGGAGTTGGATATCACATCTCATGCTAAAGGGAGGGTCTCAGGTTTGGAAGGGGAAGGATTTGGATATCACATCTCATGTTATAGGAAGGATCTCAGGTTTGGTATTAGAAGCATTGAGATATCACATCTCATGCTATCGGAAGGATCTCAGGTTTGGTATTAGAAGCATTGAGATATCACATCTCATGCTATCAGAAGAGTCTCAGGATTGGAATAGGAAGGAGTTGGATATCACATCTCATGCTAAAGGGAGGGCTTCAGGTTTGGAAGGGGAAGGATTTGGATATCACATCTCATGTTATCGGAAGGATCTCACGTTTGGTATTAGAAGTATTGAGATATCATATCTCATGCTATAGGAAGGGTCTCAGGATTGGAATGGGAAGGAGTTGGATATCACATCTCATGCTATAGGGAGGGTCTCAGGATTGGAATGGGAAGGACTTAGATATCACATATCATGCTATAGGGAGGGTCTCAGTTTTGATATTAGAAGCATTGAGATATCACATCTCATGCTATCGGAAGTGTCTCAGGATTGGAATGGGAAAGAGCTGGATATCACATCTCATGCTAAAGGAAGGGTCTCAGGTTTGGAACGGGAAGGATTTGGATATCACATCTCATGTTATAGGAAGGGTCTCAGGTTTGGTATAAGCATTGAGATATCACATCTCTGCTATCGGAAGAGTCTCAGGATTGGAATGGGAAGGAGTTGAATATCCCATCTCATGTTATAGGACGGGTCTCAGGTTTGTTATTAGAATCATTGAGATATCATATTGCATGCTGTAGGAAGGGTCTAAGGGTTGGAATGTGAAGGACTTGGATATCACATCTCATGCTATAGATAGGCTCTTAGGTTTGGAAAGGGAAGGAGTTGGATATCACATTTCATGTTAGAGGAAGGATCTCAGGTTTGGTATTAGAAGCATAGAGATATCACATCTCATGCTATAGGAATGGTCTCAGGATTGGAATGGGAAGCAGTTGGATATCACATCTCATGCTATAGGAAGTGTCTCAGGATTGGAATGGGAAGGACTTGGGTATCACATCTCATGCTATAGGGAGGGTCTCAAGTTTGATATTAGAAGCATTGAGATATCACATCTCATGCTATAGGAAGGGTCTCAGGATTGGAATGGGAAGGAGTTGGATATCACATCTCATGTTATAGGAAGGATCTCAGGTTTGGTATAAGCATTGAGATATCACATCTCTGCTATCGGAAGGGTCTCAGGATTGGAATGGGAAGGAGTTGGATATTCCCATCTCATGTTATAGGGAGGGTCTCAAGTTTGATATTAGAAGCATTGAGATATCACATTTCATGATATCGGAAGGGTCTCAAGATTGGAATGGGAAGGAGTTGGCTATCACATCTCATGATAAAGGAAGGGTCTAAGGTTTGGAAGGGGAAGCATTTGGATATCACATCTCATGTTATAGGACGGGTCTCAGGTTTGGTATTAGAAGCATTGAGATTTCAAGTCTCATGGTATAGGAAGGGTCTCAGAATTGGAATGGGAAGGAGTTGGATATCACATCTCAAGCTATAGGAAGGGTCTCAGGATTAGAATGGGAAGGAGTTTGATATCACATCTCATGCCATAGTATGGGTCTCAGGTTTGGTAGAAGCATTGGGATATCAGATCTCATGCTATCGGAAGGGTATCGGGATTGGATTTGGAAGGAGTTGGATATCCCATCTCATGCTATAGGAAGGGTCTCAGGTTGGAATGGGAAGGAGTTGGGTATCACATCTCATGTTATAGGAAGGGTCTCAGGATTGGAATGGGAAGGACTTGGATATCACATCTCATGCTATAGGAAGGCTCTCAGGTTTGCAAGGGGAAAGAGTTGGATATCACATTTCATGTTAGAGGTAGGATCTCAGGTTTGGTATTAGAAGTATTGAGATATCACATCTCATGCTATCAGAAGGATCTCAGGTTTGGTATAGAAGCATTGAGATATCATATCTTATGCTATCAGAAGAGTCTCAGGATTGGAATGGGAAGGAGTTGGATATCACATCTCATGCTAAAGGGAGGGTCTCAGGTTTGGAAGATAAGGATTTGGATATCACATCTCATGTTATAGGAAGGATCTCAGGTTTGGTATTAGAAGTATTGAGATATCACATCTCATGCTATCGGAAGGATTTCAGGTTTCGTATAGAAGCATTGAGATATCATATCTTATGCTATCAGAAGGGTCTCAGGATTGGAATGGGAAGGAGTTGGATATCACATCTCATGCTAAAGGGCGGGTCTCAGGTTTGGAAGGGGAAGGATTTGGATATCACATCTCATGTTATAGGACGGATCTCAGGTTTGGTATTAGAAGTATTGAGATATCACATCTCATGTTATCGGAAGGATCTCAGGTTTGGTATTAGAAGTATTGAGATATCACCTCTCATGCTATAGGAAGGGTCTCAGGATTGGAATGGGAAGGAGTTGGATATCACATCTCATGCTAAAGGAAGGGTCTCAGGTTTGGTAGAAGCATTGAGATATCACATCTCATGCTATAGGAAGGGTCTCAGGATTGGAATGGGAAGGACTTAGATATCACATATCATGCTATAGGGAGGGTCTCAGTTTTGATATTAGAAGCATTGAGATATCACATCTCATGCTATCGGAAGTGTCTCAGGATTGGAATGGGAAGGAGCTGGATATCACATCTCATGCTAAAGGAAGGGTCTCAGGTTTGGAACGGGAAGGAGTTGGATATCACATCTCATGTTATAGGAAGGGTCTCAGGTTTGGTATAAACATTGAGATATCACATCTCTGCTATCGGAAGTGTCTCAGGATTGGAATGGGAAGGAGTTGGATATCCCATCTCATGTTATAGGACGGGTCTCAGGTTTTTTATTAGAATCATTGAGATATCATATTGCATGCTGTAGGAAGGGTCTAAGGATTGGAATGGGAAGGACTTGGATATCACATCTCATGCTATAGATAGGCTCTCAGGTTTGGAAAGTGAAGGAGTTGGATATCACATTTCATGTTAGAGGAAGGATCTCAGGTTTGGTATTAGAGGCATTGAGATATCACATCTCAGGCTATAGGAAGGGTCTCAGGATTGGAATGGGAAGGAGTTGGATATCACATCTCATGCTATAGGAAGGGTCTCAGGTTTGGTATAAGCATTGAGATATCACATCTCATGCTATAGGAAGGGTCCAGGATTGGAATGGAAGGAGTTGGATATCACATCTCATGTTATAGGAAGGATCTCAGGTTTGGTATTAGAAGCATTGAGACATCACATCTCATGCTATAGGAAGGGTCTCAGGATTGGAATGGGAAGGAGTTGGATATCACATCTCATGCTATAGGAAGGGTCTCAGGATTGGAATGGGAAGGAGTTGAATATGACATCTCATGCCTTAGGAAGGGTCTCAGGTTTGGTATAAACATTGAGATATCACATCTCTGCTATCAAAAGGGTCTCAGGATTGGAATGGGAAGGAGTTGGATATCCCATCTCATGTTATAGGAAGAGTCTCAGGTTTGGTATTAGAAGCATTGAGATATCACATCTCATGCTATAGGAAGTGTCTCAGGATTGGAATGGGAAGGACTTGGATATCACATCTCATGCTATAGGTAGGGTCTCAAGTTTGATATTAGAAGCATTGAGATATCACATCTCATGCTATAGGAAGGGTCTGAGGATTGGAATGGGAAGGAGTTGGATATCACATCTCATGCTATGGGAAGGGTCTCAGGTTTGGTATAAGCAGTGAGATATCACATCTCATGCTATAGGAAGTGTCTCAGGATTGGAATGGGAAGGAGTTGGATATCACATCTCATGTTATAGGAAGGATCTCAGGTTTGGTATAAGCATTGAGATATCACATCTCTGCTATCGGAAGGGTCTCAGGATTGGAATGGGAAGGAGTTGGATATTCCCATCTCATGTTATAGGAAGGGTCTCAGGTTTGGTATTAGAAGCATTGAGATATCACATCTCATGCTATAGGAAGGGTCTCAGGATTGGAATGGGAAGGACTTGGATATCACATCTCATGCTATAGGGAGGGTCTCAAGTTTGATATTAGAAGCTTTGAGATATCACATCTCATGATATCGGAAGGGTCTCAGGATTGGAATGGGAAGGAGTTGGATATCACATCTCATGATAAAGGAAGGGTCTAAGGTTTGGAAGGGGAAGGATTTGGATATCACATCTCATGTTATATTACGGGTCTCAGGTTTGGTATTAGAAGCATTGAGATATCAAGTCTCATAGTATAGGAAGGGTCTCAGAATTGGAATGGGAAGGAGTTGGATATCACATCTCAAGCTATAGGAAGGGTCTCAGGATTGGAATGGGAAGGACTTGGATATCACATCTCATGCTATAGGAAGGCTCTCAGGTTTGGAAGGGGAAAGAGTTGGATATCACATTTCATGTTAGAGGTAGGATCTCAGGTTTGGTATTAGAGGCATTGAGATATCACATCTCATGCTATCAGAAGGGTCTCAGGAATGGAATGGGAAGGAGTTGGATATCACATCTCATGCTAAAGGGAGGGTCTCAGGTTTGGAAGGGGAAGGATTTGGATATCACATCTCATGTTATAGGAAGGATCTCAGGTTTGGTATTAGAAGCATTGAGATATCACGTCTCATGCTATCGGAAGGATCTCAGGTTTGGTATTAGAGGCATTGAGATATCACATCTCATGCTATCAGAAGGGTCTCAGGAATGGAATGGGAAGGAGTTGGATATCACATCTCATGCTAAAGGGAGGGTCTCAGGTTTGGAAGGGGAAGGATTTGGATATCACATCTCATGTTATAGGAAGGATCTCAGGTTTGGTATTAGAAGCATTGAGATATCACGTCTCATGCTATCGGAAGGATCTCAGGTTTGGTATTAGAAGCATTGAGATATCACATCTCATGCTATCAGAAGAGTCTCAGGATTGGAATAGGAAGGAGTTGGATATCACATCTCATGCTAAAGGGAGGGTCTCAGGTTTGGAAGGGGAAGGATTTGGATATCACATCTCATGTTATCGGAAGGATCTCACGTTTGGTATTAGAAGTATTGAGATATCATATCTCATGCTATAGGAAGGGTCTCAGGATTGGAATGGGAAGGAGTTGGATATCACATCTCATGCTATAGGGAGGGTCTCAGGATTGGAATGGGAAGGACTTAGATATCACATATCATGCTATAGGGAGGGTCTCAGTTTTGATATTAGAAGCATTGAGATATCACATCTCATGCTATCGGAAGTGTCTCAGGATTGGAATGGGAAGGAGCTGGATATCACATCTCATGCCAAAGGAAGGGTCTCAGGTTTGGAACGGGAAGGATTTGGATATCACATCTCATGTTATAGGAAGGGTCTCAGGTTTGGTATAAGCATTGAGATATCACATCTCTGCTATCGGAAGAGTCTCAGGATTGGAATGGGAAGGAGTTGGATATCCCATCTCATGTTATAGGACGGGTCTCAGGTTTGTTATTAGAATCATTGAGATATCATATTGCATGCTGTAGGAAGGGTCTAAGGGTTGGAATGTGAAGGACTTGGATATCACATCTCATGCTATAGATAGGCTCTTAGGTTTGGAAAGGGAAGGAGTTGGATATCACATTTCATGTTAGAGGAAGGATCTCAGGTTTGGTATTAGAAGCATAGAGATATCACATCTCATGCTCTAGGAAGGGTCTCAGGATTGGAATGGGAAGCAGTTGGATATCACATCTCATGCTATAGGAAGGGTCTCAGGTTTGGTATAAGCATTGAGATATCACATCTCATGCTATAGGAAGGGTCTCAGGATTGGAATGGGAAGGACTTGGATATCACATCTCATGCTATAGGGAGGGTCTCAAGTTTGATATTAGAAGCTTTGAGATATCACATCTCATGATATCGGAAGGGTCTCAGGATTGGAATGGGAAGGAGTTGGATATCACATCTCATGATAAAGGAAGGGTCTAAGGTTTGGAAGGGGAAGGATTTGGATATCACATCTCATGTTATATTACGGGTCTCAGGTTTGGTATTAGAAGCATTGAGATATCAAGTCTCATAGTATAGGAAGGGTCTCAGAATTGGAATGGGAAGGAGTTGGATATCACATCTCAAGCTATAGGAAGGGTCTCAGGATTGGAATGGGAAGGACTTGGATATCACATCTCATGCTATAGGAAGGCTCTCAGGTTTGGAAGGGGAAAGAGTTGGATATCACATTTCATGTTAGAGGTAGGATCTCAGGTTTGGTATTAGAGGCATTGAGATATCACATCTCATGCTATCAGAAGGGTCTCAGGAATGGAATGGGAAGGAGTTGGATATCACATCTCATGCTAAAGGGAGGGTCTCAGGTTTGGAAGGGGAAGGATTTGGATATCACATCTCATGTTATAGGAAGGATCTCAGGTTTGGTATTAGAAGCATTGAGATATCACGTCTCATGCTATCGGAAGGATCTCAGGTTTGGTATTAGAAGCATTGAGATATCACATCTCATGCTATCAGAAGAGTCTCAGGATTGGAATAGGAAGGAGTTGGATATCACATCTCATGCTAAAGGGAGGGTCTCAGGTTTGGAAGGGGAAGGATTTGGATATCACATCTCATGTTATCGGAAGGATCTCACGTTTGGTATTAGAAGTATTGAGATATCATATCTCATGCTATAGGAAGGGTCTCAGGATTGGAATGGGAAGGAGTTGGATATCACATCTCATGCTATAGGGAGGGTCTCAGGATTGGAATGGGAAGGACTTAGATATCACATATCATGCTATAGGGAGGGTCTCAGTTTTGATATTAGAAGCATTGAGATATCACATCTCATGCTATCGGAAGTGTCTCAGGATTGGAATGGGAAGGAGCTGGATATCACATCTCATGCCAAAGGAAGGGTCTCAGGTTTGGAACGGGAAGGATTTGGATATCACATCTCATGTTATAGGAAGGGTCTCAGGTTTGGTATAAGCATTGAGATATCACATCTCTGCTATCGGAAGAGTCTCAGGATTGGAATGGGAAGGAGTTGGATATCCCATCTCATGTTATAGGACGGGTCTCAGGTTTGTTATTAGAATCATTGAGATATCATATTGCATGCTGTAGGAAGGGTCTAAGGGTTGGAATGTGAAGGACTTGGATATCACATCTCATGCTATAGATAGGCTCTTAGGTTTGGAAAGGGAAGGAGTTGGATATCACATTTCATGTTAGAGGAAGGATCTCAGGTTTGGTATTAGAAGCATAGAGATATCACATCTCATGCTCTAGGAAGGGTCTCAGGATTGGAATGGGAAGCAGTTGGATATCACATCTCATGCTATAGGAAGGGTCTCAGGTTTGGTATAAGCATTGAGATATCACATCTCATGCTATAGGAAGGGTCTCAGGATTGGAATGGGAAGGACTTGGATATCACATCTCATGCTATAGGGAGGGTCTCAAGTTTGATATTAGAAGCTTTGAGATATCACATCTCATGATATCGGAAGGGTCTCAGGATTGGAATGGGAAGGAGTTGGATATCACATCTCATGATAAAGGAAGGGTCTAAGGTTTGGAAGGGGAAGGATTTGGATATCACATCTCATGTTATATTACGGGTCTCAGGTTTGGTATTAGAAGCATTGAGATATCAAGTCTCATAGTATAGGAAGGGTCTCAGAATTGGAATGGGAAGGAGTTGGATATCACATCTCAAGCTATAGGAAGGGTCTCAGGATTGGAATGGGAAGGACTTGGATATCACATCTCATGCTATAGGAAGGCTCTCAGGTTTGGAAGGGGAAAGAGTTGGATATCACATTTCATGTTAGAGGTAGGATCTCAGGTTTGGTATTAGAGGCATTGAGATATCACATCTCATGCTATCAGAAGGGTCTCAGGAATGGAATGGGAAGGAGTTGGATATCACATCTCATGCTAAAGGGAGGGTCTCAGGTTTGGAAGGGGAAGGATTTGGATATCACATCTCATGTTATAGGAAGGATCTCAGGTTTGGTATTAGAAGCATTGAGATATCACATCTCATGCTATAGGAAGGGTCTCAGGATTGGAATGGGAAGCAGTTGGATATCACATCTCATGCTATAGGAAGGGTCTCAGGTTTGGTATAAGCATTGAGATATCACATCTCATGCTATAGGACGGGTCTCAGGATTGGAATGGAAGGAGTTGGATATCACATCTCATGTTATAGGAAGGATCTCAGGTTTGGTATTAGAAGCATTGAGATATCACATCTCATGCTAGAGGAAGGGTCTCAGGATTGGAATGTGAAGGATTTGGATATCACATCTCATGCTAAAGGAAGGGTCTCAGGTTTGGTAGAAGCATTGAGATATCACGTCTCTGCTATCGGAATGGTCTCAGGATTGGATTGGGAAGGAGTTGGATATCCCTTCTCATGCTATAGGAAGGGTCTCAGGATTTGAATGGCAAGGAGTTGGATATCACATCTCATGCCAAAGGAAGGGTCTCAGGTTTGGTATAAGCATTGAGATATCACATCTCTGCTATCGGAAGGGTCTCAGATTTGGTATAAGCATTGAGATATCACATCTCATGCTGTAGGAAGGGTCTAAGGGTTGGAATGTGAAGGACTTGGATATCACATCTCATGCTATAGATAGGCTCTTAGGTTTGGAAAGGGAAGGAGTTGGATATCACATTTCATGTTAGAGGAAGGATCTCAGGTTTGGTATTAGAAGCATAGAGATATCACATCTCATGCTATAGGAAGGGTCTCAGGTTTGGAATGGGAAGCAATTGGATATCACATCTCATGCTATAGGAAGGGTCTCAGGTTTGGTATAAGCATTGAGATATCACATCTCATGCTATAGGAAGGGTCTCAGGATTGGAATGGGAAGGACTTGGATATCACATCTCATGCTATAGGGAGGGTCTCAAGTTTGATATTAGAAGCTTTGAGATATCACATCTCATGATATCGGAAGGGTCTCAGGATTGGAATGGGAAGGAGTTGGATATCACATCTCATGATAAAGGAAGGGTCTAAGGTTTGGAAGGGGAAGGATTTGGATATCACATCTCATGTTATATTACGGGTCTCAGGTTTGGTATTAGAAGCATTGAGATATCAAGTCTCATAGTATAGGAAGGGTCTCAGAATTGGAATGGGAAGGAGTTGGATATCACATCTCAAGCTATAGGAAGGGTCTCAGGATTGGAATGGGAAGGACTTGGATATCACATCTCATGCTATAGGAAGGCTCTCAGGTTTGGAAGGGGAAAGAGTTGGATATCACATTTCATGTTAGAGGTAGGATCTCAGGTTTGGTATTAGAGGCATTGAGATATCACATCTCATGCTATCAGAAGGGTCTCAGGAAAGGAATGGGAAGGAGTTGGATATCACATCTCATGCTAAAGGGAGGGTCTCAGGTTTGGAAGGGGAAGGATTTGGATATCACATCTCATGTTATAGGAAGGATCTCAGGTTTGGTATTAGAAGCATTGAGATATCACATCTCATGCTATAGGAAGGGTCTCAGGATTGGAATGGGAAGCAGTTGGATATCACATCTCATGCTATAGGAAGGGTCTCAGGTTTGGTATAAGCATTGAGATATCACATCTCATGCTATAGGACGGGTCTCAGGATTGGAATGGAAGGAGTTGGATATCACATCTCATGTTATAGGAAGGATCTCAGGTTTGGTATTAGAAGCATTGAGACATCACATCTCATGCTATAGGAAGGGTCTCAGGGTTGGAATGGGAAGGAGTTGGATATCACATCTCATCCAATAGGAAGGGTCTCAGGTTTGGAATAGGAAGGAATTGGATATCAAATCTCATGTTATAGGAAGGATCTCAGGTTTGGTATTAGAAGCATTGAGATATCACATCTCATGCTATAGGAAGGGTCTCAGGATTGGAATGTGAAGGATTTGGATATCACATCTCATGCTAAAGGAAGGGTCTCAGGTTTGGTAGAAGCATTGAGATATCACGTCTCTGCTATCGGAAGGGTCTCAGGATTGGATTGGGAAGGAGTTCGATATCCCTTCTCATGCTATAGGAAGGGTCTCAGGATTTGAATGGCAAGGAGTTGGATATCACATCTCATGCCATAGGAAGGGTCTCAGGTTTGGTATAAGCATTGAGATATCACATCTCTGCTATCGGAAGGGTCTCAGGATTGGATTGGGAAGGAGTTGGATATCCCTTCTCATGCTATAGGAAGTGTCTCAGGTTGGAATGGGAAGGAGTTGGATATCACATCTCATGTTATAGGAAGGGTCTCAGGATTGGAATGGGAAGGATTTGGATATCACATCTCTTGCTATAGGAAGGGTCTCAGGATTGGAATGGGTAGGAGTTGGATATTACTTTCTTGCTATAGGAAGGGTCTCATGTTTGGAATGGGAAGGAGTTGGATATCACATATGCTATAGTTAGTGTCTCAGGTTTGGAACGGGAAGGAGTTGGATATCACATCTCATGTTATAGGAAGGATCTCAGGTTTGGTATTAGAAGCATTGAGATATCACATCTCATGCTATAGGAAGGGTCTCAGGATTGGAATGGAAGGAGTTGTATATCACATCTCATGCTATAGGAAGGATCTCAGGTTTGGTATTAGAAGCATTGAGACATCACATCTCATGCTATAGGAAGGGTCTCAGGGTTGGAATGGGAAGGAGTTGGATATCACATCTCATCCAATAGGAAGGGTCTCAGGTTTGGAATAGGAAGGAATTGGATATCACATCTCATGTTATAGGAAGGATCTCAGGTTTGGTATTAGAAGCATTGAGATATCACATCTCATGCTATAGGAAGGGTCTCAGGATTGGAATGTGAAGGATTTGGATATCACATCTCATGCTAAAGGAAGGGTCTCAGGTTTGGTAGAAGCATTGAGATATCACGTCTCTGCTATCGGAAGGGTCTCAGGATTGGATTGGGAAGGAGTTGGATATCCCTTCTCATGCTATAGGAAGGGTCTCAGGATTTGAATGGCAAGGAGTTGGATATCACATCTCATGCCAAAGGAAGGGTCTCAGGTTTGGTATAAGCATTGAGATATCACATCTCTGCTATCGGAAGGGTCTCAGGATTGGATTGGGAAGGAGTTGGATATCCCTTCTCATGCTATAGGAAGTGTCTCAGGTTGGAATGGGAAGGAGTTGGATATCACATCTCATGTTATAGGAAGGGTCTCAGGATTGGAATGGGAAGGATTTGGATATCACATCTCTTGCTATAGGAAGGGTCTCAGGATTGGAATGGGTAGGAGTTGGATATCCCTTCTCATGCTATAGGAAGTGTCTCAGGTTGGAATGGGAAGGAGTTGGATATCACATCTCATGTTACAGGAAGGGTCTCAGGATTGGAATGGGAAGGATTTGGATATCACATCTCTTGCTATAGGAAGGGTCTCAGGATTGGAATGGGAAGGAGTTGGATATCACATATGCTATAGTTAGTGTCTCAGGTTTGGAACGGGAAGGAGTTGGATATCACATCTCATGTTATAGGAAGGGTCTCAGGTTTGGTATAAGCATTGAGATATCACATCTCTGCTATCGGAAGCGGCTCAGGATTGGAATGGGAAGGAGTTGGATATCCCATCTCATGTTATAGGAAGAGTCTCTGGTTTGGTATTAGAATCATTGAGATATCACATCGCATGCTGTAGGAAGGGTCTAAGGATTGGAATGGGATGGACTTGGATATCACATCTCATGCTATAGGTAGGCTCTCAAGTTTGGTATAAGCATTGAGATATCACATCTCATGCTATAGGAAGGGTCTCAGGATTGGAATGGGAAGGAATTGGATATCACATCTCATGCTATAGGAAGGGTCTCAGATTTGGTATAAGCATTGAGATATCACATCTCATGCTAAAGGAAGGGTCTCAGGATTGGAATGGGAAGGAGTTGTATATCACATCTCAGGCCATAGGAAGGTTCTCAGGTTTGGTATAAGCATTGAGATATCACATCTCTGCTATCGGAAAGGTCTCAGGATTGGAATGGGAAGGAGTTGGATATCCCATCTCATGTTATAGGAAGGGTCTCAGGTTTGGTATTAGAAGCATAGAGATATCACATCTCATGCTATAGAAAGGGTCTCAGGATTGGAATGGGAAGGACTTGGATGTCACATCTCATGCTATAGGGAGGGTCTCAAGTTTGATATTAGAAGCATTGAGATAACAAATCTCATGATATCGGAAGGGTCTCAGGATTGGAATGGGAAGGAGTTGGATATCACATCTCATGATAAAGGAAGGGTCTAAGGTTTGGAAGGGGAAGGATTTGGATATCACATCTCATGTTATAGGACGGGTCTCAGGTTTGGTATTAGAAGCATTGAGATATCAAGTCTCATGGTATAAGAAGGGTCTCAGAATTGGAATGGGAAGGAGTTGGATATCACACCTCAAGCTATAGGAAGGGTCTCAGGATTGGAATGGGAAGGAGTTTGATATCACATCTCATGCCATAGTATGGGGCTCAGGTTTGGTAGAAGCATTGGGATATCACATCTCATGCTATCGGAAGGGTATCAGTATTGGATTTGGAAGAAGTTGGATATCACATCTCATGCTATCAGAAGGGTCTCAGGATTGGAATGGGAAGGATTTGGATATCACATCTCATGTTATCGGAAGGATCTCACGTTTGGTATTAGAAGTATTGAGATATCATATCTCATGCTATAGGACGGGTCTCAGGTTTGTTATTAGAATCATTGAGATATCATATTGCATGCTGTAGGAAGGGTCTAAGGATTGGAATGGGAAGGACCTGGATATCACATCTCATGCTATAGATAGGCTCTTAGGTTTGGAAAGGGAAGGAGTTGGATATCACATTTCATGTTAGAGGAAGGATCTCAGGTTTGGTATTAGAAGCATTGAGATATCACATCTCATGCTATAGGAAGGGTCTCAGGATTGGAATGGGAAGTAGTTGGATATCACATCTCATGCTATAGGAAGGGTCTCAGGTTTGGTATAAGCATTGAGATATCACATCTCATGCTATAGGACGGGTCTCAGGATTGGAATGGAAGGAGTTGGATATCACATCTCATGTTATAGGAAGGATCTCAGGTTTGGTATTAGAAGCATTGAGACATCACATCTCATGCTATAGGAAGGGTCTCAGGGTTGGAATGGGAAGGAGTTGGATATCACAACTCATCCAATAGGAAGGGTCTCAGGTTTGGAATGGGAAGGAATTGGATATCACATCTCATGTTATAGGAAGGATCTCAGGTTTGGTATTAGAAGCATTGAGATATCACATCTCATGCTATAGGAAGGGTCTCAGGATTGGAATGTGAAGGATTTGGATATCACATCTCATGCTAAAGGAAGGGTCTCAGGTTTGGTAGAAGCATTGAGATATCACGTCTCTGCTATCGGAAGGGTCTCAGGATTGGATTGGGAAGGAGTTGGATATCCCTTCTCATGCTATAGGAAGGGTCTCAGGATTTGAATGGCAAGGAGTTGGATATCACATCTCATGCCATAGGAAGGGTCTCAGGTTTGGTATAAGCATTGAGATATCACATCTCTGCTATCGGAAGGGTCTCAGGATTGGAATGGGAAGGAGTTGGATATTCCCATCTCATGTTATAGGAAGGGTCTCAGGTTTGGTATTAGAAGCATTGAGATATCACATCTCATGCTATAGGAAGGGTCTCAGGATTGGAATGGGAAGGACTTGGATATCACATCTCATGCTATAGGGAGGGTCTCAAGTTTGATATTAGAAGCTTTGAGATATCACATCTCATGATATCGGAAGGGTCTCAGGATTGGAATGGGAAGGAGTTGGATATCACATCTCATGATAAAGGAAGGGTCTAAGTTTTGGAAGGGGAAGGATTTGGATATCACATCTCATGTTATATTACGGGTCTCAGGTTTGGTATTAGAAGCATTGAGATATCAAGTCTCAGAGTATAGGAAGGGTCTCAGAATTGGAATGGGAAGGAGTTGGATATCACATCTCAAGCTATAGGAAGGGTCTCAGGATTGGAATGGGAAGGACTTGGATATCACATCTCATGCTATAGGAAGGCTCTCAGGTTTGGAAGGGGAAAGAGTTGGATATCACATTTCATGTTAGAGGTAGGATCTCAGGTTTGGCATTAGAGGCATTGAGATATCACATCTCATGCTATCAGAAGGGTCTCAGGAATGGAATGGGAAGGAGTTGGATATCACATCTCATGCTAAAGAGAGGGTCTCAGGTTTGGTTGGATATCACATCTCATGTTATAGGAAGGATCTCAGGTTTGGTATTAGAAGCATTGAGATATCACATCTCATGCTATCGGAAGGATCTCAGGTTTGGTATTAGAAGCATTGAGATATCACATCTCATGCTATCAGAAGGGTCTCAGGATTGGAATGGGAAGGATTTGGATATCACATCTCATGTTATCGGAAGGATCTCACGTTTGGTATTAGAAGTATTGAGATATCATATCTCATGCTATAGGAAGGGTCTCAGGATTGGAATGGGAAGGAGTTGGATATTCCCATCTCATGTTATAGGGAGGGTCTCAAGTTTGATATTAGAAGCATTGAGATATCACATTTCATGATATCGGAAGGGTCTCAAGATTGGAATGGGAAGGAGTTGGCTATCACATCTCATGATAAAGGAAGGGTCTAAGGTTTGGAAGGGGAAGGATTTGGATATCACATCTCATGTTATAGGACGGGTCTCAGGTTTGGTATTAGAAGCATTGAGATATCAAGTCTCATGGTATAGGAAGGGTCTCAGAATTGGAATGGGAAGGAGTTGGATATCACATCTCAAGCTATAGGAAGGGTCTCAGGATTAGAATGGGAAGGAGTTTGATATCACATCTCATGCCATAGTATGGGTCTCAGGTTTGGTAGACGCATTGGGATATCAGATCTCATGCTATCGGAAGGGTATCGGGATTGGATTTGGAAGGAGTTGGATATCCCATCTCATGCTATAGGAAGGGTCTCAGGTTGGAATTGGAAGGAGTTGGATATCACATCTCATGTTATAGGAAGGGTCTCAGGATTGGAATGGGAAGGAGTTGGATATCACATCTCATGCTATAGGAAGGCTCTCAGGTTTGCAAGGGGAAAGAGTTGGATATCACATTTCATGTTAGAGGTAGGATCTCAGGTTTGGTATTAGAAGTATTGAGATATCACATCTCATGCTATCAGAAGGATCTCAGGTTTGGTATAGAAGCATTGAGATATCATATCTTATGCTATCAGAAGATTCTCAGGATTGGAATGGGAAGGAGTTGGATATCACATCTCATGCTAAAGGGAGGGTCTCAGGTTTGGAAGATAAGGATTTGGATATCACATCTCATGTTATAGGAAGGATCTCAGGTTTGGTATTAGAAGTATTGAGATATCACATCTCATGCTATCGGAAGGATCTCAGGTTTGGTATAGAAGCATTGAGATATCATATCTTATGCTATCAGAAGGGTCTCAGGATTGGAATGGGAAGGAGTTGGATATCACATCTCATGCTAAAGGGAGACTCTCAGGTTTGGAAGGGGAAGGATTTGGATATCACATCTCATGTTATAGGATGGATCTCAGGTTTGGTATTAGAAGTATTGAGATATCACATCTCATGTTATCGGAAGGATCTCAGGTTTGGTATTAGAAGTATTGAGATATCACCTCTCATGCTATAGGAAGGGTCTCAGGATTGGAATGGGAAGGAGTTGGATATCACATCCCATGCTAAGGAAGGGTCTCAGGTTTGGTAGAAGCATTGAGATATCACATCTCATGCTATAGGAAGGGTCTCAGGATTGGAATGGGAAGGACTTAGATATCACATATCATGCTATAGAGAGGGTCTCAGTTTTGATATTAGAAGCATTGAGATATCACATCTCATGCTATCGGAAGTGTCTCAGGATTGGAATGGGAAGGAGCTGGATATCACATCTCATGCTAAAGGAAGGGTCTCAGGTTTCGAACGGGAAGGAGTTGGATATCACATCTCATGTTATAGGAAGGGTCTCAGGTTTGGTATAAACATTGAGATATCACATCTCTGCTATCGGAAGTGTCTCAGGATTGGAATGGGAAGGAGTTGGATATCCCATCTCATGTTATAGGACGGGTCTCAGGTTTTTTATTAGAATCATTGAGATATCATATTGCATGCTGTAGGAAGGGTCTAAGGATTGGAATGGGAAGGACTTGGATATCACATCTCATGCTATAGATAGGCTCTCAGGTTTGGAAAGTGAAGGAGTTGGATATCACATTTCATGTTAGAGGAAGGATCTCAGGTTTGGTATTAGAGGCATTGAGATATCACATCTCAGGCTATAGGAAGGGTCTCAGGATTGGAATGGGAAGGAGTTGGATATCACATCTCATGCTATAGGAAGGGTCTCAGGTTTGGTATAAGCATTGAGATATCACATCTCATGCTATAGGAAGGGTCCAGGATTGGAATGGAAGGAGTTGGATATCACATCTCATGTTATAGGAAGGATCTCAGGGTTGGTATTAGAAGCATTGAGACATCACATCTCATGCTATAGGAAGGGTCTCAGGATTGGAATGGGAAGGAGTTGGATATCACATCTCATGTTATAGGAAGAGTCTCAGGTTTGGTATTAGAAGCATTGAGATATCACATCTCATGCTATAGGAAGTGTCTCAGGATTGGAATGGGAAGGACTTGGATATCACATCTCATGCTATAGGTAGGGTCTCAAGTTTGATATTAGAAGCATTGAGATATCACATCTCATGCTATAGGAAGGGTCTGAGGATTGGAATGGGAAGGAGTTGGATATCACATCTCATGCTATGGGAAGGGTCTCAGGTTTGGTATAAGCAGTGAGATATCACATCTCATGCTATAGGAAGTGTCTCAGGATTGGAATGGGAAGGAGTTGGATATCACATCTCATGTTATAGGAAGGATCTCAGGTTTGGTATAAGCATTGAGATATCACATCTCTGCTATCGGAAGGGTCTCAGGATTGGAATGGGAAGGAGTTGGATATTCACATCTCATGTTATAGGAAGGGTCTCAGGTTTGGTATTAGAAGCATTGAGATATCACATCTCATGCTATAGGAAGGGTCTCAGGATTGGAATGGGAAGGACTTGGATATCACATCTCATGCTATAGGGAGGGTCTCAAGTTTGATATTAGAAGCTTTGAGATATCACATCTCATGATATCGGAAGGGTCTCAGGATTGGAATGGGAAGGAGTTGGATATCACATCTCATGATAAAGGAAGGGTCTAAGGTTTGGAAGGGGAAGGATTTGGATATCACATCTCATGTTATATTACGGGTCTCAGGTTTGGTATTAGAAGCATTGAGATATCAAGTCTCATAGTATAGGAAAGGTCTCAGAATTGGAATGGGAAGGAGTTGGATATCACATCTCAAGCTATAGGAAGGTTCTCAGGATTGGAATGGTAAGGACTTGGATATCACATCTCATGTTATATTACGGGTCTCAGGTTTGGTATTAGAAGCATTGAGATATCAAGTCTCATAGTATAGGAAAGGTCTCAGAATTGGAATGGGAAGGAGTTGGATATCACATCTCAAGCTATAGGAAGGCTCTCAGGTTTGGAATCGGAAAGAGTTGGATATCACATTTCATGTTAGAGGTAGGATCTCACGTTTGGTATTAGAGGCATTGAGATATCACATCTCATGCTATCAGAAGGGTCTCAGGAATGGAATGGGAAGGAGTTGGATATCACATCTCATGCTAAAGGGAGGGTCTCAGGTTTGGAAGGGGAAGGATTTGGATATCACATCTCATGTTATAGGAAGGATCTCAGGTTTGGTATTAGAAGCATTGAGATATCACATCTCATGCTATCGGAAGGATCTCAGGTTTGGTATTAGAAGCATTGAGATATCACATCTCATGCTATCAGAAGAGTCTCAGGATTGGAATAGGAAGGAGTTGGATATCACATCTCATGCTAAAGGGAGGGTCTCAGGTTTGGAAGGGGAAGGATTTGGATATCACATCTCATGTTATCGGAAGGATCTCACGTTTGGTATTAGAAGTATTGAGATATCATATCTCATGCTATAGGAAGGGTCTCAGGATTGGAATGGGAAGGAGTTGGATATCACATCTCATGCTATAGGGAGGGTCTCAGGATTGGAATGGGAAGGACTTAGATATCACATATCATGCTATAGGGAGGGTCTCAGTTTTGATATTAGAAACATTGAGATATCACATCTCATGCTATCGGAAGTGTCTCAGGATTGGAATGGGAAGGAGCTGGATATCACATCTCAAGCTAAAGGAAGGGTCTCAGGTTTGGAACGGGAAGGATTTGGATATCACATCTCATGTTATAGGAAGGGTCTCAGGTTTGGTATAAGCATTGAGATATCACATCTCTGCTATCGGAAGAGTCTCAGGATTGGAATGGGAAGGAGTTGGATATCCCATCTCATGTTATAGGACGGGTCTCAGGTTTGTTATTAGAATCATTGAGATATCATATTGCATGCTGTAGGAAGGGTCTAAGGGTTGGAATGTGAAGGACTTGGATATCACATCTCATGCTATAGATAGGCTCTTAGGTTTGGAAAGGGAAGGAGTTGGATATCACATT
The DNA here is from genome assembly GCF_040938575.1 of Ambystoma mexicanum. Taxonomy (NCBI): domain Eukaryota; kingdom Metazoa; phylum Chordata; class Amphibia; order Caudata; family Ambystomatidae; genus Ambystoma; species Ambystoma mexicanum. The sequence continues at coordinate 76,297 of NW_027182491.1, read as the reverse complement.
TCATGTTAGAGGAAGGATCTCAGGTTTGGTATTAGAAGCATAGAGATATCACATCTCATGCTATAGGAAGGGTCTCAGGATTGGAATGGGAAGCAGTTGGATATCACATCTCATGCTATAGGAAGGGTCTCAGGTTTGGTATAAGCATTGAGATATCACATCTCATGCTATAGGAAGGGTCTCAGGATTGGAATGGGAAGGACTTGGATATCACATCTCATGCTATAGGGAGGGTCTCAAGTTTGATATTAGAAGCTTTGAGATATCACATCTCATGATATCGGAAGGGTCTCAGGATTGGAATGGGAAGGAGTTGGATATCACATCTCATGATAAAGGAAGGGTCTAAGGTTTGGAAGGGGAAGGATTTGGATATCACATCTCATGTTATATTACGGGTCTCAGGTTTGGTATTAGAAGCATTGAGATATCAAGTCTCATAGTATAGGAAGGGTCTCAGGATTGGAATGGGAAGGACTTGGATATCACATCTCATGCTATAGGAAGTGTCTCAGGATTGGAATGGGAAGGACTTGGGTATCACATCTCATGCTATAGGGAGGGTCTCAAGTTTGATATTAGAAGCATTGAGATATCACATCTCATGCTATAGGAAGGGTCTCAGGATTGGAATGGGAAGGAGTTGGATATCACATCTCATGCTATAGGAAGGGTCTCAGGTTTGGTATAAGCAGTGAGATATCACATCTCATGCTATAGGAAGTGTCTCAGGATTGGAATGGGAAGGAGTTGGATATCACATCTCATGTTATAGGAAGGATCTCAGGTTTGGTATAAGCATTGAGATATCACATCTCTGCTATCGGAAGGGTCTCAGGATTGGAATGGGAAGGAGTTGGATATTCCCATCTCATGTTATAGGGAGGGTCTCAAGTTTGATATTAGAAGCATTGAGATATCACATTTCATGATATCGGAAGGGTCTCAAGATTGGAATGGGAAGGAGTTGGCTATCACATCTCATGATAAAGGAAGGGTCTAAGGTTTGGTATTAGAAGCATTGAGATATCACATCTCATGCTATAGGAAGGGTCTCAGGATTGGAATGGGAAGGACTTGGATATCACATCTCATGCTATAGGGAGGGTCTCAAGTTTGATATTAGAAGCTTTGAGATATCACATCTCATGATATCGGAAGGGTCTCAGGATTGGAATGGGAAGGAGTTGGATATCACATCTCATGATAAAGGAAGGGTCTAAGGTTTGGAAGGGGAAGGATTTGGATATCACATCTCATGTTATATTACGGGTCTCAGGTTTGGTATTAGAAGCATTGAGATATCAAGTCTCATAGTATAGGAAGGGTCTCAGAATTGGAATGGGAAGGAGTTGGATATCACATCTCAAGCTATAGGAAGGTTCTCAGGATTGGAATGGGAAGGACTTGGATATCACATCTCATGCTATAGGAAGGCTCTCAGGTTTGGAATCGGAAAGAGTTGGATATCACATTTCATGTTAGAGGTAGGATCTCACGTTTGGTATTAGAGGCATTGAGATATCACATCTCATGCTATCAGAAGGGTCTCAGGAATGGAATGGGAAGGAGTTGGATATCACATCTCATGCTAAAGGGAGGGTCTCAGGTTTGGAAGGGGAAGGATTTGGATATCACATCTCATGTTATAGGAAGGATCTCAGGTTTGGTATTAGAAGCATTGAGATATCACATCTCATGCTATCGGAAGGATCTCAGGTTTGGTATTAGAAGCATTGAGATATCACATCTCATGCTATCAGAAGAGTCTCAGGATTGGAATAGGAAGGAGTTGGATATCACATCTCATGCTAAAGGGAGGGTCTCAGGTTTGGAAGGGGAAGGATTTGGATATCACATCTCATGTTATCGGAAGGATCTCACGTTTGGTATTAGAAGTATTGAGATATCATATCTCATGCTATAGGAAGGGTCTCAGGATTGGAATGGGAAGGAGTTGGATATCACATCTCATGCTATAGGGAGGGTCTCAGGATTGGAATGGGAAGGACTTAGATATCACATATCATGCTATAGGGAGGGTCTCAGTTTTGATATTAGAAGCATTGAGATATCACATCTCATGCTATCGGAAGTGTCTCAGGATTGGAATGGGAAGGAGCTGGATATCACATCTCATGCTAAAGGAAGGGTCTCAGGTTTGGAACGGGAAGGATTTGGATATCACATCTCATGTTATAGGAAGGGTCTCAGGTTTGGTATAAGCATTGAGATATCACATCTCTGCTATCGGAAGAGTCTCAGGATTGGAATGGGAAGGAGTTGGATATCCCATCTCATGTTATAGGACGGGTCTCAGGTTTGTTATTAGAATCATTGAGATATCATATTGCATGCTGTAGGAAGGGTCTAAGGGTTGGAATGTGAAGGACTTGGATATCACATCTCATGCTATAGATAGGCTCTTAGGTTTGGAAAGGGAAGGAGTTGGATATCACATTTCATGTTAGAGGAAGGATCTCAGGTTTGGTATTAGAAGCATAGAGATATCACATCTCATGCTATAGGAAGGGTCTCAGGATTGGAATGGGAAGCAGTTGGATATCACATCTCATGCTATAGGAAGGGTCTCAGGTTTGGTATAAGCATTGAGATATCACATCTCATGCTATAGGAAGGGTCTCAGGATTGGAATGGGAAGGACTTGGATATCACATCTCATGCTATAGGGAGGGTCTCAAGTTTGATATTAGAAGCTTTGAGATATCACATCTCATGATATCGGAAGGGTCTCAGGATTGGAATGGGAAGGAGTTGGATATCACATCTCATGATAAAGGAAGGGTCTAAGGTTTGGAAGGGGAAGGATTTGGATATCACATCTCATGTTATATTACGGGTCTCAGGTTTGGTATTAGAAGCATTGAGATATCAAGTCTCATAGTATAGGAAGGGTCTCAGGATTGGAATGGGAAGGACTTGGATATCACATCTCATGCTATAGGAAGTGTCTCAGGATTGGAATGGGAAGGACTTGGGTATCACATCTCATGCTATAGGGAGGGTCTCAAGTTTGATATTAGAAGCATTGAGATATCACATCTCATGCTATAGGAAGGGTCTCAGGATTGGAATGGGAAGGAGTTGGATATCACATCTCATGCTATAGGAAGGGTCTCAGGTTTGGTATAAGCAGTGAGATATCACATCTCATGCTATAGGAAGTGTCTCAGGATTGGAATGGGAAGGAGTTGGATATCACATCTCATGTTATAGGAAGGATCTCAGGTTTGGTATAAGCATTGAGATATCACATCTCTGCTATCGGAAGGGTCTCAGGATTGGAATGGGAAGGAGTTGGATATTCCCATCTCATGTTATAGGGAGGGTCTCAAGTTTGATATTAGAAGCATTGAGATATCACATTTCATGATATCGGAAGGGTCCCAAGATTGGAATGGGAAGGAGTTGGCTATCACATCTCATGATAAAGGAAGGGTCTAAGGTTTGGAAGGGGAAGCATTTGGATATCACATCTCATGTTATAGGACGGGTCTCAGGTTTGGTATTAGAAGCATTGAGATATCAAGTCTCATGGTATAGGAAGGGTCTCAGAATTGGAATGGGAAGGAGTTGGATATCACATCTCAAGCTATAGGAAGGGTCTCAGGATTAGAATGGGAAGGAGTTTGATATCACATCTCATGCCATAGTATGGGTCTCAGGTTTGGTAGAAGCATTGGGATATCAGATCTCATGCTATCGGAAGGGTATCGGGATTGGATTTGGAAGGAGTTGGATATCCCATCTCATGCTATAGGAAGGGTCTCAGGTTGGAATGGGAAGGAGTTGGGTATCACATCTCATGTTATAGGAAGGGTCTCAGGATTGGAATGGGAAGGACTTGGATATCACATCTCATGCTATAGGAAGGCTCTCAGGTTTGCAAGGGGAAAGAGTTGAATATCACATTTCATGTTAGAGGTAGGATCTCAGGTTTGGTATTAGAAGTATTGAGATATCACATCTCATGCTATCAGAAGGATCTCAGGTTTGGTATAGAAGCATTGAGATATCCTATCTTATGCTATCAGAAGAGTCTCAGGATTGGAATGGGAAGGAGTTGGATATCACATCTCATGCTAAAGGGAGGGTCTCAGGTTTGGAAGATAAGGATTTGGATATCACATCTCATGTTATAGGAAGGATCTCAGGTTTGGTATTAGAAGTATTGAGATATCACATCTCATGCTATCGGAAGGATCTCAGGTTTGGTATAGAAGCATTGAGATATCATATCTTATGCTATCAGAAGGGTCTCAGGATTGGAATGGGAAGGAGTTGGATATCACATCTCATGCTAAAGGGCGGGTCTCAGGTTTGGAAGGGGAAGGATTTGGATATCACATCTCATGTTATAGGATGGATCTCAGGTTTGGTATTAGAAGTATTGAGATATCAAATCTCATGTTATCGGAAGGATCTCAGGTTTGGTATTAGAAGTATTGAGATATCACCTCTCATGCTATAGGAAGGGTCTCAGGATTGGAATGGGAAGGAGTTGGATATCACATCTCATGCTAAAGGAAGGGTCTCAGGTTTGGTAGAAGCATTGAGATATCACATCTCATGCTATAGGAAGGGTCTCAGGATTGGAATGGGAAGGACTTAGATATCACATATCATGCTATAGGGAGGGTCTCAGTTTTGATATTAGAAGCATTGAGATATCACATCTCATGCTATCGGAAGTGTCTCAGGATTGGAATGGGAAGGAGCTGGATATCACATCTCATGCTAAAGGAAGGGTCTCAGGTTTGCAACGGGAAGGAGTTGGATATCACATCTCATGTTATAGGAAGGGTCTCAGGTTTGGTATAAACATTGAGATATCACATCTCTGCTATCGGAAGTGTCTCAGGATTGGAATGGGAAGGAGTTGGATATCCCATCTCATGTTATAGGACGGGTCTCAGGTTTTTTATTAGAATCATTGAGATATCATATTGCATGCTGTAGGAAGGGTCTAAGGATTGGAATGGGAAGGACTTGGATATCACATCTCATGCTATAGATAGGCTCTCAGGTTTGGAAAGTGAAGGAGTTGGATATCACATTTCATGTTAGAGGAAGGATCTCAGGTTTGGTATTAGAGGCATTGAGATATCACATCTCAGGCTATAGGAAGGGTCTCAGGATTGGAATGGGAAGGAGTTGGATATCACATCTCATGCTATAGGAAGGGTCTCAGGTTTGGTATAAGCATTGAGATATCACATCTCATGCTATAGGAAGGGTCCAGGATTGGAATGGAAGGAGTTGGATATCACATCTCATGTTATAGGAAGGATCTCAGGTTTGGTATTAGAAGCATTGAGACATCACATCTCATGCTATAGGAAGGGTCTCAGGATTGGAATGGGAAGGAGTTGGATATCACATCTCATGCTATAGGAAGGGTCTCAGGATTGGAATGGGAAGGAGTTGAATATGACATCTCATGCCGTAGGAAGGGTCTCAGGTTTGGTATAAACATTGAGATATCACATCTCTGCTATCAAAAGGGTCTCAGGATTGGAATGGGAAGGAGTTGGATATCCCATCTCATGTTATAGGAAGAGTCTCAGGTTTGGTATTAGAAGCATTGAGATATCACATCTCATGCTATAGGAAGTGTCTCAGGATTGGAATGGGAAGGACTTGGATATCACATCTCATGCTATAGGTAGGGTCTCAAGTTTGATATTAGAAGCATTGAGATATCACATCTCATGCTATAGGAAGGGTCTGAGGACTGGAATGGGAAGGAGTTGGATATCACATCTCATGCTATGGGAAGGGTCTCAGGTTTGGTATAAGCAGTGAGATATCACATCTCATGCTATAGGAAGTGTCTCAGGATTGGAATGGGAAGGAGTTGGATATCACATCTCATGTTATAGGAAGGATCTCAGGTTTGGTATAAGCATTGAGATATCACATCTCTGCTATCGGAAGGGTCTCAGGATTGGAATGGGAAGGAGTTGGATATTCCCATCTCATGTTATAGGAAGGGTCTCAGGTTTGGTATCAGAAGCATTGAGATATCACATCTCATGCTATAGGAAGGGTCTCAGGATTGGAATGGGAAGGACTTGGATATCACATCTCATGCTATAGGGAGGGTCTCAAGTTTGATATTAGAAGCTTTGAGATATCACATCTCATGATATCGGAAGGGTCTCAGGATTGGAATGGGAAGGAGTTGGATATCACATCTCATGATAAAGGAAGGGTCTAAGGTTTGGAAGGGGAAGGATTTGGATATCACATCTCATGTTATATTACGGGTCCCAGGTTTGGTATTAGAAGCATTGAGATATCAAGTCTCATAGTATAGGAAGGGTCTCAGAATTGGAATGGGAAGGAGTTGGATATCACATCTCAAGCTATAGGAAGGGTCTCAGGATTGGAATGGGAAGGACTTGGATATCACATCTCATGCTATAGGAAGGCTCTCAGGTTTGGAAGGGGAAAGAGTTGGATATCACATTTCATGTTAGAGGTAGGATCTCAGGTTTGGTATTAGAGGCATTGAGATATCACATCTCATGCTATCAGAAGGGTCTCAGGAATGGAATGGGAAGGAGTTGGATATCACATCTCATGCTAAAGGGAGGGTCTCAGGTTTGGAAGGGGAAGGATTTGGATATCACATCTCATGTTATAGGAAGGATCTCAGGTTTGGTATTAGAAGCATTGAGATATCACATCTCATGCTATCGGAAGGATCTCAGGTTTGGTATTAGAAGCATTGAGATATCACATCTCATGCTATCAGAAGAGTCTCAGGATTGGAATAGGAAGGAGTTGGATATCACATCTCATGCTAAAGGGAGGGTCTCAGGTTTGGAAGGGGAAGGATTTGGATATCACATCTCATGTTATCGGAAGGATCTCACGTTTGGTATTAGAAGTATTGAGATATCATATCTCATGCTATAGGAAGGGTCTCAGGATTGGAATGGGAAGGAGTTGGATATCACATCTCATGCTATAGGGAGGGTCTCAGGATTGGAATGGGAAGGACTTAGATATCACATATCATGCTATAGGGAGGGTCTCAGTTTTGATATTAGAAGCATTGAGATATCACATCTCATGCTATCGGAAGTGTCTCAGGATTGGAATGGGAAGGAGCTGGATATCACATCTCATGCTAAAGGAAGGGTCTCAGGTTTGGAACGGGAAGGATTTGGATATCACATCTCATGTTATAGGAAGGGTCTCAGGTTTGGTATAAGCATTGAGATATCACATCTCTGCTATCGGAAGAGTCTCAGGATTGGAATGGGAAGGAGTTGGATATCCCATCTCATGTTATAGGAGGGGTCTCAGGTTTGTTATTAGAATCATTGAGATATCATATTGCATGCTGTAGGAAGGGTCTAAGGGTTGGAATGTGAAGGACTTGGATATCACATCTCATGCTATAGATAGGCTCTTAGGTTTGGAAAGGGAAGGAGTTGGATATCACATTTCATGTTAGAGGAAGGATCTCAGGTTTGGTATTAGAAGCATAGAGATATCACATCTCATGCTATAGGAAGGGTCTCAGGATTGGAATAGGAAGCAGTTGGATATCACATCTCATGCTATAGGAAGGGTCTCAGGATTGGAATGGGAAGGACTTGGATATCACATCTCATGCTATAGGGAGGGTCTCAAGTTTGATATTAGAAGCTTTGAGATATCACATCTCATGATATCGGAAGGGTCTCAGGATTGGAATGGGAAGGAGTTGGATATCACATCTCATGATAAAGGAAGGGTCTAAGGTTTGGAAGGGGAAGGATTTGGATATCACATCTCATGTTATATTACGGGTCTCAGGTTTGGTATTAGAAGCATTGAGATATCAAGTCTCATAGTATAGGAAGGGTCTCAGAATTGGAATGGGAAGGAGTTGGATATCACATCTCAAGCTATAGGAAGGGTCTCAGGAATGGAATGGGAAGGAGTTGGATATCACATCTCATGCTAAGGGAGGGTCTCAGGTTTGGAAGGGGAAGGATTTGGATATCACATCTCATGTTATAGGAAGGATCTCAGGTTTGGTATTAGAAGCATTGAGATATCACATCTCATGCTATCGGAAGGATCTCAAGTTTGGTAATAGAAGCATTGAGATATCACATCTCATGCTATCAGAAGAGTCTCAGGATTGGAATAGGAAGGAGTTGGATATCACATCTCATGCTAAAGGGAGGGTCTCAGGTTTGGAAGGGGAAGGATTTGGATATCACATCTCATGTTATCGGAAGGATCTCACGTTTGGTATTAGAAGTATTGAGATATCATATCTCATGCTATAGGAAGGGTCTCAGGATTGGAATGAGAAGGAGTTGGATATCACATCTCATGCTATAGGGAGGGTCTCAGGATTGGAATGGGAAGGACTTAGATATCACATATCATGCTATAGGGAGGGTCTCAGTTTTGATATTAGAAGCATTGAGATATCACATCTCATGCTATCGGAAGTGTCTCAGGATTGGAATGGGAAGGAGCTGGATATCACATCTCATGCTAAAGGAAGGGTCTCAGGTTTGGAACGGGAAGGATTTGGATATCACATCTCATGTTATAGGAAGGGTCTCAGGTTTGGTATAAGCATTGAGATATCACATCTCTGCTATCGGAAGTGTCTCAGGATTGGAATGGGAAGGAGTTGGATATCCCATCTCATGTTATAGGACGGGTCTCAGGTTTGTTATTAGAATCATTGAGATATCATATTGCATGCTGTAGGAAGGGTCTAAGGGTTGGAATGTGAAGGACTTGGATATCACATCTCATGCTATAGATAGGCTCTTAGGTTTGGAAAGGGAAGGAGTTGGATATCACATTTCATGTTAGAGGAAGGATCTCAGGTTTGGTATTAGAAGCATTGAGATATCACATCTCATGCTATAGGAAGGGTCTCAGGATTGGAATGGGAAGCAGTTGGATATCACATCTCATGCTATAGGAAGGGTCTCAGGTTTGGTATAAGCATTGAGATATCACATCTCATGCTATAGGACGGGTCTCAGGATTGGAATGGAAGGAGTTGGATATCACATCTCATGTTATAGGAAGGATCTCAGGTTTGGTATTAGAAGCATTGAGACATCACATCTCATGCTATAGGAAGGGTCTCAGGGTTGGAATGGGAAGGAGTTGGATATCACATCTCATCCAATAGGAAGGGTCTCAGGTTTGGAATAGGAAGGAATTGGATATCACATCTCATGTTATAGGAAGGATCTCAGGTTTGGTATTAGAAGCATTGAGATATCACATCTCATGCTATAGGAAGGGTCTCAGGATTGGAATGTGAAGGATTTGGATATCACATCTCATGCTAAAGGAAGGGTCTCAGGTTTGGTAGAAGCATTAAGATATCACGTCTCTGCTATCGGAAGGGTCTCAGGATTGGATTGGGAAGGAGTTGGATATCCCTTCTCATGCTATAGGAAGGGTCTCAGGATTTGAATGGCAAGGAGTTGGATATCACATCTCATGCCATAGGAAGGGTCTCAGGTTTGGTATAAGCATTGAGATATCACATCTCTGCTATCGGAAGGGTCTCAGGATTGGATTGGGAAGGAGTTGGATATCCCTTCTCATGCTATAGGAAGTGTCTCAGGTTGGAATGGGAAGGAGTTGGATATCACATCTCATGTTATAGGAAGGGTCTCAGGATTGGAATGGGTAGGAGTTGGATATTACTTTCTTGCTATAGGAAGGGTCTCATGTTTGGAATGGGAAGGAGTTGGATATCACATATGCTATAGTTAGTGTCTCAGGTTTGGAACGGGAAGGAGTTGGATATCACATCTCATGTTATAGGAAGGGTCTCAGGTTTGGTATAAGCATTGAGATATCACATCTCTGCTATCGGAAGCGGCTCAGGATTGGAATGGGAAGGAGTTGGATATCCCATCTCATGTTATAGGAAGAGTCTCTGGTTTGGTATTAGAATCATTGAGATATCACATCGCATGCTGTAGGAAGGGTCTAAGGATTGGAATGGGATGGACTTGGATATCACATCTCATGCTATAGGTAGGCTCTCAGGTTTGGTATAAGCATTGAGATATCACATCTCATGCTATAGGAAGGGTCTCAGGATTGGAATGGGAAGGAATTGGATATCACATCTCATGCTATAGGAAGGGTCTCAGATTTGGTATAAGCATTGAGATATCACATCTCATGCTAAAGGAAGGGTCTCAGGATTGGAATGGGAAGGAGTTGTATATCACATCTCAGGCCATAGGAAGGTTCTCAGGTTTGGTATAAGCATTGAGATATCACATCTCTGCTATCGGAAAGGTCTCAGGATTGGAATGGGAAGGAGTTGGATATCCCATCTCATGTTATAGGAAGGGTCTCAGGTTTGGTATTAGAAGCATAGAGATATCACATCTCATGCTATAGGAAGTGTCTCAGGCTTGGAATGGGAAGGACTTGGATGTCACATCTCATGCTATAGGGAGGGTCTCAAGTTTGATATTAGAAGCATTGAGATAACAAATCTCATGATATCGGAAGGGTCTCAGGATTGGAATGGGAAGGAGTTGGATATCACATCTCATGATAAAGGAAGGGTCTAAGGTTTGGAAGGGGAAGGATTTGGATATCACATCTCATGTTATAGGACGGGTCTCAGGTTTGGTATTAGAAGCATTGAGATATCAAGTCTCATGGTATAAGAAGGGTCTCAGAATTGGAATGGGAAGGAGTTGGATATCACACCTCAAGCTATAGGAAGGGTCTCAGGATTGGAATGGGAAGGAGTTTGATATCACATCTCATGCCATAGTATGGGTCTCAGGTTTGGTAGAAGCATTGGGATATCACATCTCATGCTATCGGAAGGGTATCAGTATTGGATTTGGAAGAAGTTGGATATCCCATCTCATGCTATAGGAAGGGTCTCAGGTTGGAATGGGAAGGAGTTGGATATCACATTTCATGTTATAGGAAGGGTCTCAGGATTGGAATGGGAAGGACTTGGATATCATATCTCATGCTATAGGACGGGTCTCAGGTTTGTTATTAGAATCATTGAGATATCATATTGCATGCTGTAGGAAGGGTCTAAGGATTGGAATAGGAAGGACCTGGATATCACATCTCATGCTATAGATAGGCTCTTAGGTTTGGAAAGGGAAGGAGTTGGATATCACATTTCATGTTAGAGGAAGGATCTCAGGTTTGGTATTAGAAGCATTGAGATATCACATCTCATGCTATAGGAAGGGTCTCAGGATTGGAATGGGAAGTAGTTGGATATCACATCTCATGCTATAGGAAGGGTCTCAGGTTTGGTATAAGCATTGAGATATCACATCTCATGCTATAGGACGGGTCTCAGGATTGGAATGGAAGGAGTTGGATATCACATCTCATGTTATAGGAAGGATCTCAGGTTTGGTATTAGAAGCATTGAGACATCACATCTCATGCTATAGGAAGGGTCTCAGGGTTGGAATGGGAAGGAGTTGGATATCACAACTCATCCAATAGGAAGGGTCTCAGGTTTGGAATGGGAAGGAATTGGATATCACATCTCATGTTATAGGAAGGATCTCAGGTTTGGTATTAGAAGCATTGAGATATCACATCTCATGCTATAGGAAGGGTCTCAGGATTGGAATGTGAAGGATTTGGATATCACATCTCATGCTAAAGGAAGGGTCTCAGGTTTGGTAGAAGCATTGAGATATCACGTCTCTGCTATCGGAAGGGTCTCAGGATTGGATTGGGAAGGAGTTGGATATCCCTTCTCATGCTATAGGAAGGGTCTCAGGATTTGAATGGCAAGGAGTTGGATATCACATCTCATGCCATAGGAAGGGTCTCAGGTTTGGTATAAGCATTGAGATATCACATCTCTGCTATCGGAAGGGTCTCAGGATTGGAATGGGAAGGAGTTGGATATTCCCATCTCATGTTATAGGAAGGGTCTCAGGTTTGGTATTAGAAGCATTGAGATATCACATCTCATGCTATAGGAAGGGTCTCAGGATTGGAATGGGAAGGACTTGGATATCACATCTCATGCTATAGGGAGGGTCTCAAGTTTGATATTAGAAGCTTTGAGATATCACATCTCATGATATCGGAAGGGTCTCAGGATTGGAATGGGAAGGAGTTGGATATCACATCTCATGATAAAGGAAGGGTCTAAGTTTTGGAAGGGGAAGGATTTGGATATCACATCTCATGTTATATTACGGGTCTCAGGTTTGGTATTAGAAGCATTGAGATATCAAGTCTCAGAGTATAGGAAGGGTCTCAGAATTGGAATGGGAAGGAGTTGGATATCACATCTCAAGCTATAGGAAGGGTCTCAGGATTGGAATGGGAAGGACTTGGATATCACATCTCATGCTATAGGAAGGCTCTCAGGTTTGGAAGGGGAAAGAGTTGGATATCACATTTCATGTTAGAGGTAGGATCTCAGGTTTGGTATTAGAGGCATTGAGATATCACATCTCATGCTATCAGAAGGGTCTCAGGAATGGAATGGGAAGGAGTTGGATATCACATCTCATGCTAAAGAGAGGGTCTCAGGTTTGGAAGGGGAAGGATTTGGATATCACATCTCATGTTATAGGAAGGATCTCAGGTTTGGTATTAGAAGCATTGAGATATCACATCTCATGCTATCGGAAGGATCTCAGGTTTGGTATTAGAAGCATTGAGATATCACATCTCATGCTATCAGAAGGGTCTCAGGATTGGAATGGGAAGGATTTGGATATCACATCTCATGTTATCGGAAGGATCTCACATTTGGTATTAGAAGTATTGAGATATCATATCTCATGCTATAGGAAGGGTCTCAGGATTGGAATGGGAAGGAGTTGGATATCACATCTCATGCTATAGGAAGTGTCTCAGGATTGGAATGGGAAGGACTTGGATATCACATCTCATGCTATAGGTAGGGTCTCAAGTTTGATATTAGAAGCATTGAGATATCACATCTCATGCTATAGGAAGGGTCTGAGGATTGGAATGGGAAGGAGTTGGATATCACATCTCATGCTATGGGAAGGGTCTCAGGTTTGGTATAAGCAGTGAGATATCACATCTCATGCTATAGGAAGTGTCTCAGGATTGGAATGGGAAGGAGTTGGATATCACATCTCATGTTATAGGAAGGATCTCAGGTTTGGTATAAGCATTGAGATATCACATCTCATGCTATAGGAAGGGTCTCAGGTTGGAATGGGAAGGAGTTGGATATCACATTTCATGTTATAGGAAGGGTCTCAGGATTGGAATGGGAAGGAGTTGGATATCACATCTCATGCTATAGGAAGTGTCTCAGGATTGGAATGGGAAGGACTTGGATATCACATCTCATGCTATAGGTAGGGTCTCAAGTTTGATATTAGAAGCATTGAGATATCACATCTCATGCTATAGGAAGGGTCTGAGTATTGGAATGGGAAGGAGTTGGATATCACATCTCATGCTATGGGAAGGGTCTCAGGTTTGGTATAAGCAGTGAGATATCACATCTCATGCTATAGGAAGTGTCTCAGGATTGGAATGGGAAGGAGTTGGATATCACATCTCATGTTATAGGAAGGATCTCAGGTTTGGTATAAGCATTGAGATATCACATCTCATGCTATAGGAAGGGTCTCAGGTTGGAATGGGAAGGAGTTGGATATCACATTTCATGTTATAGGAAGGGTCTCAGGATTGGAATGGGAAGGACTTGGATATCATATCTCATGCTATAGGACGGGTCTCAGGTTTGTTATTAGAATCATTGAGATATCATATTGCATGCTGTAGGAAGGGTCTAAGGATTGGAATGGGAAGGACCTGGATATCACATCTCATGCTATAGATAGGCTCTTAGGTTTGGAAAGGGAAGGAGTTGGATATCACATTTCATGTTAGAGGAAGGATCTCAGGTTTGGTATTAGAGGCATTCAGATATCACATCTCAGGCTATAGGAAGGGTCTCAGGATTGGAATGGGAAGGAGTTGGATATCACATCTCATGCTATAGGAAGGGTCTTGAGATATCACATCTCATGCTATAGGAAGGGTCTCAGGATTGGAATGGAAGGAGTTGGATATCACATCTCATGTTATAGGAAGGATCTCAGGTTTGGTATTAGAAGCATTGAGACATCACATCTCATGCTATAGGAAGGGTCTCAGGATTGGAATCGGAAGGAGTTGGATATCACATCTCATGCTATAGGAAGGGTCTCAGGATTGGAATGGGAAGGAGTTGTATATGACATCTCATGCCGTAGGGAGGGTCTCAGGTTTGGTATAAACATTGAGATATCACATCTCTGCTATCGAAAGGGTCTCAGGATTGGAATGGAAAGGAGTTGGATATCCCATCTCAGGTTATAGGAAGAGTCTCAGGTTTGGTATTAGAAGCATTGAGATATCACATCTCATGCTATAGGAAGTGTCTCAGGATTGGAATGGGAAGGACTTGGGTATCACATCTCATGCTATAGGGAGGGTCTCAAGTTTGATATTAGAAGCATTGAGATATCACATCTCATGCTATAGGAAGGGTCTCAGGATTGGAATGGGAAGGAGTTGGATATCACATCTCATGCTATAGGAAGGGTCTCAGGTTTGGTATAAGCAGTGAGATATCACATCTCATGCTATAGGAAGTGTCTCAGGATTGGAATGGGAAGGAGTTGGATATCACATCTCATGTTATAGGAAGGATCTCAGGTTTGGTATAAGCATTGAGATATCACATCTCTGCTATCGGAAGGGTCTCAGGATTGGAATGGGAAGGAGTTGGATATTCCAATCTCATGTTATAGGGAGGGTCTCAAGTTTGATATTAGAAGCATTGAGATATCACATTTCATGATATCGGAAGGGTCTCAAGATTGGAATGGGAAGGAGTTGGCTATCACATCTCATGATAAAGGAAGGGTCTAAGGTTTGGAAGGGGAAGGATTTGGATATCACATCTCATGTTATAGGACGGGTCTCAGGTTTGGTATTAGAAGCATTGAGATATCAAGTCTCATGGTATAGGAAGGGTCTCAGAATAGGAATGGGAAGGAGTTGGATATCACATCTCCAGCTATAGGAAGGGTCTCAGGATTAGAATGGGAAGGAGTTTGATATCACATCTCATGCCATAGTATGGGTCTCAGGTTTGGTAGAAGCATTGGGATATCAGATCTCATGCTATCGGAAGGGTATCGGGATTGGATTTGGAAGGAGTTGGATATCCCATCTCATGCTATAGGAAGGGTCTCAGGTTGGAATGGGAAGGAGTTGGATATCACATCTCATGTTATAGGAAGGGTCTCAGGATTGGAATGGGAAGGACTTGGATATCACATCTCATGCTATAGGAAGGCTCTCAGGTTTGCAAGGGGAAAGAGTTGGATATCACATTTCATGTTAGAGGTAGGATCTCAGGTTTGGTATTAGAAGTATTGAGATATCACATCTCATGCTGTCAGAAGGATCTCATGTTTGGTATAGAAGCATTGAGATATCATATCTTATGCTATCAGAAGAGTCTCAGGATTGGAATGGGAAGGAGTTGGATATCACATCTCATGCTAAAGGGAGGGTCTCAGGTTTGGAAGATAAGGATTTGGATATCACATCTCATGTTATAGGAAGGATCTCAGGTTTAGTATTAGAAGTATTGAGATATCACATCTCATGCTATCGGAAGGATCTCAGGTTTGGTATAGAAGCATTGAGATATCATATCTTATGCTATCAGAAGGGTCTCAGGATTGGAATGGGAAGGAGTTGGATATCACATCTCATGCTAAAGGGAGGGTCTCAGGTTTGGAAGGGGAAGGATTTGGATATCACATCTCATGTTATAGGATGGATCTCAGGTTTGGTATTAGAAGTATTGAGATATCACATCTTATGTTATCAGAAGGATCTCAGGTTTGGTATTAGAAGTATTGAGATATCACCTCTCATGCTATAGGAAGGGTCTTAGGATTGGAATGGGAAGGAGTTGGATATCACATCTCATGCTAAAGGAAGGGTCTCAGGTTTGGTAGAAGCATTGAGATATCACATCTCATGCTATAGGAAGGGTCTCAGGATTGGAATGGGAAGGACTTAGATATCACATATCATGCTATAGGGAGGGTCTCAGTTTTGATATTAGAAGCATTGAGATATCACATCTCATGCTATCGGAAGTGTCTCAGGATTGGAATGGGAAGGAGCTGGATATCACATCTCATGCTAAAGGAAGGGTCTCAGGTTTGGAACGGGAAGGAGTTGGATATCACATCTCATGTTATAGGAAGGGTCTCAGGTTTGGTATAAACATTGAGATATCACATCTCTGCTATCGGAAGTGTCTCAGGATTGGAATGGGAAGGAGTTGGATATCCCATCTCATGTTATAGGACGGGTCTCAGGTTTTTTATTAGCATCATTGAGATATCATATTGCATGCTGTAGGAAGGGTCTAAGGATTGGAATGGGAAGGACTTGGATATCACATCTCATGCTATAGATAGGCTCTCAGGTTTGGAAAGTGAAGGAGTTGGATATCACATTTCATGTTAGAGGAAGGATCTCAGGTTTGGTATTAGAGGCATTGAGATATCACATCTCAGGCTATAGGAAGGGTCTCAGGATTGGAATGGGAAGGAGTTGGATATCACATCTCATGCTATAGGAAGGGTCTCAGGTTTGGTATAAGCATTGAGATATCACATCTCATGCTATAGGAAGGGTCCAGGATTGGAATGGAAGGAGTTGGATGTCACATCTCATGTTATAGGAAGGATCTCAGGTTTGGTATTAGAAGCATTGAGACATCACATCTCATGCTATAGGAAGGGTCTCAGGATTGGAATGGGAAGGAGTTGGATATCACATCTCATGCTATAGGAAGGGTCTCAGGATTGGAATGG
Organism: Ambystoma mexicanum; assembly: GCF_040938575.1. Lineage (NCBI taxonomy): Eukaryota > Metazoa > Chordata > Amphibia > Caudata > Ambystomatidae > Ambystoma > Ambystoma mexicanum. Next base: position 59,384 of record NW_027182491.1, on the reverse strand, counting down.
GAAGGAGTTGACTATGACATCTCATGCCGTAGGAAGGGTCTCAGGTTTGGTATAAACATTGAGATATCACATCTCTGCTATCTAAAGGGTCTCAGGATTGGAATGGGAAGGAGTTGGATATCCCATATCATGTTATAGGAAGAGTCTCAGGTTTGGTATTAGAAGCATTGAGATATCACATCTCATGCTATAGGAAGTGTCTCAGGATTGGAATGGGAAGGACTTGGATATCACATCTCATGCTATAGGTAGGGTCTCAAGTTTGATATTAGAAGCATTGAGATATCACATCTCATGCTATAGGAAGGGTCTGAGGATTGGAATGGGAAGGAGTTGGATATCACATCTCATGCTATGGGAAGGGTCTCAGGTTTGGTATAAGCAGTGAGATATCACATCTCATGCTATAGGAAGTGTCTCAGGATTGGAATGGGAAGGAGTAGGATATCACATCTCATGTTATAGGAAGGATCTCAGGTTTGGTATAAGCATTGAGATATCACATCTCTGCTATCGGAAGGGTCTCAGGATTGGAATGGGAAGGAGTTGGATATTCCCATCTCATGTTATAGGAAGGGTCTCAGGTTTGGTATTAGAAGCATTGAGATATCACATCTCATGCTATAGGAAGGGTCTCAGGATTGGAATGGGAAGGACTTGGATATCACATCTCATGCTATAGGGAGGGTCTCAAGTTTGATATTAGAAGCTTTGAGATATCACATCTCATGATATCGGAAGGGTCTCAGGTTTGGAATGCGAAGGAGTTTTATATCACATCTCATGATAAAGGAAGGGTCTAAGGTTTGGAAGGGGAAGGATTTGGATATCACATCTCATGTTATATTACGGGTCTCAGGTTTGGTATTAGAAGCATTGAGATATCAAGTCTCATAGTATAGGAAGGGTCTCAGAATTGGAATGGGAAGGAGTTGGATATCACATCTCAAGCTATAGGAAGGGTCTCAGGATTGGAATGGGAAGGACTTGGATATCACATCTCATGCTATAGGAAGGCTCTCAGGTTTCGAAGGGGAAAGAGTTGGATATCACATTTCATGTTAGAGGTAGGATCTCAGGTTTGGTATTAGAGGCATTGAGATATCACATCTCATGCTATCAGAAGGGTCTCAGGAATGGAATGGGAAGGAGTTGGATATCACATCTCATGCTAAAGGGAGGGTCTCAGGTTTGGAAGGGGAAGGATTTGGATATCACATCTCATGTTATAGGAAGGATCTCAGGTTTGGTATTAGAAGCATTGAGATATCACATCTCATGCTATCGGAAGGATCTCAGGTTTGGTATTAGAAGCATTGAGATATCACATCTCATGCTATCAGAAGAGTCTCAGGATTGGAATAGGAAGGAGTTGGATATCACATCTCATGCTAAAGGGAGGGTCTCAGGTTTGGAAGGGGAAGGATTTGGATATCACATCTCATGTTATCGGAAGGATCTCACGTTTGGTATTAGAAGTATTGAGATATCATATCTCATGCTATAGGAAGGGTCTCAGGATTGGAATGGGAAGGAGTTGGATATCACATCTCATGCTATAGGGAGGGTCTCAGGATTGGAATGGGAAGGACTTAGATATCACATATCATGCTATAGGGAGGGTCTCAGTTTTGATATTAGAAGCATTGAGATATCACATCTCATGCTATCGGAAGTGTCTCAGGATTGGAATGGGAAGGAGCTGGATATCACATCTCATGCTAAAGGAAGGGTCTCAGGTTTGGAACGGGAAGGATTTGGATATCACATCTCATGTTATAGGAAGGGTCTCAGGTTTGGTATAAGCATTGAGATATCACACCTCTGCTATCGGAAGAGTCTCAGGATTGGAATGGGAAGGAGTTGGATATCCCATCTCATGTTATAGGACGGTTCTCAGGTTTGTTATTAGAATCATTGAGATATCATATTGCATGCTGTAGGAAGGGTCTAAGGGTTGGAATGTGAAGGACTTGGATATCACATCTCATGCTATAGATAGGCTCTTAGGTTTGGAAAGGGAAGGAGTTGGATATCACATTTCATGTTAGAGGAAGGATCTCAGGTTTGGTATTAGAAGCATAGAGATATCACATCTCATGCTATAGGAAGGGTCTCAGGATTGGAATGGGAAGCAGTTGGATATCACATCTCATGCTATAGGAAGGGTCTCAGGTTTGGTATAAGCATTGAGATATCACATCTCATGCTATAGGAAGGGTCTCAGGATTGGAATGGGAAGGACTTGGATATCACATCTCATGCTATAGGGAGGGTCTCAAGTTTGATATTAGAAGCTTTGAGATATCACATCTCATGATATCGGAAGGGTCTCAGGATTGGAATGGGAAGGAGTTGGATATCACATCTCATGATAAAGGAAGGGTCTAAGGTTTGGAAGGGGAAGGATTTGGATATCACATCTCATGTTATATTACGGGTCTCAGGTTTGGTATTAGAAGCATTGAGATATCAAGTCTCATAGTATAGGAAGGGTCTCAGAATTGGAATGGGAAGGAGTTGGATATCACATCTCAAGCTATAGGAAGGGTCTCACGATTGGAATGGGAAGGACTTGGATATCACATCTCATGCTATAGGAAGGCTCTCAGGTTTGGAAGGGGAAAGAGTTGGATATCACATTTCATGTTAGAGGTAGGATCTCAGGTTTGGTATTAGAGGCATTGAGATATCACATCTCATGCTATCAGAAGGGTCTCAGGAATGGAATGGGAAGGAGTTGGATATCACATCTCATGCTAAAGGGAGGGTCTCAGGTTTGGAAGGGGAAGGATTTGGATATCACATCTCATGTTATAGGAAGGATCTCAGGTTTGGTATTAGAAGCATTGAGATATCACATCTCATGCTATCGGAAGGATCTCAGGTTTGGTATTAGAAGCATTGAGATATCACATCTCATGCTATCAGAAGAGTCTCAGGATTGGAATAGGAAGGAGTTGGATATGACATCTCATGCTAAAGGGAGGGTCTCAGGTTTGGAAGGGGAAGGATTTGGATATCACATCTCATGTTATCGGAAGGATCTCACGTTTGGTATTAGAAGCATTGAGATATCATATCTCATGCTATAGGAAGGGTCTCAGGATTGGAATGGGAAGGAGTTGGATATCACATCTCATGCTATAGGGAGGGTCTCAGGATTGGAATGGGAAGGACTTAGATATCACATATCATGCTATAGGGAGGGTCTCAGTTTTGATATTAGAAGCATTGAGATATCACATCTCATGCTATCGGAAGTGTCTCAGGATTGGAATGGGAAGGAGCTGGATATCACATCTCATGCTAAAGGAAGGGTCTCAGGTTTGGTATAAGCATTGAGATATCACATCTCTGCTATCGGAAGAGTCTCAGGATTGGAATGGGAAGGAGTTGAATATCCCATCTCATGTTATAGGACGGGTCTCAGGTTTGTTATTAGAATCATTGAGATATCATATTGCATGCTGTAGGAAGGGTCTAAGGGTTGGAATGTGAAGGACTTGGATATCACATCTCATGCTATAGATAGGCTCTTAGGTTTGGAAAGGGAAGGAGTTGGATATCACATTTCATGTTAGAGGAAGGATCTCAGGTTTGGTATTAGAAGCATAGAGATATCACATCTCATGCTATAGGAAGGGTCTCAGGATTGGAATGGGAAGCAGTTGGATATCACATCTCATGCTATAGGAAGTGTCTCAGGATTGGAATGGGAAGGACTTGGGTATCACATCTCATGCTATAGGGAGGGTCTCAAGTTTGATATTAGAAGCATTGAGATATCACATCTCATGCTATAGGAAGGGTCTCAGGATTGGAATGGGAAGGAGTTGGATATCACATCTCATGCTATAGGAAGGGTCTCAGGTTTGGTATAAGCAGTGAGATATCACATCTCATGCTATAGGAAGTGTCTCAGGATTGGAATGGGAAGGAGTTGGATATCACATCTCATGTTATAGGAAGGATCTCAGGTTTGGTATAAGCATTGAGATATCACATCTCTGCTATCGGAAGGGTCTCAGGATTGGAATGGGAAGGAGTTGGATATTCCCATCTCATGTTATAGGGAGGGTCTCAAGTTTGATATTAGAAGCATTGAGATATCACATTTCATGATATCCGAAGGGTCTCAAGATTGGAATGGGAAGGAGTTGGCTATCACATCTCATGATAAAGGAAGGGTCTAAGGTTTGGAAGGGGAAGGATTTGGATATCACATCTCATGTTATAGGACGGGTCTCAGGTTTGGTATTAGAAGCATTGAGATATCAAGTCTCATGGTATAGGAAGGGTCTCAGAATTGGAATGGGAAGGAGTTGGATATCACATCTCAAGCTATAGGAAGGGTCTCAGGATTAGAATGGGAAGGAGTTTGATATCACATCTCATGCCATAGTATGGGTCTCAGGTTTGGTAGAAGCATTGGGATATCAGATCTCATGCTATCGGAAGGGTATCGGGATTGGATTTGGAAGGAGTTGGATATCCCATCTCATGCTATAGGAAGGGTCTCAGGTTGGAATGGGAAGGAGTTGGATATCACATCTCATGTTATAGGAAGGGTCTCAGGATTGGAATGGGAAGGACTTGGATTTCACATCTCATGCTATAGGAAGGCTCTCAGGTTTGCAAGGGGAAAGAGTTGGATATCACATTTCATGTTAGAGGTAGGATCTCAGGTTTGGTATTAGAAGTATTGAGATATCACATCTCATGCTATCAGAAGGATCTCAGGTTTGGTATAGAAGCATTGAGATATCATATCTTATGCTATCAGAAGAGTCTCAGGATTGGAATGGGAAGGAGTTGGATATCACATCTCATGCTAAAGGAAGGGTCTCAGGTTTGGAAGATAAGGATTTGAATATCACATCTCATGTTATAGGAAGGATCTCAGGTTTGGTATTAGATGTATTGAGATATCACATCTCATGCTATCGGAAGGATCTCAGGTTTGGTATAGAAGCATTGAGATATCATATCTTATGCTATCAGAAGGGTCTCAGGATTGGAATGGGAAGGAGTTGGATATCACATCTCATGCTAAAGGGAGGGTCTCAGGTTTGGAAGGGGAAGGATTTGGATATCACATCTCATGTTATAGGATGGATCTCAGGTTTGGTATTAGAAGTATTGAGATATCACATCTCATGTTATCGGAAGGATCTCAGGTTTGGTATTAGAAGTATTGAGATATCACCTCTCATGCTATAGGAAGGGTCTCAGGATTGGAATGGGAAGGAGTTGGATATCACATCTCATGCTAAAGGAAGGGTCTCAGGTTTGGTAGAAGCATTGAGATATCACATCTCATGCTATAGGAAGGGTCTCAGGATTGGAATGGGAAGGACTTAGATATCACATATCATGCTATAGGGAGGGTCTCAGTTTTGATATTAGAAGCATTGAGATATCACATCTCATGCTATCGGAAGTGTCTCAGGATTGGAATGGGAAGAAGCTGGATATCACATCTCATGCTAAAGGAAGGGTCTCAGGTTTGGAACGGGAAGGAGTTGGATATCACATCTCATGTTATAGGAAGGGTCTCAGATTTGGTATAAACATTGAGATATCACATCTCTGCTATCGGAAGTGTCTCAGGATTGGAATGGGAAGGAGTTGGATATCCCATCTCATGTTATAGGACGGGTCTCAGGTTTTTTATTAGAATCATTGAGATATCATATTGCATGCTGTAGGAAGGGTCTAAGGATTGGAATGGGAAGGACTTGGATATCACATCTCATGCTATAGATAGGCTCTCAGGTTTGGAAAGTGAAGGAGTTGGATATCACATTTCATGTTAGAGGAAGGATCTCAGGTTTGGTATTAGAGGCATTGAGATATCACATCTCAGGCTATAGGAAGGGTCTCAGGATTGGAATGGGAAGGAGTTGGATATCACATCTCATGCTATAGGAAGGGTCTCAGGTTTGGTATAAGCATTGAGATATCTCATGCTAAAGGAAGGGTCTCAGGTTTGGAAGGGGAAGGAGTTGGATATCACATCTCATGCTAAAGGGAGGGTCTCAGGTTTGGAATGGGAAGGATTTGGATATCACATCTCATGTTATAGGAAGGACCTTAGGTTTGGTATTAGAAGCATTGAGATATCACATCTCATGCTATAGGAAGGGTCTCGGGATTGGAATGGGAAGGAGTTGGATATCACATCTCATGTTATTGGAAGGATCTCAGGTTTGGTATTAGAAGCATTGAGATATCACATCTCATGCTATCGGAAGGGTCTTAGGTTTGGTATAAGCATTGAGATATCACATCTCTGCTATCGGAAGGGTCTCAGGATTGGAATGGGAAGGATTTGGATATCATAATTCATGTTATAGGAAGGGTCTCAGGTTTGGTATTAGAAGCATTGAGATATCACATCTCATGCTATAGGAAGGGTCTCAGGATTGGAATGGGAAGGACTTGGATATCACATCTCATGTTATAGGAAGGGTCTCAGGTTTGGTATTAGAAGCATTGAGATATCACATCTCATGCTATAGGAAGGGTCTCAGGAATGGAATGGGAAGGACTTGGATATCACATCTCATGATAAAGGAAGGGTCTAAGGTTTGGAAGGGGAAGGATTTGGATATCACATCTCATGTTATTGGACCGGTCTCAGGTTTGGTATTAGAAGCATTGAGATATCAAGTCTCATGGTATAGGACGGGAGTTTGATATCACATCTCATGCAATGGTATGGGTCTCAGGTTTTGTAGAAGCATTGGTATATCACATCTCATGCTATCGGAAGGGTATCAGGATTGGATTTGGAAGGAGTTGGATATCCCATCTCATGCTATAGGAAGGGTCTCAGGTTGGAATAGAAGGAGTTGGATATCACATCTCATGTTATAGGAAGGGTCTCAGGATTGGAATGGGAAGGACTTGGATATCACATCTCATGCTGTAGGCAGGGTCTCAGGTTTGGAAAGGGAAGGAGATGGATATCACATTTCATGTTAGAGGTAGGATCTCAGGTTTGGTATTAGAGGCATTGAGATATTACATCTCATGCTATCAGAAGGGTCTCAGGATTGGAATGGGAAGGAGTTGGATATCACATTTCATGCTAAAGGGAGGGTCTCAGGTTTGGAAGGGGAAGGATTTGGAAATCACATCTCATATTATAGGAAGGATCTCAGGTTTGGTATTAGAAGCATTGAGATATCACATCTCATGCTATCGGAAGGATCTCAGGTTTGGTATAAGAGGCATTGAGATATCACATCTCATGCTATCATAAGGGTCTCAGGATTGGAATGGGAAGGAGTTGGATATCACATCTCATGTTATAGGAAGGATCTCAGGTTTGGTATTAGAAGCATTGAGACATCACATCTCATGCTATAGGAAGGGTCTCAGGATTGGAATGGGAAGGAGTTGGATATCACATCTCATGCTATAGGAAGGGTCTCAGGTTTGGTATAAGCATTGAGATATCACATCTCATGCTATAGGAAGGGTCTCAGGATTGGAAAGGGAAGGATTTGGATATCACATTTTATGCTATAGGAAGGGTCTCAGGTTTGGTATAAGCATGGAGATATCACTTCTCATGCTATAGGAAGGGTCTCAGGATTGGAATGGGAAGGAGTTGGATATCACATCTCATGCTATAGGAAGGGGCTCAGATTTGGTATAAGCATTGAGATATCACATCTCATGCTATAGGAAGGGTCTCAGGATTGGAATGGGAAGGAGTTGTATATGACATCTCAGGCCATAGGAAGGGTCTCAGATTTGGTATAAGCATTGAGATATCACATCTCATGATATCGGAAGGGTCTCAGGATTGGAATGGGAAGGAGTTGGATATCACATTTCATGATAAAGGAAGGGTCTAAGGTTTGGAAGGGGAAGGATTTGGATATCACATCTCATGTTATAGGACGGGTCTCAGGTTTGGTATTAGAAGCATTGAGATATCAAGTCTCATGGTATAAGAAGGGTCTCAGGATTGGAATGGGAAGGAGTTTGATATCACATCTTATGCCATAGTATGGGTCTCAGGTTTGGTAGAAGCATTGGGATATCACATCTCATGCTATCGGAAGGGTATCAGTATTGGATTTGGAAGGAGTTGGATATCCCATTTCATGCTATAGGAAGGGTCTCAGGTTGGAATGGGAAGGAGTTGGATATCACATTTCATGTTATAGGAAGGGTCTCAGGATTGGAATGGGAAGGACTTGGATATCATATCTCATGCTATAGGAAGGCTCTCAGGTTTGGAAGGGGAAGGAGTTGGATATCACATTTCATGTTAGAGGAAGGATCTCAGGTTTGGTATTAGAGGCCTTGAGATATCACATCTCATGCTATAGGAAGGGTCTCAGGATTGGAATGGGAAGGAGTTGGATATCACATCTCAAGCTATAGGAAGGGTCTCAGGTTTGGTATAAACATTGAGATATCACATCTCATGCTATAGGAAGGGTCTCCTGATTGGAATGGGAAGAAGTTGGATATCACATCTCATGCTATAGGAAGGGTCTCAGGTTTGGTATAAGCATTGAGATATCACATCTCATGCTATAGGAAGGGTCTCAGGATTGGAATGGGAAGGAGTTGTATATGCCATCTCATGCCATAGGAAGGGTCTCAGGTTTGGTATAAGCATTGAGATATCACATCACATGCTATAGGAAGGGTCTCAGGATTGGAATGGGAAGGACTTGGATATCACATATCATGCTATAGGCAGGGTCTCAGGTTTGGAAAGGGAAGGAGATGGATATCACATTTCATGTTAGAGGTAGGATCTCAGGTTTGGTATTAGAGGCATTGAGAAATCACATCTCATGCTATCAGAAGGGTCTCAGGATTGGAATGGGAAGGAGTTGGATATCACATCTCATGCTAAAGGGAGGGTCTCAGGTTTGGAAGGGGAAGGATTTGGAAATCACATCTCATATTATAGGAAGGATCTCAGGTTTGGTATTAGAAGCATTGAGATATCACATCTCATGCTATCGGAAGGATCTCAGGTTTGGTATAAGAGGCATTGAGATATCACATCTCATGCTATCATAAGGGTCTCAGGATTGGAATGGGAAGGAGTTGGATATCACATCTCATGTTATAGGAAGGATCTCAGGTTTGGTATTGGAAGCATTGAGACATCACATCTCATGCTATAGGAATGGTCTCAGGATTAGAATGGGTAGGAGTTGGATATCACATATGCTATAGGAAGTGTCTTTGGTTTGGAACGGGAAGGAGTTGGATATCACATCTCATGTTATAGGAAGGGTCTCAGGTTTGGTATAAGCATTGAGATATCACATCTCTGCTATCAGGAGTGGCTCAGGATTGGAATGGGAAGGAGTTGGATATCCCATCTCATGTTAAAGGACGGGTCTCTGGTTTGGTATTAGAATCATTGAGATATCACATCGCATGCTGTAGGAAGGGTCTAAGGATTGGAATGGGATGGACTTGGATATCACATCTCATGCTATAGGTAGGCTCTCAGGTTTGGTATAAGCATTGAGATATCACATCTCATGCTATAGGAAGGGTCTCAGGATTGGAATGGGAAGGATTTGGATATCACATCTCATGCTATAGGAAGGGTCTCAGGTTTGGTATAAGCATGGAGATATCACTTCTCATGCTATAGGAAGGGTCTCAGGATTGGAATGGGAAGGTGTTGGATATCACATCTCATGCTATAGGAAGGGTCTCAGATTTGGTATAAGCATTGAGATATCACATCTCATGCTCTAGGAAGGGTCTCAGGATTGCAATGGGAAGGAGTTGTATATGACATCTCAGGCCTTAGGAAGGGTCTCAGGTTTGGTATAAGCATTGAGATATCACATCTCTGCTATCGGAAGGGTCTCAGGATTGGAATGGGAAGGAGTTGGATATCCCATCTCATGTTATAGGAAGGGTCTCAGGTTTGGTATTAGAAGCATTGAGATATCACATCTCATGCTATAGGAAGGGTCTCAGGATTGGAATGGGAAGGACTTGGATGTCACATCTCATGCTATAGGGAGGGTCTCAAGTTTGATATTAGAAGCATTGAGATAACAAATCTCATGATATCGGAAGGGTCTCAGGATTGGAATGGGAAGGAGTTGGATATCACATCTCATTATAAAGGAAGGGTCTAAGGTTTGGAATGGGATGGATTTGGATATCACATCTCATGTTATAGGACGGGTCTCAGGTTTGGTATTAGAAACATTGAGATATCAAGTGTCATGGTATAAGAAGGGTCTCAGAATTGGAATGGGAAGGAGTTGGATATCACATCTCAAGCTATAGGAAGCGTCTGAGGATTGGAATGGGAAGGAGTTTGATATCACATCTCATGCCATAGTATGGGTCTCAGGTTTGGTAGAAGCATTGGGATATCACATCTCATGCTATCGGAAGGGTATCAGTATTGGATTTGGAAGGAGTTGGATATCCCATCTCATGCTATAGGAAGGGTCTCAGGTTAGAATGGTAAGGAGTTGGATATCACATTTCATGTTATAGGAAGGGTCTCAGGATTGGAATGGGAAGGACTTGGATATCATATCTCATGCTATAGGAAGGCTCTCAGGTTTGGAAGGGGAAGGAGTTGGATATCACATCTCAAGCTATAGGAAGCGTCTCAGGTTTGGTATAAGCATTGAGATATCACATCTCATGCTATAGGAAGGGTCTCAGGATTGGAATGGGAAGAAGTTGGATATCACATCTCATGCTATAGGAAGGGTCTCAGGTTTGGTATAAGCATTGAGATATCACATCTCATGCTATAGGAAGGGTCTCAGGATTGGAATGGGAAGAAGTTGGATATCACATCTCATGCTATAGGAAGGGTCTCAGGTTTGGTATAAGCATTGAGATATCACATCTCATGCTATAGGAAGGGTCTCAGGGTTGGAATGGGAAGGAGTTGTATATGACATCTCATGCCATAGGAAGGTTCTCAGGTTTGGTATAAGCATTGAGATATCACATCACATGCTATAGGAAGGGTCTCAGGATTGGAATGGGAAGGACTTGGATATCACATCTCATGCTATAGGCAGGGTCTCAGGTTTGGAAAGGGAAGGAGATGGATATCACATTTCATGTTAGAGGTAGGATCTCAGGTTTGGTATTAGAGGCATTGAGATCTCACATCTCATGCTATCAGAAGGGTCTCAGGATTGGAATGGGAAGGAGTTGGATATCAAATCTCATGCTAAAGGGATGGTCTAAGGTTTGGAAGGGGAGGGATTTGGATATCACATCTCATGTTATAGGATGGATCTCAGGTTTGGTATTAGAAGTATTGAGATATCACATCTTATGTTATCAGAAGGATCTCAGGTTTGGTATTAGAAGTATTGAGATATCACCTCTCATGCTATAGGAAGGGTCTTAGGATTGGAATGGGAAGGAGTTGGATATCACATCTCATGCTAAAGGAAGGGTCTCAGGTTTGGTAGAAGCATTGAGATATCACATCTCATGCTATAGGAAGGGTCTCAGGATTGGAATGGGAAGGACTTAGATATCACATATCATGCTATAGGGAGGGTCTCAGTTTTGATATTAGAAGCATTGAGATATCACATCTCATGCTATCGGAAGTGTCTCAGGATTGGAATGGGAAGGAGCTGGATATCACATCTCATGCTAAAGGAAGGGTCTCAGGTTTGGAACGGGAAGGAGTTGGATATCACATCTCATGTTATAGGAAGGGTCTCAGGTTTGGTATAAACATTGAGATATCACATCTCTGCTATTGGAAGTGTCTCAGGATTGGAATGGGAAGGAGTTGGATATCCCATCTCATGTTATAGGACGGGTCTCAGGTTTTTTATTAGCATCATTGAGATATCATATTGCATGCTGTAGGAAGGGTCTAAGGATTGGAATGGGAAGGACTTGGATATCACATCTCATGCTATAGATAGGCTCTCAGGTTTGGAAAGTGAAGGAGTTGGATATCACATTTCATGTTAGAGGAAGGATCTCAGGTTTGGTATTAGAGGCATTGAGATATCACATCTCAGGCTATAGGAAGGGTCTCAGGATTGGAATGGGAAGGAGTTGGATATCACATCTCATGCTATAGGAAGGGTCTCAGGTTTGGTATAAGCATTGAGATATCACATCTCATGCTATAGGAAGGGTCCAGGATTGGAATGGAAGGAGTTGGATGTCACATCTCATGTTATAGGAAGGATCTCAGGTTTGGTATTAGAAGCATTGAGACATCACATCTCATGCTGTAGGAAGGGTCTCAGGATTGGAATGGGAAGGAGTTGGATATCACATCTCATGCTATAGGAAGGGTCTCAGGATTGGAATGGGAAGGAGTTGACTATGACATCTCATGCCGTAGGAAGGGTCTCAGGTTTGGTATAAACATTGAGATATCACATCTCTGCTATCTAAAGGGTCTCAGGATTGGAATGGGAAGGAGTTGGATATCCCATATCATGTTATAGGAAGAGTCTCAGGTTTGGTATTAGAAGCATTGAGATATCACATCTCATGCTATAGGAAGTGTCTCAGGATTGGAATGGGAAGGACTTGGATATCACATCTCATGCTATAGGTAGGGTCTCAAGTTTGATATTAGAAGCATTGAGATATCACATCTCATGTTATAGGAAGGGTCTGAGGATTGGAATGGGAAGGAGTTGGATATCACATCTCATGCTATGGGAAGGGTCTCAGGTTTGGTATAAGCAGTGAGATATCACATCTCATGCTATAGGAAGTGTCTCAGGATTGGAATGGGAAGGAGTAGGATATCACATCTCATGTTATAGGAAGGATCTCAGGTTTGGTATAAGCATTGAGATATCACATCTCTGCTATCGGAAGGGTCTCAGGATTGGAATGGGAAGGAGTTGGATATTCCCATCTCATGTTATAGGAAGGGTCTCAGGTTTGGTATTAGAAGCATTGAGATATCACATCTCATGCTATAGGAAGGGTCTCAGGATTGGAATGGGAAGGACTTGGATATCACATCTCATGCTATAGGGAGGGTCTCAAGTTTGATATTAGAAGCTTTGAGATATCACATCTCATGATATCGGAAGGGTCTCAGGTTTGGAATGCGAAGGAGTTTTATATCACATCTCATGATAAAGGAAGGGTCTAAGGTTTGGAAGGGGAAGGATTTGGATATCACATCTCATGTTATATTACGGGTCTCAGGTTTGGTATTAGAAGCATTGAGATATCAAGTCTCATAGTATAGGAAGGGTCTCAGAATTGGAATGGGAAGGAGTTGGATATCACATCTCAAGCTATAGGAAGGGTCTCAGGATTGGAATGGGAAGGACTTGGATATCACATCTCATGCTATAGGAAGGCTCTCAGGTTTCGAAGGGGAAAGAGTTGGATATCACATTTCATGTTAGAGGTAGGATCTCAGGTTTGGTATTAGAGGCATTGAGATATCACATCTCATGCTATCAGAAGGGTCTCAGGAATGGAATGGGAAGGAGTTGGATATCACATCTCATGCTAAAGGGAGGGTCTCAGGTTTGGAAGGGGAAGGATTTGGATATCACATCTCATGTTATAGGAAGGATCTCAGGTTTGGTATTAGAAGCATTGAGATATCACATCTCATGCTATCGGAAGGATCTCAGGTTTGGTATTAGAAGCATTGAGATATCACATCTCATGCTATCAGAAGAGTCTCAGGATTGGAATAGGAAGGAGTTGGATATCACATCTCATGCTAAAGGGAGGGTCTCAGGTTTGGAAGGGGAAGGATTTGGATATCACATCTCATGTTATCGGAAGGATCTCACGTTTGGTATTAGAAGTATTGAGATATCATATCTCATGCTATAGGAAGGGTCTCAGGATTGGAATGGGAAGGAGTTGGATATCACATCTCATGCTATAGGGAGGGTCTCAGGATTGGAATGGGAAGGACTTAGATATCACATATCATGCTATAGGGAGGGTCTCAGTTTTGATATTAGAAGCATTGAGATATCACATCTCATGCTATCGGAAGTGTCTCAGGATTGGAATGGGAAGGAGCTGGATATCACATCTCATGCTAAAGGAAGGGTCTCAGGTTTGGAACGGGAAGGATTTGGATATCACATCTCATGTTATAGGAAGGGTCTCAGGTTTGGTATAAGCATTGAGATATCACACCTCTGCTATCGGAAGAGTCTCAGGATTGGAATGGGAAGGAGTTGGATATCCCATCTCATGTTATAGGACGGTTCTCAGGTTTGTTATTAGAATCATTGAGATATCATATTGCATGCTGTAGGAAGGGTCTAAGGGTTGGAATGTGAAGGACTTGGATATCACATCTCATGCTATAGATAGGCTCTTAGGTTTGGAAAGGGAAGGAGTTGGATATCACATTTCATGTTAGAGGAAGGATCTCAGGTTTGGTATTAGAAGCATAGAGATATCACATCTCATGCTATAGGAAGGGTCTCAGGATTGGAATGGGAAGCAGTTGGATATCACATCTCATGCTATAGGAAGGGTCTCAGGTTTGGTATAAGCATTGAGATATCACATCTCATGCTATAGGAAGGGTCTCAGGATTGGAATGGGAAGGACTTGGATATCACATCTCATGCTATAGGGAGGGTCTCAAGTTTGATATTAGAAGCTTTGAGATATCACATCTCATGATATCGGAAGGGTCTCAGGATTGGAATGGGAAGGAGTTGGATATCACATCTCATGATAAAGGAAGGGTCTAAGGTTTGGAAGGGGAAGGATTTGGATATCACATCTCATGTTATATTACGGGTCTCAGGTTTGGTATTAGAAGCATTGAGATATCAAGTCTCATAGTATAGGAAGGGTCTCAGAATTGGAATGGGAAGGAGTTGGATATCACATCTCAAGCTATAGGAAGGGTCTCACGATTGGAATGGGAAGGACTTGGATATCACATCTCATGCTATAGGAAGGCTCTCAGGTTTGGAAGGGGAAAGAGTTGGATATCACATTTCATGTTAGAGGTAGGATCTCAGGTTTGGTATTAGAGGCATTGAGATATCACATCTCATGCTATCAGAAGGGTCTCAGGAATGGAATGGGAAGGAGTTGGATATCACATCTCATGCTAAAGGGAGGGTCTCAGGTTTGGAAGGGGAAGGATTTGGATATCACATCTCATGTTATAGGAAGGATCTCAGGTTTGGTATTAGAAGCATTGAGATATCACATCTCATGCTATCGGAAGGATCTCAGGTTTGGTATTAGAAGCATTGAGATATCACATCTCATGCTATCAGAAGAGTCTCAGGATTGGAATAGGAAGGAGTTGGATATGACATCTCATGCTAAAGGGAGGGTCTCAGGTTTGGAAGGGGAAGGATTTGGATATCACATCTCATGTTATCGGAAGGATCTCACGTTTGGTATTAGAAGTATTGAGATATCATATCTCATGCTATAGGAAGGGTCTCAGGATTGGAATGGGAAGGAGTTGGATATCACATCTCATGCTATAGGGAGGGTCTCAGGATTGGAATGGGAAGGACTTAGATATCACATATCATGCTATAGGGAGGGTCTCAGTTTTGATATTAGAAGCATTGAGATATCACATCTCATGCTATCGGAAGTGTCTCAGGATTGGAATGGGAAGGAGCTGGATATCACATCTCATGCTAAAGGAAGGGTCTCAGGTTTGGAACGGGAAGGATTTGGATATCACATCTCATGTTATAGGAAGGGTCTCAGGTTTGGTATAAGCATTGAGATATCACATCTCTGCTATCGGAAGAGTCTCAGGATTGGAATGGGAAGGAGTTGAATATCCCATCTCATGTTATAGGACGGGTCTCAGGTTTGTTATTAGAATCATTGAGATATCATATTGCATGCTGTAGGAAGGGTCTAAGGGTTGGAATGTGAAGGACTTGGATATCACATCTCATGCTATAGATAGGCTCTTAGGTTTGGAAAGGGAAGGAGTTGGATATCACATTTCATGTTAGAGGAAGGATCTCAGGTTTGGTATTAGAAGCATAGAGATATCACATCTCATGCTATAGGAAGGGTCTCAGGATTGGAATGGGAAGCAGTTGGATATCACATCTCATGCTATAGGAAGTGTCTCAGGATTGGAATGGGAAGGACTTGGGTATCACATCTCATGCTATAGGGAGGGTCTCAAGTTTGATATTAGAAGCATTGAGATATCACATCTCATGCTATAGGAAGGGTCTCAGGATTGGAATGGGAAGGAGTTGGATATCACATCTCATGCTATAGGAAGGGTCTCAGGTTTGGTATAAGCAGTGAGATATCACATCTCATGCTATAGGAAGTGTCTCAGGATTGGAATGGGAAGGAGTTGGATATCACATCTCATGTTATAGGAAGGATCTCAGGTTTGGTATAAGCATTGAGATATCACATCTCTGCTATCGGAAGGGTCTCAGGATTGGAATGGGAAGGAGTTGGATATTCCCATCTCATGTTATAGGGAGGGTCTCAAGTTTGATATTAGAAGCATTGAGATATCACATTTCATGATATCCGAAGGGTCTCAAGATTGGAATGGGAAGGAGTTGGCTATCACATCTCATGATAAAGGAAGGGTCTAAGGTTTGGAAGGGGAAGGATTTGGATATCACATCTCATGTTATAGGACGGGTCTCAGGTTTGGTATTAGAAGCATTGAGATATCAAGTCTCATGGTATAGGAAGGGTCTCAGAATTGGAATGGGAAGGAGTTGGATATCACATCTCAAGCTATAGGAAGGGTCTCAGGATTAGAATGGGAAGGAGTTTGATATCACATCTCATGCCATAGTATGGGTCTCAGGTTTGGTAGAAGCATTGGGATATCAGATCTCATGCTATCGGAAGGGTATCGGGATTGGATTTGGAAGGAGTTGGATATCCCATCTCATGCTATAGGAAGGGTCTCAGGTTGGAATGGGAAGGAGTTGGATATCACATCTCATGTTATAGGAAGGGTCTCAGGATTGGAATGGGAAGGACTTGGATATCACATCTCATGCTATAGGAAGGCTCTCAGGTTTGCAAGGGGAAAGAGTTGGATATCACATTTCATGTTAGAGGTAGGATCTCAGGTTTGGTATTAGAAGTATTGAGATATCACATCTCATGCTATCAGAAGGATCTCAGGTTTGGTATAGAAGCATTGAGATATCATATCTTATGCTATCAGAAGAGTCTCAGGATTGGAATGGGAAGGAGTTGGATATCACATCTCATGCTAAAGGAAGGGTCTCAGGTTTGGAAGATAAGGATTTGAATATCACATCTCATGTTATAGGAAGGATCTCAGGTTTGGTATTAGATGTATTGAGATATCACATCTCATGCTATCGGAAGGATCTCAGGTTTGGTATAGAAGCATTGAGATATCATATCTTATGCTATCAGAAGGGTCTCAGGATTGGAATGGGAAGGAGTTGGATATCACATCTCATGCTAAAGGGAGGGTCTCAGGTTTGGAAGGGGAAGGATTTGGATATCACATCTCATGTTATAGGATGGATCTCAGGTTTGGTATTAGAAGTATTGAGATATCACATCTCATGTTATCGGAAGGATCTCAGGTTTGGTATTAGAAGTATTGAGATATCACCTCTCATGCTATAGGAAGGGTCTCAGGATTGGAATGGGAAGGAGTTGGATATCACATCTCATGCTAAAGGAAGGGTCTCAGGTTTGGTAGAAGCATTGAGATATCACATCTCATGCTATAGGAAGGGTCTCAGGATTGGAATGGGAAGGACTTAGATATCACATATCATGCTATAGGGAGGGTCTCAGTTTTGATATTAGAAGCATTGAGATATCACATCTCATGCTATCGGAAGTGTCTCAGGATTGGAATGGGAAGAAGCTGGATATCACATCTCATGCTAAAGGAAGGGTCTCAGGTTTGGAACGGGAAGGAGTTGGATATCACATCTCATGTTATAGGAAGGGTCTCAGATTTGGTATAAACATTGAGATATCACATCTCTGCTATCGGAAGTGTCTCAGGATTGGAATGGGAAGGAGTTGGATATCCCATCTCATGTTATAGGACGGGTCTCAGGTTTTTTATTAGAATCATTGAGATATCATATTGCATGCTGTAGGAAGGGTCTAAGGATTGGAATGGGAAGGACTTGGATATCACATCTCATGCTATAGATAGGCTCTCAGGTTTGGAAAGTGAAGGAGTTGGATATCACATTTCATGTTAGAGGAAGGATCTCAGGTTTGGTATTAGAGGCATTGAGATATCACATCTCAGGCTATAGGAAGGGTCTCAGGATTGGAATGGGAAGGAGTTGGATATCACATCTCATGCTATAGGAAGGGTCTCAGGTTTGGTATAAGCATTGAGATATCTCATGCTAAAGGAAGGGTCTCAGGTTTGGAAGGGGAAGGAGTTGGATATCACATCTCATGCTAAAGGGAGGGTCTCAGGTTTGGAATGGGAAGGATTTGGATATCACATCTCATGTTATAGGAAGGACCTTAGGTTTGGTATTAGAAGCATTGAGATATCACATCTCATGCTATAGGAAGGGTCTCGGGATTGGAATGGGAAGGAGTTGGATATCACATCTCATGTTATTGGAAGGATCTCAGGTTTGGTATTAGAAGCATTGAGATATCACATCTCATGCTATCGGAAGGGTCTTAGGTTTGGTATAAGCATTGAGATATCACATCTCTGCTATCGGAAGGGTCTCAGGATTGGAATGGGAAGGATTTGGATATCATAATTCATGTTATAGGAAGGGTCTCAGGTTTGGTATTAGAAGCATTGAGATATCACATCTCATGCTATAGGAAGGGTCTCAGGATTGGAATGGGAAGGACTTGGATATCACATCTCATGTTATAGGAAGGGTCTCAGGTTTGGTATTAGAAGCATTGAGATATCACATCTCATGCTATAGGAAGGGTCTCAGGAATGGAATGGGAAGGACTTGGATATCACATCTCATGATAAAGGAAGGGTCTAAGGTTTGGAAGGGGAAGGATTTGGATATCACATCTCATGTTATTGGACCGGTCTCAGGTTTGGTATTAGAAGCATTGAGATATCAAGTCTCATGGTATAGGACGGGAGTTTGATATCACATCTCATGCAATGGTATGGGTCTCAGGTTTTGTAGAAGCATTGGTATATCACATCTCATGCTATCGGAAGGGTATCAGGATTGGATTTGGAAGGAGTTGGATATCCCATCTCATGCTATAGGAAGGGTCTCAGGTTGGAATAGAAGGAGTTGGATATCACATCTCATGTTATAGGAAGGGTCTCAGGATTGGAATGGGAAGGACTTGGATATCACATCTCATGCTGTAGGCAGGGTCTCAGGTTTGGAAAGGGAAGGAGATGGATATCACATTTCATGTTAGAGGTAGGATCTCAGGTTTGGTATTAGAGGCATTGAGATATTACATCTCATGCTATCAGAAGGGTCTCAGGATTGGAATGGGAAGGAGTTGGATATCACATTTCATGCTAAAGGGAGGGTCTCAGGTTTGGAAGGGGAAGGATTTGGAAATCACATCTCATATTATAGGAAGGATCTCAGGTTTGGTATTAGAAGCATTGAGATATCACATCTCATGCTATCGGAAGGATCTCAGGTTTGGTATAAGAGGCATTGAGATATCACATCTCATGCTATCATAAGGGTCTCAGGATTGGAATGGGAAGGAGTTGGATATCACATCTCATGTTATAGGAAGGATCTCAGGTTTGGTATTAGAAGCATTGAGACATCACATCTCATGCTATAGGAAGGGTCTCAGGATTGGAATGGGAAGGAGTTGGATATCACATCTCATGCTATAGGAAGGGTCTCAGGTTTGGTATAAGCATTGAGATATCACATCTCATGCTATAGGAAGGGTCTCAGGATTGGAAAGGGAAGGATTTGGATATCACATCTTATGCTATAGGAAGGGTCTCAGGTTTGGTATAAGCATGGAGATATCACTTCTCATGCTATAGGAAGGGTCTCAGGATTGGAATGGGAAGGAGTTGGATATCACATCTCATGCTATAGGAAGGGGCTCAGATTTGGTATAAGCATTGAGATATCACATCTCATGCTATAGGAAGGGTCTCAGGATTGGAATGGGAAGGAGTTGTATATGACATCTCAGGCCATAGGAAGGGTCTCAGATTTGGTATAAGCATTGAGATATCACATCTCATGATATCGGAAGGGTCTCAGGATTGGAATGGGAAGGAGTTGGATATCACATTTCATGATAAAGGAAGGGTCTAAGGTTTGGAAGGGGAAGGATTTGGATATCACATCTCATGTTATAGGACGGGTCTCAGGTTTGGTATTAGAAGCATTGAGATATCAAGTCTCATGGTATAAGAAGGGTCTCAGGATTGGAATGGAAAGGAGTTTGATATCACATCTTATGCCATAGTATGGGTCTCAGGTTTGGTAGAAGCATTGGGATATCACATCTCATGCTATCGGAAGGGTATCAGTATTGGATTTGGAAGGAGTTGGATATCCCATTTCATGCTATAGGAAGGGTCTCAGGTTGGAATGGGAAGGAGTTGGATATCACATTTCATGTTATAGGAAGGGTCTCAGGATTGGAATGGGAAGGACTTGGATATCATATCTCATGCTATAGGAAGGCTGTCAGGTTTGGAAGGGGAAGGAGTTGGATATCACATTTCATGTTAGAGGAAGGATCTCAGGTTTGGTATTAGAGGCCTTGAGATATCACATCTCATGCTATAGGAAGGGTCTCAGGATTGGAATGGGAAGGAGTTGGATATCACATCTCAAGCTATAGGAAGGGTCTCAGGTTTGGTATAAACATTGAGATATCACATCTCATGCTATAGGAAGGGTCTCCTGATTGGAATGGGAAGAAGTTGGATATCACATCTCATGCTATAGGAAGGATCTCAGGTTTGGTATAAGCATTGAGATATCACATCTCATGCTATAGGAAGGGTCTCAGGATTGGAATGGGAAGGAGTTGTATATGCCATCTCATGCCATAGGAAGGGTCTCAGGTTTGGTATAAGCATTGAGATATCACATCACATGCTATAGGAAGGGTCTCAGGATTGGAATGGGAAGGACTTGGATATCACATATCATGCTATAGGCAGGGTCTCAGGTTTGGAAAGGGAAGGAGATGGATATCACATTTCATGTTAGAGGTAGGATCTCAGGTTTGGTATTAGAGGCATTGAGAAATCACATCTCATGCTATCAGAAGGGTCTCAGGATTGGAATGGGAAGGAGTTGGATATCACATCTCATGCTAAAGGGAGGGTCTCAGGTTTGGAAGGGGAAGGATTTGGAAATCACATCTCATATTATAGGAAGGATCTCAGGTTTGGTATTAGAAGCATTGAGATATCACATCTCATGCTATCGGAAGGATCTCAGGTTTGGTATAAGAGGCATTGAGATATCACATCTCATGCTATCATAAGGGTCTCAGGATTGGAATGGGAAGGAGTTGGATATCACATCTCATGTTATAGGAAGGATCTCAGGTTTGGTATTGGAAGCATTGAGACATCACATCTCATGCTATAGGAATGGTCTCAGGATTAGAATGGGTAGGAGTTGGATATCACATATGCTATAGGAAGTGTCTTTGGTTTGGAACGGGAAGGAGTTGGATATCACATCTCATGTTATAGGAAGGGTCTCAGGTTTGGTATAAGCATTGAGATATCACATCTCTGCTATCAGGAGTGTCTCAGGATTGGAATGGGAAGGAGTTGGATATCCCATCTCATGTTAAAGGACGGGTCTCTGGTTTGGTATTAGAATCATTGAGATATCACATCGCATGCTGTAGGAAGGGTCTAAGGATTGGAATGGGATGGACTTGGATATCACATCTCATGCTATAGGTAGGCTCTCAGGTTTGGTATAAGCATTGAGATATCACATCTCATGCTATAGGAAGGGTCTCAGGATTGGAATGGGAAGGATTTGGATATCACATCTCATGCTATAGGAAGGGTCTCAGGTTTGGTATAAGCATGGAGATATCACTTCTCATGCTATAGGAAGGGTCTCAGGATTGGAATGGGAAGGTGTTGGATATCACATCTCATGCTATAGGAAGGGTCTCAGATTTGGTATAAGCATTGAGATATCACATCTCATGCTCTAGGAAGGGTCTCAGGATTGCAATGGGAAGGAGTTGTATATGACATCTCAGGCCTTAGGAAGGGTCTCAGGTTTGGTATAAGCATTGAGATATCACATCTCTGCTATCGGAAGGGTCTCAGGATTGGAATGGGAAGGAGTTGGATATCCCATCTCATGTTATAGGAAGGGTCTCAGGTTTGGTATTAGAAGCATTGAGATATCACATCTCATGCTATAGGAAGGGTCTCAGGATTGGAATGGGAAGGACTTGGATGTCACATCTCATGCTATAGGGAGGGTCTCAAGTTTGATATTAGAAGCATTGAGATAACAAATCTCATGATATCGGAAGGGTCTCAGGATTGGAATGGGAAGGAGTTGGATATCACATCTCATTATAAAGGAAGGGTCTAAGGTTTGGAATGGGATGGATTTGGATATCACATCTCATGTTATAGGACGGGTCTCAGGTTTGGTATTAGAAACATTGAGATATCAAGTGTCATGGTATAAGAAGGGTCTCAGAATTGGAATGGGAAGGAGTTGGATATCACATCTCAAGCTATAGGAAGCGTCTGAGGATTGGAATGGGAAGGAGTTTGATATCACATCTCATGCTATAGTATGGGTCTCAGGTTTGGTAGAAGCATTGGGATATCACATCTCATGCTATCGGAAGGGTATCAGTATTGGATTTGGAAGGAGTTGGATATCCCATCTCATGCTATAGGAAGGGTCTCAGGTTAGAATGGTAAGGAGTTGGATATCACATTTCATGTTATAGGAAGGGTCTCAGGATTGGAATGGGAAGGACTTGGATATCATATCTCATGCTATAGGAAGGCTCTCAGGTTTGGAAGGGGAAGGAGTTGGATATCACATCTCAAGCTATAGGAAGGGTCTCAGGTTTGGTATAAGCATTGAGATATCACATCTCATGCTATAGGAAGGGTCTCAGGATTGGAATGGGAAGAAGTTGGATATCACATCTCATGCTATAGGAAGGGTCTCAGGTTTGGTATAAGCATTGAGATATCACATCTCATGCTATAGGAAGGGTCTCAGGATTGGAATGGGAAGAAGTTGGATATCACATCTCATGCTATAGGAAGGGTCTCAGGTTTGGTATAAGCATTGAGATATCACATCTCATGCTATAGGAAGGGTCTCAGGGTTGGAATGGGAAGGAGTTGTATATGACATCTCATGCCATAGGAAGGGTCTCAGGTTTGGTATAAGCATTGAGATATCACATCACATGCTATAGGAAGGGTCTCAGGATTGGAATGGGAAGGACTTGGATATCACATCTCATGCTATAGGCAGGGTCTCAGGTTTGGAAAGGGAAGGAGATGGATATCACATTTCATGTTAGAGGTAGGATCTCAGGTTTGGTATTAGAGGCATTGAGATCTCACATCTCATGCTATCAGAAGGGTCTCAGGATTGGAATGGGAAGGAGTTGGATATCAAATCTCATGCTAAAGGGATGGTCTAAGGTTTGGAAGGGGAGGGATTTGGACATCATATCTCATGTTATTGGAAGGATCTCAGGTTTGGTATTAGAAGCATTGAGATATCACATCTCATGCTATCGGAAGGGTCTTAGGTTTGGTATAAGCATTGAGATATCACATCTCTGCTATCGGAAGGGTCTCAGGATTGGAATGGGAAGGATTTGGATATCACAATTCATGTTATAGGGAGGGTCTCAGTTTTCATATTAGAAGCATTGAGATATCACATATGCTATTGGAAGGGTCTCAGTATTGGAATGGGAAGGAGTTGGATATCACATCTCATGTTATAGGGAGGGTCTCAGTTTTGATATTAGAAGCATTGAGATATCACATATGCTATTGGAAGGGTCTCAGTATTGGAATTGGAAGGAGTTAGATATCACACATGCTAAAGGAAAGGTCTCAGGTTTGGAATGGGATTGAGTTGAATATCACATCTCATGCTAAAGGAAGGGTCATCAGGTTCGGTATAAGCATTGAGATATCACATCTCTGCTATCGGAAGGGTCTCAGGATAGTAATGGGAAGGACGTAGATTTCACATCTCATACTATAGGGAGGGTCTCAGTTTTGATATTAGAAGCATTGAGCTATCACATCTCATGCTATCGGAAGGGTCTCAGGATTGGAATGGGATGGAGTTGGATATCACATCTCAAGCTATCGCAGGATTGTAATGGGAAGGAGTTTGATATCACATATCAAGCTATAGGAAGGGTCTCAGGTTTGGAAGGGGAAGGATTTGGATCTCACATCTCAAGCTATCTCAGGATTGGAATGGGAAGGAGTTTGATATTTCATCTCAAGCTATAGGAAGGGTCTCAGGTTTGGAAAGGGAAGGATTTGGATTTCACATCTCATGTTATAGGATGGTTCTCATGTTTGGTTTTAGAAGCATTGAGATATCACATCTCATGCTATGGGAAGGGTCTCAGGTTTGGAATGGGAAGGAGTTGGTTATCACATCTCATGCTAAAGGAAAGGTCTCAGGTCTGGAAGGGGAAGGATTT
The DNA here is from genome assembly GCF_040938575.1 of Ambystoma mexicanum. Classification (NCBI taxonomy): domain Eukaryota; kingdom Metazoa; phylum Chordata; class Amphibia; order Caudata; family Ambystomatidae; genus Ambystoma; species Ambystoma mexicanum. The sequence goes on along the minus strand of NW_027182491.1, from coordinate 34,733 downwards.
GGATCTCACATCTCATGTTTTAGGACGGGTCTCAGGTTTGGTATTAGAAGCATTGAACTATCACATCTCATGGTATAGGAAGGGTCCCAGGATTGGAATGGGAAGGAGTTGGATATCACATTGAATCGGAAGGAGTTTGATATCACATCTCAAGCTATAGGAAGGGCCTCATGTTTGGAATGGGAATGATTTGGATTTCACATCTCATGTTATAGGATGGTTCTCATGTTTGGTTTTAGAAGCATTGAAATATCACATCTCATGCTATCTGAAGGGTCTCAGGTTTGGAATGGGAAGGAGTTTGATATCACATCTCATGTTAGAGGTAGGATCTCAGGTTTGGTATTAGAGGCATTGAGATATGACATCTCATGCCATCAGAAGGGTCTCAGGATTGGAATGGGAAGGAGTTGGATATCACATCTCATGCTAAAGGGAGGGTCTAAGGTTTGGAAGGGGAAGGATTTGGACATCACATCTCATGTTATTGGAAGGATCTGAGGTTTGGTATTAGAAGCATTGAGATATCACATCTCATGCTATCGGAAGGGTCTCAGGTTTGGTATAAGCATTGAGATATCACATCTCTGCTATCGGAAGGGTCTCAGGATTGGAATGGGAAGGATTTGGATATCACATCTCATGTTATAGGAAGGGTCTCAGGTTTGGTATTAGAAGCATTGAGATATCACATCTCATGCTATATTAAGGGTCTCAGGAATGGAATGGGAATGACTTGGATATCACATCTCATGATAAAGGAAGGGTCTAAGGTTTGGAAGGGGAAGGATTTGGATATCACATCTCATGTTTTTGGACCGGTCTCAGGTTTGGTATTAGAAGCATTGAGATATCAAGTCTCATGGTATAGGACGGGAGTTTGATATCACATCTCATGCCATGGTATGGGTCTCAGGTTTTGTAGAAGCATTGGGATATCACATCTCATGCTATTGGAAGGGTATCAGGATTGGATTTGGAAGGAGTTGGATATCCCATCTCATGCTATAGGAAGGGTCTCAGGTTGGAGTAGAAGGAGTTGGATATCACATCTCATGTTATAGGAAGGGTCTCAGGATTGGAATGGGAAGGACTTGGATATCACATCTCATGTTATAGGAAGGATCTCAGGTTTTGTATTAGAATCATTGAGATATCACATCTCATGCTATAGGAAGGGTCTCAGGATTGGAATGTGAAGCATTTGGATATCACATCTCATGCTAAAGGAAGGGTCTCAGGTTTGGTATAAGCATTGAGATATCACATCTCTGCTATCAGAAGGGTCTAAGGATTGGATTGGGAAGGAATTGGATATCCCTTCTCATGCTATAGGAAGGGTCTCAGGTTGGAATGGGTAGGAGTTGGATATCACATCTCATGTTATAGGAAGGGTCTCAAGATTGAAATGGGAAGGATTTGGATATCACATCTCTTGCTATAGGAAGGGTCTCAGGTTTTCTATTAGAAACATTGAGATATGACATCTCATGCTATAGGAAGGGTTTCAGTATTGGAATGGGAAGGATTTGGATATCACATCTCATGCTAAAGGAAGGGTCTCAGGTTTGGAAGGGGAAGGATTTGGATATCATATCTCATGTTATAGGACATATCTCATGTTATAGGACGGGTCCCAGGTTTGGTATTAGAAGCATTGAGATATCACATCTCATGGTATAGGAAGGGTCTCAGGATTGGAATGGGAAGGAGTTGGATCTCCCTTCTCATGCTACAGGAAGGGTCTCAGGTTGGAATGGGAAGGAGTTGGATATCACATCTCGTTATAGGAAGGGTCTCAGGATTGGAATGGGAAGGAATTGGATATCACATCTCTTGCTATAGGAAGGGTCTCAGGTTTGGAAGGGGAAGGATTTGGATATCATATCTCATGTTATAGGACCGGCCCCAGGTCTGGTATTAGAAGCATTGAGATATCACATCTCATGCTATAGGAGGAGTCTCAGGATTGGAATGGGAAGGAGTTGGATATCACGTCTCATGATATAGGAAGGGTCTCAGGATTGGAATGGGCAGGAGTTGAATATCACCTCTCATGCTAAAAGAAGGGTATCAGGTTTGATAGAAGCATTGAGATACCACATCTCATGCTATAGGAAGGAACTCAGGATTGGAATGGGAAGGAGTTGGATATCACATCTAATGCCATAGGAAGGGTCATCAGGTTTGGTATAAGCATTGAGATATCACATCTCTGCTATCGGAAGGGTCTCAGGATAGGAATGGTAAGGACTTAGAATTCACATCTCATACTATAGGGAGGGTCTCAGTTTTGATATTAGAAGCATTGAGCTATCACATCTCATGCTATCGGAAGGGTCTCAGGATTGGAATGGGATGGAGTTGGATATCACATCTCAAGCTATCTCAGGATTGGAATGGGAAGGAGTTTGATATTTCATCTCAAGCTATAGGAAGGGTCTCAGGTTTGGAAAGGGAAGGATTTGGATTTCACATCTCATGTTATAGGATGGTTCTCATGTTTGGTTTTAGAAGCATTGAGATATCACATCTCATGCTATCGGAAGGGTCTCAGGTTTGGAAAGGGAAGGATTTGGATTTCACATGTTATAGGATGGTTCTCAGGTTTGGTTTTAGAAGCATTAAATTATAACATCTCATGCTATAGGAAGGGTCTCAGGTTTGGAATGGGAAGGAGTTGGATATCACATCTCTGCTATCTGAAGGGTCTCAGGATTGGAATGGGAAGGAGTTGGATATCCCATCTCGTTATAGGAAGGGTCTCAGGTTTGGTATTAGAAGCAATGAGATATCACATCTCATGCTATAGGAAGGGTCTAAGGTTTGGAAGGGGACGGATTTGGGTATCACATCTCATGTTATAGGACCGGTCTCAGGTTTGGTATTTGAAGCATTGAGATATCAAGTCTCATGGTATAGGACGGGTCTCAGAATTGGAATGAGAAGGAGTTGGATATCACATCTCAAGCTATAGGAAGGGTCTCAGGATTGGAATGGGAAGGAGTTGGATATCACATCTCATGTTATAGGAAGGGTCTCAGGATTGGAATGGGAAGGACTTGGATATCACATCTCATTCTATAGGAAGGCTCTCAGGGTTGGAAGGGGAAGGAGTTGGATATCAAATTTCATGTTAGAGGTAGGATCTCAGGTTTGGTTTTAGAGGCATTGAGATATCACATCTCATGCCATCAGAAGGGTCTCAGGATTGGAATGGGAAGGAGTTGGATATCAAATCTCATGCTAAAGGGATGGTCTAAGGTTTGGAAGGGGAGGGATTTGGACATCATATCTCATGTTATTGGAAGGATCTCAGGTTTGGTATTAGAAGCATTGAGATATCACATCTCATGCTATCGGAAGGGTCTTAGGTTTGGTATAAGCATTGAGATATCACATCTCTGCTATCGGAAGGGTCTCAGGATTGGAATGGGAAGGATTTGGATATCACAATTCATGTTATAGGAAGGGTCTCAGGTTTGGTATTAGATGCATTGAGATATCACATCTCATGCTATAGGAAGGGTCTCAGGATTGGAATGGGAAGGACTTGGATATCACATCTCATGTTATAGGAAGGGTCTCAGGTTTGGTATTAGAAGCATTGAGATATCACATCTCATGCTATAGGAAGGGTCTCAGGAATGGAATGTGAAGGACTTGGATATCACATCTCATGATAAAGGAAGGGTCTAAGGTTTGGAAGGGGAAGGATTTGGATATCACATCTCATGTTATTGGACCGGTCTCAGGTTTGGTATTAGAAGCATTGAGATATCAAGTCTCATGGTATAGGACGGGAGTTTGATATCACATCTCATGCCATGGTATGGGTCTCAGGTTTTGTAGAAGCATTGGGATATCACATCTCATGCTATCGGAAGGGTATCAGGATTGGATTTGGAAGGAGTTGGATATCCCATCTCATGCTATAGGAAGGGTCTCAGGTTGGAATAGAAGGAGTTGGATATCACATCTCATGTTATAGGAAGGGTCTCAGGATTGGAATGGGAAGGACTTGGATATCACATCTCATGCTGTAGGAAGGGTCTCAGGTTTGGAAAAGGAAGGAGTTGGATATCACATTTCATGTTAGAGGTAGGATCTCAGGTTTGGTATTAGAGGCATTGAGATAGCACATCTCATGCTATCAGAAGGGTATCAGGATTGGAATGGGGAGGAGTTGGATATCACATCTCATGCTAAAGGGAGGGTCTCAGGTTTGGAATGGGAAGGATTTGGATATCACATCTCATGTTATAGGAAGGACCTAGGTTTGGTATTAGAAGCATTGAGATATCACATCTCATGCTATAGGAAGGGTCTCGGGATTGGAATGGGAAGGAGTTGGATATCACATCTCATGTTATAGGAAGGATCTCAGGTTTGGTATTAGAAGCATTGAGATATCACATCTCATGCTATAGGAAGGGTCTCAGGATTGGAATGGGAAGGAGTTGGATATCACATCTCATGCTATGGGAAGGGTCTCAGGTTTGGTATAAGCATTGAAATATCACATCTCTGCTATCGGAAGGGTCTCAGGAATGGAATGGGAGGAGCTGGATATCACATCTCATGCTATGGGAAGGGTCTCAGGTTTGGTATAAGCATTGAAATATCACATCTCTGCTATCGGAAGGGTCTCAGGATTGGAATGGGAGGAGCTGGATATCACATCTCATGCTAAAGGAAGGGTCTCAGGTTTGGAAGGGGAAGGAGTTGGATATCACATCTCATGCTAAAGGGAGGGTCTCAGGTTTGGAATGGGAAGGATTTGGATATCACATCTCATGTTATAGGAAGGACCTTAGGTTTGGTGTTAGAAGCATTGAGATATCACATCTCATGCTATAGGAAGGGTCTCGGGATTGGAATGGGAAGGAGTTGGATATCACATCTCATGTTATTGGAAGGATCTCAGGTTTGGTATTAGAAGCATTGAGATATCACATCTCATGCTATCGGAAGGGTCTTAGGTTTGGTATAAGCATTGAGATATCACATCTCTGCTATCGGAAGGGTCTCAGGATTGGAATGGGAAGGATTTGGATATCATAATTCATGTTATAGGAAGGGTCTCAGGTTTGGTATTAGAAGCATTGAGATATCACATCTCATGCTATAGGAAGGGTCTCAGGATTGGAATGGGAAGGACTTGGATATCACATCTCATGTTATAGGAAGGGTCTCAGGTTTGGTATTAGAAGCATTGAGATATCACATCTCATGCTATAGGAAGGGTCTCAGGAATGGAATGGGAAGGACTTGGATATCACATCTCATGATAAAGGAAGGGTCTAAGGTTTGGAAGGGGAAGGATTTGGATATCACATCTCATGTTATTGGACCGGTCTCAGGTTTGGTATTAGAAGCATTGAGATATCAAGTCTCATGGTATAGGACGGGAGTTTGATATCACATCTCATGCCATGGTATGGGTCTCAGGTTTTGTAGAAGCATTGGTATATCACATCTCATGCTATCGGAAGGGTATCAGGATTGGATTTGGAAGGAGTTGGATATCCCATCTCATGCTATAGGAAGGGTCTCAGGTTGGAATAGAAGGAGTTGGATATCACATCTCATGTTATAGGAAGGGTCTCAGGATTGGAATGGGAAGGACTTGGATATCACATCTCATGTTATAGGAAGGGTCTCAGGTTTGGTATTAGAAGCATTGAGATATCACATCTCATGCTATAGGAAGGGTCTCAGGATTGGAATGGGAAGGACTTGGATGTCACATCTCATGCTATAGGGAGGGTCTCAAATTTGATATTAGAAGCATTGAGATAACAAATCTCATGATATCGGAAGGGTCTCAGGATTGGAATGGGAAGGAGTTGGATATCACATCTCATTATAAAGGAAGGGTCTAAGGTTTGGAAGGGGAAGGATTTGGATATCACATCTCATGTTATAGGACGGGTCTCAGGTTTGGTATTAGAAGCATTGAGATATCAAGTCTCATGGTATAAGAAGGGTCTCAGAATTGGAATGGGAAGGAGTTGGATATCACATCTCAAGCTATAGGAAGCGTCTCAGGATTGGAATGGGAAGGAGTTTGATATCACATCTTATGCCATAGTATGGGTCTCAGGTTTGGTAGAAGCATTGGGATATCACATCTCATGCTATAGGAAGGGTCTCAGGATTGGAATGGGAAGAAGTTGGATATCACATCTCAAGCTATAGGAAGGGTCTCAGGTTTGGTATAAGCATTGAGATATCACATCTCATGCTATAGGAAGGGTCTCAGGGTTGGAATGGGAAGGAGTTGTATATGACATCTCATGCCATAGGAAGGGTCTCAGGTTTGGTATAAGCATTGAGATTTCACATTACATGCTATAGGAAGGGTCTCAGGATTGGAATGGGAAGGACTTGGATATCACATCACATGCTATAGGAAGGGTCTCAGGATTGGAATGGGAAGGACTTGGATATCACATCTCATGCTATAGGCAGGGTCTCAGGTTTGGAAAGGGAAGGAGATGGATATCACATTTCATGTTAGAGGTAGGATCTCAGGTTTGGTATTAGAGGCAATGAGATATCACATCTCATGCTATCAGAAGGGTCTCAGGATTGGAATGGGAAGGAGTTGGATATCACATTTCATGCTAAAGGGAGGGTCTCAGGTTTGGAAGGGGAAGGATTTGGAAATCACATCTCATATTATAGGAAGGATCTCAGGTTTGGTATTAGAAGCATTGAGATATCACATCTCATGCTATCGGAAGGATCTCAGGTTTGGTATAAGAGGCATTGAGATATCACATCTCATGCTATCATAAGGGTCTCAGGATTGGAATGGGAAGGAGTTGGATATCACATCTCATGTTATAGGAAGGATCTCAGGTTTGGTATTAGAAGCATTGAGACATCACATCTCATGCTATAGGAAGGGTCTCAGGATTGGAATGGGAAGGAGTTGGATATCACATCTCATGCTATAGGAAGGGTCTCACGTTTGGTATAAGCATTGAGATATCACATCTCATGCTATAGGAAGTGTCTCAGGATTGGAATGGGAAGGATTTGGATATCACATCTTATGCTATAGGAAGGGTCTCAGGTTTGGTATAAGCATTGAGATATCACATCTCATGCTATAGGAAGGGTCTCAGGATTGGAATGGGAAGAAGTTGGATATCACATCTCATGCTATAGGAAGGGTCTCAGGTTTGGTATAAGCATTGAGATATCACATCTCATGCTATAGGAAGGGTCTTAGGGTTGGAATGGGAAGGAGTTGTATATGACATCTCATGCCATAGGAAGGGTCTCAGGTTTGGTATAAGCATTGAGATATCACATCACATGCTATAGGAAGGGTCTCAGGATTGGAATGCGAAGGACTTGGATATCACTTCTCATGCTATAGGCAGGGTCTCAGGTTTGGAAAGGGAAGGAGATGGATATCACATTTCATGTTAGAGGTAGGATCTCAGGTTTGGTATTAGAGGCATTGAGATATCACATCTCATGCTATCAGAAGGGTCTCAGGATTGGAATGGGAAGGAGTTGGATATCACATTTCATGCTAAAGGGAGGGTCTCAGGTTTGGAAGGGGAAGGATTTGGAAATCACATCTCATATTATAGGAAGGATCTCAGGTTTGGTATTAGAAGCATTGAGATATCACATCTCATGCTATCGGAAGGATCTCAGGTTTGGTATAAGAGGCATTGAGATATCACATCTCATGCTATCATAAGGGTCTCAGGATTGGAATGGGAAGGAGTTGGATATCACATCTCATGTTATAGGAAGGATCTCAGGTTTGGTATTAGAAGCATTGAGACATCACATCTCATGCTATAGGAAGGGTCTCAGGATTGGAATGGGAAGGAGTTGGATATCACATCTCATGCTATAGGAAGGGTCTCAGGTTTGGTATAAGCATTGAGATATCACATCTCATGCTATAGGAAGGGTCTCAGGATTGGAATGGGAAGGATTTGGATATCACATCTTATGCTATAGGAAGGGTCTCAGGTTTGGTATAAGCATGGAGATATCACTTCTCATGCTATAGGAAGGGTCTCAGGATGGGAATGGGAAGGAGTTGGATATCACATCTCATGCTATAGGAAGGGTCTCAGATTTGGTATAAGCATTAAGATATCACATCTCATGCTATAGGAAGGGTCTCAGGATTGGAATGGGAAGGAGTTGTATATGACATCTCAGGCCATAGGAAGGGTCTCAGATTTGGTATAAGCATTGAGATATCACATCTCATGATATCGGAAGGGTCTCAGGACTGGAATGGGAAGGAGTTGGATATCACATTTCATGATAAAGGAAGGGTCTAAGGTTTGGAAGGGGAAGGATTTGGATATCACATCTCATGTTATAGGACGGGTCTCAGGTTTGGTATTAGAAGCATTGAGATATCAAGTCTCATGGTATAAGAAGGGTCTCAGGATTGGAATGGGAAGGAGTTTGATATCACATCTCATGCCATAGTATGGGTCTCAGGTTTGGTAGAAGCATTGGGATATCACATCTCATGCTATCGGAAGGGTATCAGTATTGGATTTCGAAGGAGTTGGATATCCCATCTCATGCTATAGGAAGGGTCTCAGGTTGGAATTGGAAGGAGTTGGATATCACATTTCATGTTATAGGAAGGGTCTCAGGATTGGAATGGGAAGGACTTGGATATCATATCTCATGCTATAGGAAGGCTCTCAGGTTTGGAAGGGGAAGGAGTTGGATCTCACATTTCATGTTAGAGGAAGGATCTCAGGTTTGGTATTAGAGGCCTTGAGATATCACATCTCATGCTGTAGGAAGGATCTCAGGATTGGAATGGGAAGGAGTTGGATATCACATCTCAAGCTATAGGAAGGGTCTCAGGTTTGGTATAAGCATTGAGATATCACATCTCATGCTATAGGAAGGGTCTCAGGATTGGAATGGGAAGAAGTTGGATATCACATCTCATGCTATAGGAAGGGTCTCAGGTTTGGTATAAGCATTGAGATATCACATCTCATGCTATAGGAAGGGTCTCAGGATTGGAATGGGAAGGAGTTGTATATGCCATCTCATGCCATAGGAAGGGTCTCAGGTTTGGTATAAGCATTGAGATATCACATCACATGCTATAGGAAGGGTCTCAGGATTGGAATGGGAAGGACTTGGATATCACATATCATGCTATAGGCAGGGTCTCAGGTTTGGAAAGGGAAGGAGATGGATATCACATTTCATGTTAGAGGTAGGATCTCAGGTTTGGTATTAGAGGCATTGAGAAATCACATCTCATGCTATCAGAAGGGTCTCAGGATTGGAATGGGAAGGAGTTGGATATCACATCTCATGCTAAAGGGAGGGTCTCAGGTTTGGAAGGGGAAGGATTTGGAAATCACATCTCATATTATAGGAAGGATCTCAGGTTTGGTATTAGAAGCATTGAGATATCACATCTCATGCTATCGGAAGGATCTCAGGTTTGGTATAATAGGCATTGAGATATCACATCTCATGCTATCATAAGGGTCTCAGGATTGGAATGGGAAGGAGTTGGATATCACATCTCATGTTATAGGAAGGATCTCAGGTTTGGTATTGGAAGCATTGAGACATCACATCTCATGCTATAGGAATGGTCTCAGGATTGGAATGGGTAGGAGTTGGATATTACATTCTTGCTATAGGAAGGGTCTCATGTTTGGAATGGGAAGGAGTTGGATATCACATATGCTATAGGAAGTGTCTTAGGTTTGGAACGGGAAGGAGTTGGATATCACATCACATGTTATAGGAAGGGTTTCAGGTTTGGTATAAGCATTGAGATATCACATCTCTGCTATCAGGAGTGGCTCAGGATTGGAATGGGAAGGAGTTGGATATCCCATCTCATGTTAACGGACGGGTCTCTGGTTTGGTATTAGAATCATTGAGATATCACATCGCTGTTAGGAAAGATTTCGTAATTGTAGGGAATTTTCCTTCCATGTGGCAACCCCTAAACTTTTTGCTATTGTTTTTAACCTTGTTCTTGACTTTGCCAGAGAAGTACAGCCTTCTGCCGCACTTCTCTGGGCTTTCGCTCCTTTCTTACGGGGAAACTGACATGCCCTTAAGACAGTCAGTACCGGGGAACGCTGTTTCCCGTAGTTTCTTTTATCATGTTGCGGCTTTAGTGCAACATGACACAAGAGGGCACTGTAAGCTAAGTTACAGCTCTCTTGGGTCTCTAGCCTTCTACAGGCCCTAGATACTCTTTTAGGATGGTATTTGATCGGTGCAAGTCATTCAGGGACTGGAATGGTGGCAGCGATTGTTTTGTTTATTTTGAGCTCCTTTTGGCGTTCTGAGCACGTTTTTCGCACTGAACCCAAAATGGTGGCCTGGCTCCCAAAATGGCCAGACCACGAGGCTCCTTTGTCCTGTCCACTGACCGTCTTGCTCCCTTCACCTTCCCCAGGTCGGGCGACCCGGGGCCTTCCTTATTTGGGCATGTACTTTCCCGCGAAACGTGGTTGCTTTCGCGGGCTTCTACATGGCGTTTGTGTGCCTCCAGGGTGGGGGCTGGGATGTCTGGTCCCAATACACATCCTGGGTGCCAGAGAGTCTAGGGTGGTGTGAATGCCTGGGACCACCGTGGTCCGTGATTGGTCCACGTATGGTATGTGTGTTGATGAGCGGATCTCCCATTGGCTCCCCTCCGTTTTGGCGCGAAGGGAACCGTGGATAAGAGGGAGCTGGAAACACCACTACCAGGTCGATCTCCTGAGTTCTCACGAACGAAGGAATACAGGAGCCAAGTATCCTGCAACCAAGAGGCTGGACCGAGGAATCGCTGGTGATCCGCTGAAGGAATCCTCCTTTGCACTGCTGTCGTCCTGTGAAACCCTTTCCTCCTTGGATCGAACCAGAAGGCCTGTACTGGTGCTTCGACCTTTGGAATAGCAGGAACAGCTATTCCCGGCGACTTCATCCTCTCCTGCCAAGTAAGCCTTCGGAAGTGTCTCTGGGCCATCCAGTTGACTGACCAGCTTACAAGGGAGTCCTGCTCTGTAACCGCCGCCAGGTTGCGTTGTATTCCGAGTCCTTGTCACTCTCCCACGCTTCGTACACTTGGCGTTCCCAAGTCTGAAGGGAGGAGTGTACATTTGGCTCGAATACACACGGAAGCTCCGTTGTCCTGCTGCGGCAACAAACTGTGCTGGTTTCGTCGATTGGGACGTCTTTTTGCTCTACACGACTACGAGGCGTTCCCTGCTCTTCTGAACCTGCCAGCTGCTGAAACGAACGTGGAGAAGCCTGGGTCTGCTTGCTTCGGGGACCGGTGAGTAGTTTAGCTAGGATCTGGTCGCCCTCCTGCAGTATCCCATTGCTTTTCCCTGCTGTGTAAAAACAGCACCCTTTTGGCCGTACTCGCGCTCTGCTTCTGCCCGCTGTGGAGGCTGCGCTTGAGTTACGGAACCTGTTCTCCTTCTGCTGTGCACTAACGTGAACTGCCTGACTTCCTCCGAAGAGCTTCCCCTTTTGCCCGTTGGCACCGGCGTGGCAGGTACTTTGAGCACAAGGCTCCACTCTTCGCAGGGCTCGGACTTCCATCTAGTAGGTGCCTCTGAAGGCGAACTGAGTCTAAAGCGGTATCGCACTGCCTGTTTTCCTTCCCTGGCAGGTGGACTACATATTTCGTGATTTAAACGCTTGCGACTGTGTATTTGTATATATATTGTGTTGATATGGTATGTGTTGGTTTAATATTGTGATATTGTGATTTTCTCGCTACGGTCATTATTTTAAAGGCCTTAAAATAAATGTGTATCTATTTTTGATATAACAACTGTTTGGAGTAGTTTGTAAGCGCTCTTGCTTTGTGTGCTCATTGCGGGCTTTCAGTCACCCTCACCCCTCTTGAGACCTAGTCTTGACCGCCGCGATCGCTACCTTGATTGGTCTGGCTTGTCCAGAGGTTACCCTGTTCCAAGTAATTAGGTTGGCCTTCTGAACTTCTGCGCCACCAGGACAGAGTTCAGAAATCCGTCTTAACAATCGCATGCTGTAGGAAGGGTCTAAGGATTGGAATGGGATGGACTTGGATATCACATCTCATGCTATAGGTAGGCTCTCAGGTTTGGTATAAGCATTGAGATATCACATCTCATGCTATAGGAAGGGTCTCATGATTGGAATGGGAAGGATTTGGATATCACATCTCATGCTATAGGAAGGGTCTCAGGTTTGGTATAAGCATGGAGATATCACTTCTCATGCTATAGGAAGGGTCTCAGGATTGGAATGGGAAGGTGTTGGATATCACATCTCATGCTATAGGAAGGGTCTCAGATTTGGTATAAGCATTGAGATATCACATCTCATGCTATAGGAAGGGTCTCAGGATTGCAATGGGAAGGAGATGTATATGACATCTCAGGCCTTAAGAAGGGTCTCAGGTTTGGTATAAGCATTGAGATATCACATCTCTGCTATCGGAAGGGTCTCAGGATTGGAATGGGAAGGAGTTGGATATCCCATCTCATGTTATAGGAAGGGTCTCAGGTTTGGTATTAGAAGCATTGAGATATCACATCTCATGCTATAGGAAGGGTCTCAGGATTGGAATGGGAAGGACTTGGATGTCACATCTCATGCTATAGGGAGGGTCTCAAGTTTGATATTAGAAGCATTGAGATAACAAATCTCATGATATCGGAAAGGTCTCAGGATTGGAATGGAAAGGAGTTGGATATCACATCTCATTATAAAGGAAGGGTCTAAGGTTTGGAAGGGGAAGGATTTGGATATCACATCTCATGTTATAGGACGGGTCTCAGGTTTGGTATTAGAAGCATTGAGATATCAAGTGTCATGGTATAAGAAGGGTCTCAGAATTGGAATGGGAAGGAGTTGGATATCACATCTCAAGCTATAGGAAGCGTCTCAGGATTGGAATGGGAAGGAGTTTGATATCACATCTCATGCCATAGTATGGGTCTCAGGTTTGGTAGAAGCATTGGGATATCACATCTCATGCTATCGGAAGGGTATCAGTATTGGATTTGGAAGGAGTTGGATATCCCATCTCATGCTATAGGAAGGGTCTCAGGTTAGAATGGGAAGGAGTTGGATATCACATTTCATGTTATAGGAAGGGTCTCAGGATTGGAATGGGAAGGACTTGGATATCATATCTCATGCTATAGGAAGGCTCTCAGGTTTGGAAGGGGAAGGAGTTGGATATCACATTTCATGTTAGAGGAAGGATCTCAGGTTTGGTATTAGAGGCCTTGAGATATCACATCTCATGCTATAGGAAGGGTCTCAGGATTGGAATGGGAAGGAGTTGGATATCACATCTCAAGCTATAGGAAGGGTCTCAGGTTTGGTATAAGCATTGAGATATCACATCTCATGCTATAGGAAGGGTCTCAGGATTGGAATGGGAAGAAGTTGGATATCACATCTCATGCTATAGGAAGGGTCTCAGGTTTGGTATAAGCATTGAGATATCACATCTCATGCTATAGGAAGGGTCTCAGGGTTGGATTGGGAAGGAGTTGTATATGACATCTCATGCCATAGGAAGGGTCTCAGGTTTGGTATAAGCATTGAGATATCACATCACATGCTATAGGAAGGGTCTCAGGATTGGAATGGGAAGGACTTGGATATCACATCTCATGCTATAGGCAGGGTCTCAGGTTTGGAAAGGGAAGGAGATGGATATCACATTTCATGTTAGAGGTAGGATCTCAGGTTTGGTATTAGAGGCATTGAGATATCACATCTCATGCTATCAGAAGGGTCTCAGGATTGGAATGGGAAGGAGTTGGATATCACATTTCATGCTAAAGGGAGGGTCTCAGGTTTGGAAGGGGAAGGATTTGGAAATCACATCTCATATTATAGGAAGGATCTCAGGTTTGGTATTAGAAGCATTGAGATATCACATCTCATGCTATCGGAAGGATCTCAGGTTTGGTATAAGAGGCATTGAGATATCACATCTCATGCTATCATAAGGGTCTCAGGATTGGAATGGGAAGGAGTTGGATATCACATCTCATGTTATATGAAGGATCTCAGGTTTGGTATTAGAAGCATTGAGACATCACATCTCATGCTATAGGAAGGGTCTCAGGATTGGAATGGGAAGGAGTTGGATATCACATCTCATGCTATAGGAAGGGTCTCAGGTTTGCTATAAGCATTGAGATATCACATCTCATGCTATAGGAAGGGTCTCAGGATTGGAATGGGAAGGATTTGGATATCACATCTTATGCTATAGGAAGGGTCTCAGGTTTGGTATAAGCATTGAGATATCACATCTCATGCTATAGGAAGGGTCTCAGGATTGGAATGGGAAGAAGTTGGATATCACATCTCATGCTATAGGAAGGGTCTCAGGTTTGGTATAAGCATTGAGATATCACATCTCATGCTATAGGAAGGGTCTCAGGGTTGGAATGGGAAGGAGTTGTATATGACATCTCATGCCATAGGAAGGGTCTCAGGTTTGGTATAAGCATTGAGATATCACATCACATGCTATAGGAAGGGTCTCAGGATTGGAATGGGAAGGACTTGGATATCACATCTCATGCTATAGGCAGGGTCTCAGGTTTGGAAAGGGAAGGAGATGGATATCACATTTCATGTTAGAGGTAGGATCTCAGGTTTGGTATTAGAGGCATTGAGATATCACATCTCATGCTATCAGAAGGGTCTCAGGATTGGAATGGGAAGGAGTTGGTGTTAGGAAAGATTTCGTAATACTAGGTAATTTTCCTTCCATGTGGCAACCCCTAAACTTTTTGCTGTTGTTTTTCACCTTGTTCTTGACTTTGCCAGAGAAGTGCAGCCTTCTGCCGCACTCCTCTGGGCTTTCGCTCCTTTCTTACGGGGAAACTGACATGCCCTTAAGACAGTCAGTACCGGGGAACGCTGTTTCCCGTAGTTTCTTTTATCATGTTGCAGCTTTAGTGCAACATGACACAAGAGGGCACTGTAAGCTAAGTTACAGCTCTCTTGGGTCTCTAGCCTTCTACAGGCCCTAGATACTCTTTTAGGATGGTATTTTGATCGGTGCAAGTCATTCAGGGACTGGAATGGTGGCAGCGATCGTTTTGTTTATTTTGAGCTCCTTTTGGCGTTCTGAGCGCGTTTTTCGCACTGAACCCAAAATGGTGGCCTGGCTCCCAAAATGGCCAGACCACGATGCTCTTTTGTCCTGTCCAATGACCGTCTTGCTCCCTTCACCTTCCCCAGGTCGAGCGACCCGGGGCCTTCCTTATTTGGGCATGTACTTTCCCGCGAAACGTGGTTGCTTTCGCGGGCTTCTACATGTCTTTTGTGTGCCTCCAGGGTGTGGGCTGGGATGTCTGGTCCCAATACACATCCTGGGTGCCAGAGAGTCTAGGGTGGTGTAAATGCCTGGGACCACTGTGGTCCGTGATTGGTCCACGTATGGTATTTGTGTTGATGAGCGGATCTCCCATTGGCTCCCCTCCGTTTTGGCGCGAAGGGAACCGTGGATAAGAGGGGGTTGGAAACACCACTACCATGTCGATCTCCTGAGTTCTCACGAACAAAGGAATACAGGAGCCAAGTATCCTGCAACCAAGAGGCTGGACCGAGGAATCGCTGGTGACCCGCTGAAGGAATCCTCCTTTGCACTGCTGTCGTCCTGTGAAACCCTTTCCTCCTTTGATCGAACCAGAAGGCCTGTACTGGTGCTTCGACCTTTGGAATAGCAGGAACAGCTATTCCCGGCGACTTCATCATCTCCTGCCAAGTAAGCCTTCGGAAGTGTCTCTGGGCCATCCAGTTGACTGACCAGTTTACAAGGGAGTCCTGCTCTGTAACCGCCGCCAGGTTGTGTTGTATTTCGAGTCCTTGTCACTCTCCCACGCTTCGTACACTTGGCGTTCCCAAGTCTGAAGGGAGGAGTGTACATTTGGCTCGAATACACACGACCGCTCCGTTGTCCTGCTGCGGCATCAAACTGTGCCGGTTTCGTCGATTGGGACGTCTTTTTGCTCTACACGACTACGAGGCGTTCCCTGCTCTTCTGAGCCTGCCAGCTGCTGAAACTAACGTGGAGAAGCCTGGGTCTGCTTGCTTCGGGGACCGGTGAGTAGTATAGCTAGGATCTGGTCGCCCTCCTGCAGTATCCCATTGCTTTTCCCTGCTGTGTAAAAACAGCACCCTTTTGCCGTACTCGCGCTCTGCTTCTGCTCGCTCTGGAGGCTGCGCTTGAGTTGCGGAACCTGTTCTCCTTCTGCTGTGCACTAACCCGAACTGCCTGACTTCCTCCGAAGAGCTTCTCCTTTTGCCTGTTGGCACCGGCGTGGCAGGTACTTTGAGCACAAGGCTCCACTCTTCGCAGGGCTCGGACTTCCATCTAGTTAGGTGCCTCTGAAGGCGAACTGAGTCTAAAGCGTTATCGCACTGCCTGTTTTCCTTCCCTGGCAGGTGGACTACACATTTCGTGCCTCTAATGCTTAAGACTGTCGTATTTGTATATATATTGTGTTGATATGGTATTTGTTGGTTTAGTATTGTGATATTGTGATTTTCTCGCTACGGTCATTATTTTAAAGGCCTTAAAATAAATGTGTATCTATTTTTGATATAACAACTGTTTGGAGTAGTTTGTAAGCGCTCTTGCTTTGTGTGCTCATTGCGGGCTTTCAGTCACCCTCACCCCTCTTGAGACCTAGTCTTGACCGCCGCGATCGCAACCTTGATTGGTCTGGCTTGTCCAGAGGTTACCCTGTTCCAAGTAATTAGGTTGGCCTTCTGAACTTCTGCGCCACCAGGACAGAGTTCAGAAATCCGTCTTAACAGTTGGATATCACATTTCATGCTAAAGGGAGGGTCTCAGGTTTGGAAGGGGAAGGATTTGGAAATCACATCTCATATTATAGGAAGGATCTCAGGTTTGGTATTAGAAGCATTGAGATATCACATCTCATGCTATCGGAAGGATCTCAGGTTTGGTATAAGAGGCATTGAGATATCACATCTCATGCTATCATAAGGGTCTCAGGATTGGAATGGGAAGGAGTTGGATATCACATCTCATGTTATAGGAAGGATCTCAGGTTTGGTATTCGAAGCATTGAGACATCACATCTCTTGCTATAGGAAGGGTCTCAGGATTGGAATGGGAAGGAGTTGGATATCACATCTCATGCTATAGGAAGGGTCTCAGGTTTGGTATAAGCATTGAGATATCACATCTCATGCTATAGGAAGGGTCTCAGGATTGGAATGGGAAGGATTTGGATATCACATTTTATGCTATAGGAAGGGTCTCAGGTTTGGTATAAGCATGGAGATATCACTTCTCATGCTATAGGAAGGGTCTCAGGATTGGAATGGGAAGGAGTTGGATATCACATCTCATGCTATAGGAAGGGTCTCAGATTTGGTATAAGCATTGAGATATCACATATCATGCTATAGGAAGGGTCTCAGGATTGGAATGGGAAGGAGTTGTATATGACATCTCAGGCCATAGGAAGGGTCTCCGATTTGGTATAAGCATTGAGATATCACATCTCATGATATCGGAAGGGTCTCAGGATTGGAATGGGAAGGAGTTGGATTACACATCTCATGATAAAGGAAGGGTCTAAGGTTTGGAAGGGGAAGGATTTGGATATCACATCTCATGTTATAGGACGGGTCTCAGGTTTGGTATTAGAAGCATTGAGATATCAAGTCTCATGGTATAAGAAGGGTCTCAGGATTGGAATGGGAAGGAGTTTGATATCACATCTCATGCCATAGTATGGGTCTCAGGTTTGGTAGAAGCATTGGGATATCACATCTCATGCTATCGGAGGGTATCAGTATTGGATTTGGAAGGAGTTGGATATCCCATCTCATGCTATAGGAAGGGTCTCAGGTTGGAATGGGAAGGAGTTGGATATCACATTTCATGTTATAGGAAGGGTCTCAGGATTGGAATGGGAAGGACTTGGATATCATATCTCATGCTATAGGAAGGCTCTCAGGTTTGGAAGGGGAAGGAGTTGGATATCACATTTCATGTTAGAGGAAGGATCTCAGGTTTGGTAGTAGAGGCCTTGAGATATCACATCTCATGCTATAGAAAGGGTCTCAGGATTGGAATGGGAAGGAGTTCGATATCACATCTCAAGCTATAGGAAGGGTCTCAGGTTTGGTATAAGCATTGAGATATCACATCTCATGCTATAGGAAGGGTCTCAGGATTGGAATGGGAAAAAGTTGGATATCACATCTCATGCTATAGGAAGGGTCTCAGGTTTGGTATAAGCATTGAGATATCACATCTCATGCTATAGGAAGGGTCTCAGGATTGGAATGGGAAGGAGTTGTATATGCCATCTCATGCCATAGGAAGGGTCTCAGGTTTGGTATAAGCATTAAGATATCACAGCACATGCTATAGGAAGGGTCTCAGGATTGGAATGGGAAGGACTTGGATATCACATATCATGCTATAGGCAGGGTCTCAGGTTTGGAAATTGAAGGAGATGGATATCACATTTCATGTTAGAGGTAGGATCTCAGGTTTGGTATTAGAGGCATTGAGATATCACATCTCATGCTATCAGAAGGGTCTCAGGATTGGAATGGGAAGGAGTTGGATATCACATCTCATGCTAAAGGGAGGGTCTCAGGTTTGGAAGGGGAAGGATTTGGAAATCACATCTCATATTATAGGAAGGATCTCAGGTTTGGTATTAGAAGCATTGAGATATCACATCTCATGCTATCGGAAGGATCTCAGGTTTGGTATAAGAGGCATTGAGATATCACATCTCATGCTATCATAAGGGTCTCAGGATTGGAATGGGAAGGAGTTGGATATCAAATCTCATGTTATAGGAAGGATCTCAGGTTTGGTATTGGAAGCATTGAGACATCACATCTCATGCTATAGGAAGGGTCTCAGGATTGGAATGGGAAGGAGTTGGATATCACATCTCATGTTATAGGAAAGATCTCAGGTTTGGTATTAGAAGCATTGAGACATCACATCTCATGTTATAGGAAGGGTCTCAGGGTTGGAATGGGAAGAAGTTGGATATCACATCTCATGCTATAGGAAGGGTCTCAGGTTTGGAAGGGGAAGGAGTTGGATATCCAATCTCATGTTATAGGACTGGTCTCAGGTTTGGTATTAGAAGCATTGAGATATCACATTGCATGCTGTAGGAAGGATCTCAGGTTTGGAGGGTCTCAGGTTTGGTATAAGCATTGAGATATCACATCTCTGCTATCAGAAGTGTCTCAGGATTGGAATGGGAAGGAGTTGGATATCCCATCTCATGTTATAGGACGGGTCTCAGGTTTGTTATTAGAATCATTGAGATATCATATTGCACGCTGCAGGAAGGGTCTAAGGATTGGAATGGGAAGGACTTGGATATCACATCTCATGCTATAGATAGGCTCTCAGATTTGGAAAGGGAAGGAGTTGGATATCACATTTCATGTTAGAGGAAGGATCTCAGGTTTGGTATTAGAGGCATTGAGATATCACATCTCATGCTATAGGAAGCGTCTCAGGATTGGAATGGGAAGGAGTTGGGTATCACATCTCATGCTATAGGAAGGGTCTCAGGATTGGTATAAGTATTGAGATATAACATCTCATGCTATAGGAAGGGTCTCAGGATTGGAATGGAAGGAGTTGGATATCACATCTCATGTTATAGGAAGGGTCTCAGGTTTGGTATAAGCATTGAGATATCACATCTCATGCTATAGGAAGGGTCTCAGGATTGGAATGGGAAGGAGTTGTATATGACATCTCATGCCGTAGGAAGGGTCTCAGGTTTCGTATAAGCATTGAGATATCACATCTCTGCTATCGGAAGGGTCTCAGGATTGGAATGGGAAGGAGTTGGATATCCCATCTCATGTTATAGGAAGAGTCTCAGGTTTGGTATTAGAAGCATTGGATATCACATATCATGCTATAGGAAGTGTCTCAGGATTGGAATGGGAAGGACTTGGATATCACATCTCATGCTATAGGGAGGGTCTCAAGTTTGATATTAGAAGCATTGAGATATCACATCTCATGCTATAGGAAGGGTCTCAGGATTGGAATGGGAAGGAGTTGGATATCACATCTCATGCTATAGGAAGGGTCTCAGGTTTGGTATAAGCAGTGAGATATCACATCTCATGCTATAGGAAGGGTCTCAGGATTGGAATGGGAAGGAGTTGGATATCACATCTCATGTTATAGGAAGGATCTCAGGTTCGGTATAAGCATTGAGATATCACATCTCTGCTATTGGAAGGGTCTCAGGATTGGAATGGGAAGGAGTTGGATATTCCCATCTCATGTTATAGGAAGGGTCTCAGGTTTGGTATTAGAAGCATTGAGATATCACATCTCATGCTGTAGGAAGGGTCTCAGGATTGGAATTGGAAGGAGTTGGATATCACATCTCATGCTATAGGAAGGATCACAGGTTTGGTATTAGAAGCATTGAGATATCACATCTCATGCTATCAGAAGGGTCTCAGGATTGGAATGGGAAGGAGTTGGATATCACATCTCATGCTATAGGAAGGGTCTCAGGTTTGGAACGGGAAGGAGTTGGATATCATTTCTCATGTTATAGGAAGAGTCTCAGGTTTGGTATAAGCATTGAGATATCACATCTCTGCTATTGGAGGTGTCTCAGGATTGGGATGGGAAGGAGTTGGATATCACATCTCATGCTATAGGAAGGGTATCAGGTTTGGAACGGGAAGGAGTTGGATATCCCATCTCATGTTATAGGACGGGTCTCAGGTTTGTTATTAGAAGCATTGAGATATCACATCGCATGCTGTAGGAAGGATCTCAGGTTTGGAATGGGAAGGAATTGGATATCACATCTCATGTCATAGGAAGTATCTCAGGTTTGGTATTAGAAGCATTGAGATATCACATCTCATGCTATAGGAATGGTCTCAGGATTGGGATGGGTAGGAGTTGGATATTACATTCTTGCTATAGGAAGGGTCTCATGTTTGGAATGGGAAGGAGTTGGATATCACATATGCTATAGGAAGGGTCTCAGGTTTGGAACGGGAAGGAGTTGGATATCACATCTCATGCTATAGGTAGGCTCTCAGGTTTGGTATAAGCATTGAGATATCACATCTCATGCTATAGGAAGGGTCTCAGGATTGGAATGGGAAGGATTTGGATATCACATCTCATGCTATAGGAATGGTCTCAGGTTTGGTATAGGCATGGAGATATCACTTCTCATGCTATAGGAAGTGTCTCAGGATTGGAATGGGAAGGAGTTGGATATCACATCTCATGTTATAGGAAGGATCTCAGGTTTGGTATTAGAAGCATTGAGACATCACATCTCATGCTATAGGAAGGGTCTCAGGATTGGAATGGGAAGGAGTTGGATATCACATCTCATGCTATAGGAAGGGTCTCAGGTTTGGAATGGGAAGGAGTTGGATATCACATCTCATGTTATAGGAAGAGTCTCAGGTTTGGTATAAGCATTGAGATATCAAATCTCTGCAATCGGAAGTGTCTCAGGATTGGGATGGGAAGGAGTTGGATATCACATCTCATGCTATGGGAAGGGTCTCAGGTTTGGAACGGGAAGGAGTTGGATATCCCATCTCATGTTATAGGACTGGTCTCAGGTTTGGTATTAGAAGCATTGACATATCACATCTCTGCTATCGGAAGTGTCTCAGGATTGGAATGGGAAGGAGTTGGATATCACATCTCATGTTATAGGACGGGTCTCAGGTTTGTTATTAGAATCATTGAGATATCATATTGCATGCTGTAGGAAGGGTCTAAGGATTGAAATGGGAAGGACTTGGATATCACATCTCATGCTATAGGTAGGCTCTCAGGTTTGGAAAGGGAAGGAGTTGGATATCACATTTAATGTTAGAGGAAGGATCTCAGGTTTGATATTAGAGCCATTGGATATCACATCTCATGCTATAGGAATGGTCTCAGGATTGGAAGGGGAAGGAGTTGGATATCACATCTCATGCTATAGGAAGGGTTTTAGGTTTGGTATAAGCATTGAGATATCACATCTCATGCTATAGGAAGGGTCTCAGGATTGGAATGGGAAGGATCTGTATATGACATCTCATGCCATAGGAAGGGTCTCAGGTTTGGTATAAGCATTGAGATATCACATCTCTGCTTTCGGAAGGGTCTCAGGATTGTAATGGGAAGGAGTTGGATATCCCATCTCATGTTATAGGAAGAGTCTCAGGTTTGGTATTAGAAGCATTGAGATATCACATCTCATGCTATAGGAAGTGTCTCAGGATTGGAATGGGAAGGACTTGGATATCACATCTCATGCTATAGGGAGGGTCTCAAGTTTGATATTAGAAGCATTGAGATATCACATCTCATGCTATAGGAAGGGTCTCAGTATTGGAATGGGAAGGAGTTGGATATCACATCTCATGCTATAGGAAGGGTCTCAGGTTTGGTATAAGCATTGAGATATCACATCTCTGCTATGGGAAGGGTCTCAGGATTGGAATGGGAAGGAGTTGGATATTCCCATCCCATGTTATAGGAAGGGTCTATCAGGTCTTAGCATGAGACTCTTCCTATAACATGAGATGTGATATCCAACTCCTTCCTGTTCCTAACCTGAGACCCTTCCTATAGCATGAGATGTGATATCCAACTCCTTCCCATTCCAATCCTGAGACCCTTCCGATAGCTTGAGATATGATATCTCAATGCTTCTAATATCAATACTGAGACCTCCCTATAGCATGAGATGTGATATCTAAGTCCTTCCCATTCCAATCCTGAGACCCTTCCGCTAGCAGAGATGTGATATCTCAATGCTTATACCAAACCTGAGACCCTTCCTATTGCATGAGATGTGATATCCAACTCCTTCCCATTCCAATCCTGAGACCCTTCCTATAGCATGATATGTGAAATCTCAATGCTTCTACCAAAACTGAGACCCTTCCTTTAGCATGAGATGTGATATCCAACTCCTTCCCATTCCAATCCTGAGACCAGTCCTATAGCATGAGATGTGATATCTCAATGCTTCTAATACCAAACCTGAGATCCTTCCTATAACATGAGATGTGATATCCAACTCCTTCCCATTCCAATCCTGAGACCCTTCCTATAGCATGAGATGTGATATCTCAATGCTTCTAATACCAAACCTGAGATCCTTCCGATAGCATGAGATGTGATATCTCAATGCTTATACCAAACATGAGACCCTTCCTATAGCATGAGATGTGATATCCAACTCCTTCCCATTCCAATCCTGAGACCCTTCCTATAGCATGATATGTGAAATCTCAATGCTTCTACCAAAACTGAGACCCTTCCTTTAGCATGAGATGTGATATACAACTCCTTCCCATTCCAATCCTGAGACCAGTCCTATAGCATGAGATGTGATATCTCAATGCTTCTAATACCAAACCTGAGATCCTTCCTATAACATGAGATGTGATATCCAACTCCTTCCCATTCCAATCCTGAGACCCTTCCTATAGCATGAGATGTGATATCTCAATGCTTCTAATACCAAACCTGAGATCCTTCCGATAGCATGAGATGTGATATCTCAATGCTTCTAATACCAAACCTGAGATACTTCCTATAACATGAGATGTGATATCCAAATCCTTCCCCTTCCGAACCTGAGACCCTCCCTTTAGCATGAGATGTGATATCCAACTCCTTCTCATTCCAATCCTGATACCCTTCTGATAGCATGAGATGTGATATCTCAATGCCTCTAATACCAAACCTGAGATCCTACCTCTAACATGAAATGTGATATCCAACTCCTTCCCTTTCCAAACCTGAGAGCCTTCCTACAGCATGAGATGTGATATCCAAGTCCTTCCCATTCCAATCCTGAGACCCTTCCTATAACATGAGATGTCATATCCAACTCCTTCCCATTCCAACCTGATACCCTTCCTATAGCATGAGATGGGATATCCAACTCCTTCCAAATCCAATCCTGATACCCTTCCGATAGCATGAGATGTGATATCCCAATGCTTCTACAAAACCTGATACCCATACCGTGGCATGAGATGTGATATCAAACTCCCGTCCCATACCATGAGACTTGATATCTCAATGCTTCTAATACCAAACCTGAGACCGGTCCAATAACATGAGATGTGATATCCAAATCCTTCCCCTTCCAAACCTTAGACAATTCCTTTATCATGAGATGTGATATCCAAGTCCTTCCCATTCCATTCCTGAGACCCTTCCTATAGCATGAGATGTGATATCTCAATGCTTCTAATACCAAACCTGAGACCCTTCCTATAACATGAGATGTGATATCCAAGTCCTTCCCATTTCAATCCTGAGACCCTTCCTATAGCATGAGATGTGATATCTCAATGGTTCTAATACCAAACCTGAGACCCTTCCTATAACATGAATTCTGATATCCAAGTCCTTCCCATTCCAATCCTGAGACCCTTCCAATAGCAGAGATGTGATATCTCAATGCTTCTAATATCAAACCTGAGACCTGTCCTATAACATGAGATGGGATATCCAACTCCTTCCCGTTCCAAACCTGATACCCTTCCTATAGCATGAGATGTGATATCCAATTCCTTCCCATCCCAATCCTGAGACACCTCCGATAGCAGAGATGTGATATCTCAATGCTTATACCAAACCTGAGACTCTTCCTATAACATGAGATCTGATATCTAACTCCTTTCCGTTCCAAACTGAGACCCTTCCTATAGCATGAGATGTGATATCCAACTCCTTCCCGTTACAAACCTGATACCCTTCCTATAGCATGAGATGTGATATCCAATTCCTTCCCATCCCAATCCTGAGACACCTCCGATAGCAGAGATGTGATATCTCAATGCTTATACCAAACCTGAGACTCTTCCTATAACATGAGATGTGATATCTAACTCCTTTCCGTTCCAATCCTGAGACCCTTCCTATAGCATGAGATGTGATATCTCAATGCTTATACCAAATCTGAGACCCTTCCTATTGCATGAGATGTGATATCCAACTCCTTCCCATTCCAATCCTGAGACCCTTCCTATAGCATGAGATGTGATATCTCAATGCTTCTAATACCAAACCTGAGATCCTTCCTATAACAAGAGATGTGATATCCAACTCCTTCCCATTCCAATCCTGAGACCCTTATGATAGCATGAGATGTGATATCTCAATGCCTCTAATACCAAACCTGAGATACTTCCGATAGCATGAGATGTGATATCTCAATGCTTCTAATACCAAACCTGAGATCCTTCCTATAACATGAGATGTGATTTCCAAATCCTTCCCCTTCCAAACCTGAGACCCTCCCTTTAGCATGAGATGTGATATACAACTCCTTCCCATTCCAATCCTGAGACCCTTCCTATAGCATGATATGTGAAATCTCAATGCTTCTACCAAAACTGAGACCCTTCCTTTAGCATGAGATGTGATATCCAACTCCTTCCCATTCCAATCCTGAGACCAGTCCTATAGCATGAGATGTGATATCTCAATGCTTCTAATACCAAACCTGAGATCCTTCCTATAACATGAGATGTGATATCCAACTCCTTCCCATTCCAATCCTGAGACCCTTCCTATAGCATAAGATGTGATATCTCAATGCTTCTAATACCAAACCTGAGATCCTTCCGATAGCATGAGATGTGATATCTCAATGCTTCTAATACCAAACCTGAGATACTTCCTATAACATGAGATGTGATATCCAAATCCTTCCCCTTCTGAACCTGAGACCCTCCCTTTAGCATGAGATGTGATATCCAACTCCTTCTCATTCCAATCCTGATACCCTTCTGATAGCATGAGATGTGATATCTCAATGCCTCTAATACCAAACCTGAGATCCTACCTCTAACATGAAATGTGATATCCAACTCCTTCCCTTTCCAAACCTGAGAGCCTTCCTACAGCATGAGATGTGATATCCAAGTCCTTCCCATTCCAATCCTGAGACCCTTCCTATAACATGAGATGTCATATCCAACTCCTTCCCATTCCAACCTGATACCCTTCACATAGCATGAGATGGGATATCCAACTCCTTCCAAATCCAATCCTGATACCCTTCCGATAGCATGAGATGTGATATCCCAATGCTTCTACAAAACCTGATACCCATACCATGGCATGAGATGTGATATCAAACTCCCGTCCCATACCATGAGACTTGATATCTCAATGCTTCTAATACCAAACCTGAGACCGGTTCAATAACATGAGATGTGATATCCAAATCCTTCCCCTTCCAAACGTTAGACCCTTCCTTTATCATGAGATGTGATATCCAAGTCCTTCCCATTCCATTCCTGAGACCCTTCCTATAGCATGAGATGTGATATCTCAATGCTTCTAATATCAAAACTGAGACCCTCCCTATAGCATGATATGTGATATCTAAGTCCTTCCCAATCCAATCCTGAGACCCTTCCTATAGCATGCGATGTGATATCTCACTGCTTCTACCAAACCTGAGACCCTTCCTTTAGCATGAGATGTGATATCCAGCTCCTTCCCATTCCAAACCTGAGACACTTCCGATAGCATGAGATGTGATATCTCAATACTTCTAATATCAAAACTGAGACCCTCCCTATAGCATGATATGTGATATCTAAGTCCTTCCCATTCCAATCCTGAGACCCTTCCTATAGCATGAGATGTGATATCTCAATGCTTCTACCAAACCTGAGACCCTTCCTTTAGCATGAGATGTGATATCCAACTCCTTCCCATTCCAATCCTGAGACCCTTCCTATAGCATGAGATGTGATATCTCAATACTTCTAATACCAAACCTGAGATCCTTCCGATAACATGAGATGTGATATCCAAATCCTTCCCCTTCCAAACCTGGAACCCTCCCTTTAGTATGAGATGTGATATCCAACTCCTTCCCATTCCAATCCTGAGACCATTCTGATAGCATGAGATGTGATATCTCAATGCTTCTAATACCAAACCTGAGATCCTTCCTATAACATGAGATGTGATATCCAAATCCTTCCCCTTCCAAACCTGAGACCCTCCCTTTAGCATGAGATGTGATATCCAACTCCTTCCCATTCCAATCCTGAGACCCTTCTGATAGCATGAGATGTGTTATCTCAATGCCTCTAATACCAAACCTGAGATCCTACCTCTAACATGAAATGTGATATCCAACTCTTTCCCCTTCCAAACCTGAGAGCCTTCCTATAGC
This sequence comes from Ambystoma mexicanum, assembly GCF_040938575.1. Taxonomy (NCBI): domain Eukaryota; kingdom Metazoa; phylum Chordata; class Amphibia; order Caudata; family Ambystomatidae; genus Ambystoma; species Ambystoma mexicanum. Next base: position 7,482 of record NW_027182491.1, on the reverse strand, counting down.
ATGAGATGTGATATCCAAGTCCTTCCCATTCCAATCATGAGACCCTTCCTATAACATGAGATGGGATATCCAACTCCTTCCCATTCCAATCCTGAGACCCTTCCTATAGCAGAGATGTGATATCTCAATGCTTATACCAAACCTGAGACCCTTCCTACGGCATGAGATGTCATATACAACTCCTTCCCATTCCAATCCTGAGACCCTTCCTATAGCATGAGATGTGATGTCTCAATGCTTCTAATACCAAACCTGAGATCCTTCCTATAACATGAGATGTGATATCCAACTCCTTCCCATTCCAATCCTGAGACCCTTCCTATAGCATGAGATGTGATATCTCAATGCTTATACCAAACCTGAGACCCTTCCTATAGCATGAGATGTGATATCCAACTCCTTCCCATTCCAATCCTGAGACCCTTCCTATAGCATGAGATGTGATATCCAACGCCTTCCCTTTCCAAACCTGAGAGCCTACCTATAGAATGAGATGTGATATCCAAGTCCTTCCCATTCCAATCCTTAGACCCTTCCTACAGCATGCAATATGATATCTCAATGATTCTAATAACAAACCTGAGACCCATCCTATAACATGAGATGGGATATCCAACTTCTTCCCATTCCAATCCTGAGACACTTCCGATAGCAGAGATGTGATATCTCAATGCTTCTATCAAACCTGAGACGCTTCCTACAACATGAGATGTGATATCCAACTCCTTCCCGTTCCAAACCTGAGACCCTTCCTATACCATATGTGATATCCAACTCCTTCCCATTCCAAACACGAGACCCTTCCTATAGCAAGAATGTAATATCCAACTCCTTCCCATTCCAATCCTGAGACCATTCCTATAGCATGAGATGTGATATCTCAATGCTTCTAATACCAAACCTGAGATCCTTCCTATGACATGAGATGTGATATCCAATTCCTTCCCATTCCAAACCTGAGACCCTTCCTACAACATGCAATGTGATATCTCAATGCTTCTAATACCAAACCTGAGACCAGTCCTATAACATGAAATGGGATATCCAACTCCTTCCCGTTCCAAACCTGAGACCCTTGCTATAGCATGAGATGTGATATCTCAATGCTTCTAATGCCAAACCTGAGATCCTTCCGATAGCATGAGATGTGATATCTCAATGCTTCTAATACCAAACCTGAGATCCTTCCGATAGCATGAGATGTGATATCTCAATGCTTCTAATACCAATCCTGAGATCCTTCCTATAACATGAGATGTGATATCCAAATCCTTCCCCTTTCAAACCTGAGACCCTCCCTTTAGCATGAGGTCTCAGGTTTGTTATTAGAAGCATTGAGATATCACATCTCATGCTATAGGAAGGGTCTCAGGATTGGAATGGGAAGGACTTGGATGTCACATCTCATGCTATAGGGAGGGTCTCAAGTTTGATATTAGAAGCATTGAGATAACAAATCTCATGATATCGGAAGGGTCTCAGGATTGGAATGGGAAGGAGTTGGGTATCACATCTCATGATAAAGGAAGAGTCTAAGGTTTGGAAGGGGAAGGATTTGGATATCACATCTCATGTTATAGGACGGGTCTCAGGTTTGGTATTAGAAGCATTGAGATATCAAGTCTCATGGTATAAGAAGGGTCTCAGAATTGGAATGGGAAGGAGTTGGATATCACATCTCAAGCTATAGGAAGCGTCTCAGGATTGGAATGGGAAGGAGTTTGATATCACATCTCATGCCATAGTATGGTTCTCAGGTTTGGTAGAAGCATTGGGATATCACATCTCATGCTATCGGAAGGGTATCAGTATTGGATTTGGAAGGAGTTGGATATCCCATCTCATGCTATAGGAAGGGTCTCAGGTTGGAATGGGAAGGAGTTGGATATCATATCTCATGCTATAGGAAGGTTCTCAGGTTTGGAAAGGGAAGGAGTTGGATATCACATTTCATGTTAGAGGAAGGATCTCAGGTTTGGTATTAGAGGCCTTGGGATATCACATCTCATGCTATCGGAAGGGTCACAGGATTGGAATGGGAAGGAGTTGGATATCACATCTCAAGCTATAGGAAGGGTCTCAGGTTTGGTATAAGCATTGAGATATCACATCTCATGCTATAGGAAGGGTCTCTGGATTGGAATGGGAAGAAGTTGGATATCACATCTCATGCTATAGGAAGGGTCTCAGGTTTGGTATAAGCATTGAGATATCACATCTCATGCTATAGGAAGGGTCTCAGGATTGGAATGGGAAGGAGTTGTATATGACATCTCATGCCATAGGAAGGGTCTCAGGTTTCGTATAAGCATTGAGATATCACATCACATGCTATAGGAAGGGTCTCAGGATTGGAATGGGAAGGACTTGGATATCACATCTCATGCTATAGGCAGGGTCTCAGGTTTGGAAAGGGAAGGAGATGGATATCACATTTCATGTTAGAGGTAGGATCTCAGGTTTGGTATTAGAGGCATTGAGATATCACATCTCATGCTATCAGAAGGGTCTCTGGATTGGAATGGGAAGAAGTTGGATATCACATCTCATGCTAAAGGGAGGGTCTCAGGTTTGGAAGGGGAAGGATTTGGAAATCACATCTCATATTATAGGAAGGATCTCAGGTTTGGTATTAGAAGCATTGAGATATCACATCTCATGCTATCGGAAGGATCTCAGGTTTGGTATAAGAGGCATTGAGATATCACATCTCATGCTATCATAAGGGTATCAGGATTGGAATGGGAAGGAGTTGGATATCACATCTCATGTTATAGGAAGGATCTCAGGTTTGGTATTAGAAGCATTGAGACATCACATCTCATGCTATAGGAAGGGTCTCAGGATTGAAATGGGAAGGAGTTGGATATCACATCTCATGCTATAGGAAGGGTCTCAGATTTGGTATAAGCATTGAGATATCACATCTCATGCTATAGGAAGGGTCTCAGGATTGGAATGGGAAGGAGTTGTATATGACATCTCAGGCCATAGGAAGGGTCTCAGGTTTGATATAAGCATTGAGATATCACATCTCTGCTATCGGAAGGGTCTCAGGATTGGAATGGGAAGGAGTTGGATATCCCATCTGAGTTGGATATCCCATCTCATGTTATAGGAAGGGTCTCAGGTTTGGTATTAGAAGCATTGAGATATCACATCTCATGCTATAGGAAGGGTCTCAGGATTGGAATGGGGAGGACTTGGATGTCACATCTCATGCTATAGGGAGGGTCTCAGGTTTGATATTAGAAGCATTGAGATAACAAATCTCATGATATCGGAAGGGTCTCAGGATTGGAATGGGAAGGAGTTGGATATCACATCTCATGATAAAGGAAGGGTCTAAGGTTTGGAAGGGGAAGGATTTGGATATCACATCTCATGTTATAGGACGGGTCTCAGGTTTGGTATTAGAAGCATTGAGATATCAAGTCTCATGGTATAGGAAGGGTCTCAGAATTGGAATGGGAAGAAATTGGATATCACATCTCAAGCTTTAGGAAGGGTCTCAGGGTTGGAATGGGAAGGAGTTTGATATCACATATCATGCCATAGTATGGGTCTCAGATTTGGTAGAAGCATTGGGATATCACATCTCATGCTATCGGAATGGTATCAGTATTGGATTTGGAAGGAGTTGGATATCCCATCTCATGCTATAGGAAAGGTCTCAGGTTGGAATGGGATGGAGTTGGATATCACATTTCATGTTATAGGAAGGGTCTCAGGTTTGGAATGGGAAGGAGTTGGATATCACATTTCATGTTAGAGGAAGGATCTCAGGTTTGGTATTAGAGGCCTTGAGATATCACATTTCATGTTATAGGAAGGGTCTCAGGTTTGGAATGGGAAGGAATTGGATATCACATCTCATGTTATAGGAAGGATCTCAGGTTTGGTATTAGAACCATTGAGATATCACATCTCATGCTATAGGAAGGGTCTCAGGATTGGAATGCGAAGGATTTGGATATCACATCTCATGCTAAAGGAAGGGTCTCAGGTTTGGTAGAAGCGTTGAGATATCACATCTCTGCTATCGGAAGGGTCTCAGGATTGGATTGGGAAGGAGTTGGATATCCCTTCCCATGCTATAAAAGGGTCTCAGGATTTGAATGGCAAGGAGTTGGATATCACATATCATGCCATAGGAAGGGTCTCAGGTTTGGTATAAGCATTGAGATATCACATCTCTGCTATCGGAAGGGTCTCCGGATTGGATTGCGGAGGAGTTGGATATCCTTTCTCATGCTATAGGAAGTGTCTCAGGTTGGAATGGGAAGGAGTTGGATATCACATCTCTTGTTATAGGAAGGGTCTCAGGATTGGAATTGGAAGGATTTGGATATCACATCTCTTGCTATAGGAAGGGTCTCAGGATTGGAATGGGTAGGAGTTGGATATCACATCTCATGTTAGAGGAAGGATCTCAGGTTTGGTATTAGAGGCCTTGAGATATCACATCTCATGCTATAGGAAGGGTCTCAGGTTTGGTATAAGCATTGAGATATCACATCTCATGCTATAGGAAGGGTCCCAGGATTGGAATGGGAAGGAGTTGTATATGACATCTCATGCCATAAGAAGGGTCTCAGGTTTGGTATAAGCATTGAGATATCACATCACATGCTATAGGAAGGGTCTCAGGATTGGAATGGGAAGGACTTGGATATCACAGCTCATGCTATAGGCAGGGTCTCAGGTCTGGAAAGGGAAGGAGATGGATATCACATTTCATGTTAGAGGTAGGATCTCAGGTTTGGTATTAGAGGCATTGAGATATCACATCTCATGCTATCAGAAGGGTCTCAGGATTGGAATGGGAAGGAGTTGTATATCACATCTCATGCTAAAGGGAGGGTCTCAGGTTTGGAAGGGGAAGGATTTGAATATCACATCACATGTTATAGGAAGGATCTCAGGTTTTGTATTAGAGGCATTGAGATATCACATCTCATGCTATTGGAAGGGTCTCAGGATTGGAATGGGAAGGAGTTGGATATCACATCTCATGCTATAGGAAGGGTCTCAGGTTTGGAACGGGAAGGAGTTGGATATCACATCTCGTGTTATAGGAAGAGTCTCAGGTTTGGTATAAGCATTGAGATATCACATCTCTGCAATTGGAAGTGTCTCAGGATTGGGATGGGAAGGATTTGGATATCACATCTCATGCTATAGGAAGGGTCTCAGGTTTGGAACGGGAAGGAGTTGGATATCACATCTCATGTTATAGGAAGAGTCTCAGGTTTGGTATAAGCATTGAGATATCAAATCTCTGCAATCGGAAGTGTCTAAGGATTGGAACGGGAAGGAGTTGGATATCCCATCTCATGTTATAGGACTGGTCTCAGGTTTGGTATTAGAAGCATTGAGATATCACATCGCATGCTGTAGGAAGGGTCTCAGGTTTGGAATGGGAAGGAATTGGATAGCACATCTCATGTCATAGGAAGGATCTCAGGTTTGGTATTAGAAGCATTGAGATATCACATCTCATGCTATAGGAATGGTCTCAGGATTAGAATGGGAAGGAGTTGGATATTACATTCTTGCTATGGGAAGGGTCTCATGTTTGGAATTGGAAGGAGTTGGATATCACATATGCTATAGGAAGGGTCTCAGGTTTGGAATGGGAAGGAGTTGGATATCACATCTCATGTTATAGGAAGGGTCTCAGGTTGGTATACGCATTGAGATATCACATCTCTGCTATCGGAAGGGTCTCAGGATTGGAATGGGAAGGAGTTGGATATCCCATCTCATGTTATAGGAAGGGTCTCAGGTTTGGTATTAGAAGCATTGAGATATCACATCTCATGCTATAGGAAGGGTCCCAGGATTGGAATGGGAAGGAGTTGTATATGACATCTCATGCCATAAGAAGGGTCTCAGGTTTGGTATAAGCATTGAGATATCACATCACATGCTATAGGAAGGGTCTCAGGATTGGAATGGGAAGGACTTGGATATCACAGCTCATGCTATAGGCAGGGTCTCAGGTCTGGAAAGGGAAGGAGATGGATATCACATTTCATGTTAGAGGTAGGATCTCAGGTTTGGTATTAGAGGCATTGAGATATCACATCTCATGCTATCAGAAGGGTCTCAGGATTGGAATGGGAAGGAGTTGTATATCACATCTCATGCTAAAGGGAGGGTCTCAGGTTTGGAAGGGGAAGGATTTGAATATCACATCACATGTTATAGGAAGGATCTCAGGTTTGGTATTAGAGGCATTGAGATATCACATCTCATGCTATTGGAAGGGTCTCAGGATTGGAATGGGAAGGAGTTGGATATCACATCTCATGCTATAGGAAGGGTCTCAGGTTTGGAACGGGAAGGAGTTGGATATCACATCTCGTGTTATAGGAAGAGTCTCAGGTTTGGTATAAGCATTGAGATATCACATCTCTGCAATTGGAAGTGTCTCAGGATTGGGATGGGAAGGATTTGGATATCACATCTCATGCTATAGGAAGGGTCTCAGGTTTGGAACGGGAAGGAGTTGGATATCACATCTCATGTTATAGGAAGAGTCTCAGGTTTGGTATAAGCATTGAGATATCAAATCTCTGCAATCGGAAGTGTCTCAGGATTGGAACGGGAAGGAGTTGGATATCCCATCTCATGTTATAGGACTGGTCTCAGGTTTGGTATTAGAAGCATTGAGATATCACATTGCATGCTGTAGGAAGGGTCTCAGGTTTGGAATGGGAAGGAATTGGATAGCACATCTCATGTCATAGGAAGGATCTCAGGTTTGGTATTAGAAGCATTGAGATATCACATCTCATGCTATAGGAATGGTCTCAGGATTAGAATGGGAAGGAGTTGGATATTACATTCTTGCTATGGGAAGGGTCTCATGTTTGGAATTGGAAGGAGTTGGATATCACATATGCTATAGGAAGGGTCTCAGGTTTGGAATGGGAAGGAGTTGGATATCACATCTCATGTTATAGGAAGGGTCTCAGGTTGGTATACGCATTGAGATATCACATCTCTGCTATCGGAAGGGACTCAGGATTGGAATGGGAAGGAGTTGGATATCCCATCTCATGTTATAGGAAGGGTCTCAGGTTTGGTATTAGAAGCATTGAGATATCACATCTCATGCTATAGGAAGGGTCTCAGGATTGGAATGGGGAGGGCTTGGATGTCACATCTCATGCTATAGGGGGGGTCTCAAGTTTGATACTAGAAGCATTGAGATAACAAATCTCATGATATCGGAAGGGTCTCAGGATTGGAATGGGAAGGAGTTGGATATCACATCTCATGATAAAGGAAGGGTCTAAGGTTTGGAAGGGGAAGGATTTGGATATCACATCTCATGTTATAGGACGGGTCTCAGGTTTGGTATTAGAAGCATTGAGATATCAAGTCTCATGGTATAGGAAGGGTCTCAGAATTGGAATGGGAAGGAGTTGGATATCACATCTCAAGCTATAGGAAGGGTCTCAGGATTGGAAT